>NW_024039267.1:55000-655000 GCF_016077235.1 Cyprinodon tularosa | reverse complement strand
AAAAGGCAAAAACCATCCAGGAAAAAAAAGGTTAAATAGAAAAAACAAGATATAGAATTTGTGTTCAATGATGGAAAAAGTCCCTAAATAAATGGGAAACGGCAAATTTAAAAAATATTTTCTAAAAGTCAGATTTTATAGCAATATTTATTACTAAATTGAAATAGAAAAGACAATGTTTAATTTTAAAATGGGTATATCCTTAGAATGAGTCATTTAATGTTGATATTATTTATCTGACTTGTTTCTTTTTTTGGTGGTGAAAAGGGGCCTCCAGGGTCTCAGGTTTACAGTTTCTGACTTTTCACACTTTCATCTATTGATATATATATATATATATATATATATATATATATATATATATATATATATATATATATATATATATATATATATATTCTTTTTTTTTTTTTTTTACCAGAAGCGAACTCATGCAAATATTAATTTCACAGATAAAAGAAGCAAACCTGAAAGATCATAAATGCTCAAACTGAACAATTTGGTCAAAGAATGCTTCAGCTGAATTAAATAACTGCAGCGGCCCCTGATGGCTAGGCTGAAGGTTGGATTTGAATTAACCCAGTGGCAGAGTCTAAAAACCTGCATTAAGATTTAAGGACAGGAACATTTCAGGTTCGGTTCAGGGTATTTTGGTGGGTTCTTCTGCAAAGATGGAAATAGTTTCCATTTGCATTGACTAGTTTTCTGTTGCATGCATGATGCCAGCAAAAGGTTTGACCTCCAGAATGATGCCAACAGCTGGAATGTGTTTAAAAGTTGTTTTTCTGCTTAGTTTTAAAGGGTCTGCTGCCAGATGATCACAATCATCTTCAAGGCTATAAATGCTGGAGCTGAACACAGATCACAGGAAGGTAAAATTAGATAAACAAGAGTTCCATTCTAGAACGAAGCCCATAAAAGTCCTTTTCTTTAAGACTATAGAAGATAAACAGTCACAATGGAAGCTTAAAATAGGTTGAATTTAACTCACTGATATTAAAAGTGTCTTCTGCTCACGCTCCTGTGCTTTTCACGTGCGCCTCCTTCCTCCAGGACACGCATAATGCATCATTTTGATTGGTAGAAACCTGAGTTACCCATCGTGTTTCTATTTACAGTGCTGCTGCTGCACAGACGGCTCGTACAGAAAAAAGGCTGAAATCCAGCTTTAAGGAAGTTGGAGGCCCCAAAACACATAACCAAATTATCTTCTCACTGTTGGAGGGAGGGGCTTCTTCCAACTGTTGTTAGACTCCTCTAACCAGTCCTGAATTATTTCCACTTAAACAGGGTGCCAGTTGGAAATCAGCGGTGCTCAGTTTGTATCCGTTCAGTCGGTCAGGAAATGATAAAATACTTGTTTTAATGAAACTATTCTGTCAACTGGGGGCAGCCATAATTAAAAAATAAGAGAAAAACCTGCAAACACGTGTCACTATGGAGATTCCCGCCTTTTCTGAAGAGCACGAGGGAGGGGAAGGCCGCAGTATCACAGAGCCAGATGGAAATGCAAGCAGGAATCTGAGTCAAACATATAGTCATTGGGTAAAACTGCTAATAGCAAAAAGCACAAACCTCTGGGCGTCTCACACATGAAGTTGTATGTGTCCATAATTAATTATTTGGGAGGTATAGTGATTTATACAAACCTACATGTGAAATCTAATGGGAGGGAATTTTAGTTTATTTGTCTATTTGCTCTGAGGCGGCTCCACTGCAAACTTAAAGTCCTGCAGCAGTGCGAGAAACAATGGGCTGAAGAGGACAAACATATATACAATTGGACAAATTCATTTTACATGACAGGAAGTCATTTTAATTCAAATTTCTGGAAAATTGCTTGAGTTCTATGTTGTGTGATAAAATCACACCCAGGCAAACCTTATGTTAGAAACTATAACATTTATAAACATGTTAGCTCAGTGGAGTGAAGTTTTTTGGTAAATTTTTGCAATGCTGAGAGAAAAAAAAAAAAAAGTTAATCTGGAATCAAATTCACTGAGAGTCCTTCATAAACATTAGCCTTCATCAGTTAATTTTGTTTAATTAGCTCTTTAAAAAAATGGCATGAACCAACAAACATTTAGTCCGTATTGCTGTTTTTTATGTGATATGAATAGAAAACTAAGAATGATTTTTTTTTTTTCAAAATCACTACCTGAAACTTTTTTGTTCTCAAAAGTTTAATGGAAAAACTGAGCACCGCTGACTGAATATCTCCCTAATTTGCATAAATTTAAATCCAGCCTCTGCTGGCCAGCCTAGACAGGAAAGAGTCATGCTCATGACATCAGGTCACAAATATGGGTTCAAGCTTTTTCAAAAATGGACCAAAAAAAAAAGAAAAAGAAAATCTAAAAAGGAAAAAAAAAAAAGGTTGTTATACCATTTGCGTTCACTAGGGGGCAGCAATGTGTAATTATAAAGGATAAACCTTCTGGTTCACTCTTTAGTGGGTTCCATGGATTCAAACTTTTACTGAGTTTTTCCCAGAGTTGATTTTAGGATAAATGTTAGAAACAAAAGGCTTTGATTGGTGAATGAAACTCTTTGCTCCGTTTCTGCTAAATGATGAAAAAGTGGTGAAAAAAAAGGTGTTTTCCTCATTAAACGTTCTGGCTCTAATGAGCTTTTTTTTCTTTCCCTTTTAAGTACAAGCAGCCGCGTCCTGAGCTGGATCCGGAACCGTGTCCGTCTCGTCGTCTCAGAGGCTACTTGAGGTTTAAATGCAGATTCTACAACTACACAGATAACAATGATCCTAGCTCTTTAAATGCATACCTTACATTACTTTGTTCCTATGATTTCCCCATCTGAGGATAATAAATACTTTCATTTTCCTGACACGGCCTCTGTGTGGCGAGGAAGCGCTGATTGTCCTAAGCAGAAATGCTGCAGGAGAACTTTGCAGCAGGAACTGGGTGGGCGGGTTTCAGCAGCAGCTCGGCCCGGCTGTCGCTTGGTGACGTTAAAGCTGAGACTAGACGGGAAGACAGCAGGAGGGAGCTGATGAGGAAACCCCGTTAAGGTGTGGGGCAGGGCGGTGAGGGGGGTGTGCTTCTATTTGGCGTTAGCGGCTCTCAGGTCTATCAGTAGTCTGTCCAACCGAACCGGACCGGAGTGGACTGGAGAGGCGGGGGGAGGTCCGGTGACGATCAGATCGAGGTCAGAGTTGAAAGGAGGTGGAAGAGGAGAAAGTCAAAGAGCAGTGGAGGCGATCTTCTTCATCCCCCTCCGCTGGGCCAGAGTGGAGCAGCCCACCGGCTCCAGAACCGGCGGGACGTTCCTGTTCAGGGCTGAGTAGGTGGCTGCCATCGCACCCTGCATGGGGGAGGGGAGACTTTATTCAACACATTGATTTTCTCAGTCTGCTACAGTTGCTTCCTATAAACCAGTTTTCTGTCGGCTTAAAGGAAAAGGTTCATCATGTTCATGCAGAAAATTATCCTGAATCTGACAACAAGCTCCATCTGTTCTGATGGAGGGAAGTACTGATCTATGGGTCGATGGACGGATGAGTCACAAGATGAACAGATGGAAAAATGGAGGTCAACTGGCAGACAGACACAGGGAAATGGATGGATCTGTGGTTCGGCTGACAGATAGACGGATGGCCGTTACCTTGACGAGGTGCGGCGCGTCCTGTCTGTTCAGGGTGTATTTAGGTAGCTGGTCTCTGTGCATCACCCAGGGATGTCTGAGGACCTGAGCTGCAGTCAGTCTCTGATGGGGATCTACATGCAGCATCTTAGACACAAGATCCTAACAGACAAAACAAAGCACCTTTTACTAAACACAGCTTTTTATTGATTACTTTAATCATCCATTATTCCTTAGAGTTCAGACCTTTGCTTCAGCAGAAACAGAGTTCCAGTATCCTCCAGTGAGCGAGAACTTCCCACTGCCGATACGAGCAAGGATCTCCTCTGGTGTGTCCTCCGGACCATTAGCAAAAGGAGTAAAACTGTGCAGGCACAAAAGAAAAAAATATAATTATATCCAGATCCAACATCTGGAATATTCAAGACGCTAAATATACATTTGTCTATATATATTTTCTATATATTTATAGAGTTTAATTATTAGCTTTGATAAACGCTGCTAACAATTACAGTTAATTAACAGCCTCGTGTATCAAAGTCTGGTAAATGTCAATGTTCATCAAATATACACAAAAAGTAGTGAGCAAAGCTCATTTAGGTTTTTTGTTCAGTAAAGCTGTCAACAATACAAAGCAGCTAAGTTGGTGGCATGTAGCCGCTAGCTCATGTAGCTAACCTTCGCCACAGGCGGGTCTGTAATTTCAAATGAATAAAAAATTCACAAAAATTTAATAAATAAAAAAACATTTAACATGAACTTAAGCAAAGCCATTTTCTAACTCTCTTTAAAGGTTACTATCAAAAGGAGTTTTTTGAGCAGCCAACAACGACAGTGTAGTCATGATTAGCATTAGCTTAGGACCCAAGTAAGGAGCTAACTCTATAGGCTGTAAAAACATACCAATGCTTTATAAATAAAGTTTGACTTTCATCAACAGTCAAAATGTGTTTTTCTTAATAAGATTACATCAATGTGAAGTTTAATAAATATAGATTAGGGTAATTTATATGTTGAAAACAAGCCTAATCCAAGCTAGCTGTTGAGGCTTAAAAATTGATCATGATCATTTCTTCCTTCAGCTGCTTATTAAGACAGTTTTTAGCCAAATGTTTGCAGGGAAATCGGATTTTTAAGTAAAAAATCTTAATTTTTGTTTTTATGTCCAACTGTGTAATCTTTGGAAAGGTACAAGGAACGGTTTGAAAATATATTGTTAAGGATCTCCTTTGATAGTTATGTTTCTGCTGTGTGTCCAATAAAAATGGTTCATCCATTGAGTTTAGAAGCTCATACATTTTTCAAAAAGATTTACAGGATAAGGGAATCTGGTTTAACATAACCAAAAGAAAAAAAAATCTTTAAAAATGTTCAAGTATGAGACTGAAAGTTGGTAAAAACGGAGCCAAAGAAAAAAACAACTTGAAAGGATTTTTATAACTAAACACCACTGATCAGGAACGCTTTATTAAAATATGAACAAACAAAAGACACACATTTAAGGAAATAAATTACAGAACTGCTGTTTGAGTGGTTTGATGAAATAAGTCTAATGTTAAACTTTGGGGAAAAGTAGCTAAGATACTGTAAAGCTGAAGTTGATCACTATGCATGTCATCTTTTCCAAAGATGTGTTTTTATTCAGTCCTGCTTGAGAAATTATCCTGGATACAAGGTAAAAAGGTGGGTTTTTATGTTGAAACAAGTTAATGAAAAGGACAGTAAACAAGATCTTAGAAGGTTTTTGTAAGATTGTTCCACATTTGTTTTTGTCTGCTTCTGTCTCCCTGAACCCCAGTCGGCCTGTGCAGATGGCCGCTCACACCCATCCTGGTTCTCCTGGAACCAGGTTTCTTTCTGCTACAAGGGAGTTTTTCCTTTCAACTGTAACCGTGTGCATGCTTGGAGTGAGGGATTGCCTTTGAGTCAATCAGTCGATGCAATTGGCTGGTTTTCCTCAGAATAGAAAACTTAAAAATTTGACTGTATGATCTGGTTGAATTGTCTCTATAAAGTGCCTTGAGATGAAATCTTTTGTGAATTGGTGCTATATAAATAAAGTGAATTGAATTTTTTGCCTTCACTCATTTGCATAAAAAAAGATGTTTTACTCCACTTTATGTTTTAGATATTAAAACATGAAGTTAAATCATTCCCAGAAACTGTACAGAAAATCCATGCATTGACATAACAGGGTTGCTTCTATGTTAGAAGACAAACACATGTTCTGATGTGTTAAACCTACCCTGTTAGCATTGTGTAGAGTAAGACTCCCAGACTCCAGATGTCGCAGGCTGCATCATAACCCTGCTTCTTCAGAACCTGCCACAAGAAAACAAAACTATACTTTCAGATGTTTTTAAAAAGTTGGATTTCATCGCCAGTTGTTCTCACTTAACAGCAAAGCAGCTGTTTCTAAATGGCTTTATTTCCTGCTAATAAAATAATAAATAAAGAATAAACAAAGTAAGGGTAAAAAAACCTCTGGAGCAACGAAGTTGGCGGTATAACACGGCGTCATGAGGAGGCCGTTTTCTGCTCTCAGTTGTTTGGCAAAACCAAAGTCGCAGATCCGGATGGACTCGGCGTTCCCGCTCTCGTCGACGTACAGGATGTTGCTGGGCTTCAAGTCCCTGTGCACCACCTGCAGACAGAGCAGAAGAAGAAAAATGGGGTTGGTCTCCTCGGACACTGGATCACAGAGCTTCTGCACTCTTCGTTCTGTAGATGCATCAGCACTGTGAGAAAACATAACAGCACAAACAGGAAACTCCGCTTAAAGCCAGTTTGTCTGCTGATAAAGGCTATGTAACGTGACAATCTCAGCGCGCCTTTATGATCAAACGCTATGATCGTTCATTAAAGACAACAGATAAAATAGCTATAAACATTTTTACAACATATTTACATTGAATTTAACGTCTTTTGTTTGTCGAACCAATAAATATGTACAGAATTTTTAAAGAGTACTGCCACCTCTTCAACTTTGTATGACTTTGTCCCGTTAAAACTACAACTCAAACAACAGGAACTGATTTAATTTAGATTCTAAACATTTAGAACCGATTTTATTTCATCTGTTCCAATCTATAATTGTATTGCTGGTTTGAAAAACATATTTTACCTAAATTACAGTGTAGTAATGCAACATATTGATAGTAGTTTTATATTAATATTCAAGAGCAAATGAATTAAGCGATGGGAGTTTTAAGACCAATACCAATTATTACATCCGGTAACCAATTCTTAATATGCTGCCATTTGTTAAGCAGATATTTCTTTGTCTTCCTCCATTTACATAACAAAAATGACACTGAGATAATAAATGTTACACGAGTCTCAATTTAAACAATAATAAACCTTTATTAAGAAATCAAAGAAAACATATCCACAATATAAAACTAAATGACAGGGGTGGGGGTTCTCTTTGTTGTTTTATCGTTTTTGCTTTTTTGTTTTTTTATGTTTAACTTTCATACATCAGGAATTTATTTCTCTGGTTTGTGTTATTTGGCAGCAGCCTATTTGTTTCCTATTTAAAGGAAAATTCAAAAAAAGTATAATAATATTAATAATACCATATTTTCTGGACTACAAGCCGCTACTTTTTCGCTTTGAACCATGCGGTTTATGAGAAGGTGCAACGTTTCTGTGAATTTTTCCTAACCGCCAGAGGGGGAAGTCAAAGTTGGGAATGAAAGAATAAGGTCTTAATTTTTATTTAGCACAAGAACTTGATAGCAGCAGGCACGACGGCGAACAAATGGTCTCAAATTCACATATTTTGATATTTATTTGCCTCATTAAAGCTGCTGAACCAATGAGGAGACTGGGCTGAACTCCTGCAGAGCTGAAATAAAGAGCATCTTTCAGTAGAAGCTCTTACTGCAGGGACCAGTAAGAGCTACAGTCTAGTATAGAATCCAATTTAAAATCCTTGTTCTTACTTTAGAGCCCTGCACTGTCAGTTCCTCTCTACATCTCTGGGCTGATAGAGCTCCACACTCCGTCCCGTAGTCTGAGGTCAAAGGGCCAAACATTGTTAGCAGCTCCAAACACTCGTTTTAAAGCCAGAGTGGATCGTTCATTCCAGGCAGCTGTGGCTGTGGAAGGCTTTGCATATTTTTCTCGCTGTGTGAATTCTGTTGATTCTTTTAAATAGCAACTGAAGACGCTGCTAGCAGGCTTTTGATTAGACGTGTGGTTAGTTACGGCTTTGCTGGAATGTTTCCATTTTTTTTTTAAATGTTGACATTGTGTTCTACACTGTTTTATTGTTTTACATTATTTCTGTGAAACACTGATTTTCATCAGTGAAAAGTGCTATACAAATAAGTTTTGGTTACTTACTAAGAAGTTAACGGGAGCTAGCATTCTTCTTCATCCCTACCACAGGGGATAGAGCTCCCCCTACAGGCTTGGTTGGATATCAGCGGCTTATAGCCCGGTGCAGCTTATATAGGCACGTTTCTGTTTTTAGGTGCACTCTAAAGTCTGAAAAATACCGTAATAACCTATGTGCTGTACTTTATGGTGACATTTGGATTTATAGAAATTAATCAAATATAAACTTTTAGGAAGTTAAAATTTGGAACATATAAAATATACGAATATATCACTGTAATCATTTTTTATTATATTAAATGTATTATAAAAATAACAGATTTAAATTATTCATGGATACATTTTGATATCTCAAACTGTATTCTGTCAAGGATAAAGTGTGAAATATGTTTTTTTTCCCCTTCTCTTCCCCAATGTGGCTTCAATCTTTCTACAGAGATAAAGGCAGCGCTATAGGTAAACGCCTGGGGAAGCCATAAGAACGCGCAAAAGGTAGCGCTATAGGTAACCGCCTGGGGAAGCCATAAGAACGCGCAAAAGGCAGCGCTATAGGTAACCGCCTGGGGAAGCCATAAGAACGCGCAAAAGGCAGCGCTATAGGTAACCGCCTGGGGAAGCCATAAGAACGCGCAAAAGGTAGCGCTATAGGTAACCGCCTGGGGAAGCCATAAGAACGCCATAAGAACGCGCAAAAGGCAGCGCTATAGGTAACCGTCTGGGCAAGCCTTAAGAACGCCATAAGAACGCGCAAAAGGCAGCGCTATAGGTAACCGCCTGGGGAAGCCATAAGAACGCGCAAAAGGCAGCGCTATAGGTAACCGCCTGGGGAAGCCATAAGAACGCGCAAAAGGCAGCGCTATAGGTAACCGCCTGGGGAAGCCATAAGAACGCGCAAAAGGCAGCGCTATAGGTAACCGTCTGGGGAAGCCTTAAGAACGCCATAAGAACGCGCAAAAGGCAGCGCTATAGGTAACCGCCTGGGGAAGCCATAAGAACGCGCAAAAGGCAGCGCTATAGGTAACCGCCTGGGGAAGCCATAAGAACGCGCAAAAGGTAGCGCTATAGGTAACCGCCTGGGGAAGCCATAAGAACGCCATAAGAACGCGCAAAAGGCAGCGCTATAGGTAACTGTCTGGGGAAGCCTTAAGAACGCCATAAGAACGCGCAAAAGGCAGCGCTATAGGTAACCGTCTGGGGAAACCTTAAGAACGTGCAAAAGGCAGCGCTATAGGTAACCACCTGGGGAAGCCATAAGAACGCCATAAGAAGCCATAAGAACGCACAAAAGGCAGCGCTATAGGTAACTGTCTGGGGAAGCCTTAAGAACGCCATAAGAACGCGCAAAAGGCAGCGCTATAGGTAACTGTCTGGGGAAGCCTTAAGAACGCCATAAGAACGCGCAAAAGGCAGCGCTATAGGTAACCGTCTGGGGAAGCCTTAAGAACGTGCAAAAGGCAGCGCTATAGGTAACCACCTGGGGAAGCCATAAGAACGCCATAAGAAGCCATAAGAACGCACAAAAGGCAGCGCTATAGGTAACCGCCTGGGGAAGCCATAAGAACGCCATAAGAAGCCATAAGAACGCACAAAAGGCAGCGCTATAGGTAACCGCCTGGGGAAGCCATAAGAACGCCATAAGAACGCACAAAAGGCAGCGCTATAGGTAACCGCCTGGGGAAGCCATAAGAACGCCATAAGAAGCCATAAGAACGCACAAAAGGCAGCGCTATAGGTAACCGCCTGGGGAAGCCATAAGAACGCCATAAGAACGCACAAAAGGCAGCGCTATAGGTAACCGCCTGGGGAAGCCATAAGAACGCCATAAGAAGCCATAAGAACGCCATAAGAAGCCATAAGAATGCGCCAAAGGCAGAGTTCTGTGGCACGCATGGTTTCAGTAAATCCGTTTCCACTCTCAGTCCCCCCCACCCAAATGTATGTCATGTATTGTGATGAAGTTGACAATAAAGTTAATTGATTGATTGCTTGATTGAAAATGACATGTATTCTTTTTTTTAAGGAATACATTCTTTATAGTTCATATTTGTAGCTTTGTCTTAACTAGTGCTGTAAGTTGTTGAATCTTTAAGAAAATAAAAGGTTATATAATCTGTGTAGCAATACTGTAAGTAATGATTTGATTTTTGAATTAGATGACAATTGTATTAATAATCGATTGATTACGATTAAATGTTTCATCCCTAAAATAAACTGAAGCTGGTTTTATCTTTTATGTTTCTTTGATGTTTGTGTTTGGTGTAGTTTTCAGGTCATTAATAACATGAAGAGATTATTAACTTCCTGGGTTATGTTGTTGTTGCTGTTATCTGCACCAGTATGAGGGAAGTTTACCCCGTTCACATGCAGATACTCCACGGTCTTGGTGATGGTGTAGAGCACGGCGCTGGCCTCTCGCTCGGAGAAAAACTTCTGCCGGAGGATTTTGTCCAGAAGCTCGCCTCCTTTCATCAGCTCCGTCACCAGGAACACCGAGCGGCCGTCGTCATACACCTACAGGAATCAGACAACCCACGCGCTCATCAGAAGGTCTTCAACAGATGAATCATTTCTCTAAAATCATTTACTCATTCATACAGCAAGGTTTGTAAAAAACTGTTTCCCTGAAAACACCAGATGTTTTGAATACAAAAAAAAACAACTTAAGTCATCAAGGTAAGAGGAGAAACCGATCTAAAACCTAAAAGGAAATTAAACTGTTATCAGCGGAAGAGAAGGAAGAGTGGGCAGCAGGCGGTATTTTTACCTCTAATCAGCAATGAGTCACAACTAAGACAGTAAAAAAACTAAATCGGAGCAGGAAGTTTTTGTTTTTCTAAGACGCACACGCTTGCTTCATATGCAGCATGACCCTGTGGTGTGAAGGTGACCCTTCATGACTCACTCTAATAAACCCTGCAGACATTCTGGAAAATTAGACTCAACTTTAGCATTAGGAGGCTAACTAGGAATCCCAAACTGTTCTAACCGATTAGATTAATTCACAAGGCAAGTTTGATCCTGGAAATCTGCTGTTCAGGCTTTAAGGATTTTTACCTGGAGGATAAGGGAAGACTGAATTAAAACCAAACTCAGGATGAAACGTTTAACACTCAGGGGGATTTACACTAAGATCAATTAAGGTTTTTACACTTTAAAAGGAAAAATAATGTATATGTATAAAGAGTTATCCATCCATACTTTTTTACCACTCCTCTCTTTTTAAATCCATTAATAAAATTTTCTCTTGCTCCACAGTTTATCACTCTGAGCCTTTTTCTCCATATCAACATAAGACGTCCCAGATCGGTCCAATCAGAGAAGAACCAGAACCTTTTATACCCATTCACAGCCATACATCCTATCAAACCAGTAAAAACTCAGCGTGACTCACGTCCTTCAGGGTGATGATGTTAGGATGCTGACCATATCTCAGTAGGATCTCCACCTCCTCTGTAGGGTCTCTCTTGGCCTTGTTGATGATCTGTAACAAAATCCTTTCTCAGTTTAACTTAATATTTCTACAATAAAACTGGAACAAAGAAGAATTGCTATGAAACAAACTGCACAGCTGCCTTGATAGAATGTCGGTTCAAATCCCAGGCAGAGATCTTGCTGTATATTGTTTATAGGTTCTCTCTATACATGCATGGGTTCTCACTGGGTACTCCTACTTCATCCATCATTCCAGAAACCTGTTAGTTGGATTGATCTGTTTAAATTTCCCTCAGGTTTCGGACGGCAGACCTGTCCAGGGTGAACCCTCTCTCTGTCCGGTCCACACCCCTTTAATGGATCTGGAGACCTTGGGGTCTTGAGAGAATATTGGGGCATGTGGAGGTTCCTCCATCTTTTCCTCAGTGTTAGTATTCATTTATTTATTTAAAGGTCTTCACACAATACATTTATAATTTCACTTTTGTGGTGTTTTTTTGGCATTAGGTTGTTTACTATTATGGGTGCACACATTTAGTAAACACCTTTTGTTTATTTGAATTAACTACTTTTCTTTGCCGAGTTTGAAGGACTGGCTGAGTGGAGAGGACTGGTTGAAAGGCAAACCAGGAAGTGGGACGTACCATCAGGCTGCTGGAAGCAGGGGACTGGTTTTAGAGTATGCTTCTCTCTCTCCACTTATGGCATAACTGTTAAAACATTTTTGGTTTTACGTTGTTTTCTTTTGATAGTTGTGTTGTAGTCAAAAGGTGTTGGTTTGAATTAGTTATTTATGTTTATGCATTGTTTGTCTTTGTCTCATCTCCCACCCCCTCCTCGTTTGGGTAGGCTAGCCTTTATGTATAAATTCCCCTGTGTGGTCATTGTGTGAGTTCAGTTTTTTTGGTTTGTTATCCTGAGTTAGGTATGCCTTATTTGATTTTCTTTTGCACACATTTTGGTATATTTTTTTAGATTTGATGTAAGTCCTTTTGTGAAGAATTTTTTGGAAATAAATAGAAAATACTTTTTTATATGCCTTTGTCCTTGTGCATTACTGGACGGACCACCACAGGGCAAGACTTTCATCCAGATTCTGGACCCAAACTCGTTTGCTTGGAGCACATGTTGGACCCCTAGTGTTGAAAAGCAGGTGTTTGTGTTTGGTGTTGGTGTTTGGTGGTGGAGTTACCTTCACAGCGTACTCCATGCCCGTCACTTTGTTGATGCAGCGCTTGCAGATGGAGTAGGAGCCCACGCCAATGTCCTCTTTAATGTCATAGGTGTCTGAGTACTGGGATGTACTTCTGTGAAGCTGCTACGAAAAAACAACCAAACATGCAAATTACAAAAAGATAAGGAATACATCACTTTATACATCTGCCGATTGTGGGAAGGAAAATGTAATATGTGAAAAGTTTTAGGAATGTTTGCACCAACTTAAAAAGGTTAATATTCCCTACAGAGAGGCGAGCGCCTCATCTTTATGCTGCAGATTTAGGTTAAATTCCAAATAGGGTTTCTGTCCATTTGTCAACCGAAGCAGGAAAATACCATAGACTGAATCACATCTGAACCAGAGTAGATGTTAAAGTTCTCCCACAGCTCTTTCAAGGGATCCATGATAAGTTGTAGCAGCAGAATTTATTAGTAAAATGTTTATTTTCTTGTCACCAGACACGTAGCTGTGGGGATACAGAGGCCATGCAGTTTGCCAGGGAGGGGTTAGACTCGGCTTTCTTTGCCATTGGGAGGGAGCCAAATGGCGATTGTTAGCAGGTCGATCATTGGTTGAAAAACATGGATAATGCGCTACTTTGAATGAGAAAGTGGCTCTACAGTTACTAACTGAGGTCGTTTACAATTAGCATCAGGATAAAAACATTTTCTTAGAAATATTAAAAGGATGAGTAACAACAACTGAAATATGCTTCACTATCACTTTAAAGAGTCGTCCATTATCTTCCGATTTCATTTTGATTTCCCATTAGCTACTGCTAGTGCGTAAGCGCTAGCTAATATAGTAAATGTCAGGTTGCAAGCCGATGACATTTGTTTGTTTCTACAAATATCTCACGTATAATTGCTCACAAAAACTTTGACACAGCGATGCAGTTCCGCATTGTTTACATTTGCACAAAACAATACGATAAAAACAGCTCTGCTAATGTTAGCCTTCCTGTGTTTCACCTACATCAGTTTGTTGTAGGTGAACAAATGGCGACTTTTATGAGTAAAAAAATATTACAAAGGAAATATTATTTCTTATTATCTCAATAACTGCTATTTTTAACTTAATAGGAAAATTAAAACCTGTTTTAACTAGCCGTGTATCCCTTTAAAGCACTAAATGGGAATTAGGCCAGAATACTTTTCTAAGTCTGAACCAATCAGACCCATCAGGCTTTCAGAGTCCTGCTAACCCAGTGTTTCCAGAACCAGAACTAAACAAGCAGAGATAGGATCTAGTTTCTAAAACCCCAGACAGGCTGTTTCCAGGATCCTTTGATCAAAGAACTGAACTTCAGAGCTGTTTGAAATATTTATCATACCTCCATTATACGTGATTAAACATCATTTCCTTTTATGCTTTGTTCCTTTCTTTCCATCCTCCCTTTGATGTCCTGTACAGCACTATGGACCGCCTAATGTAGGACGGATGCTACAGAAAACAAATCTCCTTGCCAGTGGCGGCTTGCCCATAGGGGGCGCTCGGGCACAGCCTTCACTAGACGTGAAGGGGAAAAGTCATAATATACACAGATTTTAACAAATGTTATTTTTACCTAATAGAATGTGGCTACATGTAATATGAATTATTAAAACAGCACTTCTACCAATTGACTGTCATTCAACAGTGCATTTCCACCAACAGAACGTTTTAGTTCGCTTCTTGGGCGCTCATTCAAAGCCCTGCTGAATTGTAGCGTAATAACCAATCGTATAATGTTGCTAGGTAAAATTAATAAATATTTGGACAATCAGCATTGCCAAAATGAATGGCTTCGGGGCTCCTGGAATTAGTAGTATTATTAGTATATGTTTGATCGGTTTTCGGTAAACGTCTATTTATAATTTATATCCCCCCCCTGGAGAAAACTCCACCAGCCGCCACTGCTCTTTGCCTTTTAGAGTTTAACCCTACAAGATGAATGATTTCTGGGTAACAATCTGCCCTCTCCCTCTGCTGCTTTCATCTACCAAGGCTGGTAAAGTTTCTAACGTAGTTCAGCCTCCCTCTGGTGTAATCTCTGCCTGCTGAGGTTTGACTCAGATGATCTGATTAATTCTGCCTCTGAACCGAGCGGCAGAGCGTGTGTACACACCTGAACCATAGTATTAGGCAGCGGCTGCGTCTCTTCCTCTGTTATGGCCACAAAGCTGAACCCTCTGAAGAGCTGATGGGCGTTGGCGCTGGGAGGGACGCCTGGCGAGTCTGAGGCAGACATAGGAAAAGTCAGCACTCAATGGAAAAAGGTTTCACAGAGAAAGTGGCTCAGCTCTCATCAGAGGAGGGAAAGCGCGTACCTCGGGGTGTTTTAGCTGTGAACTCGGGATCAAAATAGAAAGTGTCGTCAGGTCGTCCTGCAGCTGGTTTGAAAGGAGGTGCTATCTCTCTGCGGAACAGTTTCTTCAGGGAGGAGAGACATTGGGAAACTTCAGCCAGAACCACAAAAAGACCTTAGAGATGTTTGCTGTCGGTGCTGGTTTCTACAGAAACTCACATTCCAGTCGATTCTGGCGAAGAACGAATGCCTCTTGATCTCCTCCACACCGTCTGGTCCTGCGCCTGCAAAAAAAGAGTTCCAGGGTTTTATGTTTCAGGTCATAATCAAACTGATCGCATCCTTTGCAGATTATAAAATGATTTTAATCTAACCTGGAAACAGACACACAAATAATTTAATTAACCGGAGATTAAGCCAAAACAGTGGAACAATGAAAGTCCATCAAACCCTGAGGGACTCCTTCAGCAGCAATAACTAATTAGTTTTATCTTGGATCCTGCTGCAGGTTACGTAGTTCTGCAGACTTTGGTTTCAACCACAATATTTGGATCAGATTGGTGGAGTTCAACTAGGCCAACAACACCTGTAGATCTCAGTTTATCAAAGGAATACTTTGAAAGACAGTACTGGAAGGTGACCAGGCTCTTTTGGGGGTATAACTAGCCCATACCATAAAACCTCCACCCCATGCTCACCTATTTGTACAGCCAGACATTTTAACTGTTCTAAAGTCCTATGCTTATTTCAGCAGAATTGTAATAATACCATCATATTTATGGAGATGGTGAGCTTTTTCCTTCCACATCAGGCTAGTTCAATTTCTTGCTAGGTCTTCTGCCATGACCTTTAACCTTCTAGAGCTTGGTTTTGTCCATCTCTTTGGATCTGCTGGGTTTTCCACTGGCCGTTCTTCCTTTCAAATGTGATGTGAATTTTAAAACGTCGGAAAAAAGAAAATGCAAATTAGACGTGTTTCCATTGGAGCGAATTAATGAGGCGATGCAAAGCATAATGTCATCATAGATCATACGCTTGGCTGTGATAAACAGGAAGTAGAGTAAGCAAGCTAGGGCGGACCACAGACCAGAAGTTGTAGTGGTAAATTACACTTTATAATGTTAGCGAGTATAAGCCATAATTCATAGAGAGAAGGAGAAGTGTGATTCTAATCCTACATACGGTGTCCCTATAGGATAATGGTCTTCAGATAGTTTGGATGTGGCCTTATAACTTTCTACATATTGATGAGCGAGAGTTGTTGTTTTTTTTAAACACACCTGCGTGCTGCAGGCCAACAAACTCCAGCTCCTATAAAACGGGCTCCAACTAATCAGCTATTTAGAAAAGTGATTATTAACTATATTCTATTTTTTCACCTAAACATAAGCAGTAAAGCTGACCACACTGCAAAACATTGAAATCTAAATAAGTCATGTTTTCTTAAAATAAGTGCATTTTTTCTTGAATTAAGGATGTAAGTGAGACACTTTGTCAATGGAAGAAGATAATTTACATTTAAAATAAGAAAAAATAATTGTATTGTTTTATATCAAGTGCATATTATCTAATTATCTTATTTTAGGAGTAAAAATACTTATTCCATTGGCACATCATCTTATTTACCTCCTCAAATTAAGGTTAAATACACTAAATTTAAGACATTTAACCTATTCCTAGGTTTTTGCAGTACATAGTTTTCCCACACAGAACCTCCAGCTCAGCTTCAGGTGTGTTTAATAAAATCTTAACATCTGGGAGGCTTTGAAGTGAGGATTTTTTTCATCCTCTATGCTCTGGTAGCAGTTTCATGATAGCGTGTTTGGCCGTTTTGTTCCTGCCCGTCCCGCTCCCCTCAGCATGCTTCATGCAAAAATGTCTTACCCAGTCTGTTTGCAGGGTTGCGTTTGAACAGGTTCCTGAGGAGACTCTGAGCTTCCGAGCTGAGGAACTGTGGCATTCCCAGCTTAGCTCTGCGAAGGGAAACAGGATCAAAGAGGGAAACGTATTGAATGTCCACAGTGAAGCATGAGAAAGCCTAGACTATAATCTGGGGCTGTTGCACAGGAAGTAGCGTCAGCACTCTGCAGAGTCTGCTCAGCGTTTTCCTGCACAGAGACTGAAAGAGAGTCGGAGGAAGCAGTGGAGGTTAATGTTTCCTTTCAAAGGGTTTTTGTTCACAGACTCAAACATGAACACGTTCGCTCTTTCACTTCAGCTTCTACTGCTTCACTCTTCAGTCTGTCCACTGATAAACACCCCCATCTCCATCTCTGATGCACCCTGAGCTGTAATAAAAGCCGTTAGATAGCAAAGTAGATAGATAGCAAAGTGACTTACTTGAGGATCATCGTCATCGTCTCCTTCCGGTCTTTGCCTTGGAAAGGCAGCGTTCCGGTCAGCATCTCAAACTGAGAAAACAAACAGAAACAGCATTCCCATCAGAGTTATCGGGTGTTTCACTGTCATTAAATCTATTTTTAACTCACCCTAATCTCTAAATTTGGTGAGGAAGTCCAGAGAAGAAAAAAATCAAGCATTATCATATATATTATATTATTATGGAAAGTAAACACAGGCTTTATCATCCAAACATTGTTTATTTGGATTTCTAAGAAGTTTTAACAGACAAAAAGTTGTAGAGAACAAACTTTTGGTTAGGTTTGGTTCTATGAGGAAAAGAAAGTTCTCCTTCTTTCAGTTCTATCATGACATGAAGAGGACTTTGATTAGGCTACTGAGCTGATCTGAGCTTGGCATGGATATACAGAAGAGATCATGGTTGACCTGCTGGCTGGATGGTCTAATCAGGCCCAGAGGATTATACCTCCACCGCTGTGTTTCAGTATCATGTCTAAGTTTGGTCTCATCTATTAAGAGGAGACTATGATTCATTTAGACCAGGGGTAAAAAAATCAGTGGGATCCGAATAAAGAAATCAACAACCAGTAAAGGTCAAGAGACATTTTTAATAATAAACAGAATTTAATACTGAAATAAAGTGTTTTATGCATCCATGTTATACATTGACTTAGAAAAAAAATAAATAAATATAGATATATAAAAAAAACTTTTTTTTTCCATTTTAAAATCTAATGTGTTTTTTAAGTAGAGAACAACAATCGTTCAGTTTGGTATGTAGACAATTTCCTGATTCATATATTTCATAAAATACCTGAACAGACCGTGTATTTTTTCCTGTCTTAATGTTGGCAGTGGGCTTTATGCTGCCCTGCAAGGCTTTAAACCTGGTTTGAATGGAGACAAAGTCATTCTAAAGCACATATCAAGGAGCTCATTTTGATCCTGCATCCATGTTTATTTTTGATTCTGTTCATGGTGGAGAATCCTGCTTCACAGCAGCAGGTTGAGCCAAACATCCTCTAAATGTGCAGGATCATCTTTGAGCACCATTTCACCTTTCTGTCACCAATTCACTACAGTTCTTCCAGCAGTCCACACTTTCTCTGCTCTCTTTTTCTCATCATCTTCTCCTTCTTTGCCATCGCCCGGCTTGCCACAGGTTTGCCTGCTGTGTCTAAAAGTAGCAGCAGCAGCAACCCAGACTGACAGCAGCTCATTGGATCATTCCTATAATGTGCAGCCTGGCGCCGGACGCTCTTGAGGGCTTTACCGTATTAACACGAGAAATGGCGCAAGTGGAATTAGACACTGTCGCAGACAACATGTGGTAAATTATTCATGTTTTTTATGGGTCCAGATTAGCCAGCAGGTGGTTCTGGATCCAGACCGCGGTCCGCTAATCCGTGAGCTCTGCTTTAGACGCACCTTTGAAAACACTGGTTGTGTTCTTGTGAGTTCCTTTTTTAAATAAACCAAAGAAACCAAAACCTGTGTTTTTCCTGCCATGACCTTTAACCTCTGAGGCCTGCAGAACCCCTGCTTTGGACCCCCATCATTTCTTCATGCTTGACCTTGGGATACATTTTTATGGACGTCCTGGTAGATTTCCCAGAAGGATTTTTTAATTTCAATTGAATATTTCTATCTGCTGAACGACAGACTACGGGTTGCTTCCTAATGTCATCCCCTCACATGCTGCTGGGGAAGGAGAACAGTTTCTCTAATGTTGATGGTGGTCTTTCTATCTCAGCTCTATGTTAACACAAACACCTGCTCTCTAATCCAGACATTTCTTAATTAGCTGCATTTTTTCCCTCTTAAATACCATGAAAGCAGCAAGCAGTTAATACGTTGCTATAGGGTTCATCTTTATAAGACAAATAACAATAATGTAGAATCATTAGTGCTTTCTTATTATTTTTATGTTAATTTGGGTTTTATCAAAACATTTTTACTCTTAAACATAAGCCCCACAAAAGGAAAGAGGGTTTACTTTTTATGCTTAAAAATTAAGGAGAACATATAATATTTTTTTAAAAGTAGTCAAAAAGGTCAACTATAAAAAAACTTTACAAGGTTGAAAAGAATCATTCTCTAAACTCATTGTTTATTTTTCTGTTTAACAAAAGGAAAGCAGATTCAGATCTAATTCTAAGGTCAGCTCACTGTGCTTCATAGTGCTCTCACCATGAGAACGCCGTACGACCACCAGTCGGCGCTGTGCGTGTGTCCTCGCCGGTTCACCACCTCAGGGGCCATGTACTCCACCGTCCCACAGAAGGAGTAGGCTTTGTTCTCGTGGTCTATCGACTCCTTGCTGAGGCCGAAGTCTAAACAAGCAGAGGAAAAAATAAATAAGAATCAACTAACAACTTTGACAGAGAACCGACTGGAGAGCGGGAACCCTGATGATGATGATAAACATGTAAGCAGGAGCTGGAATGAGCAGCAGGACAACAAACATGGAGTCAAACACAGAGGAAGGAGTGAAACATTACAGACCTGTCAGCTTGATGTGTCCGGCCTCATCCAGCAGGATGCTGAAAACAACAGAGACAGTTTGAGATGCTTTCATCTGTAGCTAAATGAAAAGATCAGCTCTGGCTCCTCCTCTCCGACAGCTCAGCTCAGAAAAACTTTAAAATTCCTTCTGAGAACAGATCAATATGAAAACATCAGGGCTGATCTGGATGCTTCCTCAGCTGGATTATAAAGATTAACCCAACCCGTTTCTTTGCTAATCATAAATATTTAAGGTAATAAGGATTTTTATTTAACCAGCAAATCCCTGGTGCTTCACGATGTGAATCATCTCAAACAGGAATCTGCTGCTAAATACAGCAATGAGGACCTCTGTTCATCTCCAGCTGCAGCGGCTCTGATGTTGTGTCCATCTGGAGATGGATGCTGATGGATCTCTATCCAGAAGCGTGTCCCCCCCCCACCCCCCACCCCCACCCCCACAGACACCATCAGGATGTAGAGGTGTTTCAGGGGCAGTAAGGGTTAATAGGAGGGAAGACCTCCTCGACTGACTAGCTGATTACTCATCCCTCCAACCTCACAGGAAACCTTTTTATTTTTAACGGCTTGTCATCATGATCTCATTCTTTTGCTCATGATTCCAGGGTTTGATCACAGATGAGCCAACTCAGCTCCTCCTCCACCATAACAGCTAACAAAGCTCCAATACATTTATGCATCTCCTGCTACCTCCTACCGTCACCCATCAAACCCAGTCATCTGAACTTGTGAGTTAACACAGTTTCTATCAGACCACAGAAATTCAGATGATTATTTACAACAATTGAAAAACGCAGATAAAGGCAGACCAATGAGAGAGCTCTAAAGGTTCATTTAAGGTCATTCAGTGCAGTTTTTGTTTCTTCAAATTATTGCAGTGCATATGAAAGATAAAAGAAGCCTCTGAGGGAAACTAAAGTGTTTGTATGTTAGACTACTTTTCTAACATACAAACCAAATAAGAACAAAAGGTTACATTTTTTGGGTTGTGGTGTGATAATTTGGTTTAAGTAGTGCCAGAGATGGGACTACTACTACTTCGTTACTGTACTCAAGTAGATTTTTCTGATATTTTTACTTTACTACTTATTTTCATGGCGACTTTTTACTTCTACTCCTTACATTTTTACACAAATATCTGTACTTTCTACTCCTTACATTTTTAAAAATTGGCTCGTTACTTTAGTTTTGAATCATTTCAATGGAGTTACCGTTCTTATTTTTCACGTCATCAATACCAAATTCAATCTAATGGGATGGGAATCTACATTGCATTTGACGCACCACTACAAGATGAATCGACAGATTCGGCGGTATTCATTGGCGGCAAATCATTGCAGCTTGGTGGCGGTGGCGTTAGCATAGTAGCATGGACGACGAGATGATTGAAAATGAACACAACGGAGATCTAGTCCTATTGGCAGACATCCATTTAAAATGTAGGCAACGGCATGAAAAAAGTGGTTTCTACTTTTACTTTTATACTTTAAGTAAATTTACAAGCCTGTACTTTGTTACTTTTACTTGAGTAAAGAAGTTTAATCAGTACTTCCACTTTTACCAGAGTATTTTTTAACACAAGTATCTGTACTTTTACTCAAGTACGGAAAGTGAGTACTTTTGCCATCTCTGGGTAGTGCTAATGGTCGGGTTTAAGGCTGATCCATAGAAAACCATGGAAAATTAATGGAAGTCAATGTAAAGATGAATGTGTGAGTTCACATACTTCTCAGGCTTCAGGTCTCTGTAAATAATGCCGAGGCCGTGAAGGTGATCCAGGGCCAGAGCGAGCTCTGCTAGGTAGAACTTCACATCTTCCTCTGTGAACATCACCTGCAGGACAAACCAGGTTAGACATCAGATCCTGTAAACTGGTTCCAGAGCTTTTTGAGGATGATAAATGTAATTTAAACTTCAAACAATAAGGCAAATAAGGGAAATCCATCAATCTGATGCTTCTCTGTCCAAAAAGGGACGGAAGAGAAACACTTTTCTCCAAAAAATAAATAAAAAACCATGTTTAAAAATTGCATGGCGTCCGTTTATAACATTATTTTACACATATCCTAGAATGGTACTGTTAAAGTGGCTGCAGGTCGGAGTAGCTCTGCTAGCTTCATTCTGATATTCTTCTTTAAAGAATTTCTCTATTAATTTACCTTTGAATCAATAAAGTGTTTTTTAATTGAATTAAATTTAATGAGAACAAAAATGTGAAGGCACTTCTCCACATGCTAAAAAAAAGATTTAAGAGGAAAAAAAATGGCTGCTAGGTCAGATAGCACTCTGCCAGAACGGAGAGGCAACTGATGCTGCCCGTCCGTAAAGTCCATCTTCTCAGGAAGGAAAGTCCATGATGATTCTGCTAAAAGTCAGAGCATAAAGCTCTGAGAAAGTATAGAAAACCCAAGAGCTCCATCTGTGACTCTGCAGGGCTCAGTTAGCAGGCTCAAGGTTAAAGGTCACCATGGGAGCTTTAGGGGAAGACTGAAGACGTATCGAGGATTGGAGGAGCTGAAGGTGGAAACGAAGATAATTTACAGCAGCATGTCTGAAGGAAACTAAACACCTCACACTGACTAACACACTGAGGTGGATGGGTGATGCTTTGCATTTACTGGGTGGAGCATGATCTCCTCTGGAAACCGGTGTAATTTGGAGTCAAATGTTAATTTAAACCAAACTGGTTCACCAGCAGAACTATGATCCCAAAAACAGCCGCTAATCTAAAAGAATGAAGGTCCTGAAGTGGTCTAGTCAAAGTCCAGACCTCTGGGGACGAAGCCTCAAGCTGTGCCAAAAGGAGGGAGCAGAAAAAAAGATGGAGAGCGGGCGAGAATAAAGTCAGACAGAAAACTATAACTATTGGAGGAACTAAAAGCAGCTGGGGTGTGCTTAGTTTTCACAGACAGCTTTTAATAGCTAGCATTAAATAAAAAAAAATGAATCTGGGGAGATGCTTCTGTGACCTGACTCCACACTGAACGTTTACCTCCTTGGAGAGGCGAGTGAAGAGGTCTCCTCCTCTGAGGAAATCCAGGATGAGGTACAGCTTCCCTTCTGTCTGAAATGCTGCAGAGGACAAACATCAGAGATGTAAAGGCTTCCCTGATTGGCTGATAGACCAATGACAGAGCTCTCCTACTGGCTGACTCACCATAATGCAGCTTGACGATGAAGGGGTGGTTGACCTCCACCAGGATGTCCCTCTCCATCTTCGTTCTGACCCGGTCACGAACTGGAAAACATAAAAATCCTCAGATAAAGCAGAGTTAAAGCCAAGGCATACAGCAGCTCTCCCTATTTGGCTGTCGTTTGGCAGACGGGGTTATAGGATGGGCCGCTGAAGAACGAGCAGAGCAAAACTAAAACAAACAAGAGAGCATGAATCAGGCTGGATGGAGCTGCTGCAGCTCCACCAGCAGATGGTGTTTGGTTGGAGCAGAACCTCCTTTCAGGGATTTATTTCTCTCTTCTCTCTGCACACCTCCCTTGCTCTTTTTATCCATCTCTTGTTAAAGTGTGAACTTCCATTTTTGGAGATGACGTCTGAGAATCCACAGAAATAAACATATTTCTGAAAGCAAAAAGGCTCGTTTCACTGGGAACATTTTAATCAGCTTTATTGGAGCCGGATAATTCATAACATGGAAACACCCAACAGACCAAACCAACAGTTCCTAAAGTCATAGGGAAATTATATTTTAATGTCAAATCATTCTGGCTTAAACATGTATAAAAATGTACTCTTTATCAGACTATATTGTCTTAAAGGTTAGAAAATTTCTATTTAAAAAAAAAAATCCTGTCTTTAAAACTGTGGGTTTTTTTTGTTATCTCATGCAGGCCAGTTAGTTATATGTCAGCTTGTACACCTAAATTCGGCCAAACCCCGTCAGATGGCGTTCCCCCTGCTTAACATGGGGTGAACGCCATCTGATGCGGTGTAAATATCATCACACTGCATTACCTCTACTCATGGGTGTGAAGTTTTTTAACAGGGCATTCAGATCTGGTGAGTGTATGAAATTAATAACTGGGGATATCTGAAATCCTCTGTGTCTGGGTTGTTATAGATACTGCAACGTCAGTCCGTCCCGATTTCTCCCTTTCTTCATATAGGCTATCATTTGATCGTTCACGCTCTCCATAGTTCTCCTGTGACGCGAGCACAGGGCGACTGTTACGCGCCTTTAGCGAGCATGCGCGTTTCCTGACGCTTGCGCGGTGAACCGTGCCGCCTGCGCTGTGCGGAGATGCAGGGGAAACCGTATGTGATGGGGAAACGCAGCTCTACGTAACACCGGTATTTCCATCAGGAAAACATTGTTTTGCTGCAGGAGTCCTCCTCACTCTCCATCTCTCTGTGTGTGCTGTACGTTAACACCCACCAGCAGAAACACCCACCTACCCAACTGACAGACGGAATCTCACTATACATCAGCCATTCTCATCCTCCTATCTCTCACGGCAAGGCGCGCACGACTCCTATCATGAAAAAAGGTTCATTGTGCGACCTGAGTAACGCGCAGTAACGGGGTTTCTGCAATGGTAACTGCATTATAGTTACAGTCAAAGTAATTAGTTAGATTACTCATTGGTAAAAAAAGGTAACGCCGTTACTCCCATCACTGCTTGTGACAGATCATGTACACCAGGATGCAGTTTTTTTGTAGATTTTAAAAAGGGAGCAGAAAGAAGGAGATTCTGGATGGTTAACCTTTCAGCGTGGCTTTCTTCAGGACCTTCATGGCATAAAGCTGACCTGCGTCCGGTCCTGTGACCTTCCTCACCAAAAACACCTGCAGACAGAGCAAAAAAGAGCTGAATCCATCCAGAAAGACAAGGACAAAAGGGGTCTTGAAGAGCCTCTCACACACAGGAGTGAGATGCTGAGTGAAGATAAAGCCCATATCAACGAACATCATGCTGCCTGAACTGACTCACCTTCCCAAAGGAACCCTGACCCAGGACTTTCCGGAGCTCAAACTGCCGCGGGTCGGCCTTCTCAGAGCCCTCCTTCACATGATGAGTGATGCTGATCTCTTTGATGGGAACGTCATCCTGCAACGAAAACACACCGCGGCTCATCAACACCTGAACATCTGAGATTTACTCCCATCCACAGGCTGAAGATCAACAAGTAACTCAAACATTTCAGGTTGGATTTAGGGAAACCTACCGACTCAGAGAGATATTAGTTATTCCCATATTATTATATTCCCAAACATTGAATACTTACTTTTTCTTAGAAAGCCACCAAAAAATCTGTGATGCTTCAAATCAATTCAGACTCAAGTTTGTCCGAGATGGAGAAAAATTTTTAATATTTGTGGATGAATATTTGTGGTAAAACAGTTTGTTGCTCCATGTCTAATATAAATATGGCTGTAAAGACCAATATTATACTGATATCCCTTTCTTTCTCTATGCTGGAGAATCAATCCTACCTCTGACATTTTTCTCTGTTTCATCTCTATTATACAGCAGATACCAACATTTTTTTAAAACAGCATGGAGATGTTAGAGCCAATACATCATGTCTTACGATACATCTCTCTCAAGTCAAGATTTCTGAATTCAAATATGTTTTGCAGTCTATGTAGATACTTTTTGGTCACCTTCACTACAAAAAAAAAAAAATCCAATTAGAAAGAAATGTATTTCTACCTGAATTGAGAAGGTAATTAAAAAAGTTTGCTAGTGAAATAACATGACCTATGTTTAATTAAAAAAAAACCCACACATAATCTGATTTTGAGTGCATCATATCCAATTTTCTAACTTTAAGGGCAAAAATAGTAATTTCCCTGGCAGATCATCTTATTTACCTGCTCAAATTAAGGGAAAATACACTTATTTGAAGATATTTTACTTGTTTTAGATTAGTAGAGAAGCAAGTTACTGAAATCGATAAACTTTCTATATTATTTAGATTTATTGAGTATGATTTTATTTTTTGTCTTTTTGCCTCCTTACATCAAAGTATTTATAATTCTCCATCATCCATCCCTTTTTCAGCTACTGACTTGTTCCTTTCCTTCGTCCCTTTCTCTTATGTAATTCTAATTATTTGGTTTTTACCTAGAAAAAATCTTGTATGTGCAGGTGAAAGATAATTGTTCTTGTTTTAAGAGTTAATTTTTTATTCTAAATGAAGAATTTTACACTATAATCTTAATTCAGATAATTTTACCTGTTTTTAGCACCCTTTCACTTAGATTTAGTGTTTTAATCTTGTTTTCAGACAATTTTAAATTTTTGCGTCTCTTTGAGCTTTCCTTTGATTTTTTAAACATTAACACCTGAACAATATCAATATTACTGCTGATCATTCTTATGAGGATAGTTTAAATATTTTTTCAGCATTCAAACCAAATTCATTTAACCAATAAATGAATTTGCAGAGAGGGCAAACCAGATTTATTTCTAATTAAATTCAGTCCAAATCCATATTTTAAATTCATTCCAGATACAAATTCATGGCATCTATAGTTAGAATATAACCTTGTTTAATAAACAGAATGTATTTAATTTATATAAGTTTAGAGTCCCATCTGCAGGGAGAAATTGTAAGAAATCAGCAGTAGAAATAAAAAAACAGGGCGGTCAAACACATTCAGTCACATATTTCCCTTTCAGAAGCTGATCTGGTTTTAAACGTTACTACTGATCACTCCACCCCCAGCTGACACCTTATAATTAATCTGAGCTCCTACTCAGAATAATTTATTCATAGTTGGCAAAAACTCGCTAACGCATTAGATTGGTGTTTTGACATTTTTCTTTCAGGGTTACAAAAATGGTGAGAAAAAAGATGATTTGGTTGTTTTTAATCTAGACTTCAGGCTGATGGGAAACATGAAGGCAATGATGTCTTTATGTTTCCTCATCCTGTCTGCCCGCCTCTGAGTGCTTTACATCAAAGTCAATTGTTCATGCTGCTGTGAGCGCTCTGGTCTGAAACAACAACACAAAAGGAGATGCACCGATTGGACAGCTTTGGACCCATATAGGTTATCACAAATCTGAATATATTGCTGATAACAGACATGTGCATATATAACACATTTACCACTCAATTTAATACACCCAGATGTACAATAGAATAGAATAGAATAGAATAGAATAGAATAGAATAGAATAGAGAGCCTGGTTCTGCTGGAGGTTTCTTCCTGTTCAAAGGGAGTTTTTCCTCTCCACTGTCGCTACAGGCATGCTTAGTGTGGGGATTGTATTTGAGTCAATGAGTCGATGCAATCAACTGGTTTTCCTTAGACAGAAATCTTGGAACCACTCTGACTGGATGATCTGGTTGAAATGTAAAGCGCCTTGAGATGACATGTGATGTGAATTGGTGCTATAGAAATAAACTGAATTGAATTAATTAGAATAGAAATATCCTTTATGGTCCTACAGTTTGACAATTCAGTTGTGCTAGCTGCTAAACAAAAGCCAAACGGAAGGAAGGTGGTTCACACACCACTATAAGCTATCAAAACTATCGAAATCTAAAGTATTAAAAAAAAACAGTAAATCAGAAAATGGGGCAGCCTGAATATTAAAAGAAAAATCCAATGTACGATTTAGTCAGTTGACTGGAACCTGCAGGTTTTTAAGGCTGATGCAGATTATTTTGATGTTCTTTGGTCTGTGTTGCAGATTCCTTAGGCAGATATTACTTTCTCTTCCTCCACTTACATGATAAGAATGACAAAATGGTACCAATGTTACGCAAGTATTAATTTAATGATAATAAAAAAGAAACAATCATAAAAATAAAAAAACTCAAACAAAAATGAGCAAATGAAGAGATCTAGAATGCCTGCAGCTCATATGATCTCATGATGTGGCTGTAGAATGCAACTAAGAAACATGCATGCATCGGCTGACTTCGATAAAACAAAAACATTTAAAAATGCTTATTATATCGGTTTATTCCTCCTGGAAACATCCAAAATATACATCTCTCGCCGTGCCTGACAAAAAGAACAGACCATTCTCCAAAAACAAACAACAGAAAAACTGTAAGTATCAGCATGCATGTAAAAAGACAAACAAATCAGAGATGCACTTTTTTTTTTCTTATGTCTATCTGATATGTATTGCCAATCTTTATTGCCCCATTACATGGTAAAAATGAAAGAAGGATAACAAATTTTACTTGGTTCTCAAAAAAAAAAAAAAAAACAACATTAACAAACCAAACAAAACATAAGGAATAAGAAGCACATGGAGGGAGCAGGAATGCATGAGCTTCAGGAGATCTCAATGCATGATTGATAAACACACTTATGCATGTATGCATGTATCGTTTGATACATGAAAGAAATATTGATGTATGGTTCGTTTGTAAAAAAAAAAAAAAATTGTTTGTTGGGAGGAAGGATTTGTGATAACGCTCCTTAATGCCTTTGATCATATCTAAGAAAATTGTGCCTCTGTCATTATTAGTACATTCAACAGTTTGGTTAGATTCCAAAGAAATGGTACAAACTACTTGTATGAGATCAATAAAAGCAATTTTAGCAGCTAAGCTATGAAAAGTTGAGCCATTAGAGAAGCAAGCTGATCGATTTCTAAACTCAGTTTGGACTCATTAGGTCCGTTGGTTCTCAGCACAGGGTGCGGCCTGAGTACACTTCTTCCTCACTAACGGTTAGATTCCTCCTGGGCTGCTACAGAGCAGGTTCAGACAGACTTCCTGGGTTTCATCCTCAGCTGGAAACTACAGAGAGTATCCATGAGTCTGTCTGAAGGTGGATGTTTTTCCCTTTGGTCCAGTGAGTCACACACAGCAGGTTGAGCAGGCTTCCCAAACATTCGTCATCCACACAGCAGGAAATCCCAACACAGAGCCACACAGTCACGGATGCAGACACAGTTGTCATGGAGCCACCCAGAAAGCTGCTGTAGTTCAGCAACACTGAACAACAACGCTCAACTCCTCCTGAAGCCTCAGAGTTCACTCCTCCACTGAGAACTGGACGTCAAAGCACAGATTCACCAAACCGCCCAAACAATCCAAACAACAGCAACCTCATGCCTAATACCCTTCCTCTTCATACCTGCAGTTCCCAGGTGAGTGACCTGCTGGCTGCCAGGTGGCCCAGAGCATTCTGGGTCCTGTAGTCCCGATAACGGCTAAGCTTGTGTGGCGCGAACATGCTCCTAAGCATCGACTGCGAGGCAGCAGGACAGAGCCGGCGCAGACTCTACCTCTCTCTCTAAGAAAGCTTTCCTCCTCTCTCCCTCCCCCCTGCTGTCTCACTTCTTCTATCTTTATTTGAACTGTTCTCACCTCTTCATTCTGCTTTGCACCTCTCTCTGTCTCTTTGTTAAAGGCGTTGATTCCCCAAAGGGAAGGGTTCCTC
The DNA here is from genome assembly GCF_016077235.1 of Cyprinodon tularosa. Taxonomy (NCBI): domain Eukaryota; kingdom Metazoa; phylum Chordata; class Actinopteri; order Cyprinodontiformes; family Cyprinodontidae; genus Cyprinodon; species Cyprinodon tularosa. Next base: position 625,857 of record NW_024039267.1, on the reverse strand, counting down.
ACTTCCTGAGCAGGCTGTACAGCACAACATCTTCTCTTTCTCTGGTAAATCCAATTAAAATTAATTAATTAGTTAATGCCACACAAGTTAGAATCCCAAATCCCAGAGATATTTAGCTGTAAAAGTGGAGCTTCAGAACTGATTTCTTTAGATTTTCCTCTTGTAATCTGTTAAATCAAAATCAATGTTTCTTCTTGTTAATATCCAGACGTTTTGCGATAGGAATGCATATTTTGTAAATTCATACACAAAATAGGATAACAAAACAACTATATCCCCATAACTATGCAGCTAAAAATGTAATTTGCACTGCATTTAATGAAAGCATCACCTCTCAGTGTGAATGATTTCCTAGTGTGGCTGAACCCACTGGGCACCTGAAAGCTACTCTGCAGCAAGAGCAGCTGATAAAAACAGACTCTGGATGATTTCTCTGACACTGCGAGGAGTTTGGAGGCCTGACAGGTTTCTGAATGTTGACATTTCAAATCATGGCTTTGCGAGTGTCTGTGTGAGTCAGATCGCAGATGGAGGATCAGAGCAGAAGTGACAGGATGCTCATGTAGCACCTCCTGATTACAGGATTCAAACTGAAAACCCTGCACCTGTTCTGCAGGTATGTTTCACCTGTGTCCACCCACATGCAAACCTGATATGGGAATCTAACCAGTGATTAAACTGTTTACATTGTGCATGAATTATAGAAATAAGTTAGCAGAGCTGAAACCAGGCACAGAAATAGGCAGATTTGACAGTGCTCTGCTGACGTCAAGCCTTAGTCACAATCAGAGATCAACTTAAATTAAAACTAAAACATGTAAAAAGTTTTTTTAGTTGATTAAACATTAGATAACTCACATTTTTGTCACTGAATCAATTAGTTATTCTTGGCATCCTGGCAGATTTCTCATAAATCAAGAGGAAATTGGTGAAAAAAAGGCCCGGACTGGGACAGAAATCTGGCCCAGATGGTTCTGGGCCAGGTGGCCTGCCACAATTAGACAGACATGATCTCTGCAGATGATACAGATTATTATATGGAACATCCAGGAAGGAAAACGTGCCATTAGAGGGAGGGCGGATTAGGAAATATGACAAGGACAGAACAATACAGAACAATGCTCAAACCATTAAACATTTATAGGCAGGTTGGTTACAATAAAAAATGAAATGCAGCAACCCAAAAGGTCGCCTGCTCCCAGGCAAATGCCCAAAGAACAGTCCAGGCCCTGGATAGATGTTTATATAAACTACAATGTTAGCCAAGAAAAAGCCAAAAGGGATTACTTTAGATAGAAACGGATGACAAGCTAAACTGAAAGATTAGCCAAGCAAAGCGTCAAGATAAGGTGTAAAAAAGGCGTATGAAAAAAAAAAATCCCTGATATGAAATGATAAAAAAAACTAAGATAGAATAAATTAAATCTCTTTATGAAAAGAGCTAAAGGGATAAATAAAAACAAGTTAACATGAGATAAGCCATGTTAGCAAACATTAGCTAAAACAAGATGGAAAAAAGATGCAACAAGCCAAGATAAACTGAGGTTAATAAAAGTTAAACTCAGTCAAATAAAAGTTTAAGCAAACTATAAGACTTTCGTTGAGAACGAAAAGTTACTAAATAAAAGATTAATTTAACTAAATTAGCATAAATACCCAAAGATAACCCAGAATAAGAAATCACTGACAAAGACAACATACCAGTTTAAAAAAGAGAAAAAGTTAAGATAAGAAAGATAACTTGATTGTCCCTTTAATAAATAATGAATACCGGTAATAATAAAATCAAGTTTAAAAAGAAATAGGTTGATTTTTAGAAGAAATCAACACAACAGTTTATCTTACATTAGCTTTAAAGCAAAAAAAAAAACATAATTAGAAAGATAATCCTAGATTAAATAATAAAGTAAAAACTATAAAATGAGATAATATAATATAAAATATGATTAAATAAGAGATAAGAGCTAACAAAAGCCAAGTCAACCAAGTACGGAAGGCTAATGCCAAACTAAGTTCAGTTAAACAGACATAAAACAGACAAGCTATAAGGTGATACAATACATTTAAATTAGATAATTTTATTAAATAATGTTAATCCAAAATAATATCACACTGGAGAAATTCATTCTCTGCATTTAAGCCATCTCCTTGGGCAGCAGTGGGCTGCCATTGTGTGGCGCCCGGGGAGCAGTGTGGGGTCAAAGGCCACCACTCTGCACTGGCTCCCAAAACCACTTCCTTAAACTAACCAGGGTAAACGATCACCTGGCTCATTCTTATTAAAGGTAGGTTGACTATTACTTCTAAGAACACTGGAACATCCCTCCATCCATCCATCCACCCCATCCATCCCTCCCTCCATCCCATCCCTCCCATCCCTCCATCCATCCCATCCATCCCTCCATCCCATCCATCCCTCCATCCCTCCATCCCTCCATCCATCCATCCATCCATCCATCCATCCATCCCATCCATCTCTCCATCCATCCCATCCATCCATCCATCCATCCATCCCTCCATCCATCCATCCATCCCTCCATCCATCCATCCATCCCTCCATCCATCCATTCATCCCTCCCTCCATCCATCCATCCATCCATCCATCCCTCCATCCATCCATTCATCCCTCCCTCCATCCCTCCATCCATCCCTCCATCCATCCATTCATCCCTCCATCCATCCCTCCATCCCTCCCTCCCTTCCTCCCTCCCATCAATCCATCCCTCCCTCCCTCCCTCCCTCCCATCCATCCATCCATCCATCCATCCATCCCTCCATCCATCCCTCCCTCCCTCCCTCCCTCCCATCCATCCATCCATCCATCCCTCCACCCCTCCCTCCCATCCATCCATCCATCCATCCCTCCCTCCCTCCCTCCCTCCCTCCCTCCCTCCCTCCCATCCATCCATCCCTCCACCCCTCCCTCCCATCCATCCATCCATCCATCCACCCATCCATCCCTCCACCCATCCCTCCCTCCCTCCCTCCCATTCATCCCTCCATCCATCCATTCATCCCTCCATCCCTCCCTCCATCCCTCCCTCCCTTCCTCCCTCCCATCAATCCATCCCTCCCTCCCTCCCTCCCATCCATCCATCCATCCCTCCATCCATCCATCCCTCCCTCCCTCCCTCCCTCCCTCCCTCCCATCCATCCATCCATCCATCCCTCCACCCCTCCCTCCCATCCATCCATCCATCCATCCACCCATCCATCCCTCCACCCATCCCTCCCTCCCATCCATCCATCCATCCCTCCACCCCTCCCTCCCATCCATCCATCCATCCATCCATCCATCCACCCATCCATCCCTCCACCCATCCCTCCCTCCCTCCCTCCCTCCCATCCATCCATCCATCCATCCATCCCTCCACCCCTCCCTCCCATCCATCCATCCATCCATCCATCCACCCATCCATCCATCCCTCCACCCATCCATCCCTCCATCCATCCCTCCCTCCCATCCATCCATCCATCCATCCCTCCACCCCTCCCTCCCATCCATCCATCCATCCATCCATCCACCCATCCATCCCTCCACCCATCCCTCCCTCCCTCCCTCCCTCCCTCCCTCCCTCCCATCCATCCATCCATCCATCTTCCTCTGCTTATTCCATCAGGGATGCAGTTGGGCTAGTGCTAATCCTCAGCAGTCTATAGACCAGTCTGACAGAGGACAACACAGATACACACAGACATATACAACCATGCAAACACACACACACATCTCCATACAAACATCCCAGAGCAGGAACAGGAACTAACTTTTTAGACAGTTTTTTTAATTAACAGTTTTTAGACTGTGGTAGGAAGCTGGGGTACCTGGAGAGAACCCACGAATGCACAGGGAGAACATGCAACCTCCATGCAAAAAGACCCAGGCCGGGAAGGCAGCAGTGCTACAAACTGCACCACCATGCAACCTAATTGATCTTCCAATGAAAGTTAAAGCTTTTTATAGCTGAATAGTTCATAGGTATGCTGCCTAACAGGTTAAAACTACATAAACATTGCTCTGAACATGGTCAATACTTGAAAACGAGAAAAAAGCTGCAGAGGTCTAATGAAAAGATTAAGAGAGCTGCCACAAATTCTTTGGCATAAAGAACAAAGGAATTACTCAAGTCTGCACAATTAAATTAAAACAGGTAATCTGTAAACTAAAGTAATCAGGCTGTTTTTTGTTGTTGTTGTTTTTTTTAACTCAGGTTTTGAGTTTCTAGTCAGAAAAATCAACCAGAACCCCTTTTAAAGATGGAGTCCCTGGTCAGTTACTTTATAAACTCCAAACTTAGAGTCCAATAAGACAAGCGGACACATAAAGGACAGCAACAGTTATGAATAAACTTTGTATTTCGCATTCTGAAAATGTTTCTATCTTATCAAATAAGCAGCTGAAACAGTCCATTTCCCTTTATTAATTACTGAGGTCAACTCAGATGATCATTTCTGACAAGTTGTACTCATTAACAGGTTTCCTTTGGCCTTAGGCAATAAACAACTGTCCACAAAGAGATATAATTAAGAAGCCATGTGAGCAAACTCAATCTGCTCAGCAAACCTCCCAGCAGACACATTATACAGCGATCGTATTAAATCAACATAAACTGTGTTCATTTTTTTTAACCTCTGTGTGAACAGAGATAACGTTCAAACAATCCGCCAGATGTTCCACAAAAACCCCGGAAATCTCACCGACAAACCCTCAGAACAAAAGAATGGAGCAGTCATGGAAATAATGCTTAATATTATTCTAAATCTGCAGAAGTAACAAGAACATGGGGCTAATAAAAGATGGGTCATGTTCTTTAGAACAAGAGAGAAAGTCATTTGTTTGCAGATTATTGATTATCCAGTTAGATCAACCAGGTATGTGGACAGATAATAAGCCTTTTATTATGGCTAACGACGAAGTGGCGCTGCTTGATTTGGAGTTATTTTTGATAAAGGACATGTCACATGGCTTTAATCTACAAACACAGCCAAACAACAACAGAAACTGCCTCTCCCAACATCTTATTAGTGAAGGGGGAGCAGTTTGGGACTTTTCTGAGATCAGGTTGACAAAGATAATTAGTGTTTTAATTATATCTTAATCCGTGTCCTTTTCCTCTTGGAACCTGAGCCAAAGCATGAGTTACTGATTAATCTGTAATAAAGCCTTGTCTGATGCCAGAGACGGAAATATTTTAAACAAACATATTTTATCTGTTGTGTAAAGGCCGAAGAGATTTCAGATGTCCTGTGAAAGACGCTGGAGTCCGATTTAAGGACACGTCAGAGCTCAGATAGATGTTAGTAACTCGACTCCCCAGCAGTAACACCCAGAGACGACTCAAAGCAGAGTCTGATTCTTCTAACCTTACCGTCACATTTAATCACATTCATAACATAAACAGCAGTAAACGGCTCATATAACTTAATTAGCTGGTATCACCAGACACGTCCGTTATACAGTCTATAAGGGCTGATTCAGCACTAACAGCAAAAATAGCATGTACACCATGTTCTTTTAAATGCTAACCAAATCTACATTTTATAGTTCAAAGGAATTTACAAATCATTTCAATTTGCTTTCTGTGAAGAATACTAATACTAGATAAAATGGAACCACTTTATAATAAAGCTTCCTGAATAGAAGGCTAGAAAAAAGTTTTATTGTTATCAATTAATCTGTTTATAACTCAAAGGTTATTTTCTTTATTATGGGCCATCTATAAGGGGATCCTTATTGTAAAATTCTAAAACTTAATGTGGACTTAATTTTTTTATGAATATGTCTTCTGAAATATTCTATAAAGATAGAATCTACCTAGTTTTATTAAAAATGTACCTGTATTTGTGTTTTCTATTTGAATGTAGAAACAAACTATTCTGATTCAATTTTTTATGATATCAATGTAGAAACACCTCACTTTAATGTCTATGGACTCCGTTTAATGTCTACGGACTCACTTTAATGTGTACGGACTCACTTTAATGTCTATGGACTCACTTTAATGTCTACCGACTCACTTTAATGTCTACCGACTCACTTTAATGTGTACGGACTCACTTTAATGTGTACGGACTCACTTTAATGTCTACGGACTCAATTTAATGTCTACGGACTCACTTTAATGTCTACGGACTCAATTTAATGTCTACGGACTCACTTTAATGTCTACGGACTCACTTTAATGTCTACGGACTCACTTTAATGTCTACGGACTCACCTTAATGTCTACGGACTCACTTTAATGTCTACGGACTCACTTTAATGTCTACGGACTCACTTTAATGTCTACGGACTCAATTTAATGTCTACGGACTCACTTTAATGTCTACGGACTCACTTTAATGTCTACGGACTCACTTTAATGTCTACGGACTCACTTTAATGTCTACGGACTCAGTTTAATGTGTACGGACTAACTTTAATGTGTACGGACTAACTTTAATGTCTACGGACTCACTTTAATGTCTACGGACTCACTTTAATGTCTACGGACTCACTTTAATGTCTACGGACTCACTTTAATGTCTACGGACTCAATTTAATGTCTACGGACTCACTTTAATGTCTACGGACTCAATTTAATGTCTACGGACTCACTTTAATGTCTACGGACTCACTTTAATGTCTACGGACTCACTTTAATGTCTACGGACTCACTTTAATGTGTACGGACTCACTTTAATGTCTACGGACTCAATTTAATGTCTACGGACTCACTTTAATGTCTGCGGACTCACTTTAATGTCTACGGACTCAATTTAATGTCTACGGACTCACTTTAATGTCTACGGACTCACTTTAATGTCTACGGACTCACTTTAATGTCTACGGACTCAGTTTAATGTCTACGGACTCACTTTAATGTGTACGGACTCACTTTAATGTCTACGGACTCAATTTAATGTCTACGGACTCACTTTAATGTCTACGGACTCAATTTAATGTCTACGGACTCACTTTAATGTCTACGGACTCACTTTAATGTCTACGGACTCACTTTAATGTCTACGGACTCACTTTAATGTCTACGGACTCACTTTAATGTCTACGGACTCACTTTAATGTCTACGGACTCAGTTTAATGTCTACGGACTCACTTTAATGTCTACGGACTCACTTTAATGTCTACGGACTCAATTTAATGTCTACGGACTCACTTTAATGTCTACGGACTCACTTTAATGTCTACGGACTCACTTTAATGTCTATGGACTCAGTTTAATGTCTACGGACTCACTTTAATGTGTACGGACTCACTTTAATGTCTACGGACTCAATTTAATGTCTACGGACTCAGTTTAATGTCTACGGACTCAGTTTAATGTCTATGGACTCACTTTAATGTCTATGGACTCAGTTTAATGTCTACGGACTCACTTTAATGTGTACGGACTCACTTTAATGTCTACGGACTCAGTTTAATGTCTACGGACTCACTTTAATGTCTATGGACTCACTTTAATGTCTATGGACTCACTTTAATGTCTACAGACTCAGTTTAATGTCTATGGACTCAATTTAATGTCTATAGACTCAGTTTAATGTTTATAGACTCAGTTTAATGTCTATAGACTCAGTTTAATGTCTAAAGACTCAGTTTAATGTCTATAGACATATTTTTATTTAGTTCATCTTAAATTTAGCTCAGGCTAGCTTTTGCTTTTTAGCTTAGCTTCATATTAGCTTTTCTTACCGAACTTTGACTTAGTTTGATGTTGGATTTCATCAACAATTATAAAACACATCGGAGTTTACGTTATCTTAGTTTACTTATCTTGTTCTAACTCTTTCCATCGTCTTTATCTTAGCTGATGGTGCTTTTTCTCTGTTCAATTTAGCTAGTTTTGCTTTTTAGATCAGCCTGGTATTTAGTTTTTTTAGCCTTGTTTAACTGATATAACATTTTCCTGTGTGATATTTTAACATATTTTCACTTATCTTAGTTTTGGTTGTTTTAACTTAATGTACCTAGTTTATAAGCTTAGTCAGGTCCTTATTGCTTTGCGTTTTTTCTTCTCTTGAGTGTACTTTAGCTTTGCTCATTCAACTCATCTGAATTTAGTTTATATTTATATTTTAGTCTATTTATTGCTTGTCTTATGTTATTTTATTTTTTCTGCCCAATGTATTTTTTAATGTTTGTAAGCACAGACTGTAAAGTAACATTTACGCATGTCTTGAGTTTTATTTCATGGTTAAGAGGTAAAGTGGTTCACGGTAAAAAGCAGCAACAGTAAATTGTTTATAGAATCAAAGAAGTCTTGAAGAACTATTGTTTAAAGCCATTATAAGATTATAAGAAATACTGGTCCTCAACTGATTTTTGATTTATACAAAGCACCAGAGATTTATTTCAAACAGGAGGAGACATATACTTCAGAGACTCGAAGGGGGAAATAACTAAAAAGAACCTCTTCTAGAAGAGGCTCTACTGATTTTGCTTGATTATTTCTTCATCACTGCCTATATTTATTGGTTATGGCTGATTTAATCTATTAATAATGTGTAACTATAGTTTTCTGTTTGTAAAGTGGAAGGAAGAGCAAAAACGATATAAAACACATTTAGCAGAGTGAAAGCTCTGCTGACAGTCAAAATTACTCACAGCCTCACTGAGGGATTCTGGTCCACAACACTCTAAAACTTTCTTCACATTTTGCCTGTTCTCCAGCCCAGGTCTCTCCCAGCAGCTGTTGTCCGACCTCGAGGCGAGCAGGAGTCGTCGGAGCGACTTCAGGCGCCTCCTCAGCACTCTGACGAGGCCGCCGACGGCAGAGGCGCACGCCGCTTTGACCTCAGCAGTGCAGGCGGTCATGACAGGCTAAACGGAGCAGCTCGGAGGTGCTGCAGGGGGGTCCTATGGACTGTGGTAGACAAACCAGTGTGGCTGTGAGTCAGAGTGTGTGGGAGGAAGGTGGGTGGAACCCAGAGGGAAGGGGGCTGGTTCCAAATCAGGACGGAAAATGGGATCTCCCCCTTCAATTATCTGCCTGTTTTCACGGACATGCAGCTGTAACCTTCCAGCCAGAGTATCCAGCAGATGTCCTGGAGATCCCCGTTCCCTCTGACATTACTCTCTGACCAATCACTAAACACCACGACGAGCACAACTCCCACTTCTATTTCCACATTCACTCTGACTTTCACAAAATTCCCCATCTGCAAGCAAAACATTTCCCAGTAAATGTGTGAGGGCGGATCATTTATCTTTAGAAATAACCTTCTTTAATGTCTCACACTTATCTACTTTAAAAAAAAGAAAATAAAATACATTTAACTTACAGTGTTTTGCAGCTCTTAAAAAAAAAGAAGAAAAAAATCAAAATAAAGATAAAGAAAAGCACATTGAAGAGGAATAAATAAAAAAGTCAGGTTTAAATCCTGCCACATGTCAGGTTACATTCATTTATCCTGGGCAGGAGTTTAACTTCCAATTAATTTAGGGCTTTTATAATTCACTTCAACTGCATTTCAGAGGGAAGGTTGATTCTGTGAAATCCCAATTTAAGCTGGGGAGTTTTTCTCCATTGCAGAAGGGCGAAAGGTTGAATATAGACCGTTTCTCTTTAAAAAACAAGAGCCACAAATGCAGCTCAGGCCCCATCACAGACTCCCCATAAGGGTAAGATAACATGACTCTTGCCTATGGCAGCAGAATTCCAACTGGAGTCTGATCAGTGATTGAAAAAGAAAATAGTAAATATTGGGGGAGTTGGAAGCTAAAATGACTTCATTATTTCGGATGTCCTTACCCCTGATGGGGAGTGGTGGTCTATTAGTTAGGGCACAGGGTCCTGAGGTTGTGAGTTTGAAATCCACTCCCACAGACTGCCACTCTGGGTCTCTGAGCCAGACCCTTTACCCCAGATTGCTCCCCGGGTGCTGCAAAGTGGCAGCCCACCACTCCCCAAAGGGGATGGGTTAAATGCATAGGTCATTTCTCCATTGTGAGATCAATACATTTAATTAATTTCTTATTATTTTTCATTATGCCTCTAAACTTAAGACCTTCGTCTTTCAGCGGCACACTGCTATGCTTTCCTTTTTCTGCCAGGCCCATGGACAGTAATGGTGTAATTTTAACTTGCTGCCATAGGGAACATATATTTGCAATAACTCTGGGAGCTGCGCTGAACCTCGCTGTACGCCCCTTTAATCCGTCCAGTACCATTTGGACCATTTGGACATGTGATTGGGATCACTGTCCAGAAATCTGAAGGCAGTTTCTCATTATTCCATAAGCAATGCCAGTGACAGGGGGACAGTCCCACAGCATTTTGCTGCCACCACCATGCTTGTCAGCTGGTTTAACCTCCTTCAATCCTATAGTCTGTCTGAAACCTGCTGCGTTTCTGTTCATCAGAGCTGCATCTCTCTAACTGGACAAAACAAAGACGCTTCTCCTCTTCTTCACTCGTCCAATAACCAAATCCAGCCGATCATCTTCAGAATATCTGCCTACTGCTGATCCTGATTCTGCATTTAGTGAATTAAGCGGGGGGATTGAAACTTTATTATTTAGCTGAGTTTTAATATAAGCGTACAGATATCTATAAAAGGAAACACCTTTGGCTGAAAATATGTCAAAGGTCCACTTAAATAAAATAAATAAAAATATTTCACATGAAAGCCTTGAGGCTGTGGCTGCAATCTGACGGCTGGCATGCATAAACAAATGGTCACTATTACTAAGCTGTCGTTAAAAAAAAAAAAAAATCAATAATCACCAGAGTCATAAGGCGTTAACAACCAATGCTAGAAATTACTCTAGTTTACTTCTAAAAGTTTACAATCAAGAAATACGTAAACATTTCTTAAATTAACTGCATTTCGCCTTAATTTGAGTGGGTAAATAAGATAATTTTTGAACAAAATGAGTATTTTTCCATCTTAGAAGTTGATAAATAGATGATATTCACTTCAGTGGAATTCTTTATTTCTTATTTTTAATGTAAATTGTATGGTTCTATTGGCAAACTGTCTCACGTACCTCTTTTATTCTACAAATAATACACCTATTTTAAGAAAATGTTTCTTATTTAGATTTTAATATTTTTGCAGTGTGTGTGTTTGGTTTATAGTAAACAGAAAAAACAAGAGAGACTTTGAATCATTTAAGGTAATAAAACCATTTTGTTCCAAATCAAAATGAATCACTTAAAGTTAGTAATAAACAGTTTAAGGTTTTAGTAACTTAGAAGTATCTAAATATCCTGAAATTTTCCACCTCTGCAACAACAGTTTGACAGAAATATGAGCCAAAGATTCCAGCAATCATAAGCATGCGATAAAAACACTGAAAGACAAACATTTAAAGCTCCCAGCTGATCCACTGAAACCTGCTGGAGCAGAAACACAATGTGCCCCCCCCCACCCACCCATCCCCAGCAGGAAATCCTCCACCTGTCAGCGCCTCCGTCTCTCCCAAACACAATGTACACAATGCTGCTGACGGTCCGGCTGACATTTCTTGGATTACCTCCACCTGTTGTCGCCTCCGCTCAGAGCGAACTGGTTTCCACACAAAAACCAGCAGGACACAAACCAAGGACTGGGATGAAAACTAAAAATATAAACACCTGCTTGTTTTCTAAAAGCTGCACCAAACCTCTATCATTTGAGAAATCTATGAAATAAGGCAGGATGAAGAGTTTGTTTCCCCTAGGTGGGAGCTGGAGACCTCCAGAGGTTCTCTGATTCGGACCTGGCAGGTTTATTATAAGGAAAAGGAACCAGTTTGGTTTCAGGCAGCTTAAAGCTTCATAACCCAGATGTTAGCACTCCTCCTCCATAAGGAGTTAAGGTAGTTTCTGTAACCCTGAAATACTGTGGCTTGATCTGGAGTTGTACACTTCACAAAATAACTCAGTAACTAAAAGGCCTGGGAGGCTGAAACCCATTTCGTGGCAAAGCTCCGGTTCTGCTGAACAGAACCAGTTGGTGTCATCTGGCCGGGACATAAACCCATAAACCACAGGATCTGATCCCATCTTTAATCTGAAGCCCCATCAGTGCATCCGCAGTCTAAACTTGTTTCCCTCATCAACCTTTTTCACTCTGCTGAGAGCAAACTGACAGGATTTATAAACAGAACTAAACACCTGACAGTGTTTATAAATAAGGCAGCAAAGCTGAAAACAGATTTTTTAGAGCATGCTAAGCTTCTCTCCACACCACTATGCTAAGAAATGATGCAAAACCTCCATTTAAACAGATCCATCAACATCCAAATGGACTTTCAGTCAAAGAGAAATGAGATTTAGAAGGTTTTTTTTTTTTTGGTTTGCTTTTTTTAAAGACTTATCTGGACATGCAGATAACAGCAGGATACTCCCTACATGTCTACCATCAATGCAGAAGAAACTACAGAAACCTTAGAGCCGATTACATCATCTAACCTCACATCAACCTCATTAAAATGTAAAAAAAACTCAAAGAAGGTCATGAAGGAGAGCAATGCTACACAAGAAAACAGCCTGTTATTTTAAAGTCTTCATCTTTTTAAAGATCAAGAAATGTCATAGTACATAACACGACCCACAGAGAATTATTTACACATAACTGATATAGTTTGTTTTAAATGATTTTATAGACAAGAGAAAAGCTGATCTGATTCTAAACCAGAAATATAAAACTAGATCATTTAAAAAAAAAAATTCATGCGGACTCATTTAAACTGAAATGCTCTCCAGTTCAAGCTAAATGTTTTCAGAATGCAGTCACATTCAGTTTTTAGTGCCATTTGTAAGAAGCATATCTAAGGTAGGTATTTGTTATGATACCAATAAAAAAAGAAAAGTATTTCCAAGCCTCCAAAACAACATCGGATGGAAAAGAAGGAAGATTCTTGGCACTAAACTGCACACAAACTGCATTTAGGTTTATTTTCAAGTTTACTGCCTGTTTTTGGGGCCTTCTAAAAAACCTTAATTGGAAAAATGTCCTTTAAAACACTTTATGATAACAATGATATACTTTTAGGGGCTGAAACAATTAATCTGATTAATTGATTATTAAAATAATCATCAGTATATAATCATTACCAAGAATAAACTCTAAAACATGAAATAATAACCTATTTACTGCAGCAATTAACTCTAAAAAAAAACATTTTACATTTTAGACTTATCATTTTATATATATCATATGGTTTATGTACGTATGCCATTTTTCCACTTTTGGTATTAACAATCCATTTAAAATTGGAAATAAAGTGTTTTCATCAACTCCAGACAATTGTTTCTTTACCAAATATTAATTCACTAAAAGTATTTGTTTTTAGATTAATCGGTCAATTAAAACGGTAATTGACAGGTTAAGCGATAGCTCCAGCCCTAATAAATTCTCATCCCTAATTAAGGGATGGGAAGGACCAAGGACTAATGTCTGACAAACCGATTCCTGCTTCATTCATCTTTAGTAGAACTAATCCCTGCAGCGGTGCCTTCACAGATCTGCCTAGAAAGGGGATCAGACAGCAGCTGATCCAGGATACTGCTGCCTGCGTCCTCACTAGAACTAAAAAAGTGGAGAACATCAGCCCAGTTCTAAAGTCCTTCCTCTGGTTCCCCATATCTCAGTGAATAAACTTTAAAATACTTCTCTTTATCTATAAATCACTGAATAACTGAGCTCAAAAATATATTACAGACCTGTCAATGGATCAACAGCCAGACCATTCAGGTCTTCTTGATCATCTCTACTCTGCATACAAGATCGTTTGACCTTTTTTATATATAATCATCTTATTTTAATTATTTTTTTATTCTACTGAATTATTTGTGTTGCATTTATGCCACAATAATGTACTTTTCTTTTTCCTGTTTACTTTGTACTGTAACCTGTAACCTTGGTGATTTTCTTTGGATCAATTATTGGAGCTGATATTGCTTTTTCTTTCCTCATTTTCATAGAAAGTAATTAAATGAGTCTCAAGTCAAACAAAAAAAGACAGATCTATTTACAAATGAGACAAAATGATTACCAATGGGTAGTTAAGGGAGGGAGCAGCAATGCTGCATTTCACATGATCTCAAGGCATGGCTGTAAAAAGCACTACTGAATCAGCACGAACATGTCATCCAATACCGATACAAGACAAATAAAGTTCATATTGGCCCAAAGTATTGCCAAACTGCTGAATCTGTCTATTGTTAAGCAAAACTCCATATTTGAAGCTCTCTATACTAGAAAGTTGGAGGTCTGTATCTGTTGACTGAAGAAATATGGTGACCTCTGCACACAAACAGCACTGATATGCGCTGATTTAACACTATATGACTACACTTTTACTGATCCCTTCCACTTGGTGGTAACCACTTATCATCCCTGAATCTATTGAACATGTTTTAACCATGGTACCATAGAGGTCCGGAGAGCAACCGGTTCTGTCTGGGTTTTATACACCTGTGGGAAAATGGAAGTTGCTGAAACCTCTGAATGCAAAGATTTAGAGACTTCCTGTGACAATGAAGTGTGAAACCGAGACAGGAAGCAGGAGAAAAACGACACCGCATTGATGTCCCTTATTAACTCTGCTAATAAAAATAGATCCAAGCGGCGCTGAAGGAATAATCCCGACCACAACAATGATGCTGTTTATCCTCATCCTTTGTGTTTCTGCTGCGGAAAGCTGAAGCAAAGTTTTTCCACTGTTGGAATCTAAGCGGGGGGGGAGCACCAACCAAATGCGCCTGAAAGGTGGACGTTAATGTGTGTGCGGTCCTGTTTTTGTGTGTGTTGGGCAGGTTCTCCATGGCAGCAGCGATCACGGATCGAGTGAGCAGGATTCCATTCCAGACAATCTGCGCCCTCTAAGCCCGTTACGCAATCAAATTAACGGGTCGGATGGTCACCGCACTGACAGACACACAAACGCCTGGGGATGTGGCGGGTCGGAGGAGGACGTGCGCTTCCGCTGGGCCTCGCTCGCAGCTCGGATATCACACGCCTCAGATGGAGCGGTGAGTCAAAGCAGGGGAATACTGAACTTAATAAAATCTCCTGCTTCTAAATGAGAGTTGAATATCTAACAGTATGAGCTTTGCAACTAGTTGGGAACAACGCTCCCAAGGAAGAAGAAGGAGAAGAGCGCCACCTACAGAAAAGAACAGAGAAACAACAAAGTCCAAAGTGATGAACAGTTTTTTTAACGGAAATAAACTTTATGGATGTCAGATTAAAGCTGAACAAAAAAATAATTGATATTTTAAAAGGATTTTTATTTTGACATAGAAAATAGCCACAATGTGAAAAACTTTACTCAACCTAAGAATATTGTTTTTATCTTCTTTAATTTAATCATTTTATGTTATGACAAATACTTTCTAAAGTGCTGAAACTACGGATGTTCTGATTGGATATCAGACATTGATCCTTGAGATCTATAATAAAGATCTAGCTCCAAAGCTAGAGAGAAGTTAGAGGAGGAGGAGGAGGAGACACCGGGGGGCTGATGGATGTGGAGGATGCTGAAGAAAAGCTTTATTTCATTATAAAACAAGCCTGAAAGTTTCCTCCTAGAGCAATGACCTCGCTCTCCTGGAAGCCACTCTATATCCTATTCAATAATGAAATACGTCAACGGCTCCCAGGAATGAATGCCGCTTCAAAGTGACTAAGAATCTGCTAACATCATGAGGAAGTCCTCTAATAGAGCCAGAGATGTGAGCGGCAGCTGCTACACAGCATTGTTCATCCTAATGAAAGGGAAGCACCGATAAACTCCTACCACTTCAGCCTGATTTTATGTTTCCAAGGTGTTGCAGTGAGAGCAGAGCCGCTCGTCTGAAAGCAGGAAGAAAAGGGATAAAAACCACGAAGTGAAAGATTTTCTAAAAGAGATAGAAGATGTGGGAGGACAAGTGGAGAAAGGCAGGCGGATATGAGGGCGAACTTTATAGTATAAAGAGAGCATTAAGAATGGATGAGGAGGAGCAGGGGGAGGACATCATCATTTATTCATAACCGTACAAGAAAAGATCCTCAATCAGATCTCTGCAGTCGAACACCGCCTCAGATTTAAGCCAGCAGATAAAAAGCTGCACGGTGAGGTGGTCGTTAAGCTCGGCGGGTGGTCTCTGAAGATAACTCAGGGAAAGCTTTAACGACTGAAAGCTTAAAAGCATCTGCAAAAATACACTTTTTTTGCTCTTAAAATATTCAGTCTGGGATGATAAAAAAAAGCCTTCTCATTTTTTCAGCATATCTGATCATTTAAATGGTTCATTTTCATCTTTTTACACCAGAAACTTCTCCATGAAACCAGGAAGTGGATCATTTTAGAAGATAACTAATTAGAGATGAGTGGGCAATAGTTTTTTTGTTTTGTTAAATGTAAAAGTGTAAAAACTCTTAATCTAGCCTTCCATTCTTAAGATCATCCTGCCAACACATTAAACCAAAAGCTCAATCTTCCAGGAGGTTAATTACTGTTCTTTCAATCCATCCTGTTCCCAGTCACTTGCCATGAAAGCATAACGTTCATTGCCTGTCCCAAATAAATCTACTGATTAAGAATGAAATAATAATTTAAAGGAAATAATAAAATCATCTAAAGTGAAGAACATGAAAACAATCAAGGAAAGACCTGTAGCTGAATCATGAGTGTGGTGCCTCAGAATCATGACATTAAAATTCAAACACAGACTAACCTCTGCAAAGTACTGCAATGCAACTGCTGCATGTTAGTGTAATAGTTCTATATCGATGCCTTAAAAGGAAATTATTTGCCAAGAAGTCTGGTTTAGTCCGAGGAACACAAAATCCTTAGGAAAACATCAAATACTGGATGATAAAAAGAGTCAAGGTATTTATGAAAACTCCTCATAAATGACATATTAGAAGAACATTTGAGCTCTTGACATTAAAATGAATAAAATGATTTCAGTTAGATATGAGAATGTCTGGCCATAGGTTTAAATATAAATGCAAAACACATCTCTCCTATCCTGGCTTCTCTTCATTGGCTTCCTGTTAAATCCAGAATAGAATTTAAAATCCTCCTTCTCACATATAAAGCCTTAAATAACCAAGCTCCATCTGATAGAGATCTGATTGTTCCTTATGTTCCTAACAGAGCACTTTGCTCTCAATCTACAGGTTTACTAGTGGTTCCTAGAATTTCTAAAAGTAGAATGGGAGGAAGATCTTTTAGTTATCAGGCTCCTCTCCTGTGGAACCAACTACCAGTTTTAGTCCGTGAGGCAGACACCCTGTCAACTTTTAAGGCTAGGCTTAAAACTTTCCTTTTTGATAAAGCTTATAGTTAGGGTGGCTCAGGTTATCCTGAGCTATCTCTATTGTTATGCTGCTATAGGCTTAGACTGCTGGAGGACATAGGGACCCCTTTTTCATCATTCTGATTCATTCTATCTCTATTCTCCCACTCTGCAGAATCTGTTAGTTCAATCTCTAACGTCAACACCTTTGTTTATAGATGTTGGAGATCGACCTGTTTTCCAGTGTAGTCCTGATCTCTGACTTTGGCTGAATGTGCTCTCTTTGTCCTCTGACATGGGAGCTGGCTCGGATCAAATGAATAAATTTAATATTTTATTATTAATTGAATAATTAAATTAATAAAATAAAAGATAAAAAAGCTGCTTGATATGAAAAACAGATGTTCTATTTCATCCCTACTGACCGCCAGAGGCGGTGCTTCAAGCACTGAATGATCATTCATGCGCAGGTCGAGTATTAATGACAACAAAGTCAGCTGTGACCTGCCGGGGACCCACGTGACTCTATATAGTCACGTGGCACCCGGCAATCAATCCCTTTTGTTCTTCTCGCGCGCAGGTGTTTTGAGTACAGGAGTGTGGTCGTGTGAAGCTGGTTGCTTCTGTGTATACCACTAGTTTCCTGGCTGCTTGTTGCTGGTAGCCCCGTGACCGGGTTTGGTCGGAGCTGCGGGTAAGTCTCGCCCTCCAGGGGCTGCACAAGCTGCTTTCACCTTACCAGATCTGCGGTGACTGGTAAGTTTTCGTTCTTTTCTCAGCAGTAGTTTACTGTTCGCTTTGATTTGCCACATTAATTTTGTGGCTCTTTTGACTCACGGTAGCGTTTCTGCTCGCGCTGAGTTGTTTTCAGTTTGTTTGCCTAAGCCCACCAGTAGCGTTTCTGCTCGCGTTGGGTTCTTCTATAGTTTGTTTATCTACACTCACCAGTGGCGTTTCTGCTCGCGCTGAGTTGTTTTCAGTTTGTTTGCCTAAGCCCACCAGTAGCGTTTCTGCTCGCGTTGGGTTCTTCCATAGTTTGTTTATCTACACTCACCAGTGGCGTTTCTGCTCGCGCTGAGTTGTTTTCAGTTTGTTTGCCTAAGCCCACCAGTAGCGTTTCTGCTCGCGTTGGGTTCTTCTATAGTTTGTTTGCCTAAACTCACCAGTGGCGTCTCTGCTCGTGCTGAGTTAATCTTTAGTTAATAATCGAGTCGCCAGTAGCGTTTCCTGCTCGTGTTGACTTGTCCTTGGTAGCAGGCTGATCACGCCTTTCAGCAGTATGATGCTGGATAATTTATGTTGCTCGACCTGTCTGGCTCCACTTCAGCCGGATGACGGGCATGACTTGTGTCCCTCCTGCCTCGGTGTGGAACATCTCCGGGAGGCGCTGTCAGATGACGCTTGCCCCAACTGTCGCGTCATGCCCCGGTCGGTCAGACTGGATCGGTTGGCTGCACTGGAGCAGCCTACCGACTGGGCGGGCGCTTCGCCGCGTGCTCGTTTGCCGATGGAGAAAGCGGTGTGCAAACGATCTACTGTGGCTGCACCTTCGGTACCGACAAAGCGTGCTAGACGGACCGATGCAGGGAGGTTGTCCACCAGAGTGGATCATCTCACTACTGAGCTGGCCCAAATGAAAGCCCTCCTCCAGTCCTTTCAGACTGCTGGTGATCGCGGCACGGCTCTCCCTACCGAGCAGGATGAAACGTCAGTCAATGACGACGATGCCGTTTCTGTGGCGGCCTCTGGCACCCATTTCTGTGAGGACCTTCCGGAGCTGGGCTCCGGGGCCTCTGGGTCGGACTCCATTGCCTCCCAGGAGGATGCGGGGGAGTCTGTGACATCCGCTATTCGAACGGCTCTTGCCCGTTTACAGATTAGTGTTCCTCAGGCCCAGCCTGCGGCTTCCAGCGCCTTCTTTAGGCGCAGAAGGTCAGAGACTGCCTTTGTGGTTCCTCCCTCGGCGGAGTATGTGCGGGAACTGCATGCTTGCTGGTCAGACACCAAGGCGTTTTCACGTCTGACGACGGATGGCAGGGTCCTGGCAGCTATGCAGGAGGCACCCAAGGTTGGCTTGGGGCAGATGCCAGCGGTGGAACCGGGCATTGCCTCTCTTATAATCCCGCCTGATGAGGCCTTGCGGCCCAATGCCCGTTGTCCGCGTCCTCAGTGCCGTATTACCGACGACCTTCTCTGTAAGGCCTATGACTCTAGGGCCCGCATGGGCCGGATTGGGAACTCTCTCTCCCATCTTATGCTGGCCCTGTCTTCCTCCTTGGAATCTGTTCCGCTGGATCATGCCACGCAAGGCCTGGTTGATGCATCTCTGCAGGCCTTTGCTCTTATGACGAGGGAACTTGGACGCACACTCCCCACACTGGTTCATGCTCGCCGCCAGGTCTGGTTGGCGCAGTCACCACTAACTGAGCCTTGTAGGAGGACCCTCCGGGCCCTGCCTGTGGTCCCGGGGGAGCTTTTTTGGTTCAGCGGCACTGGACGCCTTGGACCGTACGGCTCAGGCCTCTAGAACGAGGCAACAGCTGGCAGGGCTTCACAGACGTGATCGCCAGCCAGTAAGCACCTGGGCAGCTGCGGGTCCTTCACGGAGGTCTTTAGTGCCTTCTCCTTCTCCCACTGAGCCCCAGGGTCTGTTACCAGGTCAGAGATCGGTCCAGAGACCTGCTCTAGATCGGAGGAACAGAGCTCGAGACCAGGCTGGGACGAGGTCCTTTCATCCCTTTCGAGCCGCGCAGTCTGGCCGGCGTCCTCCCGGGCCTTCGAAGGGCCGGGGGACCCGCAGATGATGCCTTAGGGCCGGCGGTCGGTTATTTTTCCCCGGGACAGCTCAGCTTCTGGGCTGCCCACACCCCGGACTTGTGGGTGTTGTCCACCCTGTCCCGGGGGGTACCGTCTTCAATTCCGCCGCCGGCCACCTATCCCTGGCCGGGTCAGGATGACTGTGATCCACGACCCGGTGAAGGCACAGGCACTGAACCAAGAAATCTGCACCTTGCTGGCCAAGGGTGCTATAGTGCCTGTGGACCCCCTGCTGGATCCAGCGGGCTTTTATTCCACGTATTTTCTGGTTCCGAAGAAGACCGGGGGCTTGCGTCCAGTCTTGGACCTCAGAGGCCTGAATGTGTACTTGAAGGCCATGCCCTTTCATATGCTGACCACCAAGGAAGTGTTGCAGGCGATTTCCCCGGGCGATTGGTTCACTTCCATAGATCTCAGGGATGCTTATTTTCACGTTCCGATCGCTCCGCCCCATTGGCGGTTTCTTCGTTTTGCTTTTCAAGGGAGGCATTTCCAGTTCAGGGTCCTCCCGTTCGGACTTTCGCTGTCCCCCAGGGTGTTCACCCGATGTGTTGCAGCGGCCCTCTCTCCTCTGCAGGCACAGGGATTGAGGATCCTCCCATATCTGGACGACTGGCTCATTTGTGCTGCGACGTGGGACCAGGCGGTTCGAGATACTCGGTTAGTGCTCCATCATGTGGGATGCTTGGGCTTGCAGGTGAACATGGAGAAAAGCAGTCTGACCCCCTCACAGGAGACTGTCTTCCTGGGCATTGCCATGGATTCCATCTCAATGACTGCTTGCCCGTCACCCCAGCGGGTGGACAGTATATTGAGCGTGCTCCCGGAATTCAGGCGCGGCATGGCGCTGCCTCTTGTGCGGTATCTTCGACTCTTGGGCATGCTTACAGCTGCGTCCGCCGTAGTGCCCTTGGGGCTGCTGTCATTGCGGCCCCTCCAGATGTGGTTGAACAGCTTGAATCTGGATCCCACACGGAACACTCATCGTCTCAGAAGACTTCGGGTGGGGCCTCAGTGTCTTCAGTCTCTGTCCCAATGGAGGGTGAGGTTGTTTATGACCACAGGGGTCCCGCTAGGTTCCCTCCCGTGTCGTCGGGAAGTTGTGTTTACAGATGCATCCTCCACGGGCTGGGGTGCAACCTGGCGGGGTCAAATGGCACAGGGGACATGGTCCCAGCGGCAGGGCGGGGAACACATCAATGTCCTGGAGTTACAGGCTGTACTTCTGGCTCTTCAGAGCTTTCTTCCAGGCTTGCGGGGGAAGCACGTGCTGGTGAGGTCAGACAACACCACAGTGGTCTTTCACATCAACCACCAGGGGGGCACGAGGTCAAGGAAACTGTTGTGCTTGACTCGACGGCTTCTGACCTGGGCAGCTCCACGCATAGCCAGCCTCAGAGCAGCCTACATCCCAGGGCCGGAGAACGTGCCAGCAGATTTTCTATCCCGTCAGAAGCCGCTTCCAGGGGAGTGGAAGCTTCACCAAGAGGTGGTGGAGTGCATCTGGAAGGTCTTTGGCAGGGCGGACGTGGACCTCTTTGCCTCAAGGGACGCATTTCACTGTCCCCTTTGGTTCTCGTTGGACAACAGCAGCCCTCTGGGCCACGATGCTCTGGCACATGACTGGCCCCGGACCCTCCTTTATGACTTTCCGCCATTCAGCCTACTTTTTCAGACTCTCCTCAGGGTACGTCAGGAGGGGCACAGGGTCCTGCTGGTGGCCCCCTACTGGCCAGCGAGGACTTGGTTTCCTCTACTGTGCGAGCTCAGCTCCGGCTCGCCAATGCGTCTCCCCTCCAGGAGAGACCTTCTTTCTCAGATGGGGGGTCAGATCTTGCACCCCGAACCGGACCGGCTCCAGCTCTGGATTTGGCCCCTGCAAGGCCGGGGTCCACCTTCTCAAGATACACTGGGTCCATAGGGCATACAATGGCTAATGCATGGGCGCCGTCCACGCGAGCTGTCTATGCTAACAAGTGGACGGTCTTTGCGACCTGGTGCCGTGATAGAGGGCAGGACCCGGTGCAGTGCTCAGTTTCTGACATACTGACCTTCCTGCAGGCATTGCTGGATCAAGGACGGTCCCCATCTACCTTAAAGGTGTATGTGGCTGCCATTTCCTGTTGGCATGTTGGGCTGAATGGTTGTTCTGTGGGCCGAGACAAGGATGTTGTACTGTTTTTAAGAGGTGCTCGGCATTTGCACCCACCCAACCGCCCTGTGGCACCGGCGTGGGACCTTTCTCTTGTGCTCGAGGCTCTTCGGTCCCTCCCATTTGAGCCCCTGGCGTCGGCGGACCTCAAATGGCTCTCACTGAAGACTGCGTTCCTTTTAGCTATGGTTTCCGCAAAACGTGTAGGGGAGTTACAGGCTCTCTCGATAGCCGAACCCTGCTGCCGGTGGAATCCTGATGGCTCAGGCATTACACTGTGGGCTGACGTAGCATTTATTCCTAAGGTATCACTGCCAGCAGGCAGCACCCAGCCTCTCCATCTTGCCCGGTTTGACTCCGGAAGTCCCTCTGAACCACTGTGTCCTGTCCGTGCCCTTGAGACATACATCAATGCCACGGCATCCTTCCGAAAGACAAATAGCCTTTTTGTTTGCTACGCTGGCTCACGGAAGGGTCAGGCACTTTCTAAGCAGCGACTTGCACACTGGGTTGTGGATTTGATCTCCAAGGCTTATGCCTTGCAGGACCGGCCACTGCCGGCGGGAGTGAAATGCCACTCTACAAGGGGCATGTCGACATCGTTTGCTGCTATGACTGGGGTGCCATTGGATGTTATATGCCGTGCGGCCTCCTGGAAGTCACCTAGTACCTTTACTCGGTTCTACAGGGTGAATGTGGCTGCGCCCCATCCGCTTCAGGGAATCCTCGAGCAGCATGCCTCTACATCACATTAGGTGGGTGGTGTAGTCGTTGTTCCTTGAATGTTGCTGATTCCTCGTGACCTTGTTGATATGAGTCATCCAGTGCTTGAAGCACCGCCTCTGGCGGTCAGTAGGGATGAAATAGAACGAAAGTTACTACCGTAACTACGGTTCTATGAATCCCGGATGACCGCCAGAGTGCTTGGTCCCTCGGAATCTCTGCTTTCGCGAGAAGATTGAGGGATTGATTGCCGGGTGCCACGTGACTATATAGAGTCACGTGGGTCCCCGGCAGGTCACAGCTGACTTTGTTGTCATTAATACTCGACCTGCGCATGCGCATGAATGATCATTCAGTGCTTGAAGCACCGCCTCTGGCGGTCATCCGGGATTCATAGAACCGTAGTTACGGTAGTAACTTTCGATTTAAGCTAAACTATAAAGACCATTGTAGGTGCTTTACAGACCTTTTAGCTGTTAAATAAATAACGAAAATCAATGTATAAAGAAAAAGCTGCTAAGGTGCAAAGAAACTAGTTCAAAAGGCCTTCAGACGCTTGTAATAAACAATACTTTACAAAAAGATATGACTTCACAAAAATATCAAATCAATATATAAATATTAAATAAAAAACTTAAGTGATTATGGAAAGAGTAAGATTGTTTTGGATGAAAAAATAAGCATTAAAAAAACAAAATAAAAAAACTGTCCAAACAGACCTTCAGCAGAAGAAGAAAACTACCATGATCTGATCTGAAAATAAGAACGTTATGCTGAGGAATGAGGCAGATCTTTCAGTAAACTTTAGATTAATCAGAAAACAGCCAAAGACACTCTAAAATAAAATAAAAAAAACTTAAACTACACTTTTTCCAAAAGATCTGGCTTCATGCAAATATTCAAAAAAGGAAACTTTTAGTGATGACGCAAGACTGAGTTTTTTTTTTTTTTTTGGATAAAAAAAAATATATATTGTAAAAGTCCCAAAATAAAAATTCAAAAGACCAATGAGACCTCATCAGAAAGTAAATGTTAGATTAATCAAAGAGCAACCAAAGTCCAAAGAAATAACTTTAATAAGAACCAGAGAACTTTTGATCAATGCTACGAAAAACTGGCTGCTTAGAAGGAAAATATAAAAGGAAAAGAAGGGGCAACATAGGATGTTTAGACTTGGACTGAAATGTAGGCCAAGGCCCAAAGAAACACATCAAATAACCAAAAAAACCCTAGAGAACCTTCAACCAGGACTTTGGAATATTACCAGAAACGTTGGCATCTAGGTCAGAAAACATGAAGAAATACAATTTTTATGTGAAACAATCAGAGTTAAGTTTTAATTATAGAAATAACCAACAGCTGGGAGAAGTCAAGCAAAGACAGTGAACCATAGCCACAGTAATCTGTCTAAAGGACGTCTCACACTGCGCCTCTGCTCTCTCATCCTCTACCTCCCTCTTCCTCCTCCTGTAATCAACCTCTTCCTCAGCAAAGGCTCAAATATGACACCATGCAACAAGCATGCTGGGAAAACTAATGAACAGGAATCAAAACACCGTCCTGCAGTTAGCATAATCAACCCGGGCCTGGCATCAGCAACCAAACAGAACCCCTCCTGAGTTCCAGCTCTGACCCGGAGTCAGAGAGTTGGCAGGAACAGCGAGCTGCTACTTCAAGTAAGTAATTTAATTAAACAAGGCTCAGGTGTGGGAAAAAAGCTAAACATCAACCTCTGAAACCGGATTATAAAACTTACGTCACAGTCGACACGAATGGAAATGAGAGAGAAAAGGTCTGAACTGTAGATTCATGCAGTGTGGGGTTAACAGACTCAGGAGTCCAGCTCTGATTAAAGACGCACTTCCTTTTTTATGCATCAAAACTTTCATACTTTATTCAATGTTTCTTTTTAAAAAGAGTCAAATTTAGTTAGCTGCAGAAAAGTTTCATATATGCCAGAAGAGAGAGACCTCAGAACAGAAAGAGAATGAAGATAATCAATCCAGAGAAGCAGAATATCTTTCCTCTACCCTCATTAGTTCACATTAAATCTAGTGAAACATTGCAGCAATAAACATTTGTTCAAATGTTCTCAGCCAGGAGATCATCCTCGTTATTTCTAATGTTGAGAAGATCCACATTCTTTACCTCTAAACTGATTCTGACACTTGAATTTTGATACATGCAGATCCTGATATCTGACAACAGAGCTTTGTTTGCTTCAGCAGCCCCCAGCAATACATAGAGACAAAAGTGGCATATGCCATTTTTTCCCCCCAACTGGCGTATGTAATTTTTTCCCCCAACTGGCGTATGCCATTTTTTCCCCCAACCGGCATATGCCATTTTTTCCCCCAACCGGCGTATGCCATTTTTTCCCCCAACTGGCGTATGCCATTTTTTCCCCCAACTGGCGTATGCCATTTTTTCCCCCAACTGGCATATGCCATTTTTTCCCCAACTGGCATATGCCATTTTTTCCCCCCAACTGGCGTATGTAATTTTTTCCCCCAACTGGCATATGCCATTTTTTCCCCCAACCGGCATATGCCATTTTTTCCCCCAACTGGCATATGCCATTTTTCCCCCAACTGGCATATGCCATTTTTTTCCCCAACGGGCATATGCCATTTTTTCCCCCAACCGGCATATGCCATTTTTTCCCCCAACCGGCATATGCCATTTTTTCCCCCAACCGGCATATGCCATTTTTTTCCCCAACCGGCATATGCCATTTTTTTCCCCAACCGGCATATGCCATTTTTTTCCCCAACCGGCATATGCCATTTTTTCCCTAACCGGCATATGCCATTTTTTTCCCCAACCGGCATATGCCATTTTTTTCCCCAACCGGCATATGCCATTTTTTCCCTAACCGGCATATGCCATTTTTTCCCCAATTGGCATATGCCATTTTTTCCCCAACCGGCATATGCCATTTTTTCCCCCAACCGGCATATGCCATTTTTTCCCCCAACCGGCATATGCCATTTTTTCCCCCAACCGGCATATGCCATTTTTTTCCCCAACCGGCATATGCCATTTTTTTCCCCAACCGGCATATGCCATTTTTTTCCCCAACCGGCATATGCCATTTTTTCCCTAACCGGCATATGCCATTTTTTTCCCTAACCGGCATATGCCATTTTTTTCCCCAACCGGCATATGCCATTTTTTCCCTAACCGGCATATGCCATTTTTTCCCCAATTGGCATATGCCATTTTTTCCCCAACCGGCATATGCCATTTTTTCCCCAACCGGCATATGCCATTTTTTCCCTAACCGGCATATGCCATTTTTTCCCCAATTGGCATATGCCATTTTTTTCCCCAACTTGTCTTTTGCCATTTTTTTCCAACTGGCACAAGCCATTTTTCAACTGGCAGCACAGGTTCAGCTTCAGTTGATTAAAATTCTGTAGAAAATCTTTTAATCTAATTAAATTTGACAGATCACTCAAGAAAAAAAAGTATTATTATCATTATTATTGCACATCTAGTTTAAAAAAACAAAACAAATAAACCATCAACACTAAGGATCCACCAAAATTAATAGAATATTACAGTGGCGTATGTAATTTTTTTTCCCCCAACTGGTGTATGTAATTTTTTTCCCCCAACTGGCGTATGTCATTTTTTCCCCCAACTTGCATATGCCATTTTTACCCCCAACTGGCAAATGCATATGCCAATTTTTTCCAACTGGCACATGCCAATTTTTCAACTGGCATATGCTGGTTGCCAACTGGCACAAGCCATTTTTCAACTGGCAGCACAGGTTCAGCTTCAATTGATTAAAATTCTGTAGAAAATCTTCTTTTAATCTAATTAAATTTGACAGATCACTCAAGAAAAAAAAATATTATTATCATTATTATTGCACATCTAGTTAAAAAAACAAACAAATAAACCATCAACACTAAGGATGCACCAAAATGAATAGAATATTACAGTGAATGTCAACATTAGTGCTGCAGTTATGGTCAATACCAGATATTTGCTGTTATCATATATATTTCCCTTCTCTTTGGGCCCAGAAAATATAAACATCAGCCCAGGTTTCCTTCAGATTCTTTCCATTGTTATTGAGGTGACTGATTAACTCTGGCTCCCATGGACCCCAGCACCTTATACAGGTTTAAGTGCCTGAATTCAAAGCTGGAGGAGAGCAATTGAAGCCCTGATGTTAATGGAAAAGAAAAGGACGGGCGACGAATAACTGAAGCCAGAATTTACATCACAACATTCGTCAGCTTCCTTCCCACCTGTTGAGTTTCTTTTTCTTTGGTATTTGGAACCAAAGCAAATCGAGGCTGTGGTTTTGTTCTGCAGGTCCAAACCAGGGAGGCAGTCGTACAATGATAAATCCCTGGAAAGTCCAACTCCGACCTAAAAATAAACCCCCTTGTTTATATCTAGGAAGGCCCCGCCAACAGGATGGAGATGTGTTGTGAGGTAGAACAATGCAGGGACTGAAATGTTGCAGCAGCACTCAGTATTCTACAAAAAATAACAACCTTTTCCCCTCAATCATCAACATAGCATGAAACCTACTTTGAGCTTTCATGCAATTCTGATCATCCAGACAGATCTGCATGAAGTCCTGATGATGACAAACTCAGACTGGTTCAGCGTTTCCATGTTGTATAACGGTTATGTTAAAAAAAAACCTACGTGAAGCCAAGACTGCAAAGCAAAGCAGTGGGTCTAAACCTGCAGACCAAGATCAAACTGATAAAACCAGCACACGTGTAATGTGGAGGGACTCTACCTGGTACTGTCTGTTCCTGACGTAAAACAGAAGCGTCTTCATGGCGTACCTCTGCTGCAGCCGCCGCACTCAGACTGATTAAAGCGTCCAACCCAGACGCTATAAATCCGTCCAGCTGTTGGACGTGCTGATAAGAGCATATCCTGTGATTGTTTCCCCACTGGAACATCTGCACAGGAAGGCACACATCTGGCCCCGCCCACAGCACACAAATACAGACAGCACTAACTTTAAAACCACTCAAACAGGAATTGGATAGAAAATGGGTTTCGTTGAACTTCTCAGCTCTGACAGCTGTTAACAGAGAACTCTGTGAAGGAGAAAGGAAAATGAAAAGTGGGATGAATGAAAGCTGAGGGAGAGTTTGGAGCTCCTCCTGCAGCTGCCAAGGAAAACCAGGAAGCTTCTGACAGCAGAGGAAGAGTGTCGGAGGAAGGATGGACGCTTTCTCATCTTTTAAACGCCTGGAGGGGAATTCTTTCAGGGCAGCGCCTACTGCTTGAAGGCGAATGTTTAAAAAGGAGGAAAAATATGAATCAGTTTGATTTAAATTCAGTTAAAGGTTTATGCAATTCATTGTTTTTAATCCTCCATAGATTTTAGAAAACATGAGCAATATTATTTTCTTCTAGTTAATCCCTGATTTAAAGTAACTGTTTGTAAACATGTCATTTGTACTGTAGCTAGAATGTCAAATAAAGTCAGTTTTGGGCTATTTCAAATAAGCTCTTTAAGGATTACATTTTAAATAATAAAACGATATAATGATCCTTATTGAGAACTAAATAAATAAAGGAACATTAAAGCCTCCGATGTCCAAAGCTAAACACTGGATTACGTTCAGGAACCGATACTAAAGTAAAGAGGTTAGTTTTCAGGAAACATTTCCTGATTAATAAACTAAAAAAAAAAAACTTCCTTTGACCTCTGGATAAAAATGAACCCCACAGATCTTTGTCTTTATTTTGTAGACACAACCATCAGGAGGATGCTGTGTTTTTACTCAGTAATTAAAGCATTAATTAGCTCTCCATCCTCCCCAAGAGGACGTCAACAGGATGTTGATTTTATATCAGAGTCTAAGATCAAATAGAGTCTTCAACCTGTCATCACCAACATCAATGTTTAATTTCTGGTGTATATAAATAAAATACAATCTTAACTGTCCTGCAAAGGGCTAAAGCTATTTTTAGTTTACAGCAGAATTTACCAGGAATAAAGTATGTATGCAGGAATTTATTCCCCAGGATTACTTAACATGATGAAAAAGTTTAAAAAGTATTTTTTTTATTTATGCAAAGATGGTGCCTGCAGGAGGAGGCAAGGCTTTATAGAGATTAATATAAAATATCTGAATCTATTACGAGCATCCCGGACATGTCCAGACATGATGCCTAAACCGTCCCATCTGCCGTTTTTCCAGCTACTGTAGCTGTTTTCAAGATCTGTGCCGTAAATTAACTTTAACACAAACAGATCAAAGTTTCAGAGTGCAAGTCTGGGTACAGATTCTCGTTTCAAAAATATTACTTACCTGAAAAGAAAAATAATACACCGGACATTCTAATTATCCTTTATCATTTTAATATTCACTCAATGAAACACTAAACATGATTCATTCAAGTTTTTCTGCCATTATTCTGTGGATATATCATCCAAGATGTGTAAAAGGAAACAAGTCCTGACTGGTCCGTTCATGGACACAGAGCTGGGCCGCGTTCAGGAAAAGTGGCGCCGGGTTACACAGATTACATCATCACCCCATGACCTCACAATAGCGGTCCCCACAATGCTTCTTTTACAGCACGCACACACAGACTGACCCTGCCTGTTACCACAGAGGAATGCACCGTATGAACCGAAGAGAGGAGATGGAACCAATCTGAGCTCGTCTTCCTCTCATTATCAGTTTTTTGCTTACAACACACAGCTCTCCTCCCCCACTGTGTGCCTCTTCCTATCAATCAATATTTCCTCTTTCTCTGCCTCTCTGCATCCATCAATATCCTCTTCAGCCAGCGTGGGAGGGGCGGAGGTTTCCATTTTAGGTCTTTAGGTCTGTGAGCGCACATTTCCTGCCTCCCTCTCAAATACAAAGCAGAATGACCGAAGACATAAATAAATAGAGCTCAGATAGATCCGTTCTGGATCAGGAGCCCAAAGAACAAAGTGACCCTATATGTGTGGCTCTGGTTAAATATCATGTAAACACTGGAGGGCTCAGGAGAATAAAAGGTCGCAGTTAACCTGAATAGTTACTATGATTTTCTAATAATCTTACTGATGGTGGATTTTACCTTTTTTAGAAGATGATGCGGGGATTTGCCCGTTTAAACCAAGCATAGACTGTAAATCCTGGGAATATGGAGTGCATTTTCTTCCATTATGGTTGCAAGCAAAGAACATGTTTTATAGACGGGAATTTGAGGAAAATCCAATTAAGATATGAAACTTTAAAAACTCTTTAATAAAAAAATTGTTTTGACAGTAATTTTGTTTTTTGTTTTTTAGGTTTTAGTTTTCGTAATTTTTATTTTCTTATTTTCTGCTTTCACATTCCATCTTTCAGAGCGTTTTTTTTTTTTCCCATTTAGAATTAAAAAAAATGTTTTTCTTTTTTATTCTTTTTTCAAATAGCATTCTCCAGATCACGTTCTCTTCACTTCTGGGGGTGGGCTTTCTTACGGAAAGAGGAGAAAAGGTGTATTTCTACTGGTCTGCATGCATGTTAAGCCCCTATCACACCTTGACGATTTAGCCAGAGTATGCCTGACGTATGAAAAATCTGGCAAAAACGCTGGCATACGCTGGATAAGTTATGGGTACACTTTGTATAAGTTAATGTATCGACATACAGCGACGTATGCCAGCGTATATTTCCTACATGGGCCATTAGTTACAGGTCAGTTATCTGATGCTTGACATACATTAAGTGTAATTTACTCATAAGTCATGGTATCTAGCTTATCCAAAACCTATGAGTAACTTGTGCATAACTGATGCGTAACTTATCAAGAACTTCAAGATGATAAACAGCAGCTAGGTTAATACCTCAATCAAATAAATCTCTTTATGCAGACTGGGCACACTGGCTTGTGCATTATTTCATGGGCATTACGCTGCCTTGCGTTATGCACAAGTTAGGATTTTGTTGGACATAAGTTCTGGATTTGTTATGAATATGCTATGCATACGCCCAAAATTGAAAAAATAAATAGAAAGTTCAGCATATGCCAGCGTTTTAGGAGATTCTGGGACATCAGGCATACGCTCGCTAAATCGGCAAGGTGTGACAGGGCCCTGAGCAACAACATTGTTGACCGTTTGTATCAGATAAGATCTAATGAAAAATTTAAAAATTGTAAATTCTGATAATCCAGCATAGTTACTGTCAAAACCTTTATATATATATATATATATATATATATATATATATATATATATATATATATATATATATATATATATATATATATATATATATATATATATGAAGAAGATTTCCGTGGTTTAATTTCCCGATTGCTTTTTTGTAATTTCCATTTATAAAGCATTATCAGTGCTTACAAAAATAATGAAACAAAACTCACTCCATACTCTTATATATACAGATTTTTTTTATTATTTTATTTGGTTAATCAGTCCACAGATTGATAAGGAGCTTCTAGCTCATTGTTGGTGTTAGAGCTCACAGAGCTGCCAGGTTGGACTGCACAAAATAAGGGAAACAACCAATCATGAGAATGTTGTTAATTATTCATAATATTATGGCATAATTAGCTGAGATTAACTCAAACTCCTGAGCTTTCTTGTTTTCCATCAGGAGATGTTCCTACACCTCCCTGAGTTTCAGCATCTTGGTCACTATAGTCTATTTCTTGTGGCATCCTAAGCAGTTAAAGTCCATCCCACCGTTGGAATGTATCAATGTATTATTGGTTGCATAGCGGTAATGCATAACCATTAAAACTATTAACCTAAAACAGTTTGGTATCAAAGCAAACCTTTCTGAGCCATTTGATAACACTACTGGCTGGCGGTTTGAATCCCAAACAAATAACTCTTTGTAGTTTCTATGTTCAGCGTCCTATGATAAGAGGGGTGACCCGTCCAGGGTGGTCTCCAACTTTAACCCAATGACTGCTGAATATAAGAACCAACTGCACTGCAACCATGCACCTGGTCCTTCCATGTGGCTTTTACAGGCAACTATCCAGTGTTTCCTATCAACAAAAAATGGCTACCAAAGTCTCCCCGTCCATCTATGAAAATAGCAGGTGGGTAACAAGGATCACAATGTAGAATACCGATTTTGTTTTGCAACAAACAAACAGCTGTGTTGTGTTACCATTTTTAATGGGAAAATAAAGAGTTTATAGGAGCTTCAACCCAAATATTGTGGCCTTAAAGTTCCCACAGAGCTACAGTGTAGATCTGTGGAATAGACTTCCTACAGCAAGGCAGCTAGCTGGAAACTAGGCCTGCCCTGATCTGATACTAATATCAGAATACAGACAGATAGCTGCCATATAAGAATAAATCGCCCATTCATGGAACCATTCTGAGACTGGGGTTTGAACCAGCAACCTTCTCATTGCAGGAAAACTCATGCATGCTGTCACTGTTACCCCCAAGTTGTGTCCTGGTGTAAGAAGCTTCATCCATTGGTGGTCAGAGGGCCCCATCTGTCAGTGTGCTGCAGGGCAGCTGGGGTTACGGGCTGAAAATTGTGATTCTCCTCTGCACTAACCACAAACATGTCGTACATGTTTGGCTCCAAGCTTTCATTGGTTTAATGGCCATTACTGCTTATTTCTAGCTTGCAATGATCGTAGTGTGCACCAGCTGTAACTTTGTTTTCCCTTTGATGTGTCGGCAAACCCACTTCAGGTGAGTTACCTTCACATAAAAGCCCTAAAAAATGTTGGCTGTCTCTTCTAAATTGTAACAAAGCCAGTTTATTATTTTACTTTGATTAGATTGTGAATACAATGAATCATCGATGTCTACAAAGAAAAAGCCTCCTTTGTAAGCCCCCAATGAAATTTCTTTATTAAAATCAAAACAAAAATGAGCTTCAGGAAATGTCAGAAACATCTACAAACATCTACAGTCCCAGCTTGTTAATGAAAACAGAACTTCTTACTGTATTTTTGCTAACAAGATGCCACGGCTAATTTGACTCAATATCTGCTTCCTGGTGCGTAACTGCCCTTATTTCGTGTTTGTTATTTTACCAAAGTAGTTCACATGCAACAAACATAATCGTGTCTGTAGGCAGGGTAGCTTCAGCAGTATTTAACTTGATGCAATCATAAGAGAATTTACTTTTCTCAACTATCCCATGGTTCTGGCTAATCACCTAGCATCTCAGGGTAACAATGAAAGTTTACCACATTTGTTAGCGACTTAAACAGCTTTTAGCATGCTAGCTGCGCAGAGGAGAAAGTAAGATTGTTCACCAGCTTAATTTAAGGCATATTTTATTTTTATTGCGATCTTAAAGAATAAAAGAGACTAGAAGAAACGCCACAAATGGTGTCATTTCAGGCCAGGCCAATAGTAGGCAGTAGGGTTGCCAAAAGTATCGATACTCAAAAAAGTATAGATACTGAAAAGTTGTATCCGGATACAATACTCATTTTCAAAAGTATCAATACAGTGCTACCACCAGAGGCACCTAAACAGTCATTCATCTTATGAGCAGAATAGAGGAAAATGCACTTTCTGAACACTGTGTGGTTGAATAATTCTGTGCACTTTTCGGTTTCAGACTTTTTTCTGTAACAGGTCCAGCTGCTGAGAAATAGTTTTGTTTTTTAACTGGTTTGGCTAGTGTCATTGTTATGTGTGCAAAGCATAGCCCAGGAAGGAACACTTAATTTTAATTTTGTAAGCTTTTTATCAAGCTTGCTTAATATTGTGCACAGCATGCAACCTCAAAATATTGCTTATTGTATTTATTTATCTATTTATTGTATTTTGTTTATTAATGAAAACATTTCTGTTGAATTCTGGAGTCTTCGTTTTTATCCTTGTGGTATTGAAAATGACATCGAGTATCGAATATTTTCCTTAGCATCGGTATCGAGTTGAAAAGTTCAGTATCGTGACAACCCTAGTAGACAGTATGCATCCTCTGACTGCAGACAAACTCTGAAGATTCAACAGTCTCCTAACGAAGGCCAACTGCGTTTTCCTTCTGTAAACGACAACAGAGACAGCAAGGTTTCTAAAACCTTCTATTCTGATTCCTGTTTTGAGATTGTTCGATTATAAGAGAAGTAATCACGACAAGAAACTTTTACTTTAATTAACATATTTGGTTGGATAAACAAAGCCCTATGATAGATCTCCATTTTCATAAAAAAAAAATAAAAAAACATTGACTTTAATCATCTTCAGTCTGACTATGTTGATATCTAATTACTAGCATAGGTATACATTTATAAAACACATCATGGCTTTTAAGTTATTTCTGGGTACAGCAGTGATAATGCTAATATGAGCAATTTCAGCTTAGCGGGCCAATATGAACATCACCTCCAACATGGAGAAAAGATTGGGATTAATTAGCAAATAAACTAAAATAATAAAAAATAAAAAAAAACATGGTGAGAATCCCAAAGAGTTGCAGGATTTATGCTCTTAGATTAAATAATCCTAATATAATAAAGTAAATTCACGTTTCTTTTGCTCTGTAGTTCTGTAGAACTCAATCATCCAGCTCACCTGTGAGCTTGTTGTAAACAGTTGATAACTCATTTTCTATGCAATGTTTCTCAGTAAACATGACACGCACCTGAGTGAGCCGAATGCAGGAGGGGTGTGTGTGTGTGTGTGTGTGGGCCTTTAAAAGACGCCAGGAAAAGTCAGTCCAGATGGCCGAGGAAGATTAAACACCATCTGCCAGAGAGCACTATGGACACACACAGTGGAAATGATTTACGGCTCCTGAATAATGACTTCTCTCAAAAAGAAATGTATGATTTATTTTTGTTCGATATTGGGACTAATGCTCTTGTTCTGTGGTGTAATAAATAATTCAGCTTTTTGTTTTAGGAATCCATCAGGAAGAATGGAGCCTACCGAGGGGATTAGGACCCCAGCATTGGTTTCAACTTCCCAACCGACACTATGTTATGAGAAAAAGATTGAATGAATCATGGGAAACCAGGTACTGGACCATAAAAGGATTGAAATAAAGGACTCTCTTAGAGCAGAAGAACTGCTGAGCTGCACCATCTTAAAGAACAAGAAGAAAGCCTGGCTATTCAGAAGGAAGGTAGAAATATTAGCTTTTTAAGTTTTCTTCAAAAAGATGGGATTCCTAAGAAATGAACTTCTGACTAACAGCTGATGCATGTTTGGAAACCTTAACGAGAGCAAATGAAGCCAATTAAAGTTGCAGGGAATTAAAACCCACGACAAGCAAAAAAAAATGCCTGCAAGGCTGTAATTTGTTCGCATGTGTGGTCAGAGTCGGCCTCTCCCATAGAGAATACGTGACCTCATCCTGATGAGACATGACACCATTTCTGCAGAGCATCCCCCCCTGAACACAGAGGCACAGAGTGGAGCTGCAGCAGATGGCAGCAGATGTTTGTCGGCCCCTCAGAGGGCAGAGATGTTCCTAATGCTGTCTGGAAAACATTTTCTGCCTCTCTGAGGGATTCGCTGAGTGTTTGTGATTTAGCTGCTGACTCAACGCTGAGCAGTAAAGACAGTATGTCAACTAAATGTGTTCTCGCAGTCATTTCCGACGCGCTCTGATGAGTGCGTTCACGCCCAGCAGACCCCGCTGTGATGTGGGCATTTGTGTGTGCGTGCTCAGGAAGCATCAAGGTGCGTCTGCGTATGATGCTTTGCTAAAATCACTGCAACAAGGGAAAGCTGAAAACCACAGAAGTCCTCAGAGGGAGAGTCAACAAACGGGTGTTTGGGTCGAAAGGATTTCATTTCCCTCCTACTTATCTTCTCCATTATTCAACAAAATAAAAACTAACCATCAACCATCGCCCTGTTAAATGCTACGATGCATGCTGCTATATTATCTATTACATTACATTGCAAGATTAAAAAAATAAAAACATGCATTTATATTTCTATTGCATCTTTTTTGTACCTTTCACATAATTTTATTTTTCCTTTTTATCCTTATTGCTTATTCATGATCCATACAGGCACTGAATGTGGACACTTTCATTGTGCAAATTGCTGAAAAACAAGCTTTTCTGATTATGCATAAAATACATAAATTATCACATAAATGGGTCCATAATTAATAACAAATTGGTCTATTCATACATCCTTACTTAAAAAAATCTGATAAAGGGTAAAAAAAAAACAAATTTTAAGCAGCATTGTTGTTTCTATCTCATCAAGTCCTTATTATGGACTAAATAAAACAAAACTGATGGTTCTTTTCCATACAAAAGAAAAATTTGTGCAACTTTGCAGCTCCATAAAATGAGTTTATCAAGCAACAAACGCAGATCTAAAGACGCAAAGTCATGAATGCTTTAAAGCAGCAAAGTTGATTCATTTTGCCCCATTTCATAATAAATGAGTTCAACTACATATTTCTTTGTGGCCTTATCTCTAAACTACATCTGATGAGCTAACTGTGCATGACCCACTTTGAAAATCAAAAACAAAGAGTGCGAAATGAAGAAACTGTGCATTAAAACCGGGTGTCTTGATCTTGAGAAAGATGTAGAGCAGAGGATGAAAGATCTGATACCAAAAAACCCGAAGCACAATGTTTCACATACAGCTCTAGATCTACAGACATGATCACGGTACTAAAGGTCCCCCAACAGTGTGTTCAGAGGTCGCACTGCCTGGTTGGGATGTGATGATGGTGTGGGTTATTGTTACCGTCGCTCTGCCTTGAGGAACATCCAGAGATCATTTCTTTCTGACTTTACTTGTGAGCAAATCTAAGTGAACATTTGAAAGCTGTGCAGCTTCCTTCAAAACAGTAAATAAAAGATAAGATCCTTTCAGTGTCGGCTTTAGACTTTTTTCCTCTTTAACAGACAGAGGAAATAAAATGTGCTACCATTCGCCATTATTAGAAACACATGTTGTGCAGTTAGGAGGATCTTCTGTGAAGCTTATCTCATTATTTTACTCTGCATAGAAAGCATTCAAAGGACTCCTGCTAGAGCTGCACCATAGCATTACATCATCCAACTGCAACACTTTCCCTAAATATTTCAACCATGATGTTAACTAGTTTAGATTTTTCATTCCATTGCAATCACCCCACTGACCCCTGTGAGCTGTTGCATCTCTAATAGAAAGACTTATTTATCAAATGTGAAGAAAAAGTGTATTAAGTATTTATAAACAGAGCCTGGAGGTGTTTAAAAGCCTGCAGATCTGTTAGGACACTAAAGCAGTGAATATCAGCTAACAGCAGTAAGGAGCACCGTCTGCCTCCAGCATCACTGGCTTTTATAAACTGGTCCCTGATGACAGGATGCTGTCGCAGGTAACAACAAATGGGGCCCTGTTTTCAGACAAACACTACAAGGGGTCAAATGGAGCCCAGATTTAACAGAGTGAGGTAAAGACCAACTTTAACTATCTTACAAAGGTCTGATGAAGCATGACTAATAAAAAAGGGACCCATAAGGTTCATTGACATGTAAATACCTTCACACGGTTCAGCCTGGATTTGCCAGTAGGAGTCATATCAGTCAACCTCACTGGGGACATAAATATAAATCCCTAAATGTGAGGAAACAAAGGGGGTTTTCTGTAAAAATCAATTAAATCCTCTCATGCCTTTGAAGTATGCGTCACTTTTGATGCACTCCTGCCCTGAATAGTGAATATTTACTGCTATGTTACTTTTAGCCCAGACATTAACTTCTTACAGCTTCTCAGATTTCTAAAAGTTCAGCTGACCGTCAAACACTACATAATAACTAGGGGTGTAAATAATAAATTGTTTTGTATCAATGCATCGATCCAAAAGCCGACGATCCGATGCATCGACACGTCCGCAAGAGTATTGATTCATGTTTTTTTTCCCTCCGGTCTATTTTTATCCATTTGCTCCTGGGTGTAATTCTCCCTCCTGTGCTGCGGTGGCGCTAAACCTATTTTGCCCTCCTACCTCGCTTCCTGGTTATACTCTTACAGCAGTGTGTTGCAGTGAGCTTGACACAGACATTTTTAAATTATGCTCAATATTGAAGCGTGGTCTGTGCTACACACTGTGGGTCTAGATACGGCCGAGGCGGTGAGGAAGTGGGGGCGAGTTTAGTCCGACGACGGAGGGACATGAGGGCCAAAAAGAGCAGAGATCCAGGTGGAAAAAGGGTCCCAGCGTTCTCGCGCACCTCGCTCTTCTAGAGGGTCAAACTTCACGAGTTGTTTTCTGCAATTTCGGTCATAAAAACAAAACAAGCCGGCCTCCTGTCTGCTGCACTGTCTGCGGTCAGCTACAATTTGGGAGAGGAGCAGCGGAGCGTCTGTAGAGGGGGCGGGACGTTGACACTCTGGAGCCGAGGTATTGCATTGCACTCATTGCACTGATTCAGTGCAGTATTTTTTGATGCAACTTTTTTACTTCTGTTATTTGCTGTTGTTTCTAAAAAAAAAAATGCATAATGATATTACAGCTTTCATTGATTTATTTCAAACTTGAAACTTTGTTTAGCCTTTAAGGTCTAAAAAAAAATAATAATAATTTAAAAAAAAATGTAACCGATTAATCGAATCGTATCGTGGTGTATTCTTGAGTATCGAAAATAATCAAATTGTTGGGTCAGGAAATCGATACTGAATCGAATCGCCATGATTGATATGATTTCCACCCCTAGTAATAACTAAATATAAGGTAAGTTAATCAGAAAGCAGCTCTTTCATTCAGGTTCAGGCATTCGAAATGCTGAGGTGAGTGTTTGGATAGTGTACTGTGACATTAATAATATAGGTCATTTTCATTATTTATGACCAGATCATCAACATTAGGCAATGAAGCCCAGAAGGTTTTCTCCACTCTGACTTTTCCTAATGGAATCTGTTGGGACATTTAGTGGCCAAGGCTTAAAAAGCCTTAAATATTAGAAGCAAAGTAGAGAGAGATGGGTATCATTCTATATAATCCATTGATCCATTATTATGTCTACTGAAATATAATTCGAACGAATCTCCAGTCATTTCAATATTTTCCATTTGTACTTAGTTGTAAAACTTTAAATCTTTTTTTTTTTTTTAGAAATCTCAAATGATAATATCTATTCTTCTTTATGTTGCTGTATTGAAGCGTACTGCAGAAGTTAGCTGTCACTAACCCCAGTAAACGCACTGCAGCTGAAGAGATTATAAATATAAAGGACAATAAATAATATCTCATGATTAAAATTTGAAAACTTAAAAATAAAAAACATATTTTACATTAACTTAAATGCAGGTACTAATCCTAGATGTCTAGAGTGATATTCTGGCCCCTCCTTTGCTTTCTGCAAAGTTTGTCCAAAGATTAGATCAAAGCACAGGAACTCACTAAGGGCATAAAATCACCTGTTTTATCATTACACAGTATTATATGGTTTGTCTGTTATGATGACATCGATGATACTCAGTCGTGAAGTCTGATATCAGAATGACGCCACATCATTTACTAATATAAAGTCATTATTAACTTCTATATCAGTTTAGCCAAATAAAAAAAAATCAATACTCATGGAAGCATTGGGCATTTAAACAACAATAAATATAGATCATCTGTTCACATTCTAGGACTGCAGCTCTCCAAAGAATGACAACATGGGCTTATATATAGTAGGGCTGCAACTAAGAATTATTTTGCTAATCGACTTGATTATTTTTTCGATTAATAACCGGATACCCAAAGCTCCTCAAAGAGATTTTTTACAGAATTAAGCCAGATAAAACTGACATGGGATGTTCTGTCAGCTAAAGGCATGTTTTAGGGTCTATAATCCAATTAACGATTAATGGATTACTAAATTAGCTGACAATCATTTCTATAATCAATTACTCACAATAGATCAGATCAACAGTTTCAGCCCTAATAGATACAGCGATATAGAGCTCTGCAGTGTTGCATCCAACAGATCACATCCATTTTAACCCTTCTTTAAATCTGTTCAAACCTCTCAGCGGTTGCAGTGAGCTTTAGGAGCAGAGCGTCACTCTGAGACGTCTAAAGATCAGATGTTGCTCCTCTAGATGCAACTGAGGAGAACAGTTAAAAAAAAGCAGCATGCACACAAACACAGGAAGAAAAGCCTGATTCAATATACAGAAATTCAGCTTTTCAGTTGCTGAACAAAAACTAGTTTATTAATGTTAAACTAAAGCAGCTAATAGGAAGGTGGGAATTAATCTATTCTATCTTGACCTCAGACATTAACGTATGATTAAAAATGATAACAACAAAAGGGAAAAACAAAGTGATATTCTGATATAAATCAAATTTCAAAAGATCTTAGCAGATCGATAATCTAAGCATTTTTGGAGCCACAGCTGCAGGGTCAAGATTTTCTGCATCGTGACACAGAAAGAAAACTGCCTCATTACCTCAATTTAACCAACGACACAAAGTGTCAGTGGGAGTAAAAGCAGTGGAACAGCAGAAATCACTCATTAACAGCTCGCTAACATATTCACACACACACACACTGCTCTGATCCACCCATCCAGCTCCTCCTCTGAGGTAACGAGAGCTCCGCTCTCCTCCAGCAGCCGATCTATAAGCCATCTCTCCTCTGAATTTAAAATCAATGCAGCAGTCTGAGCCCGCAGACCCACCGACTAGGATCATAGCGGGCTTTGGCTTTATTTAGGTGGAAAACATCAGGCAGCTGGACCTACATGAGCTACCGACTATAAACCAGGAAAGCTTGAGGGCCTTTTGAGCGAAGCATTGGCTGCAGAAGCAGAAGGTCAATGAAGACCAGGAAAGGGATTGAATTTTAGGCTCCAACATAAAACCTCCCTCAGAAATCAGCAGCAATGACAGACGGCGTCTGATGGGATCGGAGAGAGTCTGGTTCAGAGACGGAGGCACAGCGTCGCCGTAGGGATGGGCCATTTAAATCCATTTTATAGATTAATCAAATTTGCCGTTTATGAAGATCTAATTTGGGGAAAATCTGGAGTTTTGTTTTCAGCAATGCACCGTCTGGTCTCTGACGTTCTCTAAAACTGATAAAATAGCTCATATGCAACGCAAGAGAGCTCTAAGGCCATAAAACAATCTGACCCTGGAGCCACAGAGGTGAGCTTCACCTCCTATCCTAATCATTTGGTTTTAATGAAGGCGACTATTTGCATCATAAACATGTGGGGATTTCACCATTGGAGGAAGTACCTGTTAAAATGCTTCATACATAGAGTTGAATATTACCTGGACTTCACGTTCAGCAAGACTGATGTTAAACTCAACGAGCTATTCTATTCATTAGAAATATTCAGAATTTTGAGGGGAAAAAAAACAAAAACAAAACACCTAAACATCTATGGGCATATTTGTAGCATGTAGATAATGCAAAGAAACATCTAAATAAAACCCTAATCACAATTTCCACTAAAATGCAACATATATATAAAAGAATTTGATGCATATTAAATTTATCCTTTTTAATTGATCTTTTTTTTTTCACATTTTCTAAAGCCTATTCCAAATTTCAACTAAACCTTCACTTTGTTTCTAACAAGTCTCACCAGTGAGATAAGTTAATGATATTTCTGTGATTTTCTATTCTAGTCTTATTTATTCAGACCTATTTAAGGCAGTAATTAAGACAAAACTCTAGAACTATGACACTTTTTTATCCATAAAACATAATTTACCATTAGAGATTAAGTTGTATTAGGGCTGAAACAATTAATCTGATTAATCGTGTTTAATTGATCATTGAAATAATCCTTAACTAATTTAGTAATCGATGAATCATTAACTGGGGTATAGAGACTCCAAAACATGTCTTTAGCTGACAGAGAAACCAACTTATAGCAGTACTTATACAAAGATTGTAAAAATATATAGAAACATTTTGCATTTAAGTTAAAAAGTACTTTTCGTCTGTCAATATCCTCTATTCAGAACTCCTCAAGTGTAAAAGCTTTAGTCTGATTTGGTAGAAAATCATCTTTAAGGAATCTTTTGCCAATAGGGGGTTTTCAGGTGACGTCACGCTCACGTGACTACTCAGCACGTCTGCCATATTGGGTGGCAGCCTTAGGCAGTATTGACAGTGAAAAATGGTGAAAACGTGTGTAATTGTTGGTTGCACGGCCCGTGGAGGTGGAGATCAACGCTCTTTCTATCGCATACCAGCCGTAATCGTGAATCAATGTGAAAAAACAAAACAGCTATCTGAACAACGCCGTCACCTATGGCTGACACGGATATCCA
The DNA here is from genome assembly GCF_016077235.1 of Cyprinodon tularosa. Classification (NCBI taxonomy): domain Eukaryota; kingdom Metazoa; phylum Chordata; class Actinopteri; order Cyprinodontiformes; family Cyprinodontidae; genus Cyprinodon; species Cyprinodon tularosa. The sequence goes on along the minus strand of NW_024039267.1, from coordinate 583,773 downwards.
GGTCCGATTTGGACGGTGCTAAGCTGGAACACGCCAGAGTCTGCAGTGCTCACTTTGTCACAGGTAATTAACTGTCAAGCATTTAAAACATGTAAGAATATATTAATAATAGGGCTTGGGCGTCATGACGTATTACTTTCCGTGGCCGCAATGTTGACTGCCTCCGCCGCCGCCACTCAGACTACTGCCTATGACTACCGCGTACTGGACTCCCTCTCTCAGCCGTGTTTTAATTTGATTAATTTCACCTTAACTTGATTTCAACCAGCGGGAAAAGGCTCAAATATGTGAGAAACCCGGAGGGTTTAGGGAGGTTTGGCAGTTAACGTTACTAACCAAACCTTTGAAACACATAGCAGCTAGTTAAAAGTACATTACATGCCTGAGTGGTTGTTAGCACTAACGGTTAGCACTGTTTGCTGGCTTTATGAGCTGCAGCTCCTGAACCCATCCATTCGTAAACTGCACATGAGACTCCAAGGACTTGTAGCTTTGGAACTGTTCGCGCACCACCGGCCGTTAGCCACCTAGCATAGCGAGCCCTGCGTCGGATTGTTTACATTTTTACCATCTTATTAAAACTCACCCTTCCACGTATGATTAGGGCTGAACGATTTTGGAAAATAATCTAATTGCAATTTTTTTCTTTATATTGCGATTTAATGCAATTTTTTCCCCCAGTTTAAATGATCATGTCTTTTTTTAAACATATACAAACAACAAATCAATCTGTTTCATCGCTGTGCAGATTAGGTGCTAAAAGACACGCTGTGTCCTAATTAATGATCGCGTTCTGCCTAGGATATATTTCAATCAAAATTGTAATTTAATTTTGACTTTTCAAGCGACAAAATGGCCTCTAAATAAAGACAATTGTAAACAAGGACTATTTAAATCAAGAACTTTTAATGTTTTTATTAATTAGAATATTATTCAAGAGAACAGCTTTTAACTGATTTGGACATCAGTCCTTGTTGAACATGAAGTCCAAAGTGCAAGCAACAAACCAGTCTATTTATTAAACTGATTAACTGGTATTTAGTGCTATGTATGAATATATAAACTCTAAAAACAAGTAATAAAATTAGATTATCTCACTGCTGCAACTATCTTCCCTTCCATGTGGAGGCAAATCCACTTTAAACATTTTACTGACACCTAAAGAACGCGTCTGATTCACTAATTGTTACATAGCCAAAAATTGCAGACGTCCGCGATTTGGAAATTGCATTCTTTTCAATCGCGATTATATTGAAAATGCGATTAATTGTTCAGCCCTACGTATGATGGCGATTTCCTTCATGTACATCACTTCGACATCTCGTACCCAACCAGATGTTAACTGGTTGTGAGCCTCTAGACCCTTGTACGCTCTCATTTCCTCAAGAGTGTGCAGAGGGTTTTCACTGAACACCAGGTAATGAACTATGTCGCCATGCTCTACATTTGGCCAATCATCTGGATTAGTGCTAAACAAGGCACCGTGGAGGGCATAGAGGTCCATATGGTCGATCACGGAACATTTCCTCAGATATGTTCCATGATCTGGTGGCTCTAGCGTGCTGGCGTACTTATCCATTCACGACATGATATATATGATATACGATAATATGCCACCCAAGATGGCGGACCGGGAGCTGGCCAGTGACCTCACTGAAAACCCCCTATTATTATTAATCGAATAAATATTGGACAGATTGCAAAATAATCATTAGTTTCAGCCCTAGTATGTATGAATATATATATACATAGATACATACATTCACTTCTTAAATTTAATATGTTCCAAATGTGTATTTACTAAAGGAATCTTTAGATTAAGAAAAATCACTACAATAATCAATTAGTAAACTAATCAATAGGTGCAGCCCTAGACTAACTGAAGACAGATGGTCAGTTAAATATTAGCTTTAAATTTAAGACCTTTTAAACCACAAAAATCATCAGATTTTTTTAATCATCTTAAGAAAGGACATGTCTAAAATTGTCTTTAACAATTTTAAATGAGCCCTAACAAATGTTACATTTTAATTTTACATTAATTAAACTATTTACAGAAAGTCTTCTTAGCCTGCCTTCATAAACAGTTTCACCAGCTTTTAGCAAATGCTCAGTTTTTTTTAAGTGTTTCTGAGACAATAGTTTTTTGCATCCGGCTTTAAATGGTTAAAGGAGGTTGTTAAAATGCAAATCATGCAGAAAAAAAAAGGTGCAAAGCCACAGAAACATTCAGCAGAGACTGCAAACACTATTTCCCCTCCATGAAGACATCGTTCCACATATTACACCACATCCATCTCAACCTAACATTTGCTGAATCTAAGGTCAAAGTTAAACTGTTGACCAATTAAAATAGGATTCATGGAGATTACGGTAGAAGTTTAACCTGATGAGAATAACTGAAGGGGATTTCTGGGGCCAAGAGCTCCTTGTCAAAGTATTAATTGTTCTCATATTTCGTCTCATTCCAGCCACAGCTTTCAGAGTATTTTACGTAACAGAACAAAGTAAAGCAGAAGTATAAAGAGGAAGGAAAACGCGGCGTGGTTTACAAGATGTGTCACTAATACAAATCTAAAAGAGTAGTTTGCTTTAATAGTCAGTCCCCCTTGGGCATTAGTTTTTAAAAATCCCCCTAATCCTGGTTGCTGCTAGCAGATTAGCACTACTTCACACTTTTAGCCCAATGTTCTAAAACACCTTTCATCAGGTTGGATGGAGAACATCTGAGGAGATCCATTTTTTAAACATTCTGATGAGTATTTGTGGCCATTCAAACACAATTAAACCAGGCATACACTATGATTTTTTGCCCTTTTCAGGCGGATTTTTTCAATCTGGCTGAGTTTCAGCCTTATCGTCCGTCCTGCGTCGTGTAACGAGGGCCGTTCAGCTTCTCATGACTACCTCCAGATCAGGAATCGTGAGGTCAGGGAAGAATCGAACATGTTTGAAATTCAGTCGGCTATCGTAAGGTATTTGTGGATAAATCATGCTGTTGAAGCAGAGCTACGAGCGTCTATGAGCCGATTTACCAGAACCTCAAGCACTGTGGATGTGCAAACAAGAGAGTTGCTCTTCTTCTTCTTACAAATAGACGAGTCCGACCAGAGCCATGTCTCGGCGCTGAGTCCGACGATTGGTTTTTAGACGTGCAGTGTGAGCAGGTAGATCACATCAGAGCGTCGGGCCGCACAGAACATACATCGTGAGCTGTGAACTTTTAATCCCTGAGATTTCATCGTACAGTGGAGCTGTAGTTGCGTGCAATGATTGAAAATATTGCACAGTGTATACCTGGCTTTAAGTAATGAGTATCCCTGGCTGTGTGTTTAGGCTGCATGTCCTGCTGGAAGGAGAACCTCCACCCTAGGCCCAGTCTAATGCAGGAAATCTGCTATGCCAACTTCTACAGCAGCCATTAAGGCCTGGTTATCCTCAGCATTGTGTCGCAGTGAGCTTGTCGCTGTGCTATGTTATTCCACACCATAACGCAAGAGGGACAATCAGGAACTAGCTGTTCTAGATACTGCCGAGGAGGAGAGGAAGTGGGGGCAAGTTTGTGCGACAACGGAGGGTCATGAGGGCCAAAAAAGAGCGGGGATCCAGGTGGATCTCGCTCTTCTATCTGGTCCAACTTCACAAGTTTTCCACAATAGTGGTCATACAAACACAACAAGTCGGTAAGGTACCAAACAGGAAATACGCATAGTGTAGATTGGATATAGATTTGACCAATCAGAGGCCTCCTGTCAATTTTGGAGAGGTGCAGCAAAGTGTCTGCAGAAGGGGCGGAGGCATATCTGCGTTAACTGCAACACACATGCAGATGACCTGCTTTCTGAGCATAAACCAGCCTTTAGACGTGTCCTTTCTGTAGGATCGGACAGTTAGCAGAATGACTGGAAGTAGATGAGGGAATTGTGTTCAGGTGTGTTGGAGCAGGGATGCATCTAAATGTTTCTGGATGGAAGAACTGAGGGACTGAACTGGAGCTGCACCATATTTTGTCTTCCAGGATTGTCCTACAACTATGCAATGAGCCCAAAGAAAAATCAATAACTTTCATTATCATAGTGGAGCTCTAATGACATTTTGTCAAGACACTTGGAAAAGAATGCACATAAACAGGATAAAAACAGGCACGTGGCAATGCAGCATTGTTAGAGTGATAACTATCCTGTGTTTCAACCAGAAGGGTCATAAACTTTTATGACCTCCTGTAGGTCATGAGGCAGAATCACACGGATGTGTGACTTCCATCCAGCCAGTTGGTCAATTCACACTATCTTGTTACCTGCATCCTCCCAGACAATGATTACTGGCTCTTCTGTTTTAGGCCCGCCTGTTTGATGTTGTAAACTGTTAATAAAAGGCTTTTGCTATGAAGGGATCGGTGGGAGAAGGTGATGGCTTTCCAAGCCAGCATTCTTCTCTCCACCCGGCACACGCTGACGTCACAAAACCCGGTCTCTGTGTTGATCATTTTCCTTTTAATCTTTTAAACTCACATTTCTCTGGATTAAAACCCAACATTTTTGGTGCTGAAACTCCGGGAGTCAAGATCCAATTGTCCAGGACCGTGCGGGACCAAGGCCAAGAAACTGTCAACAGCCGTCCACCCTTTGCCGGACGGAGCCAATAGGTTGGTCCAGCCCTGCCCTGGACATCCTGGTGACGACTCAAGCTGAGGACTGATCTGCACAGAAACGGTACGCCTAAGGTTTTTTATTAAAAGCTGGTCTGGGACCATGTGAAAGCTATAACTAGTTGTAGTCGCTAGAATATTTGACAAACAGGGTTTGTTGTGGGAGATCTGGGATCGGTATTCTATGCGTTTGGGTCTGGGACCCTCTGTGTGAAAGCTATAACTAGTTGTAGTCGCTAGAATATTTGACAAACAGGGTTTGTTGTGAGAGATCTGGGATCGGTATTCTATGCGTTTGGGTCTGGGACCCTTTGTGTGAAAGCTATAACTGGTTGTAGTTGCAAGAATATTTGACGAAACCAAGTTTTGTTTACAAGTCTGGGACCTGGGTATTCTGTGCGTTTGGGTCTGGGACCCTCTGTGTTCAAGCTATAACTGGTTGTAGTTGCAAGAATATTTGACGAAACCAAGTTTTGTTTACAAGTCTGGGACCTGGGTATTCTGTGCATTCGAGTCTGGGACTCTATGTTGGTTAAAAAATAAAAAATATTAGGCCTTAGGTGTGTGTGACTGTGTGAAAGTGTGTGAGGAAACAATCGAACCGCTGTGTACTGGACTAAATTCTTTAAAAATGGGACAAGGCAGTAGTAAGAAGGAAATGCCAGATGATGTTAGATGGATGGTGGCGTGTTGTGGTGGTGACCCAGAGTTTGCCAGAAAGTGGATTGAGAAGGAGGACTGGGATGGAAAGTTGAGAGTTGAGCCGCTGACAAAGATTCAGCAGAAGGTGGAGATGAAGTTGGTGCATAAATCAAAAAGAAAACAAGCTAAATACAGAAAAGAATTAGAAGAGTTAAATAAGTGGATTATGCAAGCAAAAAATAGGGAAAGCCAAATACAACAGAAGAAGGATAAAAAGACAGCTACAATTGCTGCTGTAAAAGTTAAAGCTGATGAAGAAACTGTTGTATCCCGTATGCTTCCTCAATATCCTGACCCTAATCAAATTCAAGGGGGTGATGGGGTTCAAGCAGTGGCATCAGCTGTGCAGGAAGGTGGAGATAAACCCCATCATGGTGAATATGAACACAGCCATGCCACTGTTCCTCCTCCAGTGGCCCCACCATCGTGTGGTGATATTGGAGGAGCAGGAGCAGGCCCCCTGTCCGTGTCGTCCTCTGTGGATGGTATGGAACTCAGTGCCTCTGACTCTTGTGAGCATGAGTTGGGAGGATCAGGGGGGGATGTGAAGCTTGATTCGAAGCGTTACAGGGATGATTATCAAGTGGAGGCTTGTGGAAGGGGCCCATCTGCCCCTATTTATCCAAGATTGGCTGAATTAAAAAAACAAGAACAGGACCAAGATCCTGGGGAGGGAGCATGTGCTTTTCCGGTGTTGGAGGTGGCCAACCCTCATTGTGGTCAACGCACGGGATCCCAAGATGGTGACCCACTGGATTGTGGACCCACTGTTCTTGTGTGTGGGCCATGGACAGATGCAGAGATGCGGACTGCCTGTCGAGGTTTACCTCCAGCCAGACAGAACCCAGTTAAATGGTTCGAGGATGTTAAAAATAGATTGAGAAAATTCATGGCAGAAACAGGAAAGCCATGGGCAGAAAACGAACAAGATGACATTGACCCGCTAACTAAGTGGATGCTGAAGCTTTTCAGCGACAAAACTGTTCGGAAAACATGTAATCTGCCTAGTGCTCCTTTTGTTTCCCCACAGGAAGGCCTGAAGCCTGGAGACCGAGTGCTGATTAAAATCATCAAAAGGAAAACTTGGAAAGCTCCGAGGTGGGAAGGACCCTACATAGAGCAACTAACAACCCCCACTGCCGTGAAAATCCAGGAGAGAGACACTTGGATCCACCAGAGTCATTGTAAACTGATTAAAAACTTTCCACAGCAAAAAAGCCCAGTTACTTTCACAGGGACCCCACGACTAAGGTATAGATCTGTGGTGAAGTCCAGCTTCAAAGGGGTTTGGTTTTTATAGGACCACTCGTCTCAACGCTGGTGAAAAAAACAACCTAACCCAGTCTTTTAGAGTCCGGTTAGTGGGTGTTTCCTTGGACGGACTGGCAAAGATCTGAAAAACCAAAGTGGTTATGCTGCCCGGTGATGACTGTTGGACCGGTGTTCCTAGGAACTCAAACTGACTGTCTGAAACAAAGGAAGAGCAGGATGATTTTTGATGGATCCACAGCAAGTCATCCTACAGTGCCAAGATGTGGTGGCAACATGCAAAACATGTTGCTGAAGATTTGAACAAAACAGACTGTTATGTTTGTACTCATATTCCTACTCCTATGAATAAAATATGAATTGAAAGATGCTGATGTTTTTATGTATAAGAGGAGGGAAATGTTAGAGTGATAACTATCCTGTGTTTCAACCAGAAGGGTCATAAACTTTTATGACCTCCAGTCAGAATCACACGGCTGTGTGACTTCCATCCAGCCAGTTGGTCAATTCACACTATCTTGTTACCTGCATCCTCCCAGACAATGATTACTGGCTCTTCTGTTTTAGGCCCGCCTGTTTGATGTTGTAAACTGTTAATAAAAGGCTTTGCTATGAAGGGATCGGTGGGAGAAGGTGATGGCTTTCCAAGCCAGCATTCTTCTCTCCACCCGGCACACGCTGACGTCACAAAACCCGGTCTCTGTGTTGATCATTTTCTTTTAATCTTTTAAACTCACATTTCTCTGGATTAAAACCCAACAAGCATGGTGTTGGGTTAGAATCCAAAGTGCTCCCACACTGCAGCTGCTGCGTTTGGCTTAGAAACTTTCCATCTCCGTTTCCCAAAACCTCAGCTAGCATTTCTCTGGTTTGCTACTCCTCATTCAGGTAGGTTCTCATGCTACAAATGCTATGCTAAGGAAACAACAAAGTTTGGTATAAACAGAGAGAGACATAAGGAGAATAACCAAGCATGCAAACAATAATTATTGATGTAACTTAAATCTATCATGCGATTAATTGATTTATTGTTTATTGTGAAAGGCATAAACTGCAAAAATGTTCTAGAAAAGTAAGTAGAAAGTTGACCAATCAGAGGCATCTAGAAAAGTAAATAGAAAGTTTTTAGATGGAGTGTATTTATCCTTATTTTGAGTGAGTAAATAAGATGATTTGCCAATGGAATGAGTATTTTTACTCTTAAAATGAGATAATTAGATAAAATGCATTTGACACTAGATTTTAAAAAAGCTTCTTGGATGGGAAGCAAAAACTCTTCAAACTTGGAAACAAACTCCATTGGATTTATGTTTTACTTTTTTGGAATTGACAATGCAATAGTTTTGTTCTTATTTTAAATGTAAGTAGTCTTTTTCCATTGCCAAAGTGTCTCACTTCTCTCCTGAATTCAAAACAAAATGCACCTATTTTAAGAAAAAGTGACTGATTTAGATTTTTAAAAATCTAGCATTGTAGTTATTGCCTTCACAGCTCTGGGAAGTTCTACTTTTAAAACTCTGTTTTAGATGTAATGTTGGTGAATCACATAGTTGGGTCATTAGCAGGTCTCTGTAGAACATGTGCATGAAAACATGTGGTTAACCAGGAACGCATCTAACGGTGGAAGGACAGCAGCGTTAGACACCCCTGGTTTAGGCTGCTAGCTTTCCTTCTGACACGCCAAGAACACTAAGGATTAAAAAATATAATAAACTTATGATAAAATGTTGGTTAACGGTTTATTAGATTCAAATTTGTTCCATCTAATTATTTCATATAGAAAGTATCTATTTTAGTGATGTCATGTTGCTGCCGTCCACTAGTGGGCGCTCTCTATGGAAGCTTACTGTTATTTGCTAATGAAGCAATGCCAAAGAACCATGAAGGGATCCAGAATCTGGTCCAGGATTATTTATTCTCGCTAACGGTGACTAGGATGCAGAATGAACTTTATGCAGTTCTGTTAGTAAACATAGGCTACGTTCACACGGCAGGCCTTGATGCTCAATTCCGATTTTTATGTGAAATCCGATTTTTTTTTTGCGCTGCTGTTTACATTTCCAAATATATACGACTTGTATGTGATATCCTGTGTGAATGCATTCATATAACGCAAGTGTCCCGCATACGCAGTAGAGAACATAGTGATGTCACAGTCCAGCGTGCTCTGTGTTTACGGAAGTAAACATTGATGGGAGTGCTGGAGCGCATCTAGCGATCTTTCCCAACCATAAAAACTCAATCTTTCAAGATGATTAAACATAAATACCACTCTCGACATCATCGTCCACCATGGTTGTTGATTTTCTTGCCGCTCCTTCATAGCAAAGACCCAGATATTGATCTATGTCGGGTGTTAATGGCGTTCAGGTCGAATGAATACGACCTGGCTGTTCAGATACAGGTCGCATTTGAAAGATCAGATTTGTATCGGATTCAGGACCACATAGGCAGTGGCCTGGGTCGGATTGGAAAAAAATCGGATTTGTGTTTTTCAGACTGCTATGAAAAGATCAGATCCAGGTCGCATGTGGGCAAAAAAATCCGATTTGGGTCACTTCAGGCTGCGGTGTGAACGGAGCTATAAAACCTCTTTAAGTTATCGTACAGATAGCGCCATTTTATCCACTAGTTTAAAGCTGCCACTAGCAGCACAAAGTGTCTCCTAGCAATGAATGCTAAATCACAGTTAGCTTCTACTTCATTGAAACAAGGCGCTATATAGTCTGACAGTACGTTAGAGCGACATACCCCGACTGTAAATATAAGTGTATCACATATATTATCTTTTTTAATTCAACACCCTAACAGGATTTGTCTTCTAAATGTCTAGCTTAATAATGAGCAAGGAAAGAATGTTTTGTTTCAGTCAGTATTTAATACAGCTGGCACAACAAACTGTTAAGATTTAAAAATGTACCACTTTTTTTATTCTGCTTATTGTAAAAGAAAAAAAAATGTCCTTATGTCTTTAAAAGACACTTTCAATCCTTTTTAAATAAAGCTGTATAAGTTATTCATTAGCCGAAGGATTAAATACAATAATTTTATTAATGAACATGGATTTAAAATCGTACACCTTCCTCTATATGTGCTGCTGTTTATCCTTTATAGAACAGCTGGATTTATTCTGGGAATTAATTTCACACAGCTGGACTCTAATGACCAATCAGGTGACAGCTGAAGGCAGGTGGTACCATTAGGTTTTATTTGGGGACATCAGAATAAAGGGGTGTGAATAGAAATGCAGCAAAACTCTTCACATTGGACCCATACACTGGAAATGTTTATATATATATTTTTTAAATAAGTGCATTTGTTCTTGGATTGAGGAAGTAAAAGAGTCATTTTTGCCCATGGAACAAGACAATTTACACTTAAAATAAGACACAATTTCATTGTCTTAATTCAAGTGCATATTATCTAATTAAACTATCATTTACCTACTTAAATCACAGGTAAATCACCTAATTTAAGAAATGTCTACTTATTTACCAGTGTATCTATATCAATCACAAATTAAAAATAGAGACAAATTACCAAACATACTTTCTTTGGTGTAATAAAATCTTTAATAATCAAAGTGTCTGAGACGGCAAAAAGAAGGGAATAAAAATGTTCACTGTAGAAGAAAAGATTAATTCCATTAATAACTAATCCAAGCTCCTAAAATGTGACGAAGGTTGGAGGGAGGATTTATTCTGTGTTAAGATGACTCATGATTTGAAAAGTGAGCCACATTGTGCTTCACTTTCATACCAGCAATTATCTAACAGCAGCGGTGGGCGTACATTTTCCTCAAACAGCGAATAAATCATCGCAGAGCACAACTAAAAGCCACCCAGACATGGGGAAGAGGCCGAGCGAGTCGCAAAGGTTGTTTACTCGTCAATAAAAGCCAGTCGGACTCTGAGACACACAGCAACCTGCAGGGACTCACAGTGCAGGCGGGCATGGAGTCGTCGTCTCCCGCCGTGTCCTCGGGATCGGGGTGTGCATCCTGAAACACAACAAACACAAACTGAGGTTACACACCTGAGTCACAGCAGTGATGCCACAGTTAGAGGTTCCCTGCAGGAGGCCGACACGTCACAGCTTCATGTTTCTACACGCTCACATGGAAAACTCCAAGGATATAAAGCCTCAGATACGACAGCTGTGATTTATCTGCCCTCAGATATAATGCACATTTATAAAGATCATATATATTTGATTCACATTTAAAATTGGATACTTCTTATTTCAATGCACTCGTTTAAGTTAAGTTCATTTAAATAGCCTCGATTTGTTGTCCTACTGGCGGCTCCTTTATTCAGGGGTCTCTACAGCAGGTCAGAATGGAAAATTTTTTTAAGCTGGATGCCTATACAGGGAATCTTTTTCAATTATTGTTGTATAGAACATATTTTAACATTTTAAAGAAAGCAATCCAGCAATAAAACTTCAAAATGTTCTTAAATTTTTTTTATTTTTACTGATTATATTATAGTTAGTTTTTTTATTTCTGTTTTACAGACAGAGTTTGACTAATTCTCTTAACTTCTGGGGACTTTACTCTGAATTGAGATGCGAAAAACGCATTTCTATTGGCCTGCATGGACGTCTGTAAAATGTAAAATCTGGAGAAATGTTTTTCTTTTACATTTTGAAAAAAAATATGATATATATACATTTAAAAAAATTCAACAATTTTATCCAAACTACGAGTCTAAATAGAAGAACATTGAGCTTTCTATACTGGACTTCCCTATAAAATCTGTGCTTGGTTCCTTAGACAGGCTTAAGTATACCCATTCTAAAACCGCTGTGTAAGTTTTTTCTTGAAAAAGTGGACTGAGGTGGTTAAAAAATACGATCTAGAAAAACAGATAGGAGTGTTGAGTTGGGCTGCGTACCATCCATGCTTTTTTCCAGCATGTCTAAACCATAAATTCAGGCTGTGGGCCAAACAGGGAATCACTTCCTTCTTTGAAATAATAAAAAAAATGCACATTTACTACATTTCAGGGATTTATGCCAGATTTATGAGATTGGAAGGAGAGATTTGTTTCGTTATCTGCAGGTGCAGAGTTTTTACAGGAGGGAAATAATGACCCTTGACTTAAGGCTGATTTATACTTCGAAAACCAGGTTGTCTATGTGTGTTTTTCAATGAACGCAGAGACGTCCCCGCCCCTTCCACCGACTCTCTGCTGCACCTCTCCATAATTGTAGGTGACAGCAGACAGTGCCGCAGACAGGAGGCCTCTGATTGGTCCAATTCTACATCCGCTCTACGCTATGCGTATTTCCTGTTTGGTACCTTACAGGCCTGTTTTGTTTGTATGACCGCCATTGTGGAAAACGACTCGTGAAGTTGGACCAGCTAGAAGAGGGAGGTGCGCGAGAACGCTGAAACCCTTTTTCCACCTGGATCCCCGTTCTTTTTCACCCTCATGTCCCTCTGTTGTCGGACAAACCTGCCCCCACTTCCTCACCGCCTCGTCTGTATCTGTATCCAAAGCTAGTTCCTTATTTTCCCATTTTGCATCGTGGCATGGAATAACAGCGCAGACCACGCTTCAATATTGAGTGTAAATCAAAAATGTCTGTGTTATACCTCCGACATGCTCACTGCGACACACTGCTACGGGAGTATAACCAGCCCTTTAGTGTTAAATCCAGGGATAATGCAAGTCTTCATGGATGCCTATACCGGTACTAATACAAAAGGCTTCATTGGAAAGCTTTATTGAAATTTTGCAACTATGAACAAGAGGCCAACAGATTATATCAGACAGCGTTGGGATAAGGAAGCCAACATTACAATCTCAGAGTAACTTTGGTCTCAACTATAACTCTATAGAAAAGCGGGATTTTGGCTGGAAGAACCTTATGAGTTTTTTTAATTACACCAGAGCATGAACCGAGGTTAAGTAATGCAGGGGTGCCCTGCTAGAGAGGGTGTGGGGTGGTTTCTGCAGATTATCTGAATTATTACTGGTCCTGTTCCAAAGGTCTTTAGGCACAATGTTAAGCAGATCATCTCTGAAACCCTGGACACAGTGTTGGACTTTACTTTCACCTCCTTATACCTCGGAAAACTCCCTGAAGGGCTCAGTTCAATTGACACACATTTACTAAAGATTTTATTGATGTCAAGCAGGAATGCAATCACCAAATGCTGGCTTCAGTCAAGCCCCCCCACCATGAGGCACTTTATAAGCGTTATACACCAGATCCACGGAATAGAAACATTGCCTTTCTCCCTGCGAAAGGTGAGACTCTGGGCTCTGAGACTCGCAACAAATTACTTTTGGACAATATATCTGCCTCTTCTGACCGTTGGTTGTGTACCCTGCTCCTGGGTTGCGGTCTAAATGTGTTATTTATTAATATTCTTGAGATTCATACACTGATCTATATGCTGCATGTGTGCTCTAGCCCTTACCTGGTTGTGTTAGCTCTTGTTCAAAAACTAAAAATAAAGTAAAAAAAATAATAATTGAACAATTTAAAAAAATTTGATATGAAAAATAAGTTTGAAACAACAACATCTGAGCAAAGTTAATCTCAAAACTTCTTAATTAAAATCTTTTAAGGTTTCATTTCTGAATTGTATTGTTTCAAATTTAAATTTATAAATAAATGTGTTATTTGAACAAGGGTTACCTGTATGGTAGTCAGATATTTAAATAGTTAAAATATGTATAAAAAATATAATTCGAGTACTTTTTTCATAATAGTTTATTTTCATAGCAAATTTTAAATTCAAATATGTAAGAATAATTATTAAAGTAATAATTTATTAATAAAATATATGTATTTAATCTATTACAATTTATTTTACATATCTGCTTCTATGTTTTTTTATTTCCAATATAGTGATAATCATAAGATTTACTCATTTTATTTTCTAATAAAATCTAAATTATTAAATTTTAAAATACTTTATTATCCTGGAGGGAAATGTGATCCATAGACACTCAGATTACTGTGTTTTATATTGAACTTTATATGTTTTCTGAATGATTATCTTCATGTTGATCAAAATAATAATTCAATAATGCACCTAACTGAATCTAGAAGACTATTTATTCATTTTTTTTCCTCATGTTAGATTTTCTTTGTTAAAAAAATGAAATGTCACTTTCCCCAACAAAGCAAATCTTTTTAGGTTTTATTGTTTTTAATTCGACAACGTGTGGAAATAAATCAGTTCGTCCATTAAAAGATGCATCTTGGTTGCTGTTAACATTTTTAAATGTGAATCATAATAACCTGTATTTACTTTTACTCTATGAGCTTATTTCTAAGGATTTTAACGACATATAAAACCATGCAGGCTTCATGTCTAATAATATGTGAATTTTAATCCGGAGCAGCCAGAGCAGAACCTGTGGGTGTTTTTCTGCTGAGATGCTCTAATCATCTGCTCCCTCCTGCTGTCAGAGATGATAAAAAGCCCAAATTAAAACCAGATTTAAAACGATTCACCAGCAGGTCCATCAAACTCCGGCTGCTTGCTCAAAAACAGATATGAATGCACATTACATAAGGTAGATTATCAGCCTGCTGGAACAGCAGCTGTGCTTCAGACACCGATAGCACCGTGTGATTCAAACAATGAAAGCAATAAAAGCATTTCCTGAGATTATAATCTGCTCCAGTTCCCCTGAAAGCACTGGTAAAAAGGCCTGAGATGTGCAGATGGGAGGAAAAGGGTGATCTCTGGGGGGGGGGGGGACTAAAAAAGGACGGAGAGAGGGATGGGTCAAATCCAGATGGGGAGGATATACAGCCGCCACACAGAGAGATGCTATTATTTGTCTGTAATTGGAAACTTAAAGAGCCACTTCTGTTACTTTCTATCAGTTAGATGGTGGGATTATTTTAGAGACTTTAAATGAACGAAAAAACACTCTACAAGTTTAAGTCCGAAAGTCTGTAGTTTGTTTCAACTTCTACAGTTTTATCTGTCCAGATTTTAAAGTGTTTTTTTTTTTCTAACAGTTTCTAAAGCAATAGGCTGGATTAGCTGATGGACCAGATGCTTGGTAGCTAGATCTCTTTAGGAAATATTCCTTAAAATATAATTTTCTCAAAATAACTGTTCTTTTTTTATTTAGTGCAGAGCACTTCAGTTTGTTCAAAAGGGACTGATTAGTGAACTTATGTCACTCACATTATGGCAATATATATGTGTGTGGCGTGTGTGTGTGTGTGCACTGTATATACTGTATATACCCTTATGCACCTTTTTCTTCCTTTGGTACCTTCTTCTTTTTGACTATCTCTACTGTGAGATCAATAAAGTCAATCGATCAATCAATCAATGTGTAAAATATGAAAACATAGGGCTTTATGCAAAAACATTTGCTTGCTCCTCTCATAACTTTTGCACTTTTTCTCCTATCGTGTGCTTTCAGTAATGCCCCATATCAGATTCAACAAACATTCTTAACTTCAGAAAATGAGCGTAAATGATCCTGGTAAACCTGTTGCAGTCCACCTGCGTGAGTTCTGAGAAATTTAAAAAAATGAAAGCCCCAATAATGTCCTATAAGGGGGCGGCTTCCAGCGCTTGTTAGATGGTGGTCAGTCACAATAAAAGGCATCAAAAAAGAAAAACTTTACAGGTTTGGAGGTTGAGGTTCTGCTAACTGAAAGCCGAAGGAAAGAGGTTCAACATATGATGTAAAATGTTTAAAGGTATAGGGGAGGATGTTCGTTAATGTTTTGAAAAAGGCCCACCCTCTCCACTTAAAAAAAAAAAAAAAGCACATTTATAACCCTTTACCCACTCCTATTACACGTGTACAAGAGCGTGCACGAGCCCATTTCTCCTTGTGCCCGCTCTGTTTAAAAGTTGTTGTTTGCATCGCTCATACAAGCTTAGTTCCCAAAAGAATATCTGCCATTTTTCCTCTGTGTCAGACTCACAACTGGAAAGTGAAAATGGGGACAAGCAGGTAGGACAGCCTGATGTAAACATATGACCAGAATGATTGACAATTAGGAGGACCACTCCTTTTGATGATCCACCCAGAAAAGGAAAATCCTCCACTATACCTTTAAGAAGAATTTACCATCAACCAACATCACAAAACATTCAGCTAAAGCTTCTTTTAATTCATAAAACTCAATCTGATAATAATAAAAAAAATAAATAAAAATAAATAAATAAAACATTATATATATATATATATATACACACTTAAAATTAATCTGGAAGCATTTCTTTTTGAAAAACAAAATTGTAAAAATAAAATGTATAATCATTTCCAGATTGCACTTTTTCAAATATAATTATTTTTTTCAATCTTTAATAAAGTAAACGAATACCTTGCTTCAGTTTGTCTGAGGTGATGTTTTAAATTCTGTTCAAATCTGTTTTGCTTTAGCTGTTTCTGAACCTATTCCTACAGTATGGTCACAGCAATAAGGTTCATCTGCTCATGGACCAATATTCCCCTCAACCAGCTGGTGAACAAATAGATTTCTTACACTGGGATTCATTTTATTTAGTCTGCTAACTTGATTCTGTTTCATTCAACAGGAAACAGAGAAAACTTTAGTTGGCGGTTCATAAAGCACCAAAACTGCTAATGCTGTTTGAGAAAAAGAAGAAAGTAATTTAGTTTTCTAACATTTTCAATCAGGATCTCAAATTAGTTTCATGGTAGATTTTTTTAAAGTAGAACCTGTTGATAAACATAAATGAAACCATAGAGATTTGAGAGAGAGGAAGCCCACAGCACCACTATTTCTACACAGATAGACAGAAACAAGAACCTAAGTATAAACAAGCAGAATAAGAGTAAAAGAAACCCAGGAAGAAGACATTAGAGGCTCTAGTCCCGCCCACTGAGTCTGATGGGTTAAGGTGAGCTTGAATAATTTCCATATGAGATACGAGGGATAAACTAAACCTTCATCTGCAATTTTTGAGACAACCTCTGAGCTGAAATAGAACAGGAGTGAATTAGGACTTATAGGTCGACCCTCATCGCACAGAAAACACAGGATGCTTCAGCGGAGGAAGACAACAGGCTGGATCCAAATAGCAGTAACTGAACATGTGGAGGTTAAAGCGTTCTTATGAGAGAAGTTAGAATCTAAAAAACCATTACATCTGGGGTCTTCAACGTTCTCCAGACCAAGGACCCCCCAAACTGATGGTGAGATGGAGCGGGGACCCCCTAAGTATATATATTGTATGAAAGTGTGTTATATCAAACTGGTCCTATAGTCACTCTATTATATAAGGAGTAATGTAACAAAAGTAATTTCTCCCTGGGATTATTAGAGTATTTCTGAATCTGATTCCTGGCTGATGGGACAGGTGTTGTGAATGAAACGGTGCCCAGCTTGAAAGAGCTCCTGTGTGTCGCTGAATGTGAGCATTGATGACTGAAAGGCATCTTCTGCCTCCATTTATCTGTTTACTACAGTGTGTTGAATTCGTGTTAATGTGGATTTAAAGACATTTCAATTAGTGGAAAAATTGCAGGGGCAATATAAAAAAGTCTAATCAACCAAAACTTTCGTGACCCCCATGCAGTACCTCCGTGGAGCCTTGGTTGCGCTGACCCCCTGCTAAAGACCTCCACATTAGAGGTTTTCAGGGTAAAAATAACCTAAAATGAGCAAACAATCTTGGATCTATTCTTCTAAACAATTTAAGAAATCATTAATCTTAAACTATGCTTGCACAGAAACCACACATGACAACAACAAAAAAAAGTCAGTCCACCTTTCTGAAACCAACTGAGCTTTCCGTAGCTCCTGCTGTAAAATACAGCTGATCAATGGAGCTAAAAAAAAAAAAAAAAGACCCTCTTCAACATTTCATGATACTAGATAAAAAAAAAAAAACTTTGTTTATTTAACATTTCCTTAAATATATATGTTCTATAAGACCCTACCACTTGGTTTTCCCAAGTGGTAACGCAAAAAGTCCTAATAGAAACACCTTTTAATCCAATTCCCAATATTTATAATAATAAAAATATCAATATTTTCCCAGGAACATGACTAATGTGAGACTTTTTTTATCAATAAAAGTTAAACATTCTACAGAAAAATTATTTATTGTGATGTTCTTTTAATACACAATCGACATCTTCATATCAGTATTTTATTTTATTTTTTTAGTTTCTATTCAAACAAGCTTTAAGCAGAACATGCTATCTGCTCTTTAGAAGAGTGAAATGATAAACAAATGATCTGCTAAAGTAACAGGCCTGCAGGCTGTTACCTTCAATGATGCAATGGTTGCTGCTGATCTAGCTTCCTCAACATGACTGGAAAAACTTCTCCCTCGGTCATAAACGGCCTGTGACTGGCTACATTTCAGGAAGAGCGTATATCATCTGCAGCAGTGGTTTATTATTTATTTATGACTGTTATTATGATCAAAAATAAAAATAATGAGGGAAAAATTATCCCAAATCTTAAAAGGTGGTGAGAAATTTGCACACAAAAAATACAAAAACCTCAAAGTTGTGAAAATGTTGCAGCAGAAAAACCAGAAGTGTCACAATGAAGGTTTAGACCAGTATGCTGATTCTGACCAATTCTCAGGATTCCAACATGAAAACTAAAAGTTAGAGCTTTTCTTTGTTTTAAGGTTAAAGTTTCCAGTCTGAGAACAATGAGTGAAATCAGACATGCTATGGTTTCTGACATGCTGCCTGAAGATCAGGCGGTAAAACAGCTGACCGACCCTCGATCGATGGCTGCATCTGTAGCCCAAACCTAAAAATAGCTGCACTTGATTTCACTTCCCAAACAAGCTTTCTCTACTTTAGTTAGGAATCATAAAGCTGAAGGTAAGAGGCAGCTCGCTGTGAACAGGGTGGATCCCTCTGTCAGCTTCAGGATTATCAGGTCTGAGCAGTCCAGGAATCGTTAGGAGGAACCATCAGAAAACATTTTAATCCCATCAATCGTCTTGTCTCTCAGATCTTCAGAGCTACAGAAGCTGAACAGCTTTAAGAGAAAAGGAGAAACTGCAGCTTCCTGCAGAGGTCATGTAACGTGGAGAATCTGGAGGGTGGATGTTAGACTGAAGGTGCAAACATCCTCTGATCCAGCAGCCTGCTAGGCTTCCCAATAACCAGACTAAATGCACGATAAAGGAGAGTGAGCCTGTGGGCTCAGACTGCAGGGGTTTTCTTCTCAGTATTGAACCAAACAAGGTTTGGTTTTAAAGTTCTGTGAAGGAGTGAATCTAGAGGTGTGGCCATCCGTTCCACTTTCACCTGATAAGAACTGAGCCTTTAAAGGCCAAGTTTACCCAAAACAGTGAGCGGAGCAGCGAGTCAGAGCCGAGGAATGTCAGGAACGCTGCTACAACACCTGAATCCTCCCACCAGAGGAGGATTCTTCTGCTAGGGCGACCACAGACCATAATAAAGACAGCCTTTAATCCCAGCTTCTAACGTCTTTATTTTCTAAGCCGTCTTCATTGAACTACAAGGACTTTAAGCTGCTCTGTGTTTTTAAGAGGATCATATTTTATCAAGTTGTTTATCTTTGTAAGGCTGTTTTTATACAAAGTTGATTTTTTTCAAAAAATATAAATATTTAATTCTTATTTTAAATAATTTATTTGTTTAACCTTTTTTACAGTTTCCATTCATTTTCTTTTATTTTTTCTTTATTGGACATTTTGTCTATTCTAGTGTAATTACATTTTATTTAAGAGTTATCAGTTTATCGTTTTTTACCTTTAAAGTTAACGGACATTTACTTTAAGTAAAAAAAAACTTTTATGACATCTTGTAATTTTAATGTTTCAGTTTTAAACCACAACATTTTTAAAGGGTAGAAAGAAAAAGAAAGAAAAGAAAAAAAAAAACATCTGAACCTGAAAAGGAGGTTTATGAAAATTTGTCATCAGGCTTTTCTGCTCTAAAAACTGTCGAATTCTGCAAAACCAGAGCTACAGAACCACAGTCGCAGGACCAGAGCTCCAGAACCAGAGCGCCAGAACCAGAGCGCCAGATACAAAGGTACACAACCAGAGCCGCAGAACCAGAGCTACAGAACCAAAGTCGCAGAACCAGAGCGCCAGATACAAAGGTACACAACCAGAGCCGCAGAACCAGAGCGCCAGAACCAGAGCGCCAGAACCAGAGCGCCAGATACAAAGGTACACAACCAGAGCCGCAGAACCAGAGCTACAGAACCAAAGTCGCAGAACCAGAGCGCCAGAACCAGAGCGCCAGAACTAGAGCGCCAGAACCAGAGCGCCAGAACTAGAGCGCCAGAACCAGAGCGCCAGAACTAGAGCGCCAGAACCAGAGCGCCAGAACTAGAGCGCCAGATACAAAGGTACACAACCAGAGCCGCAGAACCAGAGCTCCAGAACCAAAGTCGCAGAACCAGAGCACCAGAACCAGAGCGCCAGAACCAGAGCGCCAGAACCAGAGCGCCAGAACCAGAGCGCCAGAACCAGAGCGCCAGAACCAGAGCGCCAGATACAAAGGTACACAACCAGAGCCCCAGAACCAGAGCTACAGAACAAGTGCTACAGAACCAGAGCTACAGAACAAGTGCTACAGGACCAGAGCCGCAGGACCAGAGCTCCAGAACCAAAGTCGCAGAACCAGAGCGCCAGAACCAGAGCTCCAGAACCAAAGTCGCAGAACCAGAGCGCCAGAACCAGAGCGCCAGAACCAGAGCGCCAGAACTAGAGCGCCAGAACCAGAGCGCCAGAACTAGAGCGCCAGAACTAGAGCGCCAGAACCAGAGCGCAAGAACTAGAGCGCCAGAACCAGAGCGCCAGGACCAGAGCGCCAGAACCAGAGCGCCAGAACCAGAGCGCCAGATACAAAGGTACACAACCAGAGCCGCAGAACCAGAGCTACAGAACAAGTGCTACAGAACCACAGCTACAGAACAAGTGCTACAGGACCAGAGCCGCAGGACCAGAGCTACAGAACAAGTGCTACAGAACCAGAGCCGCAGGACCAGAGCGCCAGAACCAAAGTCGCAGAACCAGAGCGCCAGAACCAGAGCTCCAGAACCAAAGTCGCAGAACCAGAGCGCCAGAACCAGAGCGCCAGAACCAGAGCGCCAGATACAAAGGTACACAACCAGAGCCGCAGAACCAGAGCTACAGAACAAGTGCTACAGAACCACAGCTACAGAACAAGTGCTACAGGACCAGAGCCGCAGGACCAGAGCTACAGAACAAGTGCTACAGAACCAGAGCCGCAGGACCAGAGCGCCAGAACCAAAGTCGCAGAACCAGAGCGCCAGAACCAGAGCTCCAGAACCAAAGTCGCAGAACCAGAGCGCCAGAACCAGAGCGCCAGATACAAAGGTACACAACCAGAGCCGCAGAACCAGAGCTCCAGAACCAAAGTCGCAGAACCAGAGCGCCAGAACCAGAGCGCCAGAACCAGAGCGCCAGAACCAGAGCGCCAGAACTAGAGCGCCAGAACTAGAGCGCCAGAACTAGAGCGCCAGAACCAGAGCGCCAGAACCAGAGCGCCAGAACCAGAGCGCCAGAACTAGAGCGCCAGAACCAGAGCGCCAGAACCAGAGCGCCAGATACAAAGATACACAACCAGAGCCGCAGAACCAGAGCTACAGAACAAGTGCTACAGAACCAGAGCTACAGAACAAGTGCTACAGGACCAGAGCCGCAGGACCAGAGCGCCAGAACCAAAGTCGCAGAACCAGAGCCGCAGAACCAGAGCTCCAGAACCAAAGTCGCAGAACCAGAGCACCAGAACCAAAGTCGCAGAACCAGAGCACCAGAACCAAAGTCGCAGAACTAGAGCGCCAGAACCAGAGCGCCAGAACCAGAGCGCCAGATACAAAGATACACAACCAGAGCCGCAGAACCAGAGCTACAGAACAAGTGCTACAGAACCAGAGCTACAGAACAAGTGCTACAGGACCAGAGCCGCAGGACCAGAGCGCCAGAACCAAAGTCGCAGAACCAGAGCCGCAGAACCAGAGCTCCAGAACCAAAGTCGCAGGACCAGAGCGCCAGAACCAAAGTCGCAGAACCAGAGCCGCAGAACCAGAGCTCCAGAACCAAAGTCGCAGAACCAGAGCTCCAGAACCAAAGTCGCAGAACCAGAGCACCAGAACCAGAGCGCCAGAACCAGAGTGCCAGAACCAGAGCGCCAGATACAAAGGTACACAACCAGAGCCGCAGAACCAGAGCTCCAGAACCAAAGTCGCAGAACCAGAGCGCCAGAACCAGAGCGCCAGAACCAGAGCGCCAGATACAAAGGTACACAACCAGAGCCGCAGAACCAGAGCTCCAGAACCAAAGTCGCAGAACCAGAGCGCCAGATACAAAGGTACACAACCAGAGCCGCAGAACCAGAGCTCCAGAACCAAAGTCGCAGAACCGGAGCGCCAGAACCAGAGCGCCAGAACCAGAGCGCCAGATACAAAGGTACACAACCAGAGCCGCAGAACCAGAGCTACAGAACCAAAGTCGCAGAACCAGAGCGCCAGATACAAAGGTACACAACCAGAGCCGCAGAACCAGAGCGCCAGAACCAGAGCGCCAGAACCAGAGCGCCAGAACCAGAGCGCCAGATACAAAGGTACACAACCAGAGCCGCAGAACCAGAGCTACAGAACCAAAGTCGCAGAACCAGAGCGCCAGAACCAGAGCGCCAGAACTAGAGCGCCAGAACCAGAGCGCCAGAACTAGAGCGCCAGAACCAGAGCGCCAGATACAAAGGTACACAACCAGAGCCGCAGAACCAGAGCTCCAGAACCAAAGTCGCAGAACCAGAGCACCAGAACCAGAGCGCCAGAACCAGAGCGCCAGAACCAGAGCGCCAGAACCAGAGCGCCAGATACAAAGGTACACAACCAGA
Organism: Cyprinodon tularosa; assembly: GCF_016077235.1. NCBI lineage: Eukaryota > Metazoa > Chordata > Actinopteri > Cyprinodontiformes > Cyprinodontidae > Cyprinodon > Cyprinodon tularosa. Next base: position 561,315 of record NW_024039267.1, on the reverse strand, counting down.
GCCGCAGAACCAGAGCTACAGAACAAGTGCTACAGAACAAGTGCTACAGGACCAGAGCCGCAGGACCAGAGCGCCAGAACCAAAGTCGCAGAACCAGAGCGCCAGAACCAGAGCTCCAGAACCAAAGTCGCAGAACCAGAGCGCCAGAACCAGAGCGCCAGAACTAGAGCGCCAGAACCAGAGCGCCAGAACCAGAGCGCCAGAACTAGAGCGCCAGAACTAGAGCGCCAGAACCAGAGCGCAAGAACTAGAGCGCCAGAACCAGAGCGCCAGAACCAGAGCGCCAGAACCAGAGCGCCAGATACAAAGGTACACAACCAGAGCCGCAGAACCAGAGCTACAGAACAAGTGCTACAGAACCACAGCTACAGGACAAGGGCTACAGGACCAGAGCCGCAGGACCAGAGCTACAGAACAAGTGCTACAGAACCAGAGCCGCAGGACCAGAGCGCCAGAACCAAAGTCGCAGAACCAGAGCGCCAGAACCAGAGCTCCAGAACCAAAGTCGCAGAACCAGAGCGCCAGAACCAGAGCGCCAGAACCAGAGCGCCAGATACAAAGGTACACAACCAGAGCCGCAGAACCAGAGCTACAGAACAAGTGCTACAGAACCACAGCTACAGAACAAGTGCTACAAGACCAGAGCCGCAGGACCAGAGCTACAGAACAAGTGCTACAGAACCAGAGCCGCAGGACCAGAGCGCCAGAACCAAAGTCGCAGAACCAGAGCGCCAGAACCAGAGCTCCAGAACCAAAGTCGCAGAACCAGAGCGCCAGAACCAGAGCGCCAGAACCAGAGCGCCAGATACAAAGGTACACAACCAGAGCCGCAGAACCAGAGCTCCAGAACCAAAGTCGCAGAACCAGAGCGCCAGAACCAGAGCGCCAGAACCAGAGCGCCAGAACCAGAGCGCCAGAACTAGAGCGCCAGAACTAGAGCGCCAGAACCAGAGCGCCAGAACTAGAGCGCCAGAACCAGAGCGCCAGAACCAGAGCGCCAGAACCAGAGCGCCAGAACCAGAGCGCCAGAACTAGAGCGCCAGAACCAGAGCGCCAGAACCAGAGCGCCAGATACAAAGATACACAACCAGAGCCGCAGAACCAGAGCTACAGAACAAGTGCTACAGAACCAGAGCTACAGAACAAGTGCTACAGGACCAGAGCCGCAGGACCAGAGCGCCAGAACCAAAGTCGCAGAACCAGAGCCGCAGAACCAGAGCTCCAGAACCAAAGTCGCAGAACCAGAGCACCAGAACCAGAGCGCCAGAACCAGAGCGCCAGAACCAGAGTGCCAGAACCAGAGCGCCAGATACAAAGGTACACAACCAGAGCCGCAGAACCAGAGCTCCAGAACCAAAGTCGCAGAACCAGAGCGCCAGAACCAGAGCGCCAGAACCAGAGCGCCAGATACAAAGGTACACAACCAGAGCCGCAGAACCAGAGCTCCAGAACCAAAGTCGCAGAACCAGAGCGCCAGATACAAAGGTACACAACCAGAGCCGCAGAACCAGAGCTCCAGAACCAAAGTCGCAGAACCGGAGCGCCAGAACCAGAGCGCCAGAACCAGAGCGCCAGATACAAAGGTACACAACCAGAGCCGCAGAACCAGAGCTACATAACCAGAGCGCCAGAACCAGAGCGCCAGAACCAGAGCGCCAGAACCAGAGCGCCAGAACCAGAGCGCCAGAACCAGAGCGCCAGAACCAGAGCGCCAGATACAAAGGTACACAACCAGAGCCGCAGAACCAGAGCACCAGAACCAGAGCGCCAGATACAAAGGTACACAACCAGAGCCGCAGAACCAGAGCTCCAGAACCAAAGTCGCAGAACCAGAGCGCCAGAACCAGAGCGCCAGAACCAGAGCGCCAGATACAAAGGTACACAACCAGAGCCGCAGAACCAGAGCTACAGAACAAGTGCTACAGGACCAGAGCCGCAGGACCAGAGCTGCAGAGCCAGAGCGCCAGAACCAAAGGTACACAACCAGAGCTGCAGAACCAGAGCTGCAGAACCAGAGCTGCAGAACCAGAGCTGCAGAACCAGAGCTGCAGAACCAGAGCGCCAGAAACAGAGCGCCAGAAACAGAGCGCCAGAAACAAAGTGCCAGAACCAAAGGTACACAACCAGAGCCGCAGAACCAGAGCTGCAGAACCAGACCTGCAATAATCTTTATTTCCACTCAGCAAAAAGCAGTTTCCTCGCCTTCTCTGTGACTCACTGTCTCTGTGCTCTGATCTAACTGCACTGCAGAGGACGGAGCAGCTAAGTGGTCAAAGGTGGGTTTTATTGCACGTTCCTGTTTGTGGCGAGCAGCAGGCAGGCCAAGCAGGTCCGAGTTCCTCAGGAGGAGGGGAGATGGAGAAGGAACGAGTGGTCGGTCTGTTGGTACACATTGAATAGTAAAACACAGAGAGCCACGCACACATTTCTCCATGCCGCCCATGTGACGACTCATACAGGAAATGGACACTCTCTCACAGATGTAGCCTCTTCCTGAAACATTCAAACGCGGCAGCTCCGCCTCCTGATGTTTATCAAGACTCAAAACTTGTTGGAGGAAGGAGAGGAAGAGCGCAGGGAGCCGTTCTCAGCCCAAGGTTCTGAGAAAAAGACAATACAGACGTAAATCCCAACGGAGATCCTTCTCACACGGAGCTCTGGAATAAAAAATGCTCGGTAAAGCTGGGCAAAACAGATCCAAAATATTTGCTCTGATCAAGCCCAGTCGTTTATTTCAGCAAAGATTTTACACAATTTCCACCGTTTCCTGTCATCCTCCTCCCCCAGTACTTTAAGAGGCTCGAAGTTTCATCAAACATCCTCAGGTATCCGTCAGTGCTGGATCTTCATACCATTGGTCTAAATTATCCATCTATAGAACCAGTTGAGAACCTCAGGCGCTGCCATCTCCTTCCTCCGTGTCTGATAAACATTCAGGATGCGATTTTTCCCCCCAGTTAGATGAAAAATCCTCAGATGTCTCTTAAATCCGTTATCCTGAAGGTAACAACTTCTAAAACCTCTTCTGGACTTTTGTGCTTCGATCCAACAAGCAGGCATGAGCCCATATCATGACACCAGCCCTTCTCAGAGGCAGGCTGCTGACACCGACTTTCCTACTTTTCTCCGATGGATCTGAGTTTCATCGGACCGAATTAGGGCCAAGCTCTTCATTCATTGATCCATCGACGCTCCAGCAGGGAAACATTATACATTGGTATTAGTTCTGAGAATAAACTGATCTGAAATCAGCATCAGATCATCTGGTTGCAGATGGTAGAAGAGATGTTAGCGAGATCGTTTATTTACAATTCCAAAAGGATAAGTGAGCGAGTCTATAAAAATATTGGTATAAGTTGTATGTCCAGACATGTCAGAGGTTAGCTGGGATTGGCTCTCACCCTTACTGCTCTTCAGAACTGCCTTCATTCTTTAATAAAGTCAAAAATGTTTTTGAAATGATCTTCTGAGCTGAGTTAGACCAAATAAACATGGAAATATCACAGACGTAGATCTGCCTCACTAACATCCATGAGGTGAATCTCCACTTCAATCATACTATAAGATGCTCTGCTGAACGGGGATGAGGGGCCAGCGGAGACCACTGGGGCCCAGTCAACTCATGTTCAAGGAACCAGTTAAAGATGATGTTTGTGACACGGAGCATCATCCTGATGGAAGCAGCCATCAGAAGACGGTCCACCGTCATCAGAAAGGAATCCAGTTTTCATCCAAATCTGGTGCGAATTTTGATTGAATGTGGAAGAAGGAAAATGTTCTTCTATAACACACCTGCTGTGTCGGAGGTCCAAACTCTTTGGACTGATCCCTGTCCGTCCATCTTCATCCTGAAGCCTCAATGGGCTGAGCTGCTGCCATCCGATTGGCCAATTACCAAGCAACTGAGTGGCCATGGATTAGTATCTGTGGCTGAAATTTGTGTTTTATTCCTGTATTTGTCCTTTCATGCATCTATCTCCAGTTTCCTCCTCATTAATATGTTTTCTTTGATTTATTAATAAATGTTTCTTTTTTGTTTAAATTTAGATCTTTGATTTGCATCAAAACAATCCACATCTTAAAAATGCGATATGAATGAATCTTTGGTGCTAATAGGAGCTTCAGAGTGGTGCTGAGGAGAATGGCGCCATGGCGTTCTTCCCTCTGAGACATAAGCAGAGGCAGCCAATCGATGGAGGAACATCTGGGATGTTCTAGGAAGTGGTGACTTGGACTTTAAGTACAGTTAACAACGGTTCCCATCAACTCTTCTACAGCTTTTAGCGTTTAGCAGCCCAGCTGAGTCTGAACGCCGCTTAGAGCTTTTCCTCAGCATAAAAAAACTAAACATGCAGAAGCCGTCTAAGTCGCCTGCCTGCTAAATATTTTAGGAATTTCCTGAATCTTGATCAAACGAATCCCTGGTTTCATGCATTTTTTAGCACAATCTCATATTTCTATTTCCACGTCTGATTCTGATTTCTCTGTGATAAAATCAAAGCGTCTTCGGCAGCAGAGGACGGGTCTGTAGGAAGCGGACTGATGGGACACCTTTAGCCCCAATCACCCAGCAGATAAAACAAGCGCGCTGGATTTTATCTACCGCACCATCAAACGGATGATTAGATTATATCAAAGCCTGAGAAGGTTTGTTTTTGAACAGATGCCTAAATAAAGCTTAGAAAGATAAAAAGGTCAAAGGGTTACCCAGGTTACTAAAACTGATTCTTCCTGTTAACTAAACGCCAAATTAAAATGTTTTATTTTATAACCTTCATCCACTACGACAGGAGATGGCATAAAAACACAGAAGCTGCTGTTTCCTCACAGCATCAGACACAGATCACTACAGAACATCACTTTATCACCATGGTTCTCATCCCTACAGCTCCAACATGCAGGTTCTGACCCAGAATGGACCTAAATCCTCTGAAGTAGCTGAGTGGAGGCTCTCTGTAGAGGATAAACAGACGTTTCCCCTTTAAACTAAACTTTTCTCTCATCATTTGACACATTTAACTTCTGGATTTCCCTGCAGTGACTTTATTTGACCTTCATGACGGATTAATGATCAGCTTAGGCTGCCGATCCAGTTATGGTCGGAACGCCTCCCTCCCACACATAAGCACGATTCTCAGAGCGCAGCTCGGTCCAGATCGAATGACTTGAAGATGAGCAGAACTTAAAGGCCAGAAGACCCACTGTTTTTTGTTTTTTTTAAAGGATCACATAAAGTCAGATTTGAATAAACTGAATCCAACTTTTTTGATACAACAGGAGTTCAAACTTGAGGATTTATTTTTAGATTTGGCAAAAAAACATTGAGTTTAACCTTTTTATGTACAGGATGCTGTGAAATATTGCACTTTGTTTCATATCCTGCCCACACGACACATCCAGACTCTAACTAACCTTAAACCTAAGCTCTATTTTTTGTTAAATGGACCCAATTTAATCATATCATTTTCACCATGGGTGTCTGATGAAAATAGTGATGCTGCGGGCTCTAGCATCCCCTCCAGCTCCCCGAACCACCCGAGAACATCTCAGCAGCTCCTCCTTCCTCATAATAATCCACCATCATGTATTTTTTCATATTTCTAACAGATCCTGATGTTTGTCGCTGTATTTTTGGAGCATCGGCTGCGTCCTTTAAAGTTCCAGGCCGCACAAAGCAAACCATCAGTTATCTGATGCAGACAAATAAAAGTGAACTTTCTGTACATCTGCAGACCGTCCATCAGCTGATGAGTCAAAGTTGACCTCGCTGTTAAGCCTCTGCTGGAATGTAAACTAAGGTGTCTTGTTTCTTCCATCATGGCTTCCTCTGAGATCATAGCGATGGTTTAAAGTGCTCTGTAATCTCATTTTCTCCTCCGAGCTTTAATGTTCATTTTCCACTGCTTCCTCAGCACCCATTCATATTTGTTTCACCCTCTGTGATCAGAGGAGGGTCACAAACATACCCAGCGGCCTGGCCAACTGCGTGCTGAAGAAGTCAGGGTGGGAAATACTTTTATCATCTCGCGGTTTCTCGTTTACATTTGGATCCTGGTGAGTGGAGGACATTTTTACGTGCAGCTGCTGATCCCTTTGTAATTTTTTTTTTTTTTTTTTGGTTTCACATCAGGGTGTCACATTTTTGTCTTTTCTACAAGCTCCAGCACGTTTCAGCAAATATTTAACCCGTTTGTTGGCTTTTAGGAGGATTTCCATCCCCTGCAGTAAAACTAAAACCCTTTTTCTGATCAGAAACATTATACTTATGTGCGCAATCTCTTCATTTCAAATGTTTACGCTTGTTTTTTCTGCTAAAACTGAGTTTAAACTGAGCCTTTAGATTATTCCATCTGGTAATAAAGCATCTTTCTGTATAAAAGTTGTTCTTTAACCTAAATAAGAAGCTTTTAGCTCACTTTTATTTAATTCTTCTGAATGAGCGGTGCTTTCTCCTTCATGTAGATGACCTTCAGTGTTTCTGCTTTAGATGTAGCCCCACTAACTTATCCAAAGGTTTTCTAGTGCAGGCATCATCCTGCAGCCTGTAAGCTGCAGTGACAGCTCCACATTTGGAGGCTCACAATGCAAATTGAGTCATTACAGAGATCAGTGACTCCTTCACACAAAGCTCTTTTCTGCAGAATAATCTGGAAATGCAAAGTTTCCAGCAGCTTGTGGAGCAGACTCTGCAGCCCCTTATCGTTTCTGCACATCTTCCAGTCCCACTGCTCCACTTTTGACATGTTGCAGCTTGTTTTAGACATGAAGCTGAGCTTAAACCGAGCTTCTACAGAAACACAGCCCTATTTGGGACCTGCAGAGTCTATTTCTGCTTCTAGGGTGTAAAAGTTAACTTGTTATTAAACTATATTATTGTGATATAATTTAGTTGTTTATTTTTTAAATATTTCTGCTGGATATTGCAGCTTTCAGAGCTTTCAGCAGTGAGCAGAGTTAGTTGGAGGGTTTGGTCCCTGCAGGCTCTCACCTCTCCAGCCGTCCCCCCCACCGGCATCTTCTGCCAGGGATCTGCCAGCTGAGCCAGAGGCATCTTCTCCTCCTCTTCTTCTCCTCCTTTATTCCTGCTCTCCTTTCCTCTCCGCCGCCTCTGTAAACTCCAGCTTGTTCTCCCGCCGTTAAACGTCCCGACCCTGGCTCTTTCTCCTCTTCCTCTCGCCCTCTGCTCCGGTTCTGAGTCGGCTGGAGGCGAACCGAGCGGAGCCGAGCGAACGCGGGCTAATTCCGGCTGTGGTGTGGCGCAGAGACCGCCCCTTCCTGCTCCGGAGAGACAAACTGAAGAAGAAAAAAAGGAGGACGCCCTTTTCTCGGAAACTGCTCCACCTCTCTAATCTCCCTCTCTCTCTCTCTTACTTCCGTTCTTTCCCAATATGGCGGCCGGTGTCGCCTTACCTGTCCGTCAGGCGGCTGACGTCGGCGTGCGTGACGTCGGGGAGGCGTTACCTGAGCGGGGAGAGGTCGGCCCTGCTTTGAACTTCAGCATGAGTCATAATCACTGACCACACTGGAAAAAAACACAACATGGAGACTTTATTACTCACATTTCTGAATAAGAATTACAAACATGAACAAAGCGCAGCACAGGTGGGACCTAATTAAACATGGAAAGGTTACTTTGCTTCCATGAGCGGATTAAAAAAGGAAAAAATATATGATATATACGCAGAGTGTGATGGAAGCATTAGGGATTTAATGTAGATGTCTCTAATGATATTAAATAGATCAATATTAAACACATTACCCAAATGTTGATTATGCCAGGGGTCTTCAATGTTTTCCAGGCCAAGGATGGCGAGATGGAGCGCGGACCCCCCAATTATATATATTCTATCAAATTGTGTTCTATCAAACTGGTCCTATAGTCACTCTGTTATATAAGGAGTAATGTAACTAAAGTTATTTCTCCCTGGGATTATTAAAGTATTTCTGTTTCCTCCTTGATGGGACAGGTGTTGTGAATGAAACGGTGCCCAGCTTGAAAGAGCTCCTGTGTGTCGCTGAATGTGTGCATTGATGACTGAAAGACATCTTCTGCCTCCATTTATCTGTTTACTACAGTGTGTTCAATTCATGTTAATGTGGATTTAAAGAAATTTCAATTATTGGAAAAAAATGCAGGGGGAATATAAAAATAAGTAATCAAACAAAACGTTGGAGACCCCCCTGCTGTTCCTCCGTGGACCCCCTAGGGGTCGAGAACCCCCTGTTGAAGACCTCCAGATTATGTTGCAAGCAAAGAACATGTTTTGTGAATGAAAACTTGGGGGGGGAAACAACTTAGCAATAAAACTTTATACTAAAAAAAAAAGGTCAAAATCAAGTTTCAAATTGGTTTTAGTGTCAGCTGTATTCTTAGACTAGACACACAGAAATAAAATCTGCCCTGAATACACTTTCTCCGCTTCTGGTTTGCAGATTCTGTTGTGGTATTTGCACACTGTTTTTCAGTTTGCCATCTTTCCCCTTATTGTATATGTAACAATAAAGTTTCACCTTTAGCAATAGGTTTAAGCTGCACTTTCTGATTGTTTGAATTAACCTATGAAACATAATATTGTACTTTAGAAATGATTTCGTCTTCCTTATGAAATTTCCCCCTCTAGTCAAGCACACATATTTCCCATGATCAAATGTAGTGTTATAACAAAGACAGAAAGTTTGCTGCATTCTACGGAAGCCTTTTTTCCCTTTGCCTTCTCAAGATAACGACATAACTATCTCGTTATCACAGTTATACCATTAATTTATTTTCTTGAGATAACGAGATAATTATCTCATTATCAGGATAAAACAGTTATTGATTTCTTGAGATTAGGAGATAATTAACCTGTATGAGTAATGAATGAGGCTGATCAGCAGCCCTGGATTCCCAGTCCATCCATGCCTAGTAGTTGTGCAGTCGAGGATGATTGGATTGCATGGAATACAGTAGAAAAAAAATCTGTTTTTTTAATGAAAATCTTTAATCTGGATTCATTTTGGGGGTTTATGCATCTGATACCAGTTACAGGCGTAACACCTAGGCTTTTAGAAAACAGCCGCAGGCATAGGACGATTTGCTTATGAATCAGAAGTGGAAGAGAATCATCAAACCAGCAACGTTGTCTCGTTACCTAAAAGTTAAACACAGCATTATTTACAGAATTACACATAGGCTGCCATGATTTATACTTATAAATAATTTCCAGCTGTTGTGCTATTGAAGGATGTAATCGGTTTTAAAACCCATCATCTCGTTATCACGAAAAAATGTCTTTCATTATCTTTAGATAATTAGAAAATTAACTTGTTTTTTCGAGAAGACCTCGGTTAAAAAAAAGGATCAGAGGGACACGACCGATCTGGGCTTCAGTAGTGTTCTCAGATTTGAAATTCACATTTCACATTCCAAATTAATATTTTAAATTTTTCAGTTTTTTAAAAATTGAGTTTTACAAACAGTTTTTTATATATTTTTTTTATTGGGTTTTTCATATAAAACTCTCCTTACTATGGGGGTTTTTCACCGATGTGAGGAGCAAAGACGCATTTCTATTGCTCTGCATGGACGTTAACGTTTTTATTGGGCTTAAAATGAAGAGAATGTGATCTATAAAGAACTATTTGAAAAGGAAACTATTTATATAACATACCCTCAAAAGAGAAACTTGAAAAAAAAAACTACATTTCAAATATGTAAAAAAAAAAATTTAAGAAATTAAATTAAAAAAAGATATGAAAATAAATTAACAAAAATAAATTGAAAGAATAAAAATTTTAAGGAAATATTTTTGGGGTATGAATATTTTTCTGAGTTTAATTTCTGAGCTGCTGCTTGTTTTTTTTTTTTTTCAAATTTGCATTTCCAGTATGTGTTCCTTACTTATAATGGAGCAATATTGACTCCATATAGTGGCTACGGAGATCATACAAAACCAATATTTATACCTTTAATCATATTAAAGCCTAATGAATTGATAGAGTATATAATCTTAAATAAACTTGAAAAACAATCTACAAATAAGTAAAGATTTCTTAAATTAATTGTATTTATCCTTAATTTTAGAAGATAAATGAGATAGGTTGCCAATGGAAGCAGTATTTTTGCTCTTAAAATAAGATCATTAGATGATGCAGTATTGTTTTCTTATTTTAAATCTAAATTGTCTTGTTCTATTAGCAAAACCTCTCTTTTACCTCCTCAATTCAAGAAGAAATAAAATTATTTTAAGAAAAAAATTACTTATCTAGATTTTAATTTTTTCACGTATAAGACTTGAAAAAAAAATGGAAAAAAAAAATATTCGAATAGATTTACAGAAGGAGAGAGAAAATAAAACTTAAAACAAACTGCCATGTATTTCTAATAGAGCTGTTGATTAATTCAACAATCTAAAACAATCAAAAAGGTTTTCTATACTATAAAAAATATTGAAACTGTTGATGATGAAGCCATGATAACGAATAACCTAATGAAATATCATTGTATTTGTGAATTAGTAAACATTGTATGCTATTTTTGCATTGTAATACTTTTTTCCCCCTTTTTTATTAATAGTGGAAGATATAACTTTTACTTCCTTCTGATCCTTTCAGTCACGGTTTTGGTTTCATGAATGAGTTACGGTATGTTTAATTGAATGAAATACATAAATAAAGTATCGGCCTTCGAGAACTGACTTGATAGTAGTGCAGTAACAGCAGCTTTTCTTCACAGAATGCTGAATTAAAGAAAGTTAAGTGGAAGGAAAATATGTTTATAAATTCATGATAAATAGGGATTTGAAAGTGAAACCAGTTCAAGAATGTGTGAATCCATCATACTGCTCCTATGCTTTAAAGTCCTGTCAGTGAGATGTCGGAGAAAACGCCTGAGTTTTCTGTTTGACATAGAACTATGTTCTGCTTGTCAACGGGACAAAAGAATAGACTTTTTTTCTCAACAGAAAAGCATTTTGACCGTTTGGAAATATTTCCAGTCACAAAAAACCCAAACAGGGTGTGGTAATTGAGGAGCCCTGCCTATTAGGAATGCAGTTGGAGGGCTGTTTTCAGAGCTGTGACAACAAATGTTAGGCTACTACTGTCACCTAGACCTCAGATGGATTAGAAATTATTTTTTTAAACATCCATCCATCAATGTTCATTTACTGTACTGTGTCTGTAATGAATACCTGAGTGCTGATTACCTCATCAGTGCAGGGAAGCATGCAGGAGATCAGGCATGGCCTGGTTGCTTTACTAGCAGCCTTAAGGCCATCTTCAGTGTCTGCTTTGCTTTCGCTCATATTAATCTCTACAAATCAGAAATAAATGCTTGAGGATTCATTTTTCCTCCGCCCCAGTTTTCCATTAACATGTCTGGATGCAGCACTCTGGCAAACCCAAGCTTCAGTGACCTGTAGAGTTCAGTTTACCCCCTTTGTGCAGAATGTCAGTGACTGTCTGCTGGATGGATACACAGTGGACATGATCACCAAATATTTTAGCAGACAGCAGGAGAGGACTGTAATTTCATTTCCTAGAAATACCTGTGGTGAACAGACAGGCTGCAGCCTGTATATCTATAATGAAGGATTTCTAAAAACCAAAAATGTTCTTAGAAGTGCAGTTAAAATTCAACTTTAAAGCCAAAAAAATCTAAAAGATGTCAAAATTAGAAACACTTTTTATTGGGTTAATGCAATATTTGCAACTACATAGTAGTTCTTTGTGTTTTTCATGACTGGGAGTTATTCCAAAAAGCCCCATAAAACAGCTCCCTTTTATTTGTAGTGTGTAAAGGCTGAGGTTGTCCCTCTTAGTGCAAATATAGGCCACACCTTTTCTCCACAATAATCAGTATAGGTCACTCCATGTCACCTACCTTTCTTGGTAATGAGCTTTTCTAAGTGTCGACTGAAACAATAACCAATCAGCGGTCTCAACATGACTGCCTAGGTGCCTCAGTGTCAGCGTTTAACTTTCTGAAGCTGAATTTTAGATTTATATTAGCAGAAACTAAGAAAATCATATTAAAGAGAACATTTGAGATACACCAGACTATAAATGTTTTTGGCTAGTTGTCTAACTAATGAAATACACGTCAAGGGACTTAAAAACTGATTCTAAATTGTCCTCTTTTATCCAACAACTGCTTTGCCTAATATTGGATATTAGGCAAAGATTTATTCCCATGTCTTTCCATACTTCCCAGCAAATAATCCAGGTAATGCTTTATGAATAAGCTCCAATCATAAGATAATTATCACATTTATAAATCTATGGAAAAAAATGTTTGATTTGTTACCAAGTTTCTGAGATTTGCGCCAAATGTCAGATTAGTTCATCACAGCCCTACACTGACACCTGCTGGACAATGGTGGGATAACACAAATCCCAAGAAAATCCAAAGAAAACTTGACTTTATACTTGGTCTGATATTTAATATGGAGAGCCATTTCAGCCAAAATTAAATAAATAAATGGGTGAAATAAATAAAAAATGAGTAAAATAAATCAAAAAATGAAGAAAATGAGTGAAATAAATAAAAAAAAATTTAAATAAATAATTTAGCTTTTTCATTAAACCAATTTTTAATTTATTTTTCATATTATCAATTTCCCAATTTCTCTTTTTCATTTATCTATTTGTCATTTATCCCTTTACCCATTTTTCATTAATCTAAGTTTCATTTAACCACTTTTCAATTTCCCTTTTTCATTAAGCCAATTTTTTATTTATTTTTCAGATTATCTATTTCTCAATTTCTGTTTTATCTATTTTTTTTTTCATTTATCCCTTTATTTACCCATTTTTCATTAATCTTTTTTAATTTAAACATTTTTCAATTTCCTTTTTCCATTAACCCAATTTTCTATTTCCCAGTTTCATTAATCAATTTCTCATATATCCCTTTTTTACTTACCCATTTTCTTTTATCTATTTTTCATTTACCCATTTTTCATTAATCTTTTAATTTAACCACTGTTCAATTTCCTTTTTCCATTAACCCGATTTCCTATTTCCCGGTTTCATTAAACAATTTCTCATATATCCCTTTTTTATTTACCAATTTTTCTTTTATTTTTCATTTACCATTTGTTTGAAAAAAAAAATTATTTTCCCCATTTACCAATTTCCCTTATTCATTAACTATTTCCTTATTTATCACATTCTATTTTCCCCTCTTCGCTTCTGCTTTAATATGATAATGAGGGGCGGTGTCTTCAGGCTACAATGGCAGCCTATTGGTTGGTTAGAAGCAACTGCAGCGCTCAGTTCCTGTTCAGTAGCAGTCGAAGTTGAAGTTAAGACCTCATCAGTTGGTGACATTTGTTCATAGTTAAAAAATAAATACAACATGAACTTCCCAGGAAAACATCTCCATCTTTTATTTCAAATCTCAGTTAATCAGAGTAACGCTCATTAAAACTTTCTGTACAGGTTTAGTAACAGCAACCTGAGGTGCATGAAGAATGCATTTTATCTCAATATCAATGCATATTCCCTACGTTTGAACAAAAAAAAAAAAAAAAAAAGAGCTTCGATGTTATTTTTTATGTCTCCAAATGGGAGTTGGTCAGAAAGCAAATCTGAGAGGATTTGAAGCTTTAACTAACCTGAGCATCATCCAGTAGTTAAGAGATGTGGAATTCATTGAAAACACTAAAAACAATAATTTATTGACCTCATGAGGCTGTGAGCTGGATGGAAGGTCTTTGTATGGAACATAGACTCTTTAAATTCACTCATCTCAACTTGCTGCAGCTTTCCAGGCAGCAGGAATTAAACTCCCTTGACTCTCGAATCGTCGGCCACCACCATGCAGCAGATAACGGTTTGAAAGTAACAGCTGGCTGGTGATGCAACGTTTTCAATGTGTTCCTAAATCCTGCAGGATGAGGAAACCCAGATAGGTTTCATGGCTTTTAAAGTCTTCAGCAGGATTTAAGACGGTAAACAGGAAGCAACTCCAGGTTCATTTCTGGTTTACAGGAAGGTGCTTCAAAAATAAAAAACTGCAATTCTACCACACATTAAATAAATATTCCTATTAAATACAGCTGTAAATAAATACTGGCAGGTTTCAGGGACTACCAGAGGCCCGTTCCCATGCTGGAATCCAAGGCTGGCTGCTTTAGTTCTGGAAGGATTCTACTTCTGTAGATAGGAAGGGTGTTTCAGTCCCTCTGGTTTAACTGACAGACTTCAGTTTGGACCAAGGATTTGTCCCGCGGACTTCCAGCGGCGGGCTGTTGGAGAAGATGTGGTTACAGAGCTCCTCCAGCGGCGGCTCGGGGTCAGAGGTGGCAAACTGAGCCGACTCCTCCACCTCCTTTCTGATCTGGATGTCGATTTCCTGACAGAGAAGAGAGTTAAACCATGTCAAAGAACAGAAATGTAAGGGGTGACCCCCCCTCTTCAGTCGGGAGAAGAAGAAAAAAAACAGTCTTAAATGAGAAATAAAAGAGTTAATAGTCCAACTTTGTTTCAATGCTGGATTTCATAATTTCCTGATTTTATCAGCATAGCAACATCAGTCGGTTCCTATTTTGCTAGTTACAAAAACATGATGTTACACAATAACGGCCAAAAAAAAAGAAAAAGGGGGGGTTGGTTCACGAGCAAATCTAATGATGAGCCTCTCAAGTTCGACTGGTTTGTGGCCAAGGCAGGTTATCATGGAGGAGCAAAGCACTGAACACAGAGCATTGCATCCAACATGACAGATAATTATGTCATAAGCGGTTGGCGTGCACCAGAACGCAACCGCTTTAGGGGACATGCAAAACAGAGAACAGTCAGGTTTGGAATCATAGAGCGTTTATAGAAGGCAAGCAGACAGAAATGAACAATGACACAATTCTATAAAACAGAAAATCTTCAATACAAAAGGCATCAAGGACAGAGAGAAAAAAAAAAAGTTAACTATTGTTCCTCTTTGAGCTTATTAAAAAACAAACCACCCCACAGCCTTAATTGCTACATTCTCCAGATCTTTAAAACATTTTTCCAATTATTAACACGCTGCACAGGCTGGTCATGAAGGGAGGCTTTGTTTTCTAGCACACACTGGCTGTTTTTCAACTCTTCTTATTTTGACCCAGTCAAGAGTGGGACAGAGTTTCTAGAAGTGACACCCCCCCCCCCCCCCCCCCCTGCACAGATCAGGATCTGCTCATGCTGTAGAGTAGGAGCCTCTCCCTACATACTGCAGTCAGGATGTGTTTCCGTCTCAAATGTGAGCAAAATTATGTTGATATTCTGCTAATTTCAAAAATGCTAATTTTTGAGTAATGAAATAAAATTTGCATAACTATAAAAATAAATCTGAAAGAGAAAAGGCAGCAGTGGATGTAAACGCATGTTTCAGCCATAGCTCTGGTGCTTTCCGTCACAAACTGAATGTAAAAAATACAATATCTAAGGTCCAGTTGCAGATTAGAGACTCGTGTGATGCGAAATTAAAAAAAATTAATTCCATTGTAGTTTTTACAAAATATAATTTTGATGCGACAGATATTAAACCCAATAGAGTCTGGCTATAAGAAAACTGGCTCATACTGTACAGTCATGGCCAAAAGTTTATAGAATGATTCAAATGTTAATATTTACAAAGTCTACTGCTTCAGTTTTTATAACGGCAATTTGCATATACTCCAGAATGTTACAAAGAGTTATCAGAGTAACAGCTATTAATTGCATATCAATATTTCCCTAGAAAATGAACGTTATCCCCCAAAACACCTTTCAACGTCATTGCAGCCCTGCCTTAAAGGAGCAGCTAACATGGTTTCAGTGATTGCTCCATTAACACAGGTGTGGGTGGTGATGAGGACAGGGCTGGAGATCAATCTGTCAGGATTGAGTCAGAATGACGCCACTGGACACTTTAAAAGAGGCTGGTGCTTGGCATCATTGTTTCTCTTCTGTGAACCATGGTTATCTCTAAAGAAACATGTTCAGTCATCATTGCACAGCACAAAAATGGCCTAACAGGAAAGAGAATCACAGCCAGAAAGATTGCACCTCAGTCAGCAATCTATGGCATCATCAAGAACTTCAAGGAGAGGTTCCATTGTTGCCAAAACAATGCAAGAAAGACCAGCAAGCGGCAGGACTGTCTCTTAAGTGTTTCAGCAGCGGGATCGGGCTACCAGCAGTGCAGAGCTTGCTTAGGAATGGCAGCAGGCAGTTGTGAGTGCATCTGCAGGCACTGTGAGGTGGAGACTCTTGGAGCAAGGTCTGGTCTCAAGGAGGGCAGCAAAGAAGCCACTTCTCTGCAGGAAAAACATCAGGGACAGACTGATATTCTGCTAAAGGTACAGGTAGTGGACTGCTGAGGACTGGAATAAATTCATTTCTCTGATCAATCCCCTTTCCGACTGTTTGGGACATCTGGAAAACAGCTTGTTGGGAGAAGACGAGGTGAGCGCTACCACCAGTCTTGTCTCATGCCGACTGTAAAGCTTCCTGAAACCATTCATGTGTGGGGTTGCTTCTCAGCCAAGGGAGTCGGCTCTCTCACAGTCTTACCTAGAAACACAGCCATTGATAAAGAATGGTACCAGAATGTTCTCCGAGAGCAACTTCTCGCAACCGTCCAAGAGCAGTTTGGTGATGAACGCCTTTTCCAGCACGATGGAGCACCTTGCCATAAAGCAAAGGTGATATCTAACTGGCTCAGGGAACAAAACAGAGATTTTCCCCTGATCTTAATCCCATTAAAAACTTGTGGTCAATCATCAAGAGACGGGTGGACAAACGAAAACCTAGGAATTCTGACAAAATGCAAGCATTGATTGTGCAAGAATAGACTGCTATCAGTCAGGATTTGGTCCAGAAGTTGATTGAGAGAATGCCAGGGAGAAGAGGGGTCAACACTGCCAATATTGACTTGCTGCATTAACTCATTCTGTCAAAAGCTTTTATTACTCATAATATGAATTGCAATTGTATTTCTGTATGGGATGACAACATCTGACATACACACATGGAAACCAGAGGGCAGCAGATCATGTGAAAATATAATATTTGTGTCATTCTCAATACTTTTGGCCATAACTGTAGGAACTGTAGAGCATGGAGGTGGAGGAATATTGCTACTGGGATACTAGACCATAAACCATGAGTCCAAAGCTTGGTCTAATCAAGTCAATGATCCCAAACACAGGAGCAGATCTACAGCAGAACGGCTGATTCAGGTTCTGCATCTGAGCAGCGTTCAGAGACGCCATGGTTGGACTTTCAAACAGAACAGAGTAGGCTGCAAAGGGTAGGCTCCACTTCCTCCAGAGGAACCAGGCTTAGAACCACCCTCACCTTAAACTCCTCCACAGACGCCATGTTGGCGCCGAGCATGCGCTCCTTCAGCATGGAGATGGGGTCGCTCTTACTGCGGACCTCCTGGATCTCCTCCCGGGTGCGGTAGCTGCAGAACGTCACATGACCACAAGATTCAGGTAAAGATGTGGAGGAGAACGCCACCTGAGTCAGGATTTCCTCATCTCCTGAAGGAGATACACAGACCTCACACCGGGGTCACTCATGCTGTGTCCATGGTAACGATACGTCTGGAGCTCCATTATGATTGGTCCCTGCAAAACACAGGAGGTCATTCTGTCACAACCTGAAAGACTGACAGGGTTGGATTCAGGCCCTTTTTAGAGCCAGACACCAAGCAGTAGAACTCAGGTCTGCACCCTATGGTTCCAGGGCCACATGTGGCTCTTTAAACAGCTCGTCATCACTTGGGCTAAAACGATGAAGAGTCGGCTAATTGTTTTAAACAACAGACAAACTGGCCAATAAAATGTTTTAGCATTTCTATTTGCACTGGATTTCCTAAAACAAATTAAAGCAAACATTCCCCGCTTAAAGATTAAACAAATGCATGTAAACATGATTTTCCAGATATATCAGCAGCCTGTCGTAGATGCGTTTATTTTGTAAGCAGTGTAATGCAAGCAGCTTTAATTGAGTTTTATAAGCCAAGAGGGAACCTATTTTTTTCTGCCCCAATTCTAAAAAAAAAAAAAATTGACTTTAACTATAGCAATTATAATAGAAATATACAAATATTATCTTCTTAAAAGGGGGGGAAATGTGTTTTTTAAACATAATTTTGCAAAATATAAAACCAACCCCTAATAAATACTTTGATATGTTGATATACGTTTAATCTCATTTTTATTTTTTCCTTAATTTTAAAACCTGAAAGTTGAAATGGTGCAGTGGTTGTTTAAAAGAAAAAGGACAACTCCTGTGGCAGATATTCGTTAAATATAAGGAAATTCTCCTGCAATGTTTTGCAGCTATAAACCAGTTTTATTAGCTGGACTGAAGTTAAAAATGTCTCTTTTGGTTGTAAAGGTTGCAGAGCCCTGGGTTAGAAGAACAGAAGGTAAAGAAATGGGACATCACAGGTCAGAGGGGGAAGTTTTCACCTTTCCAGCTCTGCAGTGATCTGCTGCAAACTTTGTTGCCTCTCTGACACACAGCACGTCCATCCCGTCCACCTGCAGAGAAAACATACCCGTTACTGCATCAGCAGACCAAGAAGCTTTCATTTCTATTCCACTGAGACTGTGTGCAGTATCATACATGAGCATCAGACAGCTGTATGCATGCTCACACCTGCAACTGCCAGGACGCGCCTCATCAGCAGCGTCCTGTTATAGTCTAGGTCCGTGGAGGGCTGGCGGCTGGGGCGTACAGCCGACGCAGCAGCCGCCGCCCGGGACCACCCAGATACCATCTGATTGGTGGGTTTGTGTCTCACTCTGAGGCCTGGGATGAAGTCTCCTCTCTTGTAGTAGTCGGTGCTGGCTGAGGCCCTCTCCACCGAGGTCCCCATGCCGTACTTGTTGTTCTCACAGATGAAAACGCACGGCAGCTTCCACAGAGCGGCCATGTTGAACGTCTCAAAGAGCTGACCCTGATGGGAGACGGCAGGTTATCTCTGATTCAGTTACCCTGAATCAGCCTTTGTTTATTTTGACTTTAAAAATGGTGCATATTCATGTTTTGACAAAGGAGTAACTCATTCTGGTTTTGCATCCAGAGTTTTTCTAAAATATGAAAGCATCTTGCTGATGCATTATTTTTAATTTCTGTGTTTTACTCTTTGTTAGTTAGTAAACAAAGCCGTTTTTGTATATTTCCAACAACAACTACTGTGCAGGGGGTAAACTAGGAAGTACTGGGACTAGAGTTAATTAAAATTTGAATCCAGGAGGGCTAAGATTCAAACATGCTGGGAATACAGTAGTAATGCCTTTAATTTGCAAACATTCCAGTGAAAAGCTTTAAGCCTATGACTTTTAAACCCCAATTCAAGGTCTTAGTGGGTGCTTTCATTGAGTGAGTTTCATTGAAAGTAGAAATCGCACAATCCGAGTTGTATTTTCCTTGATCCCTGCAGGCCTGTGTTGCGCTCGTCATCGGATCGGTCTGATAATGATGAAATGAGAAGGTGAAAAGCTGACCGAGCTTCATCGTTGCTCCAGACGTAAATGTGCCCGCCCCCCTGAACACCAGGATTCACTACAACTTAGAGTTGCTCTAGCTCTTGCTAACATGAGGTACTGCTGGATGGTCAGGCTCCATTAATTAGCTGCCTGGATTTATCTGACCCCAACAGCAAGATTGCTCTGTCTACATGGAAATGCAGCCAGCATAAGCAAATCCTTTTATGCATCATCAGCGCTCCTAGCCGCCATCTTTATGAACTGACAGGCTGTCATGGTAGTGGGTTGTCAGGGCACATTGTTTGGACGGGTTTGCCACAGATGCGCTTTGACCTTTGTGCACCAATTGTTTTCAGATATCTCACGGTTTAAATCATGGATTCAGAAAAACCAAATAAGTTAACGTTAATGTGACCTTTATTCCATTGAAGCTGAAGCCCTCACCTGATTGGCTGCTCCATCTCCATACAGCGTGACACAGATCTGATTGTTGCCTTGGTACTGACAGGCCAGAGCGATACCGGCTCCCAGCGGCACCTGGACAGTTCACAACTCCATTGTTTATACAAGTAACGTAAACCAGAGTGCAGTTTGCTGTTAATGATAAAAATAAAACACCAGAAACTGATATTCTGAAAGAGCTTTGGTGGATACCTGTGCGCCCACGATGCCGTTCCCCCCATAGAAGTGAGGGGCGTACATGTGCATGGAGCCGCCCTTCCCTTTGGCCACGCCCCCTTTGCGACCTGAGGAGAGCAGAGATGTGACTTTGCCTCGGCCATGTTGACCATCAGGAGCGGCGCGGCTCACCTGTGAGCTCAGCCAGGATCTCTTTGACGGAGACGCCGCGGGTGTAGGTGTAACCATGAGCTCGGTAAGCTGTGATCAGATGATCCGAGGGGTTGATGGCCGCCTCGATGCCGGCAGCACACGCCTCCTGTGTTTGGACAAAATACAATAAAAATGGCTTCCCACATGATGTGATTTTTTACTCTGGCATTGTAAAGTAAAATAAATTAGATCTTTATGATAGTTAAAAATGTCAAAAGAAAATGAACAAATAAATAAATTAGATCTACATGTTTTTGTGATATCCAACATTATTCTGGTGAAGACGGGATCAGCCTGTCAGACGACACGTTTGAGTCCAGCATGCTTAGGGAACCGTGCCATGATCCATTATTCACTAGATTAGTTTCAATTAACTAACTGAAAAAAAATATATAGTAAAATAAAAAAAAATATATGCTTTGATGAGTTGCTTATTCAGTCGCATCATAATTATATTTAGCATAACTGTAATGGAAACGTTATCAGCAGCTGGAGCTCAGGGCCTTTTTAAGTAGTTAGTGGATGATAGTGCTGCATATTTGGATTATTTTAACATTTAGTTCACCACAATGAGCACTACAGCCATGGCTGAAATCTAGATACATCTCATGCGTTTACATCCACTGCTGCCATTTTGTTTTAATGGGTGAAAATGCGTATTCAGGTGCAATTTCAACTGGATTTCTTATTAAATTGGAAATACCACAAAAATCAGTAGAACATCCAGAGCTTTGCTCACATTTCTACTGGAACAGCAGCTACCAGCTGTGTCTTTAAACCAAGGCCAAAGCATCACCCATCCACCACCGTGCTGCTGACCCAGTCTGTCCAGAAAAGGCGTCCCTGAAATCTCTGGCTTCATGATAAAGCCCCTCAAATCGTAGCGTTTAACCTTCTCTACATACATTCGCTGCTCTTTTGAGTTAAAGTCAGAGTATACCAGTAGATGTCGGATACATTTTCCCCATTTCTGACTGATATTTATTACAGTATAAATAGTTTCTCAAATGCTTTTCAACCTCTCTCAGAAGGTTATAGTTAATATGTTTCCTCCTGAGTGAAGCAGGAGAGGTTTTCCTGACCGTACCTGTCCATCGTAGAGGTGACAGAAGCCTCGGATGATCTTCTGCTTGTATAGCTGATCGGCTTTCAGCTCCATGCGTCTCACCATCTGCATGGTGCGGTAATACTGCAGGCCTTGCTCCCTCGTCAGCTCCGCCTTCTCTGGAGGCCCTGCCTCCAGACTGTGCAGGTCACATTTCTACAGGAGAGAAATGGGCAGAGTTAGACTTTCCTACTTTTAAATAGGTTTAATTTTCCCTTTATTGGTTCAAACATCATACAATCCACACCTCCATGTTTAGTTTGCGTCAGGAGAGGCTGATGAGGACATTTGGTTTCTGCTTACCTTGATGTCAAACGTCGCCTGTGGAGTGAAGTCGGATAAGGAGCGGGAGACGACGACCCTGGCGCCCTGAAAACAGAGCGGTCCTGATTAACTGGAGCGCCGCTTCCATCAGAGGACAGAATCACAGACCTGCTGTGAGCAGAAACAGGGCTGCCTTCCTGGGACAGACGGGGTGTGGGGGTTGGAGGGGGGCAGGGTTGGGTCTGTCTGTTTATTCTGTAGCTACAAAAAATATGTACGGTTAACAACAAGGCGGGAAAACCGCATTAATGAAACAGCTTTCAGTTTAGTTTACCCAGAAAATATACCTCAAATATGCCCCCCCTCCCCACTCAAATCAACACTTTATCAACTTTGTAATGAACACTAACATGAATATATACAGAAATTCTGTTGATAACTAATGACTGGGATGTCCTCTGTAATATAAAATACAATTAAATCTATTTCTTTAAACACAGAGGTACCATCTGGCTGTGGTTACATTTAAAAGGAGAATAGACCTGCTTAGTTTGCCATTTCTTCTTTAAACCCGAAATCAAATCATTTTTTATCCTAGAGATCTTGTATCTGTCATTTCTAGGATCACTGGAAAACTCATTAAAAGGAAAGATGAGTAGAAATTTCTTAAAGTAGGAGGTACATTTACCCTTAATTTGGCAGCTAAATAAGACCATAGAAAGCAAATAATAAAAGTTTTTCTTTTTATTCATTTAAGAAGGCAGGTTTCGCCTGTGCTCAGCTAAATACACAAACAAATACTGAGCTCCAGCATTTATAAACATGTCC
This sequence comes from Cyprinodon tularosa, assembly GCF_016077235.1. Classification (NCBI taxonomy): domain Eukaryota; kingdom Metazoa; phylum Chordata; class Actinopteri; order Cyprinodontiformes; family Cyprinodontidae; genus Cyprinodon; species Cyprinodon tularosa. Next base: position 538,839 of record NW_024039267.1, on the reverse strand, counting down.
CCAGATGCAGCTCTCCCTCATCCTTTAAACAGGTCAGATACATCCGAATATATACAGGCTACCAGGTTATAAACACGTCCAGGTGATTAAACACCACAGGCATTTAGCAACTCCATTAGATCATGTTTTATCCACCTAATCCACCCCAACGGTGAAACTCCTGTTTATACAAAAATAAAACAGGATTATTTTATTGTTTCAAATCAGAAAAGGCTATAAACTTTTAAGAAAAAAGTAAACCAACTTTTATAATCCAAACTTGTCATTAGGACATCTGTTTGCAGGGATAAGACAAACCATCTCCTCCATGTAGCTTTACTTATATTTCATGATAAAGTTCTCTTTTCATGTAAAGTTAATTTACTTTTTGTTGCTCATTCAGCATTAATCAGTTTCAAAACTTTAGACAGATGTAACTCACTTCGGTCCATTTAGGTTTTCTAAGATTATTCTATAAACATTATTCCTCGGGTCATGGTTGAACAGAATTGCAGCCCCACTTAAAGAAAATAAACATTCTAAAGAATTAATGCTTTCAGAAAGCTTGACAGAGACCAGCTTGGTTATTTCCCCCCAGTTTTAATAATTAATAAATGGTTTTCAGCAGCAGAGTCATGCAGAAGCTCTGGTTAGGTTCCCCAACCCAGTTAGTGAGCAGCCAGATACCACAGGAGGATCTTACTGGTCCGTCTGGCCGGCCCGTCTGGGTGCTAACTAAGTGTGCAGCGCTGGCTGGTGGTGGTTTAGGTGGGAGCCGCCGGGCCGGGGGGGCTGCTGGCGCCGCCGCCTGTGGGGACGTTAGATTGACGTACTCTGACAGGTCAACCAGCAGCTGGGGAGCACAGGAGCCAACCAATGAGAGCTGAGCACAGCCAGCGGAGCGCTAACTGAGGCTATGGGTGAGGAGAGACACGACAGCTGGAGGCTAAAACCATGAGGAACGGCATCTACATGCTGCTCATCGCTCACAAACAGCACAACTTTACATGGAGGCCATCTTTTTATCCTCCAAAGATTTCCCAACCTCACGCTCAATCTGATTACTTCAGATCTAAAACAAATAAACTAAACAGAAATCAACTTGGTACTCCAAATATTATAAAACCTTAACAGCAACAATATCAGTTTCTATTAAGAAGACACATCAGTGGTGATATCTGCCAATTTTCTCTTTTCCTTCTAGCCCCATGAACTTTGACCTTTTGAGCTGCTAAGGGATGTAGGCGTTTGATGTTTAGGCCACAGATATTTGAAGCAACAGCCTTTAGAACTACCAATCAATCCTAAACTCCATATATTACATTTACGTTGCTTTAAAAGTGATATTGAGTATTAAAGATGAAATAAAACTAAATGTATTGTGAGGTTGGCCTTTAATCAGAGCTATTTGAGCTTTTTCTTCTTTTTGAGCCATAAACGGGTCGCTTCTGAATGAATCTAAACTGTACTGGATTCATTTCATTTCAATATTTTCAGTTAAAGTAAAAACTTTTCACTTTTACAATTGAAAGAAAAGTCAACCGTAACTAGGACTATTTACTTGGTAATTTTTACCCTCCCATCAAAATAAACTACAGATTCAAAACAAGTTTGTTGATCAATAAATGAGGTTTTTGGCACTAAAAGATTAGAAGCAGTTTTAGTCATTTAAGTGGGAGCTGAAGCATTTGGTTTGCAGCCAGACTAAGTTAAAACACTCTTTACTACGGTAAATGTTGTGCTGATGTGAACTGCTGACACCAAACCTGAAATACAGACAGGGAGGGAAATCTAGGGTTTATCAGGATGCAAAAGGATAAAACACTTCAGGTAAACCTGGTCGCTGCAGAGGAGGGAGGAAGGACCAAACACCAGCTGCTGCTTACCTCCGACACCGTTTGGGCTCCCTAGAGTGGAGGAGCGGGGCGAGGGGGGTGGAGGAAAGGAGGGAGAGAAGCGACAAATAAATAATGGGGGACGTTTAATTTATGAAGAATGGAGGCGGCAGAGCAGGAAGCAGGAGAGAAAAAGCTGGCAGAAAAAAAAACATGGATCCTACAATCCGACTGAGTTTGTTTGGTTCGATCAGGGAGCTGCAACACTTACAGTTCAGACAGCCAGTTCAAAAACCCTTTAGAGGCAAAAAAAAAAATTTAAGGAACCAGCCTTTTATTACTAGCATTCAGATTTAAACAAAAACTTGTATAACTTTTGCAAAAACAAAATGGATCCTGAGTTTATGATGCCAGGTGAAGTAAAACGATCACAGAATCTTCTGGTATCTTTCTGCTGTGGAAGCTGAATGCTAATATTCCCATTAAGGAAAACTGCCGGACCAGTATTTCTTTTTTGTTAAATCTGTATTTAGAAACTTTTGTTCTTATCCATTTTAAGCAATATTATAAAGAGCTGTTGTAGAAGTTCCAAAGACTTAGACAGCTTTTATTGTCATACACAGAGTGTATTCAAATGACATTTCCTTTTGCACAGCTCTCATGACATTTCCATTTCTTAAATTGCAACAGAACAGCTGCAGGTGGCAGATCCCCAGCTAAGATGGAATCATAAACACATCTGGATTAAAGAGAATTGATGCTGGATTTATGGTCGGTGTCTGTAGGAACATGCAGTCACTGAACGCACCACAGTATAAAACTTTCAGTGTTGCGTTGAGGTTTCACTACTGATATAGAAATGCTGATACCCAGAGACAAGATTTAAAATGTTACTTTATTTCCAAACAATCAGCCTAAATTTTTTTATAAACATTAAAAACCTAAAAGTGCTTTTTTATTAATAGTTTCCCAGTGTTTTTTTACAAGTTTTTGGTTGCGGTTTTATTTATTTTTTAAACCTAGTTCTATAGTTTGGATCAATAAAGTTTCTTCATGCATAAAGAACCCAAACTTTTCTTAGAACTTGATCCTTGGGCTCTGTTGAAAGCAGTCAGCAGGTTGGAACCAACAATTCCCAGAAGTGACAAATTCTACGAACATCTCACAAGGTTTTAATTTAAAGTATTTCCAATTAGATTTACAGGGTGCTGGTAGTTTCCTCCAGTGCCACTCCACCCCTCCCCCACGTGTTGCTGCACAATGCTGATCAGTCCCCTAAAAAGGAGAGATCCCTTCATTTGCCCTCTATTTTCCTGAAAAGTTTGCCTTTTTTATGTTTCAGGTTTAAACAACAATGACTGATCTATAATAAAAGAGACAGAATGATGTTAACTGGAAATAAATCCCAGCTGGTTTCATTGATAAATAAAACTCTCTCTAACTCCTCAGAAAGTCCCGCTCCTTTGAGCAAAAGTTAATCCAATCAACTAAAGGTTTTGCAGCCTGGATCCAACAATCTGAATTTCCCTTCATGCTTAAACTGAATTTATTAGGAAACAATATTTAATTAGCCAAGTTGTAAAGAATTAGATGTGACTTGGTTAATGATAATACTCAAGAGCTTCTTTGTCAGTATAAACCGGTGTTATGCCCAAAAGTGCATGCCTGCCGAAATATGCATCCCCAGTCGCGGGAGCGCGCCTCGCTCTGTTGAACTGCATATCGACGAGGAAAACGGATTAAAATATGTTCAATGGAGCTTAGGTTCTTATATTAATGATATAAAAACGTTTAAAAATACCTCTCGTGGGAAAAAAGTTGTGGTTATTTGGCAGATTAATTTACAAAAGTATGGATTTTTTGAACAACATTAAATCCAAAGATTTTGACCATGGTACGGCTGATTTATTTGTTGTGGTCTCTTGCTATTTACACACAACACTAAACCGTGATAGCCGAAGTGAGTTTTGAGTTTGCAAAGCTTTTTCTTAAGTGGAAAATCAAACGCGCACCTACAAAGCACAGCGTTCACAGACCAGTGAGATGCGTTCGCTGCGCGTCAGAAAGCTATGGTGCATTCAGGAGCATTAGAACATTTTAAACTTACAAGAATGAGGCATAAAACAGAACTGTATTTTTACTGAACTGTATTGTATTTTTTTTTTTTGTTTATGCACATCTGCTAGCTTTTTATTCTAAAAAATCTATAATATTACAGCAGCAATTTATCAATGTTTTTCAAAATCCTGTTTAAAAGCTCCAAATGGGGCTTCAGATCATATGAAGCAACAATTGCACTGTCATTGTTTTACAGGGCAGTATTTGCATTTGCTGATCCTTGTACTTAATTACTGATGAATATACAGGAATACAGATGTACAAGTGTCAACTCCTCTGAGATAGCAGGGGATGGAATTTTTGGCAAGGACCTGCCAAAAAATGCATCCCCCTTGTTTTTAACTTAAAGATTGTCCCACACACATGAAATTCACACTGGTAGCTCAGCACACATGTGGAAGCAGGTAGAAATTGAAACATCAGCTACAAATCTATATTTCTGGAAAAAAGCAGGGGATGCAATTTTTGGTAAAGACCTGCCAAAAAATGCATCCCCCTTGTTTTTAACCTAAGGACCTGCCAAAAAATGCATCCCCCTTGTTTTTAACTTAAAGATTGTCCCACACACATGAAATTCACACTGGTAGCTCAGCACACATGTGGAAGCAGGTAGAAATTGAAACATCAGCTACAAATCTATATTTCTGGAAAAAAGCAGGGGATGCAATTTTTGGCAAGGACCTGCCAAAAAATGCATCCCCCTTGTTTTTAACCTAAGGACCTGCCAAAAAATGCATCCCGCTTGTTTTTAACTTAAAGATTGTCCCACACACATGAAATTCACACTGGTAGCTCAGCACACACATGGAAGCAGGTAGAAATTGAAACATCAGCTACAAGTGTATATTTCTGAATAAAAGCAGGGGATGCAATTTTTGGCAAGGACCTGCCAAAAAATGCATCCCCCTTGTTTTTAACCCAAAGATTGTCCCACACACATGAAATTCACACTGGTAGCTCAGCACACATGTGGAAGCAGGTAGAAATTGAAACATTAGCTACAAATCTATATTTCTGGAAAAAAGCAGGGGATGCAATTTTTGGCAGGTCCTTAGGTTAAAAACAAGGGGGATGCTATTTTTTGGCAGGTCCTTGCCAAAAATTGCATCCCCTGCTTTTTTCCAGAAATATAGATTTGTAGCTGATGTTTCAATTTCTACCTGCTTCCACGTGTGTGCTGAGCTACCAATGTGAATTTCATGTGTGTGGGACAATTTTTAACTTAAAAACAAGGGGGATGCATTTTTTGGCAGGTCCTTGCCAAAAATTGCATCCCCTGCTTTTTTTCAGAAATATAGATTTGTAGCTGATGTTTCAATTTCTACCTGCTTCCACATGTGTGCTGAGCTACCAGTGTGAATTTCATGTGTGTGGGACAATCTTTAAGTTAAAAACAAGGGGGATGCATTTTTTGGCAGGTCCTTAGGTTAAAAACAAGGGGGATGCATTTTTTGGCAGGTCTTTGCCAAATATTGCATCCCCTGCTTTTTTCCAGAAATATACACTTGTAGCTGATGTGACAAATTCTACCTGCTTCCACATGTGTGCTGAGCTACCAGTGTGAATTTCATGTGTGTGGGACAATTTTTAAGTTAAAAACAAGGGGGATGCATTTTTTGGCAGGTCCTTGCCAAAAATTCCATCCCCTGCTATCTCAGAGGAGTTGACACTTGTACATCTGTATTCCTGTATATTCATCAGTAATTAAGTACAAGGATCAGCAAATGCAAATACTGCCCTGTAAAACAATGACAGTGCAATTGTTGCTTCATATGATCTGAAGCCCCATTTGGAGCTTTTAAACAGGATTTTGAAAAACATTGATAAATTGCTGCTGTAATATTATAGATTTTTTAGAATAAAAAGCTAGCAGATGTGCATAAACAAACAAAAAAAAATACAATACAGTTCAGTAAAAATACAGTTCTGTTTTATGCCTCATTCTTGTAAGTTTAAAATGTTCCAATGCTCCTGAATGCACCATAGCTGAATGACGCGCAGCGAACGCATCTCACTGGTTTGTGAACGCTGTGCTTTGTAGGTGCGCGTTTGATTTTCCACTTAAGAGAAAGCTTTGCAAACTCAAAACTCACTTCGGCTATCACGGTTTAGTGTTGTGTGTAAATAGCAAGAGACCACAACAAATAAATCAGCCGTACCATGGTCAAAATCTTTGGATTTAATGTTGTTCAAAAAAATCCGTACTTTTGTAAATTAATCTGCGAAATAACCACAAGTTTTTTTTCCCACGAGAGGTATTTTTAAACGTTTTTATATCGTTAATATAAGAACCTAAGCTCCATTGAACATATTTTAATCCGTTTTCCTCGTCGATATGCAGTTCAACAGAGCGAGGCGCGCTCCCGCGACTGGGGATGCATATTTCGGCAGGCATGCACTTTTGGGCATAACACCGGTGCTGATAGGTTCAGGTAAACCCTTATTAAACAGAAAATAATTCACATTACAGACAAAAATAAAAACTTAAATCAGACCAAAGAACCTCTAAATATACCCTAAAATTAAATAATTAACACACGTGTTGAGAGAATGTTATCCAAACAGAAATAAGGTTACATAACTACAGGAAAAACAGACAATTAGCTGCTGCTGCTGCTAAAAGGTTAGCTAACTGCTAGCATGAACCGGTTCCGTCCAGAACCTCTGAGTTCGGATCGACCCACTCACCGCATTTTTCCCGGTGATCCTGCACAGTGCGTTAGAAATGATCGCCAACATGGTTTTCATGCTACTGAAGGGCACAGTGACTGCTGAGAGGATTAATGACGGCTGCTAGCCGCTGAGGTCCGTCCGCTGCTTGTGTCCCTACGGAAAATGCTGCTTTTAAATAAGAGTTCCGTGTCGCGCACAAAACAAAAAAAAAGAAAAGGAAAAAGGTTCTCAGTGTGTTGATTGATTTACTTTATTGATCTCACAGTGGAGAAATAAATTATAATTGAATTACATCAGCTAAAATAGTTTTTTTAAGCAGGATTATTATACAGGGTATTTACATGGGTATTTATATAGATGGATATTTATATATGTACTTATTGCACAGGGTATTAAATAATAAACTAGCCATTGTAGTGTGGCATTGTAGAGTGTGGTAGTATTAAAAATCTACTTCTCAAAATTAAATACAACGAATGACTAAAACAAGACTTTCTCAATCAGAGGTTTAAACTAGGTCAGAGATAATTAGCAGAACCAATGTGTCATTATTCAAAGCATGGATAAATATGTTTATCAGTCTGCTGAGAAATCAAATGATACAACATTATATATAAAACTTTTAAAAAAAGATTCCAACTTTTATCATTTTATAATTTCACTCTTATTTTCTTAAATGGTAAACATTTGTGTTTACAAAAATAAGCATAGAACAAGAAGCAGAACATATAATGAGGTATATCAGGGGGCTGGGTATCTACTTTTAGACATTCAAGGGAGAAAAAAATTACCTTAATCAAAATAATTTTATTGATTTTAAAGAACTCATATCCATTTATATTTTTTTCTTTGTACTTTTGTAAATCATGAATAGATATAACTGAAATTCTTAAACCACTGTTGGAAATAAAATATAAGGATGATGAGAACTTCCATTTATGAATAAGAAATGTGCAGAAAAATATTAGATTTGTTGTCAGTATCCTATATTTAATCATGTTAGTAGGGTCAATCCTGTGCATTTTGTAATCAACGGTTTCTCATGAAATATCCACATTTGCCTCCACTGTTGATCCAGGGCAGAGGTCCTACAGTAGAAACAGCTGGAGGTATGCTCATCACATCTGGCTGGGAAAAGGCACGATTTTTTTGTCATTTCTACAGAATGACAAAAAACATTATATATAATATCTATTATTTATAATATGTATAATATAATATATAATAAAAATGCATTATGTTTATTGGTGATTTTTTATGATTGAATTAAACGAAACTTGATTGATTAGACTATTACCAGAGACCATTGTCACACATCTATTTGCTATATCTCCTTACTGCTCATCAAGTTATCAGACTCTACCTCAAGAACTCAGATGAACTCAATAAAGCGGCTTTCTGTTTAAAAATAAAAAAGAATCACAAAAACAAGCTGCAGCAACGATAATATCAGCTACGATTAACACAGATCGACTTTCAACAACAACACTATCTCTAAATAGTTAATATTTCATTCATTAAACTTTTACACTCTTTAGGAGGACAGCAAGGTTATATTTGAGCTCTACTTCATTCTTAGTACACATCTATTTTTAATTTTAAAGCTGATGAACCAGGAGTATTTTATTTTGAAAGCATTCAGGGTTAAAATAATGACTTGTTAAACTCCTCAGAAAAGCTTCACACGAAAATCCCCATGATGAAGTCATCCCATAACATGCCCAGCAGAGGGCGCTGTGGTAACTGTCACAGCTGGGCTTACTGGACCCACACCATGCATCCATCCCTCTGAATGACCAAACACTAACTTCAGACACATCTGGGAGGATGTGTGAAAGATTTCAGATCCTTTTATTATAAATTGATACTTTGAATTCTAATTGAACTTTATTGAGTTTGAGCAGTGGGCTGGCATCCTGCGGCACCTGGGAGCAATCAGGGGTTAAGGGCCTTGCTCAGAGAGTCAGAGTGGCAGTCTGTGGGAGTGGGTTTTGAACTCACAACCTCATGATTCCAAGCCCCCTGCCCTAATCACTATCCCACCACTCCCCATTTAAAGAAGATCTATGGCCTCTTTGCTACAAGCAGTTATGGCTCACCACAAATAGAAAACTACAGTCGTAGTAGGACTGCTTGGTGGCTCACTGTTGCATTGCCAACATGAATAAACATCGATTTCCCGTCTATCACCATGTTTAGGATGATGAAGAGGAAAATGTTGGCTTCTCTCCAAACCATCCAACTATAGGAGCTTTTCATCACTTAGACACAAGTGAAAAGTTCCTCCATTAGTCAAATGCTGTAATGCCAACTTCCAACAGGCTAAATTAAAAGAAAAGTTTTCTAAACCTCTGCCTTCCACTGATTTTAAACTTTTATCAAGTATGTTTTTTTTTTGTAACATTAAGAATTTCTCCTCAGATTAAAGTAATTTAGATTAGACAGCAGTAGTGCTAGTAGTAGTACGTCAATGTCACAATACTGTTACAGCCTTCTTGTATATTGATCAGGTAACACATAACACAGAAAATAAAGATAAAAATAAAAGTAAATGCACTGCATAAATATCAAATGTAAAAACAAAATTAGTTTTTAATTGATATTTTAAAATGTTAAATATCTCCAATCTTAAAAACCAAACACCCTCTATCAGTATGTGCTAAGTTATAGCAAAGCCTAACAGTGCAGTCCCTCTGCTAAATTCTTTGAATTTTTTTCCATTGTATTTTTAGGATTAAAGTCTCAATCAATACTTTTTCAGACGTCTTGCAGGAATTTCTATGTTTTTTTTATTCAATGAGTTCTTTGAAGTTAAAGCTGCCTTTGACTGTTGAAGTTAAACTGCTGACTGATTTTAGTTTAAGGTTGTGATCCAGCTGCTTTACTTTTTTAATATGTTCTTTTTTTTTATCTTTCTTCTATATCATTTGTTGTGCTCCAATTGATTTATTTGTTTTGCAAATGTTTTTGATTTTATTTTTCTTCTATTTTATTATCTAATCCATGTAAAACTCTTTTAATTCTCCTTGTACTAAATTGTGCTATATACATAAAATTGCTTTGCATTCTTTCTCACAAAATGGCAAATCTCCTAATTTGTCCTTTAAAACTGAGAGGAAACAAAGACAGAAATAACATTAATGATGTTATCAGCAGATAGTTTCCATCATGTCTAAAAAACAATAAAGGATCCATCCAAACCACACAGTGCCTCAGAGATGCATCTCCTCTCTGTCACCCCACAGACCTCTGATCAGATCAGAAATCTGATTTTTTTTGTGGCAGACTGACCTAGTTGGTATCTATTTATGCATTAAATGAAATCATTTAGAGCAAATTGCTTTTGTGACATGAGGCAGGTAACAAACCACCCAAGTATGGTTTAATGATGGATCTAAAGAGCAGCCAAAGTCCACAGAAAACTCTCCACAAACACTGATGGAGAGGAATGTAAGGAATAAAAGAAACCCTCATTAAAAACGTAACTAAACTAAATGAGAACTGGATCAAAACTTATTCACTTTAAGAAGGAAGGAAACCTGACAGGATGTTGGGTTTGAAATAGCATTAAAGACACAGGTGGGACTGTTAATGAGGTAAATATAAAACGTATTTATTGCATTAAATGTCAACCCAACACATGCAGAAACAAAAAGTAACAGTCTGTGCATATCTGTCAGTTTAACCGTACTTTACTGTTATGGTCATCACTCAGCTCTTGTTCTTTATATATGTATATATATAATAGAGCCTCAGATATCGATTGTTTTAGTAATCTATTGAACTTTTAATCACAATAAACCCTCAATAAACAAGGATTTAAACTGAAATTAAACAAACAATTAAAATACAAATGTGTTGTAACAAAAAACTAAATCTTCTGTTAACAAATGGGAAGGACTATATCCTCCTATATATATATATATATATATATATATATATATATATATATATATATATATACATATATATATATATAGTAGTAGGTTGGGAATTGTGTGACTGCTTAGAAGCTGCATGTAAAGGCTTTATTGTTTTAAAAGGAATACATGAATAAAGCTTAAATATCCACAGCAGATAAACTTTGGTAGAAAAGCAGCTTAAAGTATCTGAAGCGCTTTGTGGTCTCATATAGCTGTGGTTTGCTCCTCTGACCTCTCAGGACTCCACGGTTTGGTTAAAGTGTCTTTTCCCGTCCAGGTAGAGCATCGACTCTGAAACAAAACAAACTCTCATTAAAGAAGGCGATGGAGCCCAAATGCTGAGGAGTAGGAGCTCAGAAATAGAGCAGAGGGAGGAGTTAGGACACAGGAGGGAAACGTCAGGCTAACCTCCGTACGTCCTGGGAACGATGCTCGGGACGTCCCGGTCCGAAGCGAAGGTGTAGTGAAAGATGTTGGTGGTGTTGTGCTGCTGAGTCAGCGGGTCAAACACCTCACTGTGAACTCTGACCTGGATGTACTTCCCCTGGGTGTAACACACCTGGAACACGGAAATAGAAACACATTTTACAAAACTCCTTCTGAGCACTGATTTAGGCAAACCCTGGGTTTTATGTCACTAAATTAGAAAGCATAGGGACCTGTGGGGCTGTTTGATAAAAATATATTTATCATCACACATTTAACAGGAACATTAGAAGAAAATAATAAAACAAAACTTTCTTTATACAGGTATAGCGAGCGAGCGAGCGAGCTAGCTAGATAGAAAGATAGATTCAACTTTATCGTCATTACACAGGTACAGGTACAAGGCAACTAAATGCAGTTTAGTTCTAACCAGAAGTGCAATAGCAGCAAGTGCAGGATAGATAATGGTTCTATAAATAGAGGACATGGGTTTCTAATGAATAAATATAGAGATGAATACTATTATAAATAAGGAATGTAATATATAGATCACTAGTGTTATGAACTAAATTTACAGCTGGATATGTACCAAATATAATATACAGGTGGATATTACTATAGAAAAGGTTTTTACAGTTATGTACAATAGCATAATATAAAAATGGGTTTTACAATAAAATGAATAAAGTTTGGACAGAAGCTATCTAAATTAAAGTGCAGTGGAAAGTATTTGCATATTACAGTTAAAGTATGTTATTGCAAATGTATATGCACACAATTGGTACTGCGGTATTGGTATTTGATCTTGAATCATCATAATTAGTAGGTAAAAAAAAGAAAAAGAAAACTCAGCTAACTCCACACTCTCAGTATTAAATATTCAGATAAATATTCACGTTTGAAACATGAGGTTTATTTCTATTTTACCTATTTTATGGAAAAATAAATATTGATGCATAGATGGTTTATTGCAATGCAGATTAAAAATACTGATATTGTTGTTTTGTTCATATATCTAAACACTAGAGCTTTACTGTAAAGGCCTAGTTGGAAATAAGGTGACAGAAATGTTACAGAAGTTTCTTTTTTTCTTGTTTTTTTTTTTATAATTTTCATTGAACACCGAAATATTTAACATACAGCGTCTGTTTGATGGGTTTTATTTGACTGAAAGTCCACAAAATAAAGGGAGCTGGACTAAAACAGGAGCAGACGTCCTCATCTTCATGCTATTCAGATAATAAATCAAACTATTTCTGCTTTTAAAAGGAAGCAACCTGATCAGACAGATAAAATCCAGTGAAGATCTTTCCTCTGACAGGAAATCCACCAATAACTGAAGGATGGGTGACTGACCTGGGAGGAGAGCATCAGCAGGGAGCCGATCTCCACGGGTTTCTGGAAGAGAATATCATCGACGGCCACCAGACTGGGCCGACATCCCCTGAAACGCACAGAGAGGACAGAATCAGAACCGATCTGGCGCCCCAACAGAACCAGACTGATCTAAATATCTCACCCAAAGGAGCAGGCGTTGGCCCAGCCCAGCTCGTAGGCTTTCCTCATGAGAAAACCTCCAAATATCCTGTTGAAGATGTTTCTCTGCTGCTCAAGACACAAACATTTAGGTGTAAATAGAAACTTCATCGGGTCTAAAACTGATCTAAGGTGGGATAACATCAATACACTTAAAACAGTTTAAAACAACACAAAGTTTAATCTACCAATGGACACCAAGTTCATGTTATCTCCATTAGGACTACTTCTGCTCACTAATGCAGAATGATGAGAGAAGAAGATTTAAGGTCTATTTCAACTGAAAAGCCACTCTGGGAGGAAGAAGCCATTAAAAACACAAAACAAACCAGATTATAATTTGGACTGTGAGAGAACGAACTCATAGTTTGGACATGAAGAATGAAAGAATGAAGAGTTTGGCCATGATGACCAGACTGGTGATGCATTTAGAGGAAAAAGGGGAGGAAGCTTCCAGAAAATGTGATGTACGAGGGTGGCAGCACCATGCTGTGGGGGTGTTTTATTGCAGGAGGGACTGATGCACTTCACTAAACTGATTTTATTATGAGTAAAGAACATTATGTGGAAATAAAGAAGCAAAATCTCATAATATCAGCCGGGAGGTTTAAGCCAGGGACAGATGGGTCTATCAGGACCAGGACCTTCAGAATACCACAGAGAATCAATGGCTTAAAGGAGCAGAAACAAAGACCTGATCCAAGTACTGTAGGTATGGAAGCTGAGAGTGGTCATGTCCCTCTGATACTTTTTCACTGTGGTTTTCTGGAGAAAACAAGTTCATTTTCACCTTATCTAAAAATAACGAAAGCCGTTTTTTCGTGATACCGAGATGATTGGTATATGTTAAAACTGATTACATCCTTTAATACCACAACAGTGGGAGAGGATTTATAAGTCATGGCAGCCTAAGTATAATTCTGTAATAAATAATCCTGTGTGAGGCGTGCTTTGGTGACGCAGTGGTTAGCACACATGACCCATGTATGGAGGCCTTAGTCCTCGATGCGGGCGACCAGGTTCAAATCCAGCCTGTGGGCCTTTCCTGCATGTCTCTCCCCTTCTCTCATACCCCCTTTCCTGTTAGACTGTCCATCATAAAAAAACGGTCCACTAGTGCCATAAAAATAAATAAATAAATATAATAAATAAAATAATAATCCTGTGTTTAACTTTCAGGTAACAAGACAACATTGTTGGTTTGATGATTTTCTTCCACTTCTGATTCATAAGCAATTAGACCCATGCCTCCGGTTGTTTTCTGAACAGCCCCGGTGTTACCCCTGTAACAGGCATAAGATGCATTAACCCCCAATAAGAGTCCAGATTTAAAATTTTCATTCAAAAACATTCAAATTTGTTTCGACTATATACCATAAAATCCAATAATCCACCATGATCTGACAATGAGTAAAAAGAGAAAGGAAACTAAAAAACGGATTATTTGTGCGCACACGGTACTACGACTGCACAACTACTGGCCCCGCAGGCATGGATGGACTGGGAATCCAGGGCTGTTGGTCTGCCTCATTCATTACTCATAAAAGGTTAATCATCTCCTTATCTCAAGATTCAATAAATGTTTTCTCTTTCGAGAAAATAATAGTTTAAACGTGGTGATAATGAGATAGTGATGTCGTTATCTCAAGAAGGCAAAGGGGAAAAAAAGTTGAGTATGACCGCTCTAGGGTTCCGTACATAGGACATGGGGCCCAAGGTTGGAAAGAGTGAGAGCAAGACGGCCTGCAAACTAAACTGTTTGGAGGAACTGCCCAAAAATACCAGCAAGTAGGGAGGGGGAGAGAGAGTAGTAGTCTTCTGTCTGTGGTCACCATGCCACCTCTGCATGAGTTGCATGTTTTACCATCACCATGCCTCAGACAGTTTTAAATTATAAATTAAAGCAAGTATTCTGGCAAAGCTCTGGATTCATGCTGGAAAATGTTCAAATTTTTTATATTTTGTTATTAACTAAATTTTAAGCTCTGTACTATTCAACCAGGACGTAAATTAAAACAGCTAAAGTGAAGCTTTTTCCTCCATCCTGCAGTTCTTCCGTCTCACCTGAGGGTGGCAGATCTCCAGTCCTTTCAGTTTAGCGTCCTCCATCCAGACAGACTTTGGAGGTAAAATTCTGCTGCGGAAACTAACCGTGCTGAAACAGGAGGGGACATAAAGCTGCATGAAGGACGTCTGATAACAACAGAAATAACTTTAGATGTTCAAAGCAAAGGCTGCAAGGCCAGGAGTCAGCTGAGCTGCTGTCCTGCTGCCTTTAGATGCCTCCCTGCTCTGATCAAATGGAATCAAACAAACAGCTTAAAGGAGCCCTGAAAAGAAAACTCTGTGGCTGGATTCAGCTGCAGGACAGCAGCTCTGCTCTGCTCATACTTTGTGTCCAGGGTGTTAAGAAACAGATCATGGATGATCCTCCTCTCTTCATCTGCTGGAGCGACCTTCAGCAGCGACGCTGTGCTGAGTTCAACACGCCGAGATTTATTCGCTGGAGAAATGAGGAGGTTTAGACATTATTCCAACAGATAACAAGGGCATCTGATGCTGGGCTCTCCAACAGAGGTCCTGCATGTTTCAGATGCTACGCAATGAGCGCCTTACCTCCTCTGCAGGCTAATAACCCTTTTATTCAGGGGAGGCAAACAGCTAAACATGCAGGAGCAGGGTTGGAGCTGTGAAATATCAAAGTGACAGACCTTCTCCTTCCTGCAGGAGCTTCTCTTCCTCTGGACCTTCAGGCTTCAGGGGGTTCACAAACGCAGCCCTGCAGAGAGGAGAGATGCAGCAGAAACAACTAAATCAGCCAAAGCAGGTGGGAAGGTTATTTATTTAGTGACATAGATCGTTTTGCTGGAACTTCCCGCAGGAGGGGTGTTCATTTACCTGTTAATAACTCTGTTACTGCAAACTACAGTGAAATAATCACACTGTTCTTATTTTTAAATAATTTATTTACAATAAATCTGTTTATTTTTCGATTTCCATCTTTCCAAGGTAAAGAAAGGATTTTCACTACTTCTGTCTGTAGAAGCTTTTGCCGTTTAATGTGAGCTTTCAGTCAGAAAGAAGTTCAAAGCCTTCTGACCCAGAGCTCCATTAAAAAGTAAAAACTTGCACAGAAACCAGGGAGTGGACTATTTTAGTTTCCCAACACCTTAAGAAAGACATTTCCAGGTTGCAGTCCTGCTGCAGCATCTGTAAGTTTAAAGAATTATCTGAAACCAAACTGAAATCGGCCTCCGTTTGCATTTTTAAAAACCTCTTTGTACTCTAAAGTTTCCCAGTTACATCTATCTCTACCTAGTCAACATTAGAGTGTATTTTTAAATATACCCCGTCTCATGTTACGGTGAATAAAATCCATCTAAAACCTCATTCTTTGACCTGAAACAGCCTCTATTTGGGTTCTGATGGATTCTCAGACTGATGTGGTTCTGAATGGTTTGAATCAGCAGCAGGAACATTAATCTCCAGCCTTTGAAGTCTGGTTCCATTCAGCTTTTAGATGCGTCTCTTATCTAACAAACCGGAATAAACAGCTAATTTTATTAATCAACATCTAGTATAATTCTTTAGAGATCTTCTATCGCTATAATTATTTGATAAATGTCCAGAAACAAAGACAAAAACTTGACATCTAAACAAAACTGGACAAAGACACCTATAAAGTTAGCATAAATATTGAGTTTAAGTGTCATTTTTTTAATGCTTCATTTGGCACGGTTGTAGGATTATTAGTCACTATAATGTTGTCTTCTGGATTTAAAAGGAAATGTAGATCTAATGAAACAGTTCTAATGTCTCACTGGGAGTTACTGTTTTTTTTCTGCTTTTTTTTCCTAGCAGACGTGTAGGCCATGATCTGCCTAAACCTACGCTGTCAACTTCCCAAATATATCTTTTTTTTTTCTTCATATTGCAGGACAGAAAACAAAACTTTATTTTATGCTTTATTTTATGCACTCTGATGGATTCTCAGACTGTTAAGGTTCTAAATTCCAGTCTTTGAAGTCTGGTTCCATTAAGCTTTTAGATGCGTCTCTTATCTAACAAACCTGAATAAACAGCTAATTTTGTTCCTCAACATCTAGTATAATTCTTTCTGTTGCCCTAATAATTTGATAAAGGTCCAGAAAAAAAAGACAAAGACTGGAGTTTGACACTTGTGACCTAAGGCAAAGCGTGTCAGTGCTGGATGGTATAGATGGATCTGGGGCTCAAACAAAGCAAAGATAATCAGGAAGGAAGTTCAGCAGTAGCCCGGCAACAGAACATTAGTTTGCAGTTTTTTCCTCCACTTTTAACAACTTCTCTACTTTAATTAGCTGTTGCTGCTCTAACTTGTAAAATAGACATTTTTATTCGACCTTCATCAGTTGGACATTCTGCAATGTTTCAAACCCTTTTTATAGTAATATCCACCTGTATATTATATTTGGCACATATCCAGCTGTATATTTAGTTCATAACACTAGTTATCTCAATATTATTTTCATTATTTATAATATTATTCATCTCTATACTTCAGTTCAGTAGAAACCCATCTCCTGTATTTATGGAACCATTATTTATCCTGCACTTGCTGCTATTGCACCTCTGATTAGACCAAAACTGCATTTCATTGCCTTGTACCTGTACCTGTGTGTGTAATGACAATAAAGTTGAATCTAATCTAATCTAATCTAAATACCGTAACTGCACAGTATCAACGGTAACATTTTAACCCTTGTTGTAATTTATTCTTTCTTCAAAACAAGTTTTTGGATTGTTTTGGGGTTTTTTTCCCCCCTTTTTTTGGAAAGGATACTGAAAACAAGATGAATATTTATGGCATGAAATAATAAATGGAATTAGGGTATGATTATATAACTTAAACTTCATCATACTCCTTTTCAGACTCACAGTCATGGAATAAGTTATGCATTAACATGTATTTGAGTCTGTAAATTTGATAGAAAGGTAATGAATTTACATTTAGAAACATTTTATTACATTTTGCTGGTGAGATGTCTGTCTGAAATAAAAAAGTATCATCATCATCATTCTTTTTTACTTGTGTAAATCTCCCTTCTATAAAAGCTTCTCACTTTGCTGCTGCTGCACCAAAATCTTCCACATTGCATAATTTCTGTTAATGTGGTTTAGCTGCGATGAACCAAGGGAACCTTCTAAAACAGGCAGGACAGCAGCTCTGGACAGATGGACGTTGCTTCTTTAATGTGGTCTGCAGATAAAAGAGCTGCAGTGGAATCTGAATCCAGTAGGAAACCAGAGCAGCCGTGAAGGCAACGTAAATATGTGCAACATCACACTAGCAAAGGGCTGTTTGGATGCAATGTTTAGGAGGAAGCATCCCGAGCAGGACAATGATGCATCTCAGGATGTATTATAGCAGAAATTTAGTGAAGATTCTCAGTCATCCAGGTCAAAGTCATTCCCGCCATCATCGCAACCCCAACCCCTGTACAGGAGAGCGGGAGACCTCGCCTATTCAGCCAGGCCATCGATGCCCTTTGAGAGACATATTCAGGTATGGGGCACTG
Organism: Cyprinodon tularosa; assembly: GCF_016077235.1. Lineage (NCBI taxonomy): Eukaryota > Metazoa > Chordata > Actinopteri > Cyprinodontiformes > Cyprinodontidae > Cyprinodon > Cyprinodon tularosa. Next base: position 520,791 of record NW_024039267.1, on the reverse strand, counting down.
CAGGCTAACAAAAGAAGCTAATGACCCCCATTCCAAATAGGTGGACCCCTTCTTCAGTGTCAGTTTGCAGGTTTTCAAATAAAAAACAAAGCTTTGTTGGGCTACTGTATAAAACCTTGAACTCAACGCTACTGCTGACATTTTTAATTGAAAAAACTTCCTAGATGGGAAGTAAAATATCTTCAAACTTGGAAACAAAGCACAGTGGTTTATTTTTAATTTTCTTTTATTTTGGAACATCTCAGGAAGTTGTCTGTACCTCTTGTTGGCCGGGTCCCGAGCCACCATGACAAACGTAGCATCCAGAACGGGGGAATAAGCTCCGTCCCGGTACTGCAGGAGGAAACCAAATGACACTTTCTGCTGTATAACTGCATAACCTTCTGTTCATTTGATTTACTTAGCATTCAGACTGGAAAAGTTCATAACTACTGCTACTCTGATCGAGACCAGAGAAACGTCTTCCTTGCTTTTGTTCACCTGTGACATGTGCATCTTTGCCTCGATGGACGACCTCCCGACCCAGGTCACCTGACCTGTGAACTTGATGTCGCAGTCGGGGTAGATGACGTGCTGCCTCATGTCTGAAACATAAAACCAGAGCTCAGAGCTGGACGGGATCCTCCTCCAGACGCTGGGACAGTGATTTATTGCAGCCTCATACCGATCTTATCCACCAGCGCCGTGACGATGGACAGAGGAGACCTCTTCAGAGCAGAGTTATATGTGTGGGAGTAGGAAATGAGGACTGAGGAGGAAGAGGAGGAAACATTTCAGCTTCTGAGGCCTTCTAAGGTCTGAGGGAAATCTTTGTTGCTCTGACTGATACCTGCCAGACTGTCCAAGTCCTCCAGGATCCGTCCAAACCTGAGGAGGAACACGGAGCAGGTCAGTGGAGAAAAACAGCCCCCAAAACCAGCCTGCCACCAGCGAACAGGTCCATGTTACCTGACCGTGTTGTGGTAGGTCAGGTACTTCTCCCTGAGCTCCGGCTCTGAGCCCAGAGGAAGGTGGACCTCCAGGAAGCTGTCCTTCATCCTCTTAGCAGGAAGTTCACTTTGAGACTTGGCCAGCATGGATGACAGAGACACACGCTCTGCCATGGCCTGCTGATGGTCGCTGTCCACGGCAGAGAGACAACGGAAGAACATCAGTGATTACAGCAGATCCTGGATAAAACACCAGCATTTACTGGGCTCCTTTTCCTTACCGGGATTCATTTCACTCACACTTTCTTAATATTACGCATGCTGCTTGAGATGCAGAGCCCTCTAGTGGACAAAACTTTCAACTACAACCAAATGAACCGACCAGTGAAGGTTTAAAGGAATAGTACACCCAAAACATGATTAGCCTTCATTTTCTACTCACCCCCATGCTGAACAACACTCTGGAGTACTTTTTTGATATCTCAAATGCATCTGGAGATCTGGGAGGCTTCTTGCTGTCTGCTGACATTCAAATAATGGAGGTCTATGGTGACCGAGGCAGAAAGGTCCATAAAAGTCCACAAAAAACGTGTCAATATTCCTCCATACTGCTCGTCCAATGTATTCCAAGTGTCCTGAGTGGGTAGCATCCAGAATTTACTCGAAACAAAGTCATTTAGAATGTTTTTAGAGCATAAACAGTAGTGTATAGGATTTCCTGAAAGCGCGCGCCGGCGCGTTCATGACACTACGGAAACCGGCAGACCAAACCAGATGAAAGTGCGCATTCAGCGTCTGCTCTGCCAATAATGCAAGCGTAGAAGAAGAAATGTGCTGTTTACCTGTGCAAAGAAAGAAACAACGAAAGAAAAATGTCTGAAGACTTCAGTGTTGAGGAAGAGCATGAGTTCTTTGCCGAGCTGAATGCGCTGGTTTGGTCTGCCGGCTTCCGTAGCGTCGGGAGCGCGCATGTGCGCGCTTTTAGGAAATCCTATACACTACTGTTTATGCTCTAAAAACATTCTAAATGACTTCGTTTCGAGTAAATTCTGGACGCTACCCACTCAGGACACTTGGAATACATTGGACGAGCAGTATGGAGGAATATTGACATGTTTTTTGTGGACTTTTATGGACCTTTCTGTCTCGGTCACCATAGACCTCCATTATTTGAATGTCAGCAGACAGCAAGAAGCCTCCCAGATCTCCAGATGCATTTGAGATATCAAAAAAGTACTCCAGAGTGTTGTTCAGCATGGGGGTGAGTAGAAAATGAAGGCTAATCATGTTTTGGGTGTACTATTCCTTTAAGATCTAAATGCTTTCTGGGTTTATTTATTTTTCTGGGGCTGTGAACAGCCTTCATTAGAGACACACTTTGACCTCTTAGTTAAAGGTCATATTTCACAATAAAACATAATAAAAAACATGCTAATTTATGTAAATAAAGTTAAAGTTTTCTTTCCTTACAATTTCTCCTTTTTCCAGCAATTATTGTGTGAGACACTCTCAATAGGATGTCGGTACATAACATCTCACACATAAAGGTAATTTAGAGGGACTTATTTACTAAACGGTCCTGTTTTAGGACTGCTGGAGGAAGTCAGAGAACTACAGAAAGGATTTAAACTCAGAACTTTAAATGGTGCCGCCGTCTGTGTTCCTTCACAGCCTTTTATGACATAACCTGCATTACATGTCTGCTCTTTAGTTTTAAACAAGTCTTAAATAAAAATCTCAATTGATTAAATTAGAACTAATGAGTCAAAAAAGATGAATTGGTAAAAGAGAAAGAACATCTGAAAGGAACATGTTTAAATTGTTATTTAACCAGGGAAAAAAAATCCCATTGAGAAGAAAAACCTCTTTATCAACGCAGTTCTGGCTAAGAGGCAGCAAAGTTACATAAGAAACTTAGATAAATTAAAATAAATGACAGGTACATAAAAAAAATATAAAACATATCAAGTAAAACAATTACAGGTCATTGAGGCTGTTTGACATTCTTTCACTTTCAATTTAAAAGCATTTAAATATAAAAACTAGGTCAACTTCCAGTTTCTTTGTAAAAAAAAAAAATTCCATGCACAGGGAGCTGCGTAGCTAAAGGGTTTCTTCCCTAGTTCTGTACGGGAAAAAGGAACAGTGAGCAACAGCTGATGGTTGGATCTAAGAGCAGAAGAAGCCATGCTTTTCTCTGTAAGTAAGGTACTAATGTAAGAGGGCAGTAATCCAAGAAGGGCCTTGGAAATACAAAGTTTAGCAATGACACTGCCTCCTCATAGAGAGGGAAGGCCATCCCACCTGAGGGCAAAGGTCACAGTGATGTCATGGCTCTACAGTTAGTGATGAACCTTAATGAAGCATGGGAAACAGACTCCAACATTTGAAGACATGAAGAAGTAGCATTCTTATAAAATAACATTAAAATCCATCAGGTTAAAGGAAAACATACACAAATAGTTTTATACCTCCAGTTTGTCGAAGCCCCAACTATTTCTCTCAGCCTGTTCCGCACTGAAACAAGAGAAGAAACAGATTTATGTTGCTCTGATGCGATGAAGAGGAGTGAATGACTCAGAGAATGAAGGTTTGTTTCATATCGTCTCACCAGAAAAAGCAAAATATTTACTGTTGTAGCTTTTCTCTATCATTAACAACTGACAGCAAACAGAAACTCGTTGAAAAGCTGATCGTCAAACTGCTGAATGTTGCTTTACAAAAAGGCTAAAGCAATGAGACAATATGAAACAAAACAACAGCTACAGAAGGAGAAATTAGAAAAGGAAGTTAACTGCTGCAAAAGGAAGGATTACATCTTCCAGGTAAAGAGACACTGTGTGAAAAAGGAGCCCTGAAATGAGGTCAGCTTCAGGAAAGTGGAAGAAAAGAAAACATGCAGGTGGAATTAGGGGAAAATTAAAGAGACCTGAACATCTGAGGTTCAGGTAGTTAAGATTGCTTAAGAATTACCATTTGAAACGTGTAAAAGTGGATTTCCTGCAACGAAAACAAGATTCAAATTTACAGGCTGAGCAGAAATTCATCAATAAACTACAGACAAAAACTAAACTTGAGTTTAGGGTAAGAATCTACAGCTTAAGGTGGATATCACAGTAGGATGTAAAGGAGGCAACTGTTACGCCATAAACCATGCTTTTATTTTGGACATGAGGGACCAATGGCCATGCTGATATCAACATTGATAAAACTCCTGCAACATCCCCCTAATAAGACACTCCCACAGGGACAGGTAATCCTTCCCCCGCCATGCTTTGGGACAAGGGACTCGTCTCAGACTCTCATTCTCTATGCCATGAATTTCCTCTGAGGTTCACACCATGGAGACACCATGATGGAAAGAAACTCAAGCCAAGGACCAGAACCTGCAGACTAGGAGGACCTGGTGGCTAATTTCTGCACCTAATTGATGCAAAAACAGACTGTTATCTAATATTTCTCGCTGAGTTTAAAGGAAACGTTGAGATACCAGAGACTGGATGAGAGGAGCATCTGAGAACAGATAACATTAGTCTGTCACATTTAGGGAGAGTTTGCAGCTAAACAGTTGGGTTTTTGATATTTTACTGTGGTGCAAGCTAATGGCGACCATACGTAACGTCATGCTGACATGTTGTTAGCTTTTGTTTATTAAGCTAAGAATATTATATAATATAATACATTTGGAATGGAAGTTGTGATAAACTTATTTTATACAAGGACAGAGTTTGTTTAACCTTGATTTGGGCCTGATTCCCCCTTTGATCTGTTGTCCTGACACACAGCCAGCAGGGCGTGTGTTTGCAGAGCGATATATGATAGCCTGGATTTTATTTGTTTAGATTTCAAAAAGTTAAAGTTGAAAAGAAACCACAGGACTTTGTTTTCTGAGTTTAAAGACGTTTCGCTTCCAATTCAGGAAGCTTTCTTATTCATGTCAGGATTAGCGTTGAGTTCCAGGCCTTTATAGAGTAGCCCAACAAAAGCCTGCTTATGGCTTTGAAAACATGCAGATTGAAAGTGGAAAACCCGCTGCACCCTTTGATAATGGGAGTCATTGAGGTCGTTATTGGCCTGCAGTACCCGATGGTGGCCCATTCCTCCTAAAAGGCAGTCGTTAAGGGTCATTGTTGGCCTGGCTGACCTGGTGAGATTATTAGCAGAGCGATGGGGGTTGAGATGGTAGCTGGAAGGAATCAACTGTATCGCTGCATTACAGGTTTTTGAGAGCTGGAACCTGAGTCCACCCCCTCTGTTCCTTCACGCCGCTTTCAAACCACCTGTATACTTGATCTAAAATGTGAACATTCTGGTCCTCAAATGTCCTTTGTCCATAAGGTGTAGGTGAACAGCAGTCTTGTTTGGAGGAGGTCGCTCCTCTGTGTTGGGCCATGAGTCTGTGGAGAGGTTGATTGGTTTCTCCAATATAAAGATCAAAGTATTCCTCACAGCATATACCACTCCGCTCATATTCAGTCTAGGGTTTTATCTTTAGGATGCATCAGTCTATGTTTAAGGGTCTTGCTAGGTTTGAAATGTACTGGGATTTTGTGTTTGGAGAAAATCATCTTGAGTTTCTCAGAGTCTCCAGCAACATAAGAAATTGGGATGTTTTAGCGTTTGATCTTCTCACTGTTATGTTCTGCTGCGTGTCTTTTGGATTTCCTTGCTGATTTGACAAACGCCCAATCAGGGTATCCACAGGACTGGAGAGCATCTTTGATGTGTTTCTGTTCTTTGTGCTTCCCTTCTGTTTTAGTAGGGACATGCTCGGCCCGGTGTTATAAGGTTCTGATGACTAAAGGTCTGTTTTCCAGTGGGAGGTGATAGTCAAAAAGAAGATATTAGTCTATGTTGAGCTTTCTATCTCCTTCCATGCTCACCAAACAGCACCAGAACAGGCAGCTTGTTGTCCTTTGATGCTTCTGCATCTTTTAGTTGGATTTTTGAGATAATGTGACTCATCTGCAGGTGAGTTTCTCTGCTCATTAACTAATCAGATGCTAATGCGTAATTGTAATAATAATAATGTCACTATAGGCTGCAGCTCTGGAAATATGAGATTAAAAAACACCACTAGAATATAATGCAATTGTATCACAGTTAAATCTAATTTGGATAATTTTTCACATTAAATTATTTGTTCTAAACAAATATTCATCGGTGTATATAAAAAATTCTATGAAAATATTCAAATTATAATCTGATATTTTCATTTAAATATATTTGATATAAATGGTCGCCCATATGCATGTTTGTAAAACCTTTTTACTTCCTGCCCATCATTGTTTGCATTGAATGACTGAAAATAAATATATAAAAATGATTAAAACAGACAATTTTATCAATCTGAAATTGATCCTAGAGAATGAAAACAGTGCAGCAGCAGCAGGCACGCTGACGATTGTCCTTGTTTAGCATGTTCAACAGTTCTTTAGTGAACCGAGTCAAACAGGCATCCCTGAGGTGGATCAGGACTGACTCACCCTCTGCCATGTCGGGGGCCTTCCCATGATTAGTGGCTGCAGCTATGCAGAGCGACCTGCTGCTCAGGGAAGAGGCAGACCTCAGGGACAGGAACCTGGACCAAAAAAACAAAGAACAATTAACTGGGAGACATCTCTCTGTATTTAGCTGCATTCACATCCATTCATTCAGCCTAAATATTCACAGAACCGGTCTGGGATGTTCCCCGCATAGAAGCGATATTTGGTCCCTCCTTAAAGTTCTTGGTCTGTCCAGACCTTTCAGTCGACATAGGAGTCATAAACATGTATTTCACAGTTAAATTATTTATTTGCTGCAATTCTGACCTCAATATGTGACCTTAAAAAGTAGAATAAATAGTTTGGAACAGGTTTCTCTGCATATCAACATAATTGTTTTTGTCATTCTGCTCTTAATAAATTAACTGAATAGTCCAAAAGGCTAATATTACCGGCTGCTAGGTTTGCATATTTGCTCTATTTAAGAGCCTCTTAGCTTTGCAGCTGCAGTTAAAAACACTATGGAGGCAATAAACTTTAATTTCCACATCACTTTTCTGTTTTGGGACTAGATATATTTACAGACAGCTGAAATGGACTTTGTAGTAACAGAAAGAAAAGGGCAGAAGGCCTTTTTCAGCCAGCTCACAGGCAGTGAGCAGCAGCCACTACGGGAAGGGCTGTTGTTTTATGCTCCATCCAAGCAGTGGAAACTTCTGTCGCTTCCTTGTGAAAAGTGAATAAAACTGTAGGAAAGGTTGATGGAACATTTGATCAGTTTGGTTTCTATGATCTTCTTCTCTCAGTTAAAGTGAGATGTAGTTTAAACTCTGAATCAGAATCAGAAATACTTTAATTTCTTCGTTACACGCTCCAGTATACATATAACATATTTATAGATATACAACATACCACAATTAAAAAAAGAAAGAAATATATATATATATATATATATATATATATATATATATATATATATATATATATATATATATATATATATTTATGAAAAAGTCAGAATTCTGGCTTTTTTCCACATATTAAGCTGAAATAATATTTAAAAATCGTGGTGTCACACTGTGAACCAGTTGATCAGTTATTAGTACACATCTAAGAATAAAAAGTGACCTACTGATGTAACCCTGAGCTTTGGAAGCCCAAAGCTTTATTCTGTTTATTCTGCATAAACAGAATAAAGAAAGAAATCAATAAATGGATGAATGGCCCAGCCCTAGTTCCAGCCTACTTTATATCCCGAGAACCAGAAGTAAACATGGAGAAGCAGCTTTTAGTTATGAAGCATAGCAGAAAGTCCATCTGTTTTTGGTACCTTTAGAAGGGTTTGAGTGGAAATAACCTTTACAATAATTGTAGCACAATAGGAGAAAAATGCCATATGGACAACAGATTTCCTGACATGATTTCATGTTCAGAAAGATGTTGTCTTTCTAGAATAACTTGTCTGCATTTGAACACTGTGTGCAGTCAGCGTTTCCATTGTGGTTTGTTTAAACTGCTCCAAATGAGTCAGAATGAAAGAGACACACCCTCTGTGGGCACACAGGGCTGGGCTGACTCCTTCATTAGAGAAATACATTTCATCATTAAAGCCATAATTCTGAGGACGGATATCTGATACTATCAGTTTAGAAATCTGCACCAAACCCAAAGACTCACTCAGTCATTTTTGTAAAGTTTTTAAGCATTAAATCCAGGTTTTAACCCCCACCCACCTGACTGAGAGCATGCTGAAGTCTGAGCTCGCAGAGCAAAGCGTCCAGGATCCGGATGAAACGAGAAAACTGAACAAAAACACCACAGCAAGCAGAAATCTTCTCTGGAGGACGCAGCGCTGCCAAAGTGACGAGTTTCCGGGTTCCTACGTCACCACGCTGTCCCACAGACGCCCTGCCGAGAAAGAAAGGGTGTCTGCGCCCTGAGTAAGGTCTGCAAGGTATCTGGAAGAAACCAACCTTCCAGTGAATTATAACCGGGATGACTTGTACCCCTAGTGGTCCGCGACTGCATTTCAAGGGCTACGAGTAAATATTTTAGAATAAAATAAAATAGGGCTGGGCTCTGTTTTGCTTTGTGGGGACCCAATTGAAAAATTAAACACGCTTTTAACAACCAAAAGCTAAGTTTTTCTTATATGTAAATCCCTTTATATTCCCACAATGGGGAAATTCACTCTCTGCATTAAACCCATCTCCTTGAGGAGCAGTGGGCTGTCGCTGTGCGGCGCCCGGGGAGCAGTGTGGGGTTAAGGGTCTTTGCTCAGGGACCCAGAGTGGCAGTCTGTGGGAGTGGATTTCAAACTCACCTCAGGACATCAGACTCTATGCACTAAGCACTAGGCCAACACTCTCCCACTAAAACCTGTGGAGATGCCAGGGAGTGAACCTGAGGCCTCAAACATGCAAAGCATGCGCTGCGCCACTAAGCTACATCCCCACTGACTTATATGTTTGAGTTCATCTTCGATACACATCAAAACCAAGCAGAGGAGCAGACTGGATGTAGAGAACAGCCTGGTATCAGAGAGCATATAGAGCATATTGACAGACACATTTTTTTTTATCTTTAATGCAAATTGGCTATATAATTGTTTACAATCTTGGTATAATTGCTGCTCTAAGTGGGTCAGCTAAAGTCATGTTTTACAGTCTCTATACTCCAGTTAACGATCAATTGATTACCAAATTATTTGACGATTCTTTCAATAATCATTTTGATTAATCTGATTAATTGTTTCAGACCTGAATGTGATCATAGGTGACTTACTCAAAGGAGCTAGAGTCTTATAAATACTGGTTTATAATATGAATTTATTTTGTATTTAGTGTGATTTCTTACCAACTTCCAGGCAACATATTTATGTTGTTTTTATTTGAGATGGAAGGAATAAAATGCCAAAGAATTAAATGCTCAAATTAAAAGATAAAAATTGTCTTTCTTCTATACTCAGCTATTGTACGTTCCACTTTTGGACAATAATCAATACTTTTGACTGAGAGGGGAACTCATGGTAGGACAAAATGCCCAAAGGGGAACACAAGGGGAAAAAAGGTTGGGAAACGCTGATATAATAATTGAACTTTGTTGATGTCCCATTTGAGAAATTTACCTCTGCATTTAACCCATCCCCTTGGGGAGCAGTGGGCTGCCATTGTGTGGTGCCCAGGTAGCAGTGTCGAGTTAAGGGTCTTGTTCTGGAACCCAGAGTGGAGGCAGTGGGGATCAAACCGGGTACCTGCAACCTTCTCAGAGCACAAGCACACTGCTCTAACCACTAACCCAGCACCCCCCGTTCTCCCTAATCTTCACTATGCTTAAAAACTAGAACTGTTTCATTCAGTGGTTCACTTGACCCACTTGGAACAACCATCAATAACTGTCAAAATCAAACTGACAATGATTACATAGAAATACTTTCTGATCATCAAACATTTCAATTTGGAAAATAAACACCAACTATATTAAATATATTAACCGATTACCAAAAATTGGGCAAATACTCTAATATGTGTATATATATGCCTATCACAGCATCAATAGGCAGTATTCTAAAGTTTACATTTTCTCACTTTAACTACCATTTTTACTCTTTGAGAGTACACTTGGAGTTCAAGTTTTTTTTTAAATTTCATTGAATTCTGCGTCGTGTCCCATTCAGTTCTGGTTTTCTGGGTATCTAAAATAATGAAGAGTTAACCGAAGTATTAGAAAATTATCTGTCTGTCTGTCTGTCCGTCCGTCCGTCCAGCCATCCATTCATCCATCCATCATTTCACCAGTGATCTTGCAGGATTTCAAAGACAACACTGTATAACAGAAAACACTAGAAACTCCTCAGGTTACATATTAACTCCTAACCGCCAATTGTGTTCATGAATTATCAAAACCATTGCAGTGTGAGTGGGGTGTATAATTACAACCCTAACTTAAGGGAAGGATGGAAAATTCCACATATGTTACTGATGTTGATATTGGTTGCTATAGTGTGGACAGTAACTCTCTAATGTGAGTCTGGGGCGTGGGGGTCTTTTGATTTCATTAAAAATCATCTGGGGGAAATAATGAACCCTTTATGAAGTTATATATTCACTTCAAGTCTAAATATGTTCTAATTATAGTGTATCCATCAACATTTCAAATAGAATTCTGAAAAAAAAAATCATGATGTAAAGAATAAAATACTTATAAAGTTTTTTTTCTAAAGCGTCACAACAAAAATAAAACTTTTTGGCCTCCAGTTTTCCTTGTTTATGCTGATAGGATGAACAGAACCTTGACTTCCGAAAGGAGGTCGCTGATTCGTCAGAAATCTGAGAGCGGTGTGAACTGGCCAATAGGAGTCGAGTGCGAGCCGGGTATAAAAACCGGCGTAAACAAAGGAAGCGCAGTAGAACAGCAGCGACCCAGAAAGGGGCCACCGGGAGCTGGATGAGCTTGTGTCGACGAACGCGTCCTGACCAGAGGCTGACTGTGGGGGAAAAGCCACTGCGAAGCGAATGAAGAAACACCTGATCTTCCACTTCACATACAGAGGTCTTCTAACGAAAGGAAAAAAGAGTAAAAGAAGAAAATGGATTATAAATTACGAAAAGCTGAGCCCAAGGACGTGCCAGATATATTACGACTGGTGAAGGTAGGAGACAACGGCCGCTGTTAACAGCAGACATTTTTTGTTTCATCTAAATGTTTTCAGATAAAAAAAATAACGATGTTTGTAGGTTTAAATACACTGACATACATTGTCTGAATGATGTCCTGAGAATGAGGTCAGAGCTGCCTGAGCCACGACTCATAACCGCCCTGACTTCCGGTTCTCCAAATATGGGCTTTCCGCCTGCTCGCCGAGCTTCTGTTCTTACCGAAGCTGACCTTGTTTCCGAGCCTTTTAACTACCGACCTCACCTTAATAACTAACCCACCCTCACAATAATAACATAGCACTGTTGGCTAATCACCCTAACTTTAAAGGCAACTAAATCTCACTAACATTAAAGTTATTATAGCAAGTGGAACATGAAGTACTTTTGATGTGGGTACAGATGCACTCTGGGTAAAAGGTTCAAAGTACACGGATATAAACATGTTTATTTTCAGACACATTCTATTATTACAATGTTATAATAATGTTTAATTTGAATAGAGGACGTTCAATTATATGTTGAAGGCTGGAAATAATAAATTTTATCGATTATAAACAAGAAACCATGAATGATACAGTTAACTATCTATTAAAAAACTGTTATTGAATTGTTTTAATTAGAAAAAGTGAAATATAACTTTGAAAATATCATTTTTGAAGCGCAAGTTTAGACAGAATAGTTAGACGTAGCCCTTTTGATTGCAGAAAATGCATAAAGAATATGGATCTAAAATTATAGAATACACAAAATGATGAAATAGAAATGATTAATAAAATCCATAATAAAGATATAAGTCAAACAGAGCCGACCAGCTGTTCATGTATAGAGAGGCAAACTGTAGAATTAGGCGGAAGTGGAGGAGCCTGATGTAAGCAGATAACTGATGAGGAAGAAGCAATATGTGTGTAAATATGTCTGCTTTTTAATGTAACTGCTACTATTTCAAATCTCCAACTATTATAAATTTTTATGTGGAAGAACAAGTTTCATATTAACCCTCCGTTTGCCTCTTGTAAATAAACATATGCTGATATAGTTTGACTACTTTCTTATTGTTATTATCAGCTAACGATCAACTACAACTTTCCTTTTCTTCGTCATCTTAGGAGCTCGCAAAATATGAAGAGATGGAGAGCCAGGTTACGCTGACGGAAAAGGGTGAGCGTCACGTTAAACTTTCAGTCTGGATGTTTGCATACAACTCTTACTCGTTTGGTTAAAACTTGCACTTTCTTTCAGACCTCCTGGAGGATGGGTTTGGTGAAACCCCGTTTTACCATTGCATCATCGCTGAAACCCAAGGAGAGAATGGCGGCGAAGGTACGAATCAGTCTTGCGTCTTAAAGAATAAAACCTGTGGAGGAGCAGCCTTCCCTTCCCGTGTCATTCTTTATCCCTTAAGGGCTTTATCTGCACCCAATGAGCCGGCTGAGTTTCTCACCATCTGCTCACGCCACCCGTGTTCTGCCTTCGGGCGTCACAGGCTCTGCTTCCTGTTTTTTACATGAGTGGAAGCAACATAAAGCTGCAGGTGTTCAGCCTTATGTAAACTGTTAGATGTTCTAAAGCGCTGCGTGTGCTGAAGAAATTCTCAGCGTGAGATTAGAGCAGGGATTTTTGGAAACATGGAGCAAAGTTTCCATGGTATCAGCACAGTGAGAAGTAGGTCAAATGTCAACACCTCTGAGCAGGGAGGAGAACATTTCCATTGTTTTGGTTGCATAAGTAATATGTAAATGTTCAGCATGCAGGTGCAGACGCATGCGTTTGTTTTTAGTTTGAAATAGTCTTGATACCAAATAAAGTCATATATTTGAGCCTCTAAATGCACAGACTAAGCACCCATTTCTTTCTTATTATCACCCTCTACAGACTTGAACGTGGTGGGCTTTGCCATGTACTACTTTACTTATGACCCCTGGGTTGGCAAACAGCTCTACCTGGAGGAGTTCTATGTAATGGACAAGTGCAGAGGTCAGGAAATCATTCTGTATCCATTAATCTATCTGAAATGATGGGATGTGTTTTTAACCCCATTTCTGTGCTCTTTAGGGCTCGGCATCGGTTCGGGGATTCTGCGCCACCTCAGTGATGTAAGTATCCGAACACTAAACCTTGTCTTATTTTCAGGAAACTATTTTTTATCAGCATCTTTAGGATGTTGAAAGATTGCTAAGGAAAGCGTAAAGGTGCTGATCTCCCCGTTTTATCCTCCTTCAGCTGGCGATGAAGACGCGCTGCACTGGCATGATGTTCGTCGTGGCAGAGAACAACGAGCCGTCCGTCCAGTTCTACAAGCGGCGTGGCGCCGAGGACCTCTCCCAGGAGGAGGGCTGGAGGCTCTTCAGGTTCGACAAGGACAGCCTGGTCAAGATGGCCACCCCGGCTGAGGAATGACTGGAGGTCCAGCAGAGCTGAAGAGAGAGAGGAGCAAACCTGAGACTATAACTGAAATATCTCTACTTTCCTCTCCAGAGCTCGCAGTTACAAGTTCAGCTTCTAAATAGGGAAATATATCTAAATGTGTTTTTAGTTTTTTTTTGTACTTTGCATCATTTAGTTTACATATGTCACTCTGACTTAGGTTCATCCTAGTCTATTGTTAGCCAGCATTTCTTATTTTTGGTTTAAGATCAATAAAACAAGCACTGGAAAAACAAGATGTGTCCTTTTAGTCATAAGGGGGGGGGGGGACTCTAGGATCCAGTTAACACAACTACTCTTTATTAGATCAACTCTGATAGACTTTGGTTAAATAAGTTTAACTACCAGGCAAACCCTGAAACGGTCATAAAGGACAGGAAGCTAAACTTACAAATGCTAACACTGCAGTTTGAGAGCAAAACTGCAAAACACCACCCATATTTAAACAAAATAAATTAGAACTGTAACTATACAGTCATGTTTACATTACTGTATTCAAAACAATGTTATCACTGCTGCTAACCTTATCAAGGCTGCACTTTATAAAATGAAATGGTCTAGAGCAGGGGTCTTCAACAGGGGGTCCGCGACCCCTAGGGGGTCCATGGAGGTACTAAATGGGGGTCGCAAAAGTTTTTGTTGAGACTTTTTTTTTTTTTTTATATATTGCACTAATTGAAATGTCTTTAAATACACATTAACATGAATTCAACACACTTTAGTAAACAGATAAATGGAGGCAGAAGATGTCTTTCAGTCATCAATGCACACATTCAGCGACACACAGGAGCTCTTTCAATCTGGGCACCATTTCATTCACAACACCTGTCCCATCAGAATCAGAAATACTTTAATAATCCGAGGCCGAAATCACTTTCGTTACATTACTCCATCAGTAATAGAGTGACTATAGGACCAGTTTGATATAATAAAATTTCATACAATATATATATAATTAGGGGGTCCCCGCTCCATCTCACCATCAGTTTGAGGGTCCTTGGCCTGGAGAACGATGAAGACCCGTGGTCTAGAGAGCTGTTCTTAACAAAATTTATTTTTGTTTACACTTGTGTATACAAAATGACAAAATCGAAGTCAATTAAAGGTAAAATTCTTCCCAAGGGTAATTATTACATTTCAACAACAGAAAATAAATTAATTTGAGGTTAATAAAACAGTTAAGGTAAAAATCTCCTGCGCTTTAATCATAACCAGGTGCTAAAAATCCATCCATTTTTTACACGCTTAATCCCCAGTGGGGTCGCGAGGGGAGCTGGTGCCCATCTCCAGCTGTCCACAGGCGAGAGGCGGGGTGGTGCTAAAAATCATCACTTCCAAATGTTTAGTAACTTTATGTGATGTAATATATTTTAATTTCTTCACATTTATCACAAAGGTTTTACAGTTAGCAGCTTAGCTGTCTAATGCTAAGAGTTCTTTAAAATCAGCATAGACAGTTTGCTTAGCATCAAACATGGAACAAACACTGATAGTATGTTGTATGTTTTATATCGTATATGGTATAGATTCTGTATATATCTATTTTATCTGCATCATAAACATCCAGTCAAATTCCTTGAGAGTGCAAACCTACTCAGCAATAAACTTTTAGATTTTAGTTCAGACTTGTCGACACACTCTTGCAAATTAAGCAAATGACTTGTCTATAAATGTGTGATGTGAACAGTTAAAAATGTATATCATCAACTTGTTCACCGCATAATGTCTAAATTAAAGGACAAATGCCTTCCTGTTTTTTTTTTTTTGTATAGACTTTCTTTAAACAGAGACCAGACTGTTATAAACCAGAACAGCTTTAATTGTTGCAAAGATAGGACCATAAAGATAAAGGACTAATGACTTATTTCATCTCTGGAAGCTCAGGTTCTTTTTAAAACACGACTCAGCAAAAATTCAAAGTGGAATTTTCTTATGTTAAAAAAAAAAAATCCTGATCAATTTATATATTTTCATCAGATCTTTTTATAAACATGCTGTTTGCCTTTTACTTCGATATTAATACTAATTCAATTTAGTTAGATTCAACTCCCAGATTTTAGTTCAAAGGAATCCGTTAAAATCCTCTGAAACATATTCCTGTACATCTTGTCCTTCTTTCAGGGTCAAAATAGTTAACCAGAACGTGACTTCATCTTGACTGATAATGGAGTCAAAGTTCATGTCATGTAAAACCTACACAACATTAAGTGGTTTTATTATAACTGGAGATCCTTCTGGAAGAAAACTGCACTCTAAAAGCTCTTTATAGGGATAATTAACCAGCTTTCAGTAAAAACATTAACCTACCTCCAACTTGAAGCTTCCTGAACCAACTGCAGCCACATCTAACAAAGCAAACATTGTTTCCCAGGACAAGGACATCGTCTCCACTGATTATACACTATTATACGTCAAAGGAGAACCTTGATCTCTGTTTTTCCTAAGAAGCAGATCTTCTTTATCTAT
The DNA here is from genome assembly GCF_016077235.1 of Cyprinodon tularosa. Taxonomy (NCBI): domain Eukaryota; kingdom Metazoa; phylum Chordata; class Actinopteri; order Cyprinodontiformes; family Cyprinodontidae; genus Cyprinodon; species Cyprinodon tularosa. Next base: position 504,828 of record NW_024039267.1, on the reverse strand, counting down.
TAACCCTTTAAAGCCCGATCCAAGAATAAAACAAAACAGAAAATTACTTTTTTTTGGTTTGAAGTCCTTATTTGGCCTTTTAACAAAACATGTAAAAAGAAAAAACAGAAATACATTTTTGATATTAATAATTTATTACCATGCGATAAGTCAAGATTATTTTTTGTGTAGTCTTCTGCCCTCTGTTATCAGGTATATCTGATTGTGTACAATAGGATTTTGAGCAAAGTTTTTACCAATAAATTATGCAAAAGGTGTCAGACGCAAAACATTTCAGAAACCGTATGTATCAAATATGATACATTTGGCATTACAGGGTTAAGACATACAGCTGAAACCACTTGTTTTCCTATAATATAGAAACTCAGTTTGATTGACTAAATTATTTCTGCTAAATACAGAAAACTATATTTTGTTTCCTTATAACCAGGAAGTTTCTCTTAATTTCCATGATCAAGTAGAATTGCTTTTTAAAAACAATAATTTGGATTAAATGTCTTTGGTTTCCCTCCTTAAGCTCCACAGAGTAATTTGCAGGGATTTTGGCCCATTCCACCAGACGTGGTGTAACTGGGAAAGGTTTTCGATAAGACTGAGATCCAGCGTTTATTATAGTATCTATGTAACAGTCAGGGGCGGATTTAGGAAATTTGGGGCCCTAGGCAAAGACAGGCAGGGGGCCCCCTGAGAAGAAAACCCATAAAACAGACCCATTCTACAGATAGAGAAATGTTAATAGAATAGACATCCATTATTTGTTCTAGGTTTTGTCCCTCTCTTCTTGTCCCTTTTTCCTCTCTATTTATCAGCGTTCTGATGGCATTTTAGCCAAAGGATTTTTATCAAAAACATAATTAATGTGCACAAATAAGGAATAGTTGTATTAACTATACATGTAAACAGAGTTTTATGGGGCCCCCAGGAACTTGGGGCCCTAGGCAACTGCCTTAGTATTGCCTAATGGTAAATCCCCCCCTGGTAACAGTCCTATAAAAATGTTTAATACCAGCTGTGCCCTTGGGGTCATTTATCCCAGGATGAACCAGACTTGTTAAGGCTCTCTTCCTGATATCTTGGCTGATTTTCTTTGATGCCAAACAAAGAATATCTGGTTTTAACTGGATGATTTGTTAAATATTAACAAGGAGAGAAAATGAGAGCGTCAGCTTATCAAGAACATCCTTATCAAGAAGATCAGAGCTCATAAATAACTGGAGATTTTTATATGGCTTTTAAATGGAGGAGGATTACGCCAATGAAAACTCATTTATCAGCTGGATAAACTAAATTAATCAGAATTTAATAGTTCTGCAGACAAAAATATATATATAAATGAACTGGATTTAGTGTCATTTGTTTTCTATCTTCTGTCATTTTAACAAATCTCAAATGAAGCTGCATCTTCAGGACTTGGTTTCGTTGTTGATAGAGGCCTGCGGCAGTGAAACCGGGCCCATCATGGAGAACAGGAAGTGAGCGACAGCGCTCAGTTCCTCGTGCTTCTGCCCTCATGATTCTCTGCAGTCCACTGAATACCACAGCACTGCTGAGCAGGAAGGCTGCTGTGGGACAGTCCAGGTTCGTTTTCTCACATGGATGTTTGTAATCAGCTGTTTTTGGCTCTTTAGAAGTCAGATGCAAAATCGTTTCAGTTTCGACGCCTTGTTACAAACTTTAACAGTGAAAAGCAGTTCTTACTATCTCAGTCTGAGCATGTTTCAGTTCATCAGCAGGGCCCTGACCTTGGAGGCTCAAACATCAATTTGAAAAGTTTAGCAGCAGAAACGAAACTAAGGTATAAAAAAGAAGTAAATAATAATAGTTTGAATCATCAAAGAACATTTTTGATGTGGGGAGATAAAAAGATATACATAAACATGTACATTTCCCTCTTAAGCCTTCTGATTCTGAAGTAAAGGAAAATAATTATTTACTAGGGAAAAAAAGCAAAGCAAGCACCAAATGAAGCGATACACGATTATAAAATGGCTGAAATGTCAAGTCAATCTATTACTGGGATTATTTTTAAGTTTCACGTGTTTAATCAGCCCAGAAACCATAACATCTTATCCAGCTCCACTTTATAATCCCTGCATAAACTAATCCCTATACAAGCCATCCTGATTGTAGATTTCACCTCAAATCTCTGTGTTAATCCCTTATATTTTTTTTATTCCTAAAGCACCTTTTCCTCCTTGTTTGCACCTTCTTTAATTACCGGTACTATGCCAATATGTGACCAGTGAATTTCTCCACTGTGAGATCAATAAAGCTCATCTAATCTAATCTAATCTAATCTAATCTAATCTAATCCCTACACTGGAGAAATCTAGATAAGAATTTTTTTCTTAAAATAAGTGCATTTGTTCTTGAGTTGAGGAGGTAAGCAGAATATTAAATATTGCAATAAATTAAACTACAATCTACTTTAATCTGCAAAAAGACCAACTTAGAAATTCAATCATTCTATGTTTAATTGTTTATTCTACTATGTAATAGATTTCTAAATGTAATAAATTTCTAAATTACTTTCAATCAATGATTAATTTATCTTCAGTCAATTAGAATTATTAGCATTTAACTGAAAAGCTCTAGTTCACTTCGATATGAGTCGAGTAAAAAAAAAAAAAAAAAGCCATGTGGCTTTGATTCAAAATGGCCGACTTCCTGTGAGGTTTGCACCACAGCTCCAAGACATTTTTTTGTAGGTGTCTGTGGGTTACATGTGTGTACAAAGTCTGCTAATCTTCAGTAAAAACATGCTCTGGGGCTGCTTTTTTTTTTTTTGAGAAAAAGTCTGACTGTGACGCTTGGCCACGCCCACATTCTTTGATGCAGCAAAAATCTCTTTACAACATTTAATCCCCAATGCCTTAAATCTCTGCATAGTGAATTTTAAGTCTAAAAGCTCTAAGAAGAGTTTGATCAGATACATGAGTAAATGAGAGAAAATGGCAACTTGGATCCAAAATGGCCGACATCCTGCGAGAAAAATCAAACTGTTTCCTTTATTTAATTCATTTGTAACATCCCTCCTGCAATTACACTGTGTCACCCCTAGGGGGTACATCCCCCAGTTTAGTAACCAATGCACTGATGAATCAGCCGATGCATGCACAATTAGGCTGATATTGGTTAGAAATATTGGCCGATAGCCGATGGATCGGTCTATATGGAATAATTATATTAGTACATTTTTAATCAGTTAGAAACATCCACACAAAAACTCAACTGTCCAACAAAATCCAATTAAATCAAAAGAAAGAGTTTCCAATAAACGAAGACACTAAAAAGTGTTTATTAAATTAAAATCCAAAGTGTATAATAAACCAAAAAAATATTTAAAGAGCACCCAATATTGACTTTATGACCCATTTATTGACATACAGTAAAAACTAAGCACATGAAGTGGTGGATAAATAAGTATTGCATCATATTTATGGTTGATGGTCATTATGAATAACAGTAAATGAAGCATCATAGGAAGGTAGCAGATATCTGACCACATGAGAGACCCTCCTTCCCACCAGACAACCTGGTATGTAGTTTAATCCATAGCATGATAAGCATAAGAAAAGGTTAATTCTCATCTGAGGTCCAGCTGGTTTATTTCTGCAGTTTTGGGTCAGAGTGTGTCGGTGTGTGTAGTGGTGTTGGCGGTCCATGAACCAGACGGGTGTTTTGGGACACAGCTGCCTTAATCAGCTGAGAACACAGATGGGAGACAGTTGCAAGGAAAAAGGAGAACCTTGAAGAAGCGTTTCCAGGAAGCAGTATATGAGCTGTAAGAGTTTCAAACTGCTTATTGGAAAAGGCTGAGCTCAGGAAGGAGGCTGGACTCGGTTTGGGCCTGGAAGGTTTCTAAACGACCCACAGTGGTGATCTACAGACGGTCCCGCTGAAACTGCTCCGTCTGTTTCAGCTGTTCGCATCGCTGCTCTCTGCTGGTTTCGTCTTCTCAGATTTCACAGCCTGAAACACAATAATCTGTCATCTTCATCATCAAACTAAATAAAATGAGCGCAGCCTCTTTCACACCAAAAAATAAAGAGAAATTATTTATGTAGAGTCAGCTGGAGTTAAAATGATGTTTCCACCCAGCGGGTGTGGAGGAGGCAACAATGTTTTAGCAGGGCTGACCTTTTTCCTAATGAATGGAGGGTCTTTCCACAGGGTTTCCATGGCAACGCGGCCCTGCTGAGTCCAGTCGAAGACCTGATCTCGACTCAGCTGATAAAAGCAAGAAATACACAGAATGAGGGAGGAATCTAAATGAATGAAACTAATCAAGTAAACAATCATTACATGTTATGAACTATGAGAACATATACCGATACAGATACTGCTATGTTTAGTCAGTGTGTCTGAAAACGTGCGACGCGTTTCATCATTTAATTCAGCTGATAAATCAAGGGTGATTAAGCAGTCTCTGTCCGCCCACTAGAAACTGCTAGTTAGTTAGTTAGTTAGTCTCTGCTGGATGAGCACCAGTGAATAAGTAATCAGCTGCTGTTATTTGTCTGCTTCTTTCAGTCCCATTTTCAGAGAAATGTTTCACTTCTCATTGTTATTTTTACCTGATTGGACAAACATCACTGAGGGTGAAGTGTCAGCTGCTTTAAGAAAGAGTAGAATGTCCCTCTGCAGCTTCCATAGCAGATCTCACAGGCTTGACAGGAAGGCACCAGTCTGTTGTAATTCAATCAGTGCACCACCAGATCTGGGTGACAGTTTTGCCCTGAAATTGGAGGGTTGTCGGTTCGAGCCCCGGCTCTGGCTTTCAGTGTCTTTGTGTCCTTGAGCAAGACACTTCCCCTGCATCGCCCAATGATGATGGTCAGAGGGCCGGGTGGCTGCAAGTTATCAGCAGCCTCGCTTCTGTCTGTGAGCCCCAGGGCAGCTGTGGCTACAACGGAGCTCACCACCATCAGTGTGGAGTGAATGAATGTAGTGTAAAAATATATAAGTACAGGCTATTTACCATTTAGATGGTTGCAAATCTTCTACACTGTCCCTTTAATGCCAGCACTATTTAGCACTTATCATGGCGACTGCAGGCGCACTTCTGCTTTGGTTAAAAGTCTTTACCGCTTCGCTGGGTTTGGATCAAACCACAGAGAGAAGGAAGAAGAAGAAGCAAATATATATGTTTTCCTTCTTGTCTTTTTTAAATCTTGTGGTTAGGGCTGCAGTTAATGGTTATTATGCAAAAATTGATTAATCTGTTGATTAATTGATTAATAATTGGACATCCAAACAGTCCTTAAAAAAGACTTTATTAAATTAAACAGGGTGAAACTCAAAATGTTCTACTTGTGGAAATGTGGATAGAGCATAGACAATTTTAGACATTTTTTTTTATCTTAAATGCAAAATGTGTTTATATTTCGGCTCTCCATAACCACTATTGAGCATTTTCTCTATGGATAAACTTTACATGCACAAGTGCACCCTCACAAACAATTACAGGTGCTTGGTTCCAGGTACTCAGAGACTCACTTCCATACAGAAAGTCTACATTCATATCTTCATTTAACACAGAGTACATGTCAGACTTATTAATACTACTTCAGCGATAGTTTCAAGGTGTTGCTTTATTGTATGTCTCGTACCATGTCTTTTGGTTGTGCTGTTCTTTTTACATCTCGTTGCAGGTGATGAAACAGACTGAAAATGTTTTGTCATTGTCTCCTTTCTATCTCCTCTTTCTTTCATCTTTTCTCTTTTTTTTCTCTTTCCTTTTTCTTCTTCTGTTTTTCTGCTCTACTTACATTGCAGTGTCCATATAAACTCTAAAACTCCCTGCATAATTATAATAAAGCAATTTATATGCATGAAACAAATGGAGCAATATGGCAATAGCCATACTGCTACACTTGTGAAAGTAAAATCTGTTGGGCTCTTTTTGGCATCAAGACAATTATTCTTATTATCACATTGTCAGACAGGACACTGTTAAAGAAAATAAATAAATAAAACTTTGTATATATTTTTTTACAATCTTGGTATAATTGCTGCTCAGAGTGGGTCACTCTGTCAGTTAAAGGCATAAGTTAGAGTCTCTATCCTCCAGTTAACGATTAAGCGATTACTAAATTAGCTGATAATTTCAATAATCTATTAATCGATTAATCTGATTAATTATTTTAGTCCTATTTATGGTTGAACCAACTTAGATGTAGTCCACTCCCCCTGATGGTTTAGAAGGTCTGAATAAAAACTTGGTTTTTCTACTATGTTTATATGTATTTTGGAGTTTGTACCATCTATGTAATGGCAGCACGTTTCCTGTTTGTTTTCCTATAAGGAAAATGCTTATTAGAATTTACATGAATAAAGTTTAACATTGTCAGCATATCATTTTGAAAAATATCTGCATTTTAGGGTTTCTTATAAACTTCTCTTCAGATGGTTAATATATTTCTGCTCCATTTCCATCGGGTCATCATTTCCACCTCTCTCTGTTTCCAGCTCCAGTCTGATGATGGCAGGGTGCGTCTCGCAGCGCGTGTTTTAAGTAAACATTGGGAATAAAATAAACTGACCTCTAAGTGGAAACCAGAAACACAATTCACAGCTCCAGCTTCCTCCACGGAAGCACAACCCTTTCCGGAAAGGAAAACTGGGCACGGATCAAACCCCCAGCACCCATAACCGGCGCCTGGAAAGTTGGGAGTCTGGTTTCAGATAAGGGCAGGGAGGGAGTTTGCTCTAGTTTCCAGGGGGAAATATTTACAGTGTATAAAAGTTGAATAAAACCAAGAGAAAAGAAATGGATGGGCAGCTGTTTCCTGACTTAAACATCACAGAAACTATATTTGTATTCAACTCCACCCCCACCGCCCCACTGGAAGCTATTTACAGGAGCATGAAGCTGATTGAAACCTAAACCGACCAGAAAGTGAATCAATGTATGATGGTTTGAAACACATCAGTTGGCATTTATCATTAAAAAATGTTTCTCCTCAAAAACAACTTTAAATCAGGAAATAAATCCTGTAAATCTGCCCCAAAACCTTCTAAAATGTAATCATTCTCAGCAATTCTGGAGTTGGAAAGTGAAAATATGTGAACATATGTGAACATCTGATGATCAGCTGAATCAAAACGAGGTTTAGAAGAAGGCTGTGGTGGATTTAATGGGCAACACAACCCTTACCTTCTATATCTATGGGCAGAACTTACAGACTAGAGATCAACCAATGAGGTTTTTTATAAAGTTAAAAGAGATTGACATCAGCCTAATCAAGCCCTGATATGTGCTGCTGATTGTTGAAGCTAATTTACCTTTTTCCCCCTCGTTTTACATGTTAAAAATTATACAAATGACATTGGTTCCAGTTTAAACAAGAAACTAGAACCAATGACAAGGCAAACCTTTAAGCCATAAAAGATGCTGACAGGAAAAAACAAGAACCTGCTTCTGGGTTCAAATCTGCATCTACTGGCTGGATAGAAACAATCAGAATAACTAACAATGGTTTGGAGGAGAGGAGATGATTCAGAGTCAAACATCATGGAGGGAAGGCAACCTCTGAATATGTCAAAGTCAAAGATCTCGGTCTTTAACCTATAAACCTCCTGATCCTTTGGGTAACAAGTCTAAACCCAGAACTGAATCCAGTTTAAGATGAAACCTGAAAGCATCCAGAGAGAAGCCAACAAACTAAGCAGGCACAGCATCAAGAAACCCGCATTAATCCAACCCAAACATGTTTTCATCTACAGCAGCGAGAAATGAAAACAGCTGCAGGTCCACCAGTAAGATACTGGGTCAGAAACCAGCAGTGGAGGCTGGCCAATAGAGGGAGCTAGGGAGCCCCCATTGACCCTGATTAAGACATAAAAAAATAGATATATATTTTATTATTTAATTTTAAATTAAAAGTTTATATATTTCGAAACATATCAATATATATTTTTAGTTGCGCAAGATAAATATTTAATCTTTAATGACGAGTAAAGCATTATTTCATTTTCCGTCGGATTGGTGAATTATTTTAATTGCAAAAATGTTTACCCATTGACTCGTTAAAAGTTGTACAGGTGCAGTAGCTGCTCTGCAATACAAATGTAGCCTAAAGGAGAGCTCAGGACGCAGCTATGCTGTGACCTGAGGTGACAGGAAGTGTATTTGCTCTCCACCTCCCGCCACAGCGCAGACCTTTGACGGATGATTGACTGGTTGAGTCGTGGGATTTAGAGGCGCATTGGAGAGAGAGAGAGAGAAATGGTGCAAGATACGTCCTTTTCCAGGACCTGGTTCAGCTACAGGGCTTGGCTAACTGCATGTAGTGTTGTGTATTAATCTGCACTAATCATAAGATAAAATAAAGTTAATGTTTTATAAGTTTAAAGTTGTTTTCCCAAATACTGTTATAAGAGCCATTCGAGGCCAAAAAGGAGAAAAGCAGAGCAATGAATGGAGCCATTCAGGGCCAGAGGGGAGAAGTGCAGAGTAGTGAGTGTGTGTATCCATTGCACCTGGCCCCAAGAGGAGGGTAATCTGCAGGAAAACGCAAGGTTGAGGCCCCTTAGTGATAAGAAAGCACACTCAATAAAAATGAAATATTTGACATCTCAAGGTTGCCCAGCTCAGCAAAATTTGGCCATACAAAAAGAGTTGTTATTTTCAAGGCACACGGAGCGGTAATGGTCCCAGAAAGGGTGATGCTTTGACTAAGATACGAGGGGGAAGCAGTAGGTTAGACTGACATGGCTTGAAGCAAGGGAAAGATGTGTTCTGACATGTTTGTGACTAAACCGTCATAAGTTTCTGATTTGAATGAACCAGATGTTTTCATGGCCTGAGAGATTGCTCTCACAAGAATGAGATGTGTCTATGAATGTCACCGTGTTTTGCAGATAAATATCAATGTGACCTTTACCAAAGACTGAAATATGTTCTGAAGGGGGTTTTCCACCGATAAGAAATGTATAAAAGGCAGCTGTGTTCACCAGTTGTTCAGCTTCGGCTCACCGGTGACCAGCTCAGTGTGAATGTGTTGTGTTTAGCAATAAACACACTGGACCCGGACTCAGCTGCCCCTGCCTGAATTTTTTGATCTTGGTTTGAGTCTTTTTCTGCTTTTTAAGAACTTTGAATTTTTATAAAACTTAGCTTCAATTTTAAGTCGTCAAGAAGAGAATTATAGACGACAGTAGTAAGGCTAATGCTTTATCCTGCTTTCCCTGCCTACTTTGTTAATTTGCATATTTGGTCTTAAATAAACACATTCTCTGAAAAGAAATAGATTTATGAATCAAAAAAAATATAAACCTGACTAATACCTTCTCCACTATTAAACTGGTACATTATTGTTTTAGGTTTGTGACACAATATTGGACCCTTTAAAACACTGATATGCCTTCACAAAGCCTCAGAAGGGCAAAATTTATAGACAAAAAGTAAACCTGTAGATGACATAATGCTAAGTTTTTATAAAGTGTTTTTAAAATGTTTTTTTGTTGTCGGCATTCATATAAATATTATGGTGTGATAACTTAGTATACGTTTGTTTGGTTGTTGGTATACGTCCATTTTGAATTTATATCCCCCCCCTGGAGAAAACTCCACCAGCTGCAACTGGAAACCAGTCCACAATTCATTAGCCTCCAGTTCAGCTGAGAAACCAAAAGAACAGAAGTTCTGTAATAATGACACTCCGTCTGGTCAGGTGATGATACACACCTTCAACAAGATGGCCGCCTGCTGAGGGTAAAACATAGAGGCACTCAGGGCCATGAGGCCCACTGGGAACACCACGCGCTTGGTCCTGGAGCCTGAGAGGAGACAACACCATCATTCCTGTTAGAGAGGCAGACCTAGAGCGAACAGAACTTACCCTAATATCTGAAACATCTGGTTTGATCACATCTATGAGGACAAAGAGACACCTTTAGCTAAAAACAGTCCCAGGAAGCCAGAGAATCCGATCACCCCCAGGCTGGGATAGAGGTCCGGAGGCGGCTGGCTGAGGAAGCGATACACATCTGAAGGAACCAGAAACACATTTTAACACCACAGATAAAAAAAAAAGACCAGGATCTGAAACAGGCTAAAATTTCATTAAAATCACATCAAATCAGAGATTTTTTTATTTTTAAAGCAACACTAACCTTTGACCCAATAATTAGCTTAACTTGATCAATATTTATAGCTTTTTCAGGTCCATTGTTAGCTCTTGGTGCCCATCGCTGCTCCATGAAGGCTGATCTTCTCATAAACACTCCTATTTAACTGTAGGTCGGATCCATCACTGAATGGGTCATGTGACCCAGAGCGCCGCCTCCCATAAACACCAGAGCTAAACAAGCTAAAGGTTGCTGTTAGCCACCAGAACAGGTCCGGATAGGAACAGGATTTAATCTAGAGCTAAACTAGCTTCCTGTTTTTATAAGGAGCCCCATCATTTCTCAGTCTGCTGGTCCAAAGTGGTCAGACGTTTGCCTGGTCCGATTAAACCTGGTAGTTACAGGTAGAGCGCCACCTGGAGGCTAACGGTGACATGGCATTTAAAAGGATTCAAACCATTTTCATCTATTATTACTACTCTTCACTGATTCATAATTTCTATTATTTACCATCTGAATTCTATTTTATTTAGGGCTTTATTTGTCAAATTTTTCTATATTTCATAAATTGTTTAGCTAAATATGCATTTTTTAATCATTCATTAATCATTAATTATCTATCGGTTTGAATTGTATTGTATTTATTATTATTTTTTCCTTATTTCAGTGAAATTTTTACTGTTTTATGTTTGACACTAATTCATTTTTTTTCTTTTTTTTCTTTTTTACTTGAATCCCAACATTTCTTTGGAATATTCAGCCTTTTAATACTGTAAACAAATAAAACAGAAGATCATGTTGGATGCAGTCAATCCGCAGCTTGTTTTGGACATTTTAACATTTCTGTCTGTTTATTTCACATAAGAAAAACAACCAACAACAGTTTTCAGTGTTTTCTACTATTATCTATTTCTACAATCTATTATTGTTGATCTAAGTGTTGGGAAGTGGGGCCAGCAGGAGGCAGTTTGAGCTGCTGGTATAAATAAATAAATAAATAAATAAATAAATAAACAGAAAACTGGACGGCCCTATTAGAAATATTGTTCTGCTTTCAACAATCTGTCTTCTTCCAGCTAGTAAACAGAGGACATAGTGGTTCTGTTTACCCGTGACGGTTGATACCGTGGAGTTTATGGTCGGCTCCGCCATCTTGTAGCCCCGCTGTGATGCGATGATGTCAGAGGACAGACAGAGAGAGAGGTAAGAAAGAAAGAAATTTAATGTATTAAAAAGCCTTCTATTTCACCTTTATCACACAGAAAAACTGAAAAAAGTATTTGCATCCTTACAGATTTGTTTGTCTTATCTTTTTCTAAACACGTTTCAAGGTTTCAAATCATCCAAATGATGTTTATATGAAATGAGGATGATCTTAATAAAATATGAAATGTTTCTTAGATGATAACCAACCATTAGATCATGAATAACTGTTAAAGAAACTGTTTTTGTTTCTGTTTAATTAACAAGAACCAGCTCTAACTATTGTCTGAGCTGCAGGATCAACTATTCACTGAAACAGAACCTTTCTGCCAACACGAAGCAGGCTAAACACATCTCACACACATCACTGGCTGATAAGACAGAACCTGGAGGATGCCTGGAGTCCAGAGAACTAAAGTTAGAACCATCATCCACTTCTGTGGAGAGGCGGATCCACCAAAGTTACTCTAAGAGCTCATCCAGGAGGTGCAGAATAACCCAGAGCAACAGCTGAAGCTGTGCAGGCCTCCCTGCTTTGGTTAAGGTCAAAGGTCATGACGCAACTATTAGAGGGAGAGCCTCTGCAGAGATGTCCTCCATGGGAGAGAACCGGTACTGCTGCTGACTCAGATTTAGTAACAACATCCTGATTTTCCACGAGATGATGACAGGAGTGGACTCCTCTGGAAGGCGTAGGTCCAGTTCCATTTTAGAATCAGAACATCGAACTTCTAGTCACCTCTGGTTCTGGTGTCATGACGGTCTGAATAAAAGGTTTGGACTGGCCTAGTCAAAGCCTGAGCTACTCAAACAGGTGAGTCATACCGTTAGTGGATTTAAAGAGAAGATTGGATCAAACCTGCTCCACGGTGACGTTAGAGACCCGCCGCTTGGTGCTGAAGCCCAACTAACCAGTAACTGGGGTTCTTTCACGCCCCATCAGGCTGGTTTAACTAGTTTTTAACTTTCATTTTTGTCCTGATGATAAAAAAAGCTTAAAGGAATAGTACACCCAAAACATGATTAGCCTTCATTTTCTACTCACCCCCATGCTGAACAACACTCTGGAGTACTTTTTTGATATCTCAAATGCATCTGGAGATCTGGGAGGCTTCTTGCTGTCTGCTGACATTCAAATAATGGAGGTCTATGGCGCCCGAGGCAGAAAGGTCCATAAAAGTCCACAAAAAACGTGTCAATATTCCTCCATACTGCTCGTCCAATGTAATCCAAGTGTCCTGAGTGGGTAGCATCCAGAATTTACTCGAAACGAAGTCATTTAGAATGTTTTTAGAGCATAAACAGTAGTGTATAGGATTTCCTGAAAGCGCGTTCACGAGTCTACGGAAACCGCGGCAGACCAAACCAGATGAAAGTGCGCATTCAGCTCGGCAAAGAACTCATGCTCTTCCTCAACACTGAAGTCCTCAGACATTTTTCTTTCGTTGTTTCTTTCTTTGCACAGGTAAACAGCACATTTCTTCTTCTACGCTTGCATTATCGGCAGAGCAGACGCTGAATGCGCACTTTCATCTGGTTTGGTCTGCCGGCTTCCGTAGACTCGTGAACGCGCTTTTAGGAAATCCTATACACTACTGTTTATGCTCTAAAAACATTCTAAATGACTTCGTTTCGAGTAAATTATGGACGCTACCCACTCAGGACACTTGGAATACATTGGACGAGCAGTATGGAGGAATATTGACACGTTTTTTGTGGACTTTTATGGACCTTTCTGCCTCGGGCGCCATAGACCTCCATTATTTGAATGTCAGCAGACAGCAAGAAGCCTCCCAGATCTCCAGATGCATTTGAGATATCAAAAAAGTACTCCAGAGTGTTGTTCAGCATGGGGGTGAGTAGAAAATGAAGGCTAATCATGTTTTGGGTGTATTATTCCTTTAATGACCTGAAATATTTAAATGTGATAAAAGAAAACCTGAGAATCTGGAAGGAGGGGGGCGGTTTTCCACTGCTCTAATCTGATGGGAGGACATTTTCAGCAGTGAGTATCCATCTTTATCTCCCCCTTAAAAAGTCATTGGTTGTTGATATGAGTCTGTTGACTGTTGGGAAGTCTGTCATAGCGCTGAGTTATAATAAACCTTTTATGGCTGTCTTTTATTTATTCTCCATCTCTGTTTGTTCCTGGTTAACAAACTGATCTAAACTTCAAAATAAAACAATTAAACTAATCATAGATATTAAGCGGACTTTAAGCAGCTCATTAAGAACAAAGTCAGTGACAGTTGGTCTCCGTTTAGGCTACGGCTCAGCGCTTTCTGCTCACATACTCAGTTTGTCCTGCTGAAGCAGCAGAACCTTCAGCATTTAGACACAACAGGAAGCTTTTCCCACCTGCTGCTTCTTTCATTTACCGTCTCTTAAGGTCAGCAGTTTGGGTGTTTTCCCTTCCCACACTTTGGTGGGAGCTAAATAAGCTTCAGATGCTGTCTCTCTTATACACAAGTATAAATCCAACCAACGGAAATATAAAAATAAGCAGAACATTCATGACACAACCAGGATCCAAACATCGGCTGCTATGGTCTCTATCTGAGCCTCTCAGGTCCAATTATTCCCGTTTCTTCAGGTTTATAATCTACTTTTGATCATGATAAAGACAGAGGTTTGGGTCGGCAGGGAGAACTACAGCCGGCCTCATGGTTCTGGATTAGTTCTAAAGCGTTTTTCCCGATAATCTTGCTGATCTTTTCCATGTTGTTCAGTCTGTGCTTATTTTTTTATTTGGCTGAGGGAATAAACCCGGCAGATTTAACTAAAAACATCAGTAAAGTTTTTATATAAAAGTGTCCCCTGCCCTAGGAGTAAGCAGCACCAGCAGTCTGGAGCTGGCTGAACGTCTCATAGTGACTCACCTCAGCGTTCTCCACGGCAGCCTGCACAGTTTGCTGCAAAAACAAGATGGAGAAAATTAGATGTTTGCCTTAAAAGGCTCCCTGGAGGTTTTTCATATCCTGTGGGATCAGAGATCCATCCAAACAGCAGAGGATGAGATTACTGAGCCTCTATAAAAGTATTCACACCCTTTCAAATGTGTTCAATACAAAAACTAACTTCTGTGGATTTTATTCAGATTGTGAAAAAAAACTGTTTAGTGGAAGGAAACTCTCACTGCTTTCCATCTCTGCATTAAATCTGACCAGCTGCTCCACATCATGATGCTGCCACCACCATGTTTCTCCATAGGACCGGTGGGTCAGTATTTAACGTTGGTCCCAGACGGTCCAGAGAAGCTGCTTCCACAAAGAGAGGCTTCTAGATCGCCTTCCAGAGCTTTGGGTTTCTGCAGCTCCTCCAGAGGAACCATGGTGTTTAGTACGGTGGCCGGGAAGTGCAAACCAACAATACAAAATCTGAAACATTTTTACAAATCTTGAAACAACTTTACATTTGAGAAAACAAATTTACAACAAACGAAACACTTTTACAAATTATAAAACAATATAACATTTCAGAAAACACTTTTACAACTGACAAAATCCGACGGAAAGGGAGGGACTGTCTTCGAAGCTTACCCGGAAGTGATAACTGGAGCGTTCACGATGACCCAAGATGGAAGCTAATCGAGTTGCATTTTGCTCGTTCTGCGGCACTCATATGAGCAGTTTAACGCGGTTTTGTTTTTCCCGTGGTCGGTCTTTGGAGTTTTTAAATGGTACAGAACAGACGGAAGAACCACATATGCTGCAGCAGTGTGTACATTATTTTAATGAGGGTCACTCATACGCTGTAATCGTAGACATGATGTCATTTTTACATGGTGTACACATCAGCTTCAGGTCTCTGAAAAGCAAACTGAATGATGCCGGTCTTGTGCTAAAATCTGTTCCCCCAGTGTCGGGAGCGCGCATTGCAGCCAGAGAGGCGGATCTCACCATTTTCAAGGCGTTCCTGATCATTTTTCGGTAAAATCAGCTCATATAATCATGTCAAATTTGTAACAAACAGTTTAATCGGTTGCTCTTTTTACAAATTTGTAAAATAAATACATTAACGAGGTCTTCTTAAAGGAATAGTACACCCAAAACATGATTAGCCTTCATTTTCTACTCACCCCCATGCTGAACAACACTCTGGAGTACTTTTTTGATATCTCAAATGCATCTGGAGATCTGGGAGGCTTCTTGCTGTCTGCTGACATTCAAATAATGGAGGTCTATGGCGCCCGAGGCAGAAAGGTCCATAAAAGTCCACAAAAAACGTGTCAATATTCCTCCATACTGCTCGTCCAATGTAATCCAAGTGTCCTGAGTGGGTAGCATCCAGAATTTACTCGAAACGAAGTCATTTACAGTGGCGGCTGGCCAGTAGGGGGCGCTTGGGCGCCGCCCCCTTTAAATTGTTTGGATAATAAATGATTTCTGAACTGCAAAATACTTAGAAATATATTTATTCCTACTGTGTGTCGAATAGAAATGTTAAATTTATTAAAATAGTAAATACATAATTCTATTTAATTGCTCACATTGTACACACTTCCTATCCTGCAGGGCGCCGTTCTAATGAGAGTGTATGTAGGCGCATCAACTTGTGGCAAGCAGGTGATCTGAGGCTGACTTTTAATTGGTTATTTAAGGTTTTCAGCAGGGCGCAGCGCTCTGCGTCCCGGACACACCCATTCTGTTGTGTCATTACTTTTAGAGTGTCAGTACTGGCTAATTTTTTTTTAAAACATTGTGGGATTGGACAATCCCCGATTTGACTCATTAGCGCAGCAGCAGCTGCAGTTCGTTAGGTCGATTCACGTTTACGTTTGCAAAGTGGAGTGGTTTACAAAAAAATGCTTTTACAAAACGTTCACTTGAAGAAAAAAACAGGATACTCAGTGTAGAAGACCATGAAAGGATTGCTGCAGAGGTGAGTTGTTGTGGAAAATCACTGTTACAATGGTTTATAGTACTGTTATTTACAGAGGCGTGCACAGACATTTTGGGGGGCAGGTGCTCAGGAGGGGGGGCGGGGCACTTTTTAGCGCACGTGGAACACTTAATTATAAAAAAAAATACATGCATGTTGAATGAAATTTGACTTTTATTTGTAACATTCTCTAAACGTGAGTTTTCAATGAAAAAAAAGTCACACCACCAACAGAACAGACTAAAGCTCATCTTTCTTTTTCTTTCATCTGGCTCATCTCCCCGTTCTCCCTCACCCATCTGTTCTCCCTCACCCATCTGTTCTCCCTCACCCATCTGTTTTCCCTCACCCATCTGTTCTCCCTCACCCATCTGTTCTCCCTCACCCATCTGTTTTCCCTCATCCTGGTCTTTTTCTGTCTCTGTGTCTTCCCTGAACTCTTCCTCATCTCCTGTCCTGGTAGATGTTGATGGTATAGAGCTTCCCTGCTGTGACTGGCTACAATATAATAATAATAACCATCATGACAATAATAATAATAATAATAATAATAATAATAATAATACGGTAATAATAATAGCTTTAACAAATATGCCACATTAGTTTAAATAATGGGCTATTAGGGCAACATGACTGGAAGTCTTGTCACGTGGATATGACTTATGGTAGCCTACAAAATAATAGCTATTTTAATACCTGCTGCACAAACCACTTAAAAATAAAATGTGAACAGCTTTTAAGATTTTTCAATACGATTAACCCTCCTTTCTTGGCATTGTGCTGCAATTATTAAATCAATATACAATTAAGACAATAAAGAGACCAAAATGTGTTAATTTATGTTGCCTAACAAAACCTATACAACAGAAAACGTTTCTGACTTTAATCTCAGAATTCTGACAGAATTCTGACTTTTTTATTGTCAGAATTCAGTCAATAAAAAAAAAGAGTTTCAAAAGGGCATTTTCTTTGATAAAGGGCAAACTTCTTAGTGCTTTAGCACCACCTAGTGTCTATGTATGCACTGAGCAACACCTTAAAAGCCTATCCAGTGCTCAATCGAGGTAAGCTGAAGACAGAGCTTACTCTCATCTACAGCAAGGAAGAGTTCAAAGCCTGTTGTGGTGCTGTGGGCCTATTCCAACAATCTAGAAGAAGTCTTTTCAGAAACTGTCACGCTCTTGAAGATCCTCATCACCACACCCATGACCACAGCAGAAGCTGCAAGGTGCTTTTCAACTCTGAAAAGAATCAAGACTTTTCTGAGAAACTCAATGACTCAGGACAGGCTGAATGCATTGGCCATGTTGTCCATGGAGAAAAGACTAGTCACAGAGATGACTGACTTTAACAAGAATGTAATTGAGAAATTTGCAGGGCAGAAGGAAAGGAGGGCAAAATTCATGTTCAAATAGTGCTATTTTTTAAGATATGTTTTGTTTGTTTTTCAGTTGTTTGTTTTGTGTGCACCCCCCTCAGTTTTTTTAGCACCAGCCGCCACTGGTCATTTAGAATGTTTTTAGAGCATAAACAGTAGTGTATAGGATTTCCTGAAAGCGCGTTCACGAGTCTACGGAAACCGCGGCAGACCAAACCAGATGAAAGTGCGCATTCAGCTCGGCAAAGAACTCATGCTCTTCCTCAACACTGAAGTCCTCAGACATTTTTCTTTCGTTGTTTCTTTCTTTGCACAGGTAAACAGCACATTTCTTCTTCTACGCTTGCATTATCGGCAGAGCAGACGCTGAATGCGCACTTTCATCTGGTTTGGTCTGCCGGCTTCCGTAGACTCTAGAACTCGCAGGCGCGAGCTTTTAGGAAATCCTATACACTACTGTTTATGCTCTAAAAACATTCTAAATGACTTCGTTTCGAGTAAATTCTGGATGCTACCAACTCAGGACACTTGGAATACATTGGACGAGCAGTATGGAGGAATATTGACACGTTTTTTGTGGACTTTTATGGACCTTTCTGTCTCGGGCGCCATAGACCTCCATTATTTGAATGTCAGCAGACAGCAAGAAGCCTCCCAGATCTCCAGATGCATTTGAGATATCAAAAAAGTACTCCAGAGTGTTGTTCAGCATGGGGGTGAGTAGAAAAGGAAGGCTAATCATGTTTTGGGTGTACTATTCCTTTAAGCTGTTTTGTGTTGTTTTTTTAAACGCCAAGACGATCGGTATTTCTCCAACTTTTGTCCCTTCAGCCTGACAGAAATAAACGTCAGTCACCAAACAGATTTCCAACACGTAGTGTATTTTTATGTTTTCATTGCTGATATAAAAGGATGGAAACTGCCTGATAGCAGGGTACACACATTAGAATTTCTGGTTAATCCCCTTCTAATGTAAAATATGAAATATTACTGGATTAAGGACATTTCTAGTATAACATTTCACACATATCAATTTTAGAGAAATTGGAAACAGTTGCTCTTTATTTTCCAAAGATGTGGGAGGAGGAGAGGAGAGAATGGATGTTTCAGCTTACTGAAATAATCTGTTCCCCTCCATAACAGGGGAAGAAGTAAATGTACCTGCAGGTCTTTAACTGTGTTTATTCCTCTCACCACCAACAACAGATTATTTCAGTAAGCTGAAATATATGGTTCCCCTCCTTTAATTTTTGCAAATAAAGAGTAAATTTGACCAAATCCACAGGATTTGTTGTTGATGGTGAGAGGAATAAACACTTCCGGGTAAGCTTCGAAGACAGTCCCTCCCTTTCCGTCGGATTTTGTAAGTTGTAAAAGTGTTTTCTGAAATGTAAAATTGCTTTTATAATTTGTAAAAGTGTTTCGTTTGTTGTAAATTTGTTTTCTCAAATGTAAAGTTGTTTCAAGATTTGGAAAAGTGTTTCAGATTTTGTATTGTTGGTTTGCACTTCCCGGCCACCGTAGTTTAGATCCTAACCCTGTCTTTATACTGGATCCATAAAACACATCAGGTTTCTTTAACTTTTAATACTAACATACTGTATGATGAAGACAAAGCACCATTTTCCTTCCACTTCAAAGTTTTCCACCAAAAAGCAATTAGCAAATAGAATAATCTGTTATTTTTTAGATTAATAATCAGATAGCAACCAGGTGAAACTAAAACTTTTCCTCATAAGAGTTCTGGAAGGAGCAGATTCACAGACAGAATATTTTTTTAAATCTTAAATGCAAAAAGCTTATATACTTTTTAACAATTGTGATATAATTGCTGCTCTAAGTGGATTTCTCTGTCAGCTCAAGGCATGTTTTCGAGTCTCTATACTCCAGTTAACAATTAACCGATTGCTAAATTAGTTGACGATTATTTTTAATAATAATTTGTGTTGCCTTATGACATCAGTTCCTTTTGAAAAGCACCGAGTTGCAGAGGTTTCTTCTTTAGTTTTTTGACAAAACAAACTTTTTGAAGGACATTTATTTCCTGGTGTTGGTTTCTTTAGATCTATATTTGTTAAATCCAGGTGGTGGGAATCTTTTCCCACCCATAAACGGACTAATGTGACCCACCTGACACAGGCCGGTGTACGGCTCGGCCCATTTCCTCAGCGATGCAACGCTCTGCTCCAGCTGGCCTGCCGCCGCCTCCTCCACCACTGGCTTAGATTCAGGCCTGGTGTACAGAGAGGGCAGCTGAAACGACCAGCAGAGACGTCTGTTTAGAAGCTGGAGGCGTTTGTTCAGACCTTCAGCTGCCTTCAAAAGTTCTCATCAAGTTCAGGTCCTTCAGCCAACCACAAACATTCCCCTACTGGGCTAACAGCAATCCTGATAATAGAGGTGATCCAAACATTGACCTTTAATACATACAGAGGGGGGGTTAAATCCTAAAGTTAATCTATGATTAAACATTATGAGCTTCCTGGAAGAATCAAGATCGTTAAAACAAAAAATCAAAGAAAGATGCTAACGGTTTATCTAAGATTGACTGCAAAGTTTTGCTTATTTAACAGCTGCCAGTCGGTTTCCATCTAATGTTTCATTCTAGATGCTGTTTCATTTTCTTAGGTGTGCATCTCCAAGTCTGCTTTTATGCATTGCTGGTCTTTTCCTCTGTCAGCTTTTATGGGGCAAAAAATACTCCAACAGATCTAGATATATATTAAATGCTAATAATGTACCAGAGAACTCAATCAACCCAATATAAACGCCTCTAAACTAAACCTTTGCTACACAAATAATGAGTACCGGTAGATATTTTATTGTTTAAAATAAAGTTAATCAGACAGACCATTACAAAAATGTATGTAGAAATTAATTTTGTTTTAAAGACTAAAAGAGAATAAAGAAAAAATGAATTCATGCAGAAGAAACACTTCTCAAAATCTCTTTTCTGGATATATAACAATAAACAATTTCTTAAAGTATGTCAAGTTTGCATGATTGAACAGAGTACTCTACCTCTTTTTATGTATGTTTTATTATCTATTGTTTTTCTGTATTTTAACTTAATCTTCATGTCTCGACGGATAAAAGTAACAATAAAACAATAAAGATCCTGTAGAAAGATTAATACTTTAATGAAGCTTAATTTCTCTGCCTCTGTCTGGTGCATTTAGGTTTAACTGGGGTTCTTTTTCCAGTAAAGTTAAAAATTTATCAAAGACTACTAGAGTATATGGAAGAGGATTAGGGCCACTGTAAAAAAAAACTAATAATTTTTTTACATTTCACTGATTTTTTTGTTTTACTTTAGTATAATATGGGGGGGGTCATAATTCTGAGAAAAAAGTCTGAATCCTGATTTTTTTCTGAGTCTTTTCTCCCATATTATAGTGAAACAAAATATAAAAATCATTTAACTTTTTTTTTTTCAGTGGCTGTTATAGATTTTATGATAATTTTACTTAAATAAAAGAAAAAAGTATGGTGCAGTAAATTTACTATTTTGTGTTTTTCTTCTTCTAGACATAATGAAAGATTGTGAAAAAAAAGAAAAAAAAAGAAACAGTTTATCATAAATGACTTCCATAATGTAAACTGGTGTCACCTCGTCGATGCTCAGGACAGGCTGGGAACTCTTCTTCTTCGCCTCGCTGGCAGCCAGCACAGAGCCGCCCATCAGAGCCGTTACACCGGGAGCCGCGGCAAACAGCGACACCTGGTGGATTACACACGCATGACAGCAACACGCAGATGCGAATCTAACATCCCCTGGCGTTTTTTATCTCCAGTTTTATTAGAAAACTCTCCGACAAGTACGCGAAAATAATTTACACAGTGAAATATTCAAACATTTACATCCGGGCTCCTTAGGATTTAAGAGTTAGCGAAAGGAGCTAGCTACATGCTAAAGTCACCGCGGAAAATATTGGCAAGACGATCTACAGAGAACGAAATTAGACCCTCATATCGCAGCAATTATGAAAAGGAAATGTAGGCTGTAAAGACTTCTAGAAAGACGTTCAGTATAGTTACCAGTTTGACAGATGACATTCTCATCCAGAAGACTTTTCCTTCACTACGGCAAGCCACGAGGGATTTGCGCATGCGTGTTTTGAGAAAGGGAAAAATTACATTTACGTGACTTTTTATTTCAGATGGGTTTTTTTTTTTTTTTTTTTTTTTTACACTTTTAAATATATTATTAAGGCTGTTTTTTTTTTTTTTTTTACTTTTTATTTAAGATTTTTATTTCTGCGTTTTTAAAAATAAATTTGTTGAGTGAAGCATTTTTTCAATGCCTCCACAGTATTTTTGCTTTGCTTGTTGGCAGATCTTTTCTTTTTATATTTATATTTAAAGCCATGCATAGTTTAATGCCCGTTTGAAGAGATTTTATCACCACTGCACAGTTTGCACAGCACTAGCTGCAAATAATTGCATTTGAAGTGATTGTAATTCTACAGAGAATACAAGGGTCAGATCAGTTTGGGTAAACATTGGTTCAGACATTTAAAAGAAAAGAGGAAAGTCCTGTTTCACATCAACAGACCAGCTTCTGAGAAAGTATGATCAAATGGTTTCCTCCTGAACAAGAGCATCACCATCTGTAAAGATATTGTGGAACTGGGCTTTTAAAGGTAGGATTCTTCATTTTCTGGAGCTCTAAGCAGGCCTCCAGGTAATCAGATTTTTTAAAGTGGTGTTCTGGGTGTGTGGTAGAGGTAGAGCACATAGAACACATATGGAGGCCTTCAACACAGCATTCCTGGGTTTAAGTCCTGGCCCTTTACTGCATATCCTCCACATATTCCCTGCTACACCACACATAAAATAAAGGCCAGTTGTGGCACGAAAAAATATGGTGACCTACAGCTTAAGATAACTTTTAAACAATTTGGATTATTCTTTTGTGTTTGGATATTTAACAAAAAAAGGGTAGTGGTGGCCTAGTGGTTAGAGCATTGCACTTGGCTCTCTGAGGATATGAGTTCAAGTCCCACACACTCCCATGTACTGTAACCCTCAGAAAAGACTTAAAGGAATAGTACACCCAAAACATGATTAGCCTTCATTTTCTACATACCCCCATGCTGAACAACCCTCTGGAGTACTTTTTTGATATCTCAAATGAATCTGGAGATCTGGGAGGCTTCTTGCTGTCTGCTGACATTCAAATAATGGAGGTCTATGGCGCCCGAGGCAGAAAGGTCCATAAAAGTCCACAAAAAACGTGTCAATATTCCTCCATACTGCTCGTCCAATGTATTCCAAGTGTCCTGAGTGGGTAGCATCCAGAATTTACTCGAAACGAAGTCATTTAGAATGTTTTTAGAGCATAAACAGTAGTGTATAGGATTTCCTAAAAGCGCCTTCACGAGTCTACGGAACCGCGGCAGACCAAACCAGATGAAAGTGCGCATTCAGCTCGGCAAAGAACTCATGCTCTTCCTCAACACTGAAATCCTCAGACATTTTTCTTTCGTTGTTTCTTTCTTTGCACAGGTAAACGGCACATTTCTTCTTCTACGCTTGCATTATCGGCAGAGCAGACGCTGAATCATGTTTTGGGTGTACTATTCCTTTAAGGGGATGCTGGGTTAGTGGTTAGAGCAGTGCGCTTGTGCTCTGAGAAGGTTGCAAGTACCTGGTTTGATCCGCAAAGTCTCCACTCTGGGTTCCTGAGCAAAAATCCTTAATGCCACACTGCTCACCACCGCTGCACAATGGCAGCCCACTGCTCCCTAAGGGGATGGATTAAATGCAGAGAGTTAATTTCATTGCTCTGTGCTTGTGACAGTGTAATGACAATGAAGTTGAATTCCATTCTAAAATTAAAGATTATATTGTTGTACCAAGTAATTGAATCAGAGTCAGTGAGTCGATGCAATCAACTGGTTTTCCTTAGGTAGAAAACTTTGACAGGATGAAGATGTGTTGTGAATTGATGCTATATAAATGAACTGAATTGGAACTGAATCTAATCAGTATCAGTTTAATCTGTCAAACAGGCTGCATGTAGGGATTTTAAAGGTCCAGCAAGCAGGTGTCAGTATTGAGTGACACAGCATCAATAATTTGGCAATGTGTTGAAAGACTTCATGGCGCCTCATCAACCAATCACAATTTTAAACCATGACTGCAGTTCTATTCTAGAAAGTTTTTGTTGTACATTTTATCCTTATATGAATTAGTCAGAATTGAAAACCAAACAAACGTTTTTCTAAAGACTTTTAAAAGTGAAAAGTCAATTTAAAACAGAGTATGCTTTAGACACTGCTCAAAAAATAAAGAGAACCTGTAAAAATAACAATTCAACTTTTATAAAACTTCTGTGAAATCAAACTGCCCACTCAGTAAGCAATGCTGATTGACAATCAATCCCACATGTTGTTGTGCAAATGGAATGGACAATATATGGAAATTATTGGGGATTATCAAGACATCGGGCAGATGATCCGGTCACTTTTGAATATTAGTGCTTTCACACTCGTGGTAGCATGAGACGGACTGTACAACCCACACAAGGAGCTCAGGTAGAGCAGTTCATCGAGGATGGCTCATCAATGCGAGCTGTAGCAAGAAGGTTGTGTCTGTCAGCGAAGTATCCAGAGGCTGGAGACAGTACAACAGTACAACAGGAGACATGGAGAATGTCGTAGGAGGGTAATAACCCAGCAGCAGGACTGCTACCTCCACCAGGAACAGGGGCACTGCCAGAGCCCTGCAAAATGACCTCCAACAGGCCACAAATGTCTATGTGTTGGCAAAAATAGTTACAAAAAAAATGATTCCATGAGGATGGTATGAGGGCCTGACATCCACAGAAGTGGGTTGCTCTCACAGCCCACCACCATGCAGGATGCTTGGTATTTACCAGAGAACAGGACTGGCAAATTCACCATTCTACAGAGGAAAGCGGGTTCATAACATGCAAGTCTGGAGAAACCATGGAAAGTGATGGAAAGTGACTCTGTTTCCAAGTTTGAAGACGTTTCCCTTCCCATCCACAAAGACTTTTCAATTCGAAATAGCATTGAGTTTGAGGCTCTTATACATTAGCCCAACAAATCCTTTAGAAAAGATAAAAATTGGAACGGACCAATAGGTCCACCCCTTCGGAATGGGTGTCGTTTGGCTTTAAACGTCCTGGGTTCCTTCTAATGTAGGACAATGCTAGACCTCATGTGGCTGAAGTGTGTCAGATGAAGGCATTGAAGCTATGGACTGGCCTGGCCATTCCCCAGACCTGAACCCATGTTGCACCACTGACCTGTCCAGTAGGTGGACCCTTTAGTCCAGGTCTGGGAGCAAATCCCTGAGGAGATCATCTGTCACCTCATCAGGAGCATGCCCAGGTGTTTTAGAGAGTTCATGCAGGCATATAGAGGCCACACACAATACTGAGCCTCATTCTGACCTGCTCTAAGGAAATTAAATCAAACTTAGATCAGATTGTAGGATTTTCCACTTTAATTTTGCGTGCAACTCCAAATCCAGGCCTCTAGTGGTTAATAAATTGGATTTCCATATGATGATTTTTGTTGTCAGTATATTCAACTTTGTACAAAACAAATTATTCAATATGAACATTTAATTTATTCAGATCTGACTGTTCCCTTTATTTTTTTGAGCAGTAGGAACAGAATTAGAAATACTATGTTAGAGTCTAAACCTGATCGCTTTTCTGATTGGTTGAAAGATTAGGACATTTTTGTGAATTTTAATTCAAACAAAAAAAAAACTACTGGAGTTACATAATAACATGTCCCTTATTATAACTAGATAAATCCATAAAAGTAAATATTTAATGGTTAAATCTTTTAGATATAATCAACAAATGGCTTAAAAATGAATTAAACCATTAGAAAAGACAGGTAAACAGGTACAGCTTGACCAGTATGAACATTTATTTCTGGAAAGAAGTTACAAATCGTTTCCAAAGAGTTTCTACTCAGAGTAAGATATGTTATTCAGATTTATCGATTCCCCCTGCAGACAGTTGAATAAGCATTGTGAGTTTTTGTTTCTAACATCCTCTCTTCCATTTTCCTTGTGACCGGCTAGAGACTGGTGGACTATAGGATGCTGCTCTGTGTCTGCATGGTCCTCAGACAGGGACAGATGGACTCTGTTGGTTACACGTTTCTTCTTCAAACAGCAACATGGAAACCGAGCATTGTAATGACAGAGACATGGTTTATGGGCTTTTTATTAAACCAGCTGCAGAAACTGTGATGAATGTGAAATGTAAAGGGATGAAACACTCAGGAATGTTTGTATAAAAATAAATGCATGAATAAAAGCACCCAAATGATGATTTGAAATGTTCAGAACCAGAGAATGTTTACTCCAAAATTCCTGATGTATAATTCACACCTAGACTACGGTAAGCAAATAAGTTGTACTGAAGAGTTATCTGCATTTATGCTTTTCCAGTTCGCTAACTTTACTGACCCTTTACAAAACAATGAACTAAAAAAACGGGAGCATCCACTTGTAGATCACATGCACTGCAGGGACGGAGATGCCAAACTGCAAAGGACGGAAGACGACGTACAAAAATATTTGAACAGAACCGGGCTTTCAATGAAACATTCCTAATACTGTTACTGCATAGCTCAGGGGGAAAAAAACCAACATCTTCATAAAATAAATAAATACGCAGCGGACAGATGTGACTGCATCGTTATTTGCTCTAGCCCTTTTCACAGCGCAAAACTAAAATAAAGCTGGTCGTCAAACACAGCTACGTGGCTTATTGAATCAAGGTGTTAGGCTGTTCAAACGTGCAAGCTTTATTCTAAGACAGCAGTGGGATTAAATCTAAAAAAAAAAGAAAACAGTGCTAAAGATAACTTGGTCTGAAATGAAAACAGCTCTCAGTCAGTAAAAACCTACAGAATCTGTTGAAATAAAGGCTGGTAATCATTAGCAGAGGTTAATTACCAATGGACCTCAAACAAGAACATTTTAACGTAGAAAACTGTTTGAAAAAGAAGTTCAAGGTCTGAATTTCAGATCTTTTGGTGAAAAAAATGCTAAATCCTTTATTTTCTTCCACTCAACTAGTCAAACATTTAACTGTTTCTTAATAAAGATGTTTCATTTATTGAACAAGTCGCACAAACATAAAACTGACCCAAAGTACTAAGCAGCTGTATCCAAAACGCCAACCAAATAAACAATCATAAATTAAAATATGAAAATATTAGACTATTCACCAGCATAAAATGCCTCATTTGAAATAAATCAAGATATCAACCTAAATACCTTTGTGTGGACAATTTTAAAGCTAATTTGAATTAAACTTTTTCCCATATCTCATATTTCATGTAATTTAAATGTCATTAAACAACACAAGTCTCTACATAAGTTAAGCACAGTTACAGTATTTGATAATGGTGATTACATTTTTGTTGTTTTTATTTTAAATTTTAACATGTTTTACAGGAAAGAATATCCTACGGTTATAGAGCTAGTCAAGTGAAAGGCAGCTGCTAACCTGAGTGCAGCTAGCTAAAGCTAAAGCAGCTTGTTTTATTTTCATAAATATGCAAGTTAAATTGTACTGTAAAGCATACAAATCTCATGCCAACCTTTTTGTTCTCTTTCTTTTTCAGATGCAATCCTTTAAAACTACACCTATTTAAACAATTTTTGTGCTTTTTCTTGTAAGTTATAAACACCCGTAATCAGCTAATTTGAGGAGAGTAGTGTGAAAGCTAACAGCAGTTAGCTGGAACTGAGGCTGTTATGTTTTATTTGTTTGGTTTTTTTCTGCAGCTATATTGGTTTCATAGAAATGTATTAAATCATTTAATACAATTACAAACCAAACAAGATAAAATTTCTTTGTTTTAAATACAAAATTGTTTCATAGTTTCAAAACACATAAAAGCCAACTGTTGGTTAGCATAAGCTAAAGCTAGGTTTATCAAAAGATTTTCTGCCATTATCTAGCGTTTTAAACTTCACTGAGTGAAAATTATATCAATTTGGTTCTTTTACATAGTCATTTTTGCAGTTAAATTAGTTTATAATGGAAAAGAAATAAAATAGCTTATCAGAGTAACAATTCTACTCGCACCATCTTTCCTTTGTTCTGATGATAAAACTTTGATTTAATCACATTAAATTCTTACATTTATTTGATACATTTTTAACTATTAATCAATGAGGAAACTTCTTTGCAAAAAAAAAGCAAAAAAACGAATAAACGTTTAAAGCTAAATCGATATAAGATAGCTGCAGGGACCAGCTGCTAATGCTAACTTTGGCATATTTTGTTTCAATTTATGCTATGCTAACTAAAATGATAAAAGATTAAATTATGCTGGTTATTTTCTCTGTTATTTTATATAGTCAACTAAAGAATTAGGTATATTCATTTAATTAAAGGCAAATCAAGTCAGAACCAGATGATGAATTAGCTGTGGCTAGCATTAGCTAAAGCCAGGTTATATTTACCAACTTACACATTTTTGCAATGAATTCACTTATATGCTTTGTTAGTAAAAATGTTTTGTAAATGGTAGATATTTTGGTCTTCAAAATATAATTAGGAATACTTTAATAAAGCAATTGGAAAACTAATCAAAGTAGATGAGCTCTTGTTTTTTTTTTTTTTTGCAGACAGAAAGCAATGGTTTAAATTTTGTAGTGGACAGTTATGCTTCTATCACAAAGTGTAAACATGTATCAAGCAGATTTTAAATGGTCATTGATCTAACATTATAATGGTTAGACATTAACGGATGATTTTGTTGATATTTTGAAAAACCTTAGGTTAAACCAATGGAAAAGAACATTTCAAAAAATGCCCTTATAATTTATCCCCGCAGTGAAAACACAAAACAATTTCAGTCAGGTGGAGAATAAATGTTGAGATTCTGCTAATAGAAAATGTTCTTGAATGAGGTCCAGATTTATTGAAATGCCCAAAAATCCCACATCTTATTTCAACCAGGGAACATTTTTCCTTCATTTAAACTCAGAGAGTAATTCTAGACGCAGTGAAATTCCTCCAGCGATACAGTGCAAGCTACACTATTTACACTCACATTATGAACCAATAAAGTGCTGGGAATGTAAACAAAATCAAACGTACAGCAGCTCAGCCCCTAACCTGTGTATTATCTATCATATAATGGATCCCTCCCACACACACACACACACACACACTTTCAAACCGTTTCACAGAAGGCAGCAGGGGAGCGTAGAAAGACACGTGATGCAGTGTTATATATGACCATGAGCACAGTACGCTGGATATCTGGAATCAAAGAGCAGAACTGGGACTAAAAGCTGGAACGCACTGGAAGCAAAAAAAGGGAACCGTAATGAGTTTAAAGCTGGTGGCAGACCACGGCATCAGCAGGATCCGATGCATCATCTGTTGTACGCCTTAAATAGTTTCCTACCGACTGCTTCTTTATATTTGGAGACGGATTATACAATCAGCTACACTACCGAATATAGTGCTATACTTATTGATATTAATTTTGTAGGGATTTAAAGTAGTGGTAATATTTCTGCTAATCTATTTAAAGAAATATCTTGGTGTACGAGCCTCTGGAAGCGAGCGGAGATTTCTGTGACTTGTGAATTTGCTGGACTCGGCCGCTTCCAGTGCGTTTCTGCAGCAAGCCTGACCGGGCCTAAACAGAATTACTGGTGATTATAGACGCAGTCCGTAACACAAACCAGCAGAATGAAACCTGTTTTTTTTTTGTATCCGCCCTGACATCATTTTTTTTCCTTTAACCGTCTGAGAAATTGGTGGTTGTGAAAATGTTCAACTGACTGGTTAAATGGGAGGCCTAGTAAAAGCGCAGGTCGGCTGCCTTCATTGGTAAGGAGGAACGACTCTGCGGCCGCAGCCCCGTTCCTCTCCCTACGGAAAGTGCTGGTCTCTGGTTTAAAAGATCAGGGCATGCCCACCCGGTGGGACGCCTCGGTTCTGGAACAGTCTGTATAAAACGAGCCGCGGCGGGGGAGCAGACCTCAGCTGCAGCGTCTAACGTGCTCCAGCACGTACTCTGGAAAGTGTAGGCTGCAAACCTGCAGACCGTCCAGTTTGCAAGGCATCCTGGGATACTCGTCCTCCTTCCACTTGTTTTCATCGGGGTCGAAGGTGAGGATGGAGTCACTGTAGTGGCCGTTGTAGCAGAGGCCGCCCAGCACCATGATCTGCCTGTCCAACACCGCCACCCCATGGCCGCTGCGCCCGATGGGCATGGAGGCCAGGATGGTCCACTCGTCCGTCTCCGGGTCGTAGACCTCGGTGGACGGGCAGCCCTGTGACTCGAAGGACGCCCGCAGGATTACACACACCCCTCCGAACACGTACAGCTTCCCGTTGTGGGAGATCATCTTGTGGAAGCAGCGTGCGTAGTTCATTTTGGATTTGTTCTCCCAGCAGCTGGCGTGGTTGCCGGGCAGCAGCGAGCCACGGGCCGCGCGCGTCCTGTGAGAGTCCAAGCCACCAGCACCACCACATCCTCCTCCTCCACCGCCGCCGCCACCTGCCTCCCGGCCCGGATCGAACACACACACCTGTTTGGAGGTGGAGGAGGACGTGATGCCACCTGTGATGTACAGTTTGCCGTTTAGGACGGTTCCCTCATGGCCGTATTTATTAACAGGATACGGATCCACAAACTCCCAGCGGTCCTCTGTGATGTCGTAGCGCTCCGTCGAGTAGAACGTCTCATCACGGGTGCGACCTGCCACAGCGTAAATGAACTTTCCGATGACTCCCACGGCGAACTCTGACCTATGAAACAAGGCAGCATAAAGAGACAACAATTGGCTATCTAATTATTAATCGAAAAAATTATCAACAGATTAATCGATTTCCAAAATAATCGTAGTTGCAGCCCTAGATCAGTCAGAACGGATGGAGAACCTCTGAGGACATCG
Source organism: Cyprinodon tularosa (assembly GCF_016077235.1). Lineage (NCBI taxonomy): Eukaryota > Metazoa > Chordata > Actinopteri > Cyprinodontiformes > Cyprinodontidae > Cyprinodon > Cyprinodon tularosa. Next base: position 474,365 of record NW_024039267.1, on the reverse strand, counting down.
GTTTGACAGTAGAAACCAAACAGGTAAATCATCTATGCTTCCAGATGAAAAGGTCAAAGTTGAGATTGGTCTGACCTGGGAACAGACATGTCAGCCATGCGCAACCACGAGTTCTGCCGAGGGTCGTAGCGGTAAACTTTGGATGAGGCGTGAAACTCTCCGTCGGGCCCCAGCTCCTCTCCGCCCAGCAGGAAGGCAAAGTTGTTGACGATGGCCAAGCAGTCCGGCCTGAGCGGCACCTGAGGACCCTCCAGCTCCCACCACACCTGAGAAACAGAAGCTGCAACGGTTACCAACAGAACTGCCTCTCTGGAACAAAGAGACTCACTGCATCATTCAGCCATGTTAATACAGGTGCAGCACGGCACCACAGTCAGAACAACTACTGATAAGAACTACTGTAAAGAACCAGAAGGAGCCAAAGGAACGAAGGCGGACTCAGCCACCTTGGGACGCTGCAGCAGCAGGATCTTGCTGTTCACCATGCTGTGGCCGATCATCCCCCTGAAGACGGCGGTCTGCGGGCGGACGGAGCGGATGCGGTTGGATCGCGTCTCCATCAGAGGCTGCTGGTTGACATCATGGAAGTAGCTGAGCGCCTGATCCACTTCCTGCCGCAGCTGCCTGGAATACCGGTAGAACTCTGATGTTTTCACCTGAGGAGAAAGAATCAATATCAGCTGGTGGAGTTTGGAGGCTGAGACAAAAGAATTTATTGCAAGAAAAAAGGTTAAAATGTATTTAACGTCCTCAGATGGAGAGATGGAGCTCTGACTGAGGCAACCTCAGTACTAACATTTATATCTTACAAAATCCCAACACACACTCCCCCCAGGGGAACCAACCCACCCCCTGCATAAAGAACTTTCTCACACTTGAACATTTGGAGGAAAAACATGAGTTCATCAAGGCCGTTCACTGTTAGGTTGATATATCTTTCACTGGCCAGATGGATCTTCTCTAAACATCAGTCCTCCCTGATGTTTAGACCATTGGTCTCACCTTCTCAAAGATGTCGGCAGGCGTCATGAGACAGAAGCGGATGGACTGCACAATGGTGTCCGTGTGCCTCCAGCGCCGCCGGTCATGTCTCAGCCAACCCTGGACCGCCTCGTACAGCTCGATTTCTGGGTAGCGGCTCAGAGCGTCGCTGTTCAGGTAGGCCTGGTTCACCAAGACAGAACAGACAGATGTATCATCTACCCCTGAACTGGTTTAAAATGGTGATATACACAAAGAGGCATACTAATCAAAAACTTGCTGTTTTGATAAAGTTTATAGTTAAAAACAGGGTCATGTTTGCTTAGTGTCTGAGTGAGTAGAGGAGGTAGGCCGAGGTACAATAATCAACCCTGATACAGTGGGAAAAAATTTAGTCCAGACAAACATTTCTCCTTAACTCAAACCTTCTTATACCCCATTCAAAATAGTCGGGTTATCCTGAACTATTTCCTATATTGATGCTGCTATACATTTAGATTGCTGGAGGACATAGCGACCACCTTTCATTATTTAGCTACATTCTATCAACTTAATTCAATCTTTGTTAGTTTATTCTTTTCTCGTCACAGTAGCTTCATCTGGTCTGTTCCAGTTTGGCCATGAACCATCCTGGAGAGAAATACCAGGGTCTGTTTCAATAAGCATGTAAAAAAAATCTCAGATTCAAATCCTCAACTCTAAATTGGTCTAGCCTAAGGATGGAAACTCTGAGTTCTTGAATTCACAATGGCTGCTGTGAGTTAGTTCAGTCCACTCTGAGTTGAACACTTGCGTAACAATTATGAAAATCCATTATCAGTGGCTTTGAAGTCCTCTATGGCAGGCAGTTTTAACATTTATTAGAAGCACTCTCCTCTCTCTCCATTTCTACTTCAGTAAAATTGGATTCTTCCAGGTAAGAATCACATTCCTAGATGATTTTCTAAATTACATTGTTGCAGCAGAAACTGCATTTCAGAAAGTAAAAAAAAACAAAATTATACTAGTAAGTAGGGCTGGGCAATAATTCAATAACGATATATATCGATCGATAGACGTGTGGCGCAATAGAAAAAAAGAGGGTCGATAAAAGTTCGATAAAAAAAGAAACGCAGTTTTCCTTCCTTCTCATTGTAGCCTAGCATGTAGGTTTATGCTAGTCACTGCTTCCTCCTAACCAATCACAACCGCGGACCCAGGCACGCCGTCACAAAGCCCCGCCCTCTCAAATCACAACACAGAGCACATGAAGCTGTCGCAGCAAGGAGAGGCGGAGGAAATTGTTTCAAAGAAGGGTTTTTGTAGTTCGGCAGTCTGGCAGTATTTCAGTCATGGCAAGTCGGACAAAAAACATTTATTTGTTATATTTATTTTGGTCACTTTTCTGGTCACTTTAGTTTACTCTTTGTCAGTATTTAATAACATAACTCAGGTCTCTTAAGTTATTTTTCTTTAAAACAATTCTGTTATGGTTAAAAAAGTTGGTTAAATAAAGATTTAATTCAAAGTCTGTGTTTGTGTTTTTATTTAAAATTAACTCATTTAGCAATATTATAAAAAGTCCAGGCAGAGCTGCACATAAAATATGGTTTCAAATCTTTTCAATTATTATCGATATCGATCAATATGCATTTTTTTTTTATCGATAAGCTTTTTTTCCTATATCGCCCAGCCCTACTAGTATCGGTAAGAATTAAGTTTTACATACCTGGATATGTTTACACATTATAAGTGGCTGTTTTAATATTTCTCAGCTTGAATGAATATGTATTTATGATATCTAAAATACTATTTTTCATAGTCAAAATATAAAATTGTCATTTTGACAATTAATAAATGTATAAATGTTTTGTTTTTTTCAGATATCAGAAATACGTATTCAGTTAAATTGATACAAATTAAAACGACCTGCCATAAGCTTTTTGTGACCATGATAACATTACAGGCAAAACTAGTTTAGTGCTTGAATGGTAGTGGATCCATCTATTTGGGTGAAATCATCTATCAGCAGGTGAATATAGAGCATAAAAACATTGTTCTAATGGATAGAACCTGTGTATCATCTCATGGGGTTCCTCCTCATGTTAATTCTGACTTCCATCACACACTAAATACTAACTGGCTGTGAAGGCGCAGTAGGTTGGCGCACACGACCCATACATTGAATCCCACCTGTGGTCTTTTGCCGCATGTCTCTTCCCCTCTCTCATAACCCCTTTCCTGTCAGACTACTGTCCATAAAATTGAAAAATGAAAAAAAAAAACTTTTAAAGCTATGGATTCCTTCACTCTGTTGTTTAAACAGCCAAACATGTTTGATAGATGTGATGAAGAAAAAGACTTCCTCAGAGAGATGAAGGTTACAGAACAAACGCATGGATCAAGCTTCATGTTAAGCTATCAAACCTGGAGTCTCTCCAGACTGAGGTAGGACAGGAAGTCGGATCGGCTCATGAGAGGGACAAAGTTGTCAAGGAGGAAGTTGTCGAGCTGCTCCTGGACGCCCTCCACGCCGACGCTAAAGTCCTCCAGGAGGCGCATGACCTCAGCACAGTTCTCCAGACAGATCTTAGCCAGCAGGAAGGAGCAGCAGAACTCCACCGCCTCCGTCAGCTGGACGTACATGGCCGCCTGCAGGCACAGCATGAGTTTTTCCTCAGTCAGCACTGAGATAGAGTTTCGCCTCAACACGGGTCAACATAGATGCGACGGTACCTGCAAGATCTCCTGGACGGTGGGCATGCTGAGCTCCAGAGCGCCGTAGTACATGAATCGGAGAATGTGGCCGAAGCCGGCGGCTGTCAGCCCTTTCATGTGGATCTTATCCTGGTCCCGCTCCCTCATGTCGGCCGTGAACATGACCCGGAAATAGTCGCTCTGGGTGGCCAGCAGCGCCTTGTGGGCCTGTCAGTGGAGTCAATAAATCTTATTTAACTCAAAGACTTCTCCTCCAAAGAAACTAATGCATTTGAATTCAGTTAGAATCCAACTAAGTATTGTCATTTTCAGGAAAAGAATTACAATCTTCTTTTTTGTTTATCTGTAATAAACAGTAGCATCTCTTTTTATTCCTCTATAGTCACAATATGCAGTCTAAAGCAGGCATCCCTAAAGAGGGCCGCTGTCCTGCAGGTTTTAGAGGTTCCTCTGCTTTAGAACAGCTGATTCTGATGATTGCAGTTCAGCAAAAGCCATAAAACCTGCAGGACAGCTGCCCTCGAGGACCGACTTTGGGGATGCCTGCTCTAAAGGCTGTTTAAAAGATGGCTAAGTTGTTTACAGTAATTAATGCTAATAGTGCTAACTGTACATATTGCTAAAATGCGATGCTTAAGTTACAATGAAAACTTCCCCATTATGTTGTCCTAGTCTTTCAAAATATAAGAAATAACTCGCTTTACAGCAAATCGTCTCAAACAAATTGTGAGGACACCTCTGTAGCTAATATAAAAAATAAATGAAGTAAAACATCAGAGCTGGAAAAAGTGTAAAATATAAGTGTTGTTAATATAATTGGTGAAGATAAATATAATCTGTACAAATCTGTATCAGCAAAGAAATCAGTTAATCAAACTGATCTAAAGTCTCTTCAGGGAAAGACTGCTGCACCTATGGTGCACAAAGCAGCTCTGTCACAGATCTACGGTGGCTGAGAAGTGCAAAACACATTTACAATTAAAAAACACATTAACAAATAAAAAACAAAATAACATTTGAAGAAACAAAATTATATTTATGAAACAAATGTATTTTTGAAAAAAAAAAGTTTAAATTTTTAAAAACAAATTTACATTTTAGGAAACAAATTCACATTTTAAATAAGTTAGATTTTAGGTGAGAGAAAGTTTCATTTTAGAGAAAAAAAATACACTATAGGGAAACTAATTTACATCTAAAAAAAAATTGACCGTTCGGAAACACTTGTACAAGTGCAAAGACAAAACTGCAAGCGGCAAAACACAGTTACATAGCCAAAAACAAATTAACAAAAGACGGCTACACGGAAAGGGAATGTCCCAGTGGCCGGATGTGACGTCACGATTACTCTGACTTGTAGTACAAACAGCTCAATCTGTAGTCCTCCTGCTTCACGTGAAAAGTCAGCGGTGATTTTATTATTGTGGAGCAAATTTCAGCCAATTTACACCATTTTGTTCTTCGTGCGGACGGTCTCTGGAACTTTTACGGGACACGGACCAGGTGGCAGGACCAGCGGAACTGCTGCAACGCAGCCACTGCCATGAATTGAGCTCGGCCCTGCTGCTTGGTCCTGCCACCTGGTCCTTGTCCCGTAAAAGTTCCAGAGACCACAATAAGGGCAAAACATTGTTCGGTTAGCGTAAACTTAAGAAAAACTGCTTCAGTGCAATTCTTTCCATCTAAAATCGCCGCTGACTTTTCACGTGAAGCAGGAGGACTACAGATTGAGCTGTTTGTACTACAAGTCAGGGTAATGGTGACGTCACATCCGGCCACTGGGACATTCCCTTTCCGTGTAGCCGTCTTTTGTTAATTTGTTTTTGGCTATGTAACTGTTTTGCCGCTTGCAGTTTTGTCTTTGCACTTGTACAAGTGTTTCCGAACGGTCAATTTTTTTTTAGATGTACATTTGTTTCCCTATAATGTTTTTTTTTTTTTCTCTAAAATGAAACTTTCTCTCACCTAAAATCTAACTTATTTAAAATGTAAATTTGTTTCCTAAAATGTAAATTTGTTTTTAAAAATTTAAACTTTTTTTTTTTCAAAAATACATTTGTTTCATAAAATATAATTTTGTTTCTTCAAATGTTATTTTGTTTTTTATTTGTTAATGTGTTTTTGAATTGTAAATGTGTTTTGCACTTCTCAGCCACCGTACAGATCCTTCCTCCCCGCTGCTGTTATGCTACGATTCCTAGTGACAGCGCACCGCCGGTATGTTGGGGTCTGAGCGGCTCCAATAGCTAAATAATATTAGAAGGCAGGATGGTAATCTGGATGATTTGACTGCACTGATTAAGTTTTCAGGCAGATTTTCTCACTGAAAAACATATTAAAACTAGTTTTTATCCACTGATCACAGCAAATATAGCTGCCATTGTTAGAGGGAAAGAAAGGATAGGTTAGCTCCGCCCAACGTGTATCAAACCAACTTTTCCATCATGCAGCTAGAGCAGCAGAGATGCTTCATGCACCCGTCAGAGCTGAACATGTACAAGCATCAAAAATGAAGCAGCATGCACGTTTCTGCTGCTCCTGCTGCTTGAGGTGTGAACGTAGCATAAGACTTCTAAAGCTCCCAATAGGCTTAAGCTCACTGTGTACCTTGCACATGGTTTTCTGCTTTGTAAGGTTTTATTTTAAAAACAATGATTGTATGTGCAATTCTTAAATGAGATCTTTAGGTCCTTTTTTATAGTAGGGATTTTTCAATCAAAAATGTGGTTTTTTGTTTGTTTATAATAGGGTTTTTGATTAAAAGGAAATCAAGATTAAGTGATTATGGATCCTCCAGCTAACTTCATTAAAACTCCCAAAAGGCTGTAAAAGTGCTGAAAGCCTGAGTTCCTATTAGTCATAGTTAAAGGAAAAGTCCGCTAATATTCAGAATTCAAACTTCTGAAATTACTTTAAATAGGAAATTATTACATCCTGTTCAATAAATGATAAGTGCTTTTAATTAAGACAAATTTTCATTTGAATGTGCTTTATTGGAGACATCTATGTTTGTCAAAGAACACTACTTGTGCCTTCAATATGGACATTTCAAATTGAATTTTGGCATGTATTTGCTGGGGTACATTTTGAAAAATAAATCTCAAATGTTTTTTTCTTTTTCATTTTAATTAAGTAAAAGGATGAGCAGTGTTGAAGAAAATGCAAATGCAAATAAGATGATTGATTACTAATTTCATTTATGAGTCAAACAATGCAGCCACATTCCTAAAATGAAAAAGCATTTCCAGAAATGCTTTTTCATTTGAAATATGGTAACGATTTGCTTCCATACTTCAACTCAATGCCCATAGGAAGACGTTATCTGGATATAACCTAACGGAATATCTTCAGAATATCTCCAAATGACACAAAACTCATATGGGTGAGTAGAACACGATGTAATAACGTAAAATCAAGGGCCCAATGTAAAAGAAACGGTGTTCCCCTTTAACTGAGGTAATATTAGTTGAAGGTTGTGGTCCAATTGTTTGTTTTACTCGTTTTTTCATTTCCATCTGCTTTTATTTTCCTTCTATTGTTTAATTCATGTAAAGCTTTTTGAATTGTCTTTATACTGAACTCTACTATACAAATAAATTTGCTTTCATCCTTTCCTTACTCTTGTGTGAACTTGTCATTTGCCTTGTAGCCAATGCCACACCTCGATCCCTCCACTCAATAAGGAAAAACAGCACATTTTAATATATTCTAACTTTATCTGCTAAGTTTAGTCAGCAGGTTTTACTAACAGATACCAAGGTTACCTGGAAGTGGTGCTCCTCTATGAGCAGCGTGACATCCAGCAGCAGGCGCTCTTCGTAAAGTGCACGGAAACCGGACGACACGCTCCCATCATGCACCTGGGACAGGTACACCTCCACATCTCCCCCCGACATAACACACCTGAAGGTGTGAGGAAACCAAAGCATCAGTGAGTCAAACTGGAGAAAAATAAATTCAGGGGCTCACAAACTGCAAAGGTCTCTTTGAGATGAAGGTAGTTTTTGTGTGATCGCTGCAGCAGCTGGAGTGATATTTGATGAGATGGCCAGCACTTCATCCGTCCCAGCTCACCAAACATTTGAGCTTCACAGACACACAGTCTGAAGGAGAACTACCAGCTCCTCGCCTCATTCTATATGGAAATGTGCAGCAATGATCGCACAAAAACCCAACATTAAAACACACAAATATCCACAAACACTCACCTCTGATTGGCCACGGGCATGTCAGAGGGGGTTGTCCGAGCCAATCAGAGGACAGTGCCCCTTGTGTCCTGTAGATGCTAACAAACTCCCTTTTGTGAGCGTCAATCACCTGAACGACAGAGCGTTAAAAACAGCGTTAAAAAGCAACGTTACCGGGTCACAGCGCGGCTGAACGTGCAGGTGGAGCATGTCTGCACATGTTCAGCCGGTCTGCTAATGACAACAGCTTCAATAAAAATCTAAACAAACTTGCTAAATATTTCAGTCAGAAAACAATGTTAGGGTGTAGAAGGTAGTTATAGTCAGAATTAAAAAGATGATATCAGTTTAATATGAAAATTATCATGTAGCTTATTAAATCAAAGTCATTTCAGCAGATTAAAAAGCCGTTTTAATAATTAATGGATGTTTTTAGCAGCAAAATACAAGAACAATGATCAAAACTGCAGAGGATCTATCCTGGAGCTTCCCCTTAAAGGAATAGTACACCCAAAACATGATTAGCCTTCATTTTCTACTCACCCCCATGCTGAACAAAACTCTGGAGTACTTTTTTGATATCTCAAATGCATCTGGAGATCTGGGAGGCTTCTTGCTGTCTGCTGACATTCAAATAATGGAGGTCTATGGCGCCCGAGACAGAAAGGTCCATAAAAGTCCACAAAAAACGTGTCAATATTCCTCCATACTGCTCGTCCAATGTATTCCAAGTGTCCTGAGTGGGTAGCGTCCAGAATTTACTCGAAACGAAGTCATTTAGAATGTTTTTAGAGCATAAACAGTAGTGTATAGGATTTCCTTAAAACGCGCGCCGGCGCGTTCACGACTCTACGGAAACCGCGGCAGACCAAACCAGATGAAAGTGCGCATTCAGCGTCTGCTCTGCCAATAATGCAAGCGTAGAAGAAGAAATGTGCTGTTTACCTGTGCAAAGAAAGAAACAACGAAAGAAAAATGTCTGAGGACTTCAGTGTTGAGGAAGAGCATGAGTTCTTTGCCGAGCTGAATGCGCTGGTTTGGTCTGCCGCGGTTTCCATAGCGTCGTGAACGCGCTTTCAGGAAATCCTATACACTACTGTTTATGCTCTAAAAACATTCTAAATGACTTCGTTTCGAGTAAATTCTGGACGCTACCCACTCAGGACACTTGGAATACATTGGACGAGCAGTATGGAGGAATATTGACACAGTTTTGTGGACTTTTATGGACCTTTCTGCCTCGGGCGCCATAGACCTCCATTATTTGAATGTCAGCAGAAAGCAAGAAGCCTCCCAGATCTCCAGATGCATTTGAGATATCAAAAAAGTACTCCAGAGTTTTGTTCAGCATGGGGGTGAGTAGAAAATGAAGGCTAATCATGTTTTGGGTGTACTATTCCTTTAAGGACTGCAGAATATATTCTTTCACCAATAAGGAGCACATTTATACATCTATGTGTTTATGAATGAATCTGTCCATCTAATCGTCTTATTTCAGTTTACTATGGAGTTCCACAGGGCTGAGCGTTCGGGAGAGTTTACTTTTCAGGAGCAGTCATTCCCAGTCGAATAGCAGCCCAGTTCCCTCCAACTCCCAGCCACTGGAGTCACCCCCTAATGCATATTTTTCACTCTGACTCCACCCTTTCACTGAATCACAGAGTCTGACCTGGACATGATGCTTCTCTTTAGGTCTTAATGCCCACAAATAATGACAGAATATTTTAGAACAAAGATTGATGTTTAAAAAGGAATCGTAGGGGACCAGCCAAGGACCCATCAAGGAAAGTGGGGACATTTTAAATGGCTACTACTGTAAATAACAGTTTGGTTACGATTTTTAGATAAACATAATCAATATGTAATGATATTCAAGCGACGATTACAGCAGGTATTTCTAGGTCGTTTTTTTTTTTTTTTTGCATTGGCTGATGCGTGCATATGTTAGCTGATTAATTAGTGTATTGAACAGCCATGCCTGGAGATCATGTGAACGTGTATTGTTGCTCCCTTCATTTGCTATCCATCGTTTTATATTTTTTTAAATTGAGATCTGTGTAACATTTGTTAGAACTGGATTGGCTCTAAGATTGGGTCCAATAATATCAGCAGCACATCCTGAGCATCGGACTGATGTCAGAAAAAAAAAATTAAAAGAAACAGTATTAAAAAAAGCTGTGTGAGTCGATTCTGATATTCAGGTAGATTTATTAGACATGCACACTGAAGTCAGGTTGTGACTGGGATTAGCAGATCTTCTGCTTACTATAAGACAAAACCCAGATCCCATTGATCCGTTTGTCCATCCCAGTCATCTTTATCTCTGTAATCCTGTAGTTCTCAAACATCCGTCCACTAATAGTTATTTTAATTCCTCCTACTCACCATTTATCTCTCGGTTCACTCTGTCCCGCCTCCATCTTATTTCCCAGCCGTGCATTCATTAGAGGCCGGCACTTTTTCTATCTTTATCGCGATAAATGTCTCCTTGTGATAAGAATTTTGATTTAAAATAAGAGATAAATTGTCAGGGCTGCTCAGTGGAGCAGTGGATAGCACTGCTGCATGGCAGCAAGAAGGTTTTGAGTTCGATTCCCCGCCCGGGCTCTTTCTGCATAAAGTTTGCATGTTCTCCCTGAGCATGTGTGGGTTCTCTCAGGGTACTCCAGTTTCCTCCCACAGTCCAAAATCATGACTGTTAGGTTAATTGGTTTCTCTAAATTCTCCTTAGGTGTGAGTGTGTGTGAATGCTTCTTTGTCCTCTGTTTCCCTGCAATAGACTGGCGACCTGTCCAGGGTGTCCCGCCTCTCACCCATTGACAGCTGGAGATCCAGCTGACCCCACACGTGTTGGAAAATGGATGGATGGATAAAGGGTCAACAAAATTATTTTTCTTCTTTTGTTTTCCATTTGGGGGTTGAAAAAGGTGAAGAATATGATTATGTGTGGTCACTGTGGGATGTTTGGCGACATAAATCACACTTTTTCTTGCCAATATGAGGGGATGTGACCTTAGAACTGGAGCAATATGTTTTACAACAATAACATCTTTTATTGTGTCATTAAAAATTGAGAAAATGAATGTTCAGATCATTTAAACAGCAGGCCACAGACTAACAAACAGCTCTGAAAGTTCATGAAGTAGTTAATGTAGGGTTTTTTATGCGATTGTTTCTGATATGTTGGTCATTAAAGCAGCTCCGCCTGCTGATCTGCTTCTAGGATGGTGTGGCTACGCTGAACTAAGCAGATGGAGCTGCGGCATGGACAGGAGACCCAGGAGTGGGGAGCAGCATATGGGAACGCATCCTTTATACGTCATATTTTTCTGCCAAGTGGTCAGGATTGATCTTCATCTCATAAAAAAAGCATTTTTAATCATTTGTTCCTCAAGCTTTTATGGTGATTCTGCATATGCTGGTTACACACACACACATTCACACAGACATAAGTAAAAAATAAGTATTTCTTTTACCATTTATGCTACAGATGATCAGTTTCACAAATTTCAAATCACAAAAATATGGTTGCAGTCCTAAAAAATACGACCAATTAAACCTTTTTTTCCCTTCATCCAACAAAGAAAACAGCAAAGAAATCAGAAAATACTGACGGACAGAATGAGCAGCCTTGTATTTAGAGGGTGATGTGCGTGTTGCCAGGTGGGGCGTACCTTTTAGAGCCTGGGCGAACGATCACAGGCTGTGACGGCTGAGCGCTAAGGGGCCGCTCGCATTTCCTGTGTTTATGTTTCCCCGGCTCTGACAGAAAGGGCAAAGAAAGAGAGAGATCAGGGCATGCTGATGCGTCCCATAACACCGTCTGGCATCAAGTTAAAGGAATAGTACACCCAAAACATGATTAGCCTTCATTTTCTACTCACCCCCATGCTGAACAACACTCTGGAGTACTTTTTTGATATCTCAAATGCATCTGGAGATCTGGGAGGCTTCTTGCTGTCTGCTGACATTCAAATAATGGAGGTCTATGGTGACCGAGACAGAAAGGTCCATAAAAGTCCACAAAAACGTGTCAATATTCCTCCATACTGCTCATCCAATGTATTCCAAGTGTCCTGAGTGGGTAGCATCCAGAATTTACTCGAAACAAAGTCATTTAGAATGTTTTTAGAGCATAAACAGTAGTGTATAGGATTTCCTGAAAGCGCGCGCCTGCAAGTTCACGACGCTACAGAAGCCAGCAGACCAAACCAGCGCATTCAGCTCGGCAAAGAACTCATGCTCTTCCTCAACACTGAAGTCCTCAGACATTTTTCTTTCGTTGTTTCTTTCTTTGCACAGGTAAACAGCACATTTCTTCTTCTACGCTTGCATTAGCGGCAGAGCAGACGCTGAATGCGCACTTTCGTCTGGTTTGGTCTGCCGCGGTTTCCGTAGCGTCGTGAACGCGCATGTGCGCGCTTTCAGGAAATCCTATACACTACTGTTTATGCTCTAAAAACATTCTAAATGACTTCGTTTCGAGTAAATTCTGTATGCTACCCACTCAGGACACTTGGAATACATTGGACGATCAGTATGGAGGAATATTGACAAGTTTTTTGTGGACTTTTATGGACCTTTCTGCCCCGGGCGCCATAGACCTCCATTATTTGAATGTCAGCAGACAGCAAGAAGCCTCCCAGATCTCCAGATGCATTTGAGATATCAAAAAAGTACTCCAGAGTGTTGTTCAGCATGGGGGTGAGTACAAAATGAAGGCTAATCATGTTTTGGGTGTACTATTCCTTTAAATCAGTATGAGAGTGAAAACTGTTTGGATGTTAAACCACACAGCTGCAACGTGATAGGATTGTAGGGTACAGAGGTTTGAAAGAAGTACAACTGACTCTCAGTTTTAAAATATTTCTAGCAGCTGACCTGATTTTTGTGTTTTCTCCATAGAAAATGCTCCTGTTTCAGTTCCTCCTATGTATTAGAATAAATTACAAACCTGTTTTTGCCTTTAAATGTGTGTATTGTTTAGATGTAGACATAGAAAGTACCCCTGGCTCAGCGTTTCTGTCTTTAAAGGTATAGAGGTACAGACAGTCAGCTCACCTTTCTCACCACAGTTCGTTGAAAATGGCCGACGGTCATAAGAGAAAAAGTGTCTATGAATTGTATGAGAAGAAAAGGGCTCAGAAGAGACAGATATGTCCCAGAATGCTTTGCACAGAGAGCTCTCCTTGCAAAGCATCATGGGATTCGTTGCCACAGCGGCCCTCTGTCGCCACAGGCTGTCGCTACCCTACAGCGGCGACTAATGACAAAGATGGTGCATTCACCATGCAGTGAAGGAGGAGGTATGTGACCAACGGGGAGCAGAAAGCAGTGATCTGTCTGAACAGCCAGTTTGCTATAAACTCCACTATATAGTCCCCGCTTCTATGAGCTATGAGAACAGCACATTTTAAACAGGGAGAAACGGGCCCATGCATGCTGTTGCACACGTATTTTGTTTAAAGTGGACCTTAAACACTGACATAACGCTACTATGAAACATCTCCAACCACAGCTTATCTGTGATCAATGTCGTCTAGGCGGAGCAACTGAGGCAAACATCTTTTACTACAGCTATTAATACGGTCAATCTGCACCTGCTTAGGGCTATGTTGGTTACAGATGTTCCTTTCCCCTGTCGCCACATCCTTGCTCAGGACGCGACAGCTGTGGAATCAGAGCGTCAATCACATTAAAAATATCTTCTCAAATAAATCCAGAAAGACAGTACTTAAAATCATGTCATCTTATCTTCAACAAACTGGACTTAAGGAAACATAAATACGATCAAGTAGGTGGCGATAATGCTCCATTTGGTTGCAAGTCACCAGTAAAACAAGAAGAAGAAGAAGAGCATCACTCAGCTGGGCTATCTTCAATAGCTTTCCTTTGAACCAGCTGTCATAAAATGATTGATGTTGAAATTTCTGTTTGGCTGTGACTCCATCCTGGAGAGAAATATCAGCTGTGCTGCTGCCATCAACACCCTTGTTTATAGATGTTGGAGATTGGGCTGTTTTTCCAGTGTAGTTCTGTTTCTCTGACTGTGACTGGCTGGATGTGCTCTCTTCATCCTCTGACATGGGAGCTGGCCCTGAGCTTGTCTGCCTGGCTGTGTGTTTCCTGGATGGGGTCGCCTTTTACAGCTTCTTTTTCTATGTCTGCTTCTGTCTCCTTGAACCCCAGTCGGCCTCAGCAGATGGCCGCTCACACTGAGCCTGGTTCTGCTGGAGGTTTCTTCCTGTTAAAAGGGAGTTTTTCCTCTCCACTGTCGCTACAAGCATGCTTAATGTGAGGGATTGCATCCATGTCATTGAGTCGATGCAATCAACTGGTTTTCTTTAGATAGAAAACTTTAGATTAATCTAACTGGATGATCTGGTGAACTGTAAAGTGCCTTGAGATGACATGTGTTTTGAATTGGCACTATAGAAATACACCGAATTGATTTGAAATCTGTATAACTGGCTATTAAATTGTCTTTAAAGAGACATCTATTGTTATTTGGCAGAATATAAATGATAAATTAGGCAGAAATTCATTCTGAAGATATTAACTTGAAGAGTAATGAGAGTGTTTCATTTATCAACCAGAAAACCAATGTAATCCAGAAAGGAAGCACGTGGTTTGACCCTGAATGAAAGGTGGAAAATAAGAACAGGTGCAGTCACACCTGAGGCTGGATGCATTCCAGGGAACAGCTGCTGTCACCACTAAAGCTGAGTTAGTGGGTGTTTGGGTCACATCTGTGTTCAGAGCGATAAGCAGCTGTGCTGTGGGTTAAAGAGGAACGATCTGTTTTCATTTCAATCCTCCAAAACAAAAGGCTCCACACAGCGGCTAGCTGCCACATCAGCTGCTTCCAGCCCGCTGCTCTACGGCTCAGTCCTCATTAGGGGGGACAGGGTTTAGCTTAGCGGCTAAAATCCAACCGTCTCACCTCGGCGGTGCGAATCCCCACAACCCCTCTTGGACCAGGCAGCTCTGGCTCCGTCGGACATGAAGTAAGGGGTTCGGCTCCGGGATCAGGAGAGAGGAGGGCAGCGGGGGACTGCCTGGTTCCCACGGTGGTCCATGTGACGGGCGAAGGGACCCCCTACAAGGCTCCGAATTAGACGGCTACAGGAGCACAGCAGCCCACAGGATTTACGGACTCCATCTTCTGCACCGGCGTCATTTCCCTTCTGGGCGGAACTGAGGGAGCTGCGAAGATCCTCTATTTTGAGCGATGCATCACTACGTTTAAAGAGAAAAAAAAATAGATTTTACAATCTACAGTATTTTATTATGGAAGCCCGTTTCCGCCAAATGAAAGTAAAAAATGTCAAACAGAAAGTCGTAACTATAAGATTCAACTTCATAATTTACATAAGTTTCAAAATCATAATTATGAGTTAAAAAGTAATAATTTCAAGTTTCAAAATCATAATTATGGCTGTGAAAGTCATAATTATGAGATATTCGACTTTCAAACTTTGTATCTCTAATCATGACTTTGAAATTCAAAATTATGACTTTGTATCTCATAATTATGATTTTTTTTAAATCTCTTAATTATTATTTTGAAAGTCGAAATTATTAATTTGTAGCGCATAATTATTACTTTAAAACTTGAAATTATGACGTTGAATCTCATAATTATGACTCTATTTCGAATTTTTTACTTTCATTTGGAGGAAACAGGCCTCCATACATTTCTGCCAAATGAAAGTAAAAAATGGCAAATAAAAAGTCATAATTTCGATTTTCAAAGTCATAATTATGGCTTTAAAAGTCATAATTATGAGATATTCGACTTTCAAACTTTGTATCTCTAATAATGACTTTGAAATTCAAAATTATGACTTTGTATCTCATAATTATGATTTTTTTTAAATCTCTTAATTATTATTTTGAAAGTCGAAATTATTAATTTGTAGCGCATAATTATGACTTTAAAACTTGAAATTATGACGTTGAATCTCATAATTATGACTCTATTTTGCATTTTTTACTTTCATTTGGCGGAAACAGGCCTCCATACATTTCTGCCAAATGAAAGTAAAAAATGCCAAATAAAAAGTCATAATTTCGAGTTTCGAAGTCATAATTGTGGCTTTAAAAGTCATAATTATGAGATATTCGAATTTCAAACTTTGTATCTCATAATTCTGACTTTCTATTTGGCATATCTGGCAGAAAGGGACTTCCATATTTTATAGACTAATTAAATTAGTTTAAATCAGGGGTGAGCATGTTTCGTTAATTTCTCCTCATGATGAGCCTTCTTTACGATTTCAGCTGTAACTTCTATGGTTTTATTATCTCGTCTTTTATTTTAATGAATGAAATATATATTTTTTAATCATCAAAGAGTGTAAATTAGAATTAATGATGTTTAAAAATTCTCAACAAAATGGACGATTGGTCGAAATATTTATTTTTTTATTTTCTCCGTAACAGCTGGAAGTTCTTCATCCTTATCTATGCATTACCAAATGTAAAGAATGGTTTTATGGTGAAAAACCTTTAATTCAGAGAAGTGTTTTTTTCTCCCTGATTTTTTATTTTATTTTATTAACATGTGATTTATTTTTTAATTGACCATTTTCTTGGATGATTACTTTCTTACATGAGTAAAACCTTTGGGTTCTACCCCCCTGCTCATCTGGAAAAGAAGTCTTAGTGGAATATTTTGAGATTTATTAAATGTGACTAAAATTAAAATGAATGATGTTTAAAAATTCCCAAAAAATGGAAGATTGGTCAAAATATTTATTTTTAATTTTCTCTATTCATTTTTCTTTTCTAGTTATTTTCTTTCTTTGATTAAATGTATTCACTGTGGAATATTTAGTGATACAAATCAAATAAAGTAAAATGTACAATACAGCATTATTTCCCTTTTCAATTACCATGCAGAGGCAAGTCATTACACAATCTGTTTGATCTGTGCTTTGAAGCTTCAGCTAAAAGCACAGATCAGATCTTCATGAGTTTTAAGATTTTAAGAAATCCCAGTATTTATGAAACTGGTGTCCTGAAGAAGCCCATTTTAAATGTGTATGGTTTTTCAATAGCAGCATCTGTTGAGCTTTTGCAGGCAGCTACAGCCATAAAGTTACCTAAAAAGATGGAAAAGGTAATGATCATTTTTGATCCTTTTATCGTTAACATGATACTACAACTAAATATTGCGATAAGCGGTTAAGTCCATATCGCCCAGCCTTTGTGGAAACATTACAATTTAATTTATATACATTTTACTTTTAAGGCATCAAGAGATTGCCTTGACATAATTCATTTATGATGATTCATATAATTTTTTATTTATTTATTTATTTATTTTGGGGGGGGGGGGTACAGCTTTTAAAAAGACAATATCAGAACATAACATCAGTTCTGTTAATGTGTTTTCATGGAAGGCATATTCAATACATCCTCTTCAGAGGTTGGTGGTAACTAGTTACATTTACTAAGTTAATGAGGAACTTTTATTGTAAGACAGATCTACCGCTCTTCAGAGATCAGCTGAATGAAATAAATATTACAGCTGGAAGTTCTTTATTACCCAATGTAAGATTAAGTATCTTTATGTTGAAAAACACACTAATTCAGAAAAGTGTTTCTTCTGTCTGATATTCTATTTCATCTCCATTCTATTTACCTGTATTTGTTTACTTTTTTTTTATACCCTTAATTGATCATTTTCTTCTTGCATGAATAAAATCTTCTTTCTACCCCTCTCTGTTCATCTGACAAATAAGTCTCAGTAGAATATCCATGCATCCATTTTCTGTCTTGCTTTATTCCAAGCGAGGGGTGCTGTTGCCTGCCTCCAGCTGTCAACCGGCGAGATGCGGGAAACATCCTGGACAGGTCGCCAGTCCATCGCAGTCTTAGTAGAATATTTTCCCATTAATTAAATGTGATTGAACTATCATGTCTGAGTATCCAATTGTGCCATGCATCAAACCACTTTGCTTGAATCAATCTATATTCACTGTATCTAGCATTGGATTCTGTCTGATATCTGTGTATAACCTATTGCAAAATCTGAAAAAAAAAAAAAAAAAAAAAAAAAAAAAAACACTTTTCTTAAATTAAAACTTCTGATTAAAATGATCATTTAAATGCTGAAATGCAGCCAGCATACTAAATACATTTTTTAGAGGTAGATGACTAAAGCCTGCCCAGGTTGTTTAATACAATTTCTTTCTAAGAGTTTTCCTCTGGTCTTTATTATTCTTTTAAATACTAATTTCAAATGGGATATTTGATCTTGGCTGGTTCACAATAACATCCACTTCTGAGAAAAATAGCTCCAACGGCCCTCCGTGGAACATCCAGAGGTTTAGTAATACTAATTGTATGCTATGCCATTAGTAAGGTCTGCACAATCACTTATAGCATTGGCTTTATCAACTCTACCACTCTATGAAACATGCTGGAAATATATATAAAAAAAGTTTTTATATGTCATTGGTAAATAGTAAACCAAGTGAAACTAATTTGCTAGTTGCAGCAAAAATGTTTGCTAAATACTGATAAATTTCATCTGGTGTGTTGGTTTTCCATATTCATCCCTCCATCTGTTTCATCTTTATTTCCTGCACTGTTCCATCTCTTTAAGCTGGAGTGTATTTAACGGAATTATTTGTTTACATTTCTCTATGTTTTTTTGCACTAACAAAATATGTTAGTGAAATTAATAAAATATTATTTTTTTTATCTCAAACTGTATTTTTATCATGTCTTGTTTGGTCATCATCACTGTTATTTACGTCATGAGTCTATCAGATCAAATCAATCAGCTAAATTCATCATTCCTTATTGAATGATCCACAGAACTACAAAAGCATCAGCAAAGAACTACAAACCGTACACGTATGACGTCACTTTTGAAAGACGGACCCCAAACATGAGGGATATTACTCTTATTTAATTCACGCTCCTCTTAGATCACGGTGGTTTGTTAAGAAGTTGGCCAGATTTAGTATTAAGCTGATATTAATGAGGTATAAGCAGCAGAAGCCTGCGTTAAGCTGTTTTTCGTGGTCGTGATAAATTGCATCACCCGCTCCGTAAGGACCCCATCTCTAACTTTGAAGAGTTTCTTCATTTAAAACAGCGGAATTCTGTATATTAATTTATTTTGTTTACATTGTGATAATTCCTTGTTATTTATGGAGAGTAAACGTTTAAATAAATTTAAAAGACTACATATATCTGTTATTTTTCATGTGTTCAGGCGGAACCGCCTCTTCCGTTCCCTTTTCATCCAAGATGGCGGGTGATGAGTCTGGAACAACGCTCGGTCAGCCTCACTTGGCCAGACAGGACCTCAGCACTTTGGTCAGTATCTTCTTAGCAACATTTACAGATTGTTGGGTGTGTGAGTCTAGCTTTGAGGGGCTTATTTGGTTGATAAAAGACCAAGAAAGGTGAAAACAGACGGTGGTCGAGGCGCCGCAGCCTCTAACCGGCACATGACGGCAGGCCCAGCGGGGAGGAGATCCTTTAAATCACCGTGTATCTCCCAAACATCCGATTCTTGTTAGTTGTGTGTATATTATTATTATTTTATTGCTTCTGTTGTTTGGTAGCTTCAGACCAGGGGTCTCCACAGCCATTAATCCTTCTCATTGGTGTCCTAGTCAAAATCTGCTCTAGAAATGTGGAAAATAGCCTCAGATTTCACAATGCAGCTTTAGGTATATGCTAGCTAGAAAAACACAGCGCAAAGAAGACAATGGTTTTTTGATCCATTAAAGTAGCTTTGTGATGGTAACTGTTATTGGAGATGGGCTGTTATTTAAAGATACAGGGTTCTATTGAATACACCTCCAGTCTAGTCTGTTAGTATAAAATAAAAAGTGCTAAAAGAAGATGCTGTAATGATATTTATTCTAACATGGAGGCCCAGCTCTGCTTGTATTAAGCCCTCTTTAAGCCATTTTCACCTCACCACAGTCCTTCAGTCTGGCCTATACCAGATGCAGGGGATGACATGTGACAGGAGAGCAGATTATTTGAGCTGAAGATGAGGAGAAAATCAAAGTTAGGACTTGCGGACAAGTGGTTTGTTTGCCTCAGGTTATGCGATTGCAGTGTGGTAATCCAGGGTTAGACATTAGGAATGCTGCTGTATTTCATGTTAATCCCTTGGCTGCGCCCCTTTGTGTCTGACCTGTGCTCTCCCTCCAGGACGTGTCCACCCTCACGCCTTTGTCTCCAGAGATCATCAGCAGACAGGCCACCATTAACATCGGTACTGAAATCAGGCCCTGTGTGCCTCAGTGTTTGTGGGTAACATTGTTTTCTAAACTGCTTCTTTTTTTTTTCCTGTCTGCCAGGCACCATCGGTCATGTGGCCCACGGAAAGTCCACAGTAGTGAAGGCCATCTCTGGTGTTCACACCGTCAGGTTCAAGAACGAGCTGGAGAGAAACATCACCATTAAGCTCGGCTATGCTAACGCTAAGGTGCGTGAAGCCGGTTTTATGTAACTTCTTATTAGATGTGACACCCGTCCTCATCTGTGTAGCTTCCAGAACCAGTTAGTGGCCCAGGTGGTTACTGTTGTCTCTCTGTCCCCTCTGGCTCCAGGTCTACAAGCTGGACGACCCCAGCTGTCCCAGGCCCGAGTGCTACAGGTCGTGTGGCAGCAGCACCCCGGATGAGTTTCCCACAGACATCCCTGGAACCAAAGGCTCCTTCAAACTGGTCAGGTGAGGAATCGCTCCTGCTGCTGCTGCTGGTTTTAAAAGCTAAGGCTGCTCTAGAAAACATGTTCAAAGCTCTACTCCAACTAAAAAGGACATAATCAAGCTGTTTACTACTATCTAATGTGTCTCTGTCTTATCATTTTGGGGTCTTTTTATATATTTTAACTTGATTTTAGTTTTTTCATTATTTTTTCTGGGACTGATTAAAGCTATCTAATCGTATCCTAATTCTTACCTCAGAATTGGAGGCATATATTAAGCAACTGTCATAGGCTTCTGTCTAAGGCTACGTTCACACTGCAGGCCTTAATGCTCAATTCCGATTTTTTTGTGAAATCGGATTTTTTTGCGTGTCCGTTCACACTTCCAAGTATATGCGACTTGTATGTGATCTACTGTGTGAACTGAAAGCGTTCAACCGAAGTGTCCCGCATGCGCACTCGAGGACGCGATGACGTCACATGTAGCAAGCGTCCTCAGTGTTTGCGGAAGTAAACATGACTCGTAATACCGCAGCGTATATTGCGTTCTTTAAGTTATTCTCCAACAGGAGCAGGCACATTACGAACGAAATCTTTTTAAGAAGATCAAAAAAGAAAGACCCTCCCCCGGTTCCGGTAAGACCCTTCGAGTTTGGTCTGAATCGAGCTATCTTTCCAAATATAAATTAAGTCAGCAACCTTACTTTCTCTCCATTGACTGCTCTCTGTGTTATCTTCCGCCATGGTTGTTAGTTTTTCCCACCTCCGCTTAGTAGGACGCAGATTAGTAACGTTTAGTAACATTTGTCAAGTATCAATGACGTGTAGGTCGGATGACAGACACAGGTCGCATTTGAAAAGATCAGATACGTATCGGATTCAGGACCACATATCCAAGTGGCCTGGGTCGCGTTTGAAAAAATCCGATCTGTGTCGTTCAGACTGTCATAAAAAGATCAGATACAGGTCACATATGGGCAAAAAAATCGGAATTGGGTCACTTCAGGCTGCAATGTGAACGTAGCCTAACCCCAGGCTCACACCGACTCCGGTCTTACCGTTGCGATGCGGTGGGTGCGGCGCCGCAGTGATTCCAAGTCATTAAAAAGACGTAAACCTCTCTCACCGTCTGCTGAGCTGTCCGGCTGCGGTTACCGAGACACAAGAAAGCTATCCTTGCGGCGTGCCGGAGCCCTCCGCAACAAGCTCTCGCAAAAATCCTTTATTTGGGCCGTGTTATCGCGTGAAGTTACGTGAACTCAAGTGAACTTCTGTTAAATCTCCGGACCTGTTGCCGGAGCCGCAGAGCCGCACCGCACCGTAGTCAAAAGGGCGGTGTGAGAGGGGGTGTGCGGGAGTTGCGGTCTCCGTCGGCTCGGTAACTGCACCGGAGCCAGTGTGAGCAAGGGGTAAGTGTGCATAGTAACTTCTTTGGGTCATAGGTCATCCACTCGCACCTGTCAGTTCTTGCTCCTGTTCCATACCGGTGGATAATGCTAACATTTTGTTAGCGTTAGACAGGGTTGTCAAGTATCAAAGTACAAATACTCTATTATCTAAACTTTACTGGAGTAATTATTTTTTAAGAAAATAATTAACTTCTACTCCCTAACTTTTTTTTTTTGCAATTATCTCTACTTTTTACTCCTACATTTTAGAAATAGACTTGTTTGGTTTGTTTCTTTTCAGCTCATTCTTGTTATGGACTTTTGGTATTAAAAAAATAGAAAACATCAAAACATAATTTCTTTGTGGTTGGACTCGGTGCTGCCCCAACTTGTTGTTCACCACCTACCAAAATAAGTAGTTTTTCAAGATGGTGTAGAGTTAAATGGGACACTTACCATCAGTTATAAAGCTAAGAAAATTAAGTATAAGGAAGTTATCATCCAGAATTGCACAAAACTCTTCCTTCAATAGAGTAGTGCAGTAACCAGTATGAGGTTTAAAGCAACTGTCCTGGATCCTGCATTATGTTTATTTGTATATTTGGTCTTTAGTAAAAACTTTAGTAAAAAAGTTCTACAAAAGTGTTTTTAAATGGTAGGATTTTTATTTTTACATGAACAAACATTTATAATTTTGGCACCTCTGACATTAATTAGTCATGTGAGGAATGAAAGCAATGCTCCCCTTTGCTTCCTCAGGACGGCACCGACGACCAAACGTTTGGCTTCATTGTCGTCTTTTATTTATATATATATATATATATATATATATATATATATATATATGTATATGTATGTATATGTATATATATGTATATGTATATATATGTATATGTATATATATGTATATGTATATATATGTATATATATGTATATGTATATATATGTATATGTATATATATGCATATGTATATATATGTATATGTATATATATGCATATGTATATATATGTATATGTATATATATGCATATGTATATATATGTATATGTATATATATGTATATGTATATATATGTATATGTATATATATGTATATGTATATACACTATATTGCCAAAAGTATTTGCTCACCCATCCAAATTATTGGAATCAGGTGTTCCAATCACTTCCATGGCCACAGGTGTATAAATTCAAGCACCTAGGCATGCAGACTGTTTTTACAAACATTTGTGAAAGAATGGGTCGCTCTCAGGAGCTCAGTGAATTCCAGCGTGGAACTGTGATAGGATGCCACCTGTGCAACAAATCCAGTCGTGAAATTTCCTCGCTCCTAAATATTCCACAGTCAACTGTCAGCTGTATTATAAGAAAATGGAAGTGTTTGGGAACGACAGCAACTCAGCCACGAAGTGGTAGGCCACGTAAACTGACGGAGCGGGGTCAGCGGATGCTGACGCGCATAGTGCGAAGAGGTCGCCAACTTTCTGCAGAGTCAATCACTACAGACCTCCAAACTTCATGTGGCCTTCAGATTAGCTCAAGAACAGTGTGCAGAGAGCTTCATGGAATGGGTTTCCATGGTCGAGCAGCTGCATCCAAGCCATACATCACCAAGTGCAATGCAAAGCGTCGGATGCGGTGGTGTAAAGCACGCCGCCACTGGACTCTAGAGCAGTGGAGACGCGTTCTCTGGAGTGACGAATCGCGCTTCTCCATCTGGCAATCTGATGGACGGGTCTGGGTTTGGCGGTTGCCAGGAGAACGGTACTTGTCTGACTGCATTGTGCCAAGTGTAAAGTTTGGTGGAGGGGGGATTATGGTGTGGGGTTGTTTTTCAGGAGCTGGGCTTGGCCCCTTAGTTCCAGTGAAAGGAACTCTGAATGCTTCAGCATACCAAGACATTTTGGACAATTCCATGCTCCCAACTTTGTGGGAACAGTTTGGAGCTGGCCCCTTCCTCTTCCAACATGACTGTGCACCAGTGCACAAAGCAAGGTCCATAAAGACATGGATGA
This sequence comes from Cyprinodon tularosa, assembly GCF_016077235.1. NCBI lineage: Eukaryota > Metazoa > Chordata > Actinopteri > Cyprinodontiformes > Cyprinodontidae > Cyprinodon > Cyprinodon tularosa. The sequence goes on along the minus strand of NW_024039267.1, from coordinate 450,407 downwards.
CAGAGTCTGGTGTGGATGAACTTGACTGGCCTGCACAGAGTCCTGACCTCAACCCGATAGAACACCTTTGGGATGAATTAGAGCGGAGACTGAGAGCCAGGCCTTCTCGTCCAACATCAGTGTGCGACCTCACAAATGCGCTTCTGGAAGAATGGTCAAAAATTCCCATAAACACACTCCTAAACCTTGTGGACAGCCTTCCCAGAAGAGTTGAAGCTGTTCTAGCTGCAAAGGGTGGACCGACGTCATATTGAACCCTATGGATTAGGAACGGGATGTCACTTAAGCTCATATGTGAGTCAAGGCAGGTGAGCAAATACTTTTGGCAATATAGTGTATATGTATATGTATATGTATATATATGTATATGTATATATATATATACACTATATTGCCAAAAGTATTTGCTCACCTGCCTTGACTCACATATGAGCTTAAGTGACATCCCGTTCCTAATCCATAGGGTTCAATATGACGTCGGTCCACCCTTTGCAGCTAGAACAGCTTCAACTCTTCTGGGAAGGCTGTCCACAAGGTTTAGGAGTGTGTTTATGGGAATTTTTGACCATTCTTCCAGAAGCGCATTTGTGAGGTCGCACACTGATGTTGGACGAGAAGGCCTGGCTCTCAGTCTCCGCTCTAATTCATCCCAAAGGTGTTCTATCGGGTTGAGGTCAGGACTCTGTGCAGGCCAGTCAAGTTCATCCACACCAGACTCTGTCATCCATGTCTTTATGGACCTTGCTTTGTGCACTGGTGCACAGTCATGTTGGAAGAGGAAGGGGCCAGCTCCAAACTGTTCCCACAAAGTTGGGAGCATGGAATTGTCCAAAATGTCTTGGTATGCTGAAGCATTCAGAGTTCCTTTCACTGGAACTAAGGGGCCAAGCCCAGCTCCTGAAAAACAACCCCACACCATAATCCCCCCTCCAACAAACTTTACACTTGGCACAATGCAGTCAGACAAGTACCGTTCTCCTGGCAACCGCCAAACCCAGACCCGTCCATCAGATTGCCAGATGGAGAAGCGCGATTCGTCACTCCAGAGAACGCGTCTCCACTGCTCTAGAGTCCAGTGGCGGCGTGCTTTACACCACCGCATCCGACGCTTTGCATTGCACTTGGTGATGTATGGCTTGGATGCAGCTGCTCGACCATGGAAACCCATTCCATGAAGCTCTCTGCGCACTGTTCTTGAGCTAATCTGAAGGCCACATGAAGTTTGGAGGTCTGTAGTGATTGACTCTGCAGAAAGTTGGCGACCTCTTCGCACTATGCGCGTCAGCATCCGCTGACCCCGCTCCGTCAGTTTACGTGGCCTACCACTTCGTGGCTGAGTTGCTGTCGTTCCCAAACACTTCCATTTTCTTATAATACAGCTGACAGTTGACTGTGGAATATTTAGGAGCGAGGAAATTTCACGACTGGATTTGTTGCACAGGTGGCATCCTATCACAGTTCCACGCTGGAATTCACTGAGCTCCTGAGAGCGACCCATTCTTTCACAAATGTTTGTAAAAACAGTCTGCATGCCTAGGTGCTTGAATTTATACACCTGTGGCCATGGAAGTGATTGGAACACCTGATTCCAATAATTTGGATGGGTGAGCAAATACTTTTGGCAATATAGTGTATATGTATATGTATATATATATATATGTATATATATATATATATGTATATGTATATATATATATGTATATGTGTATATATATATATATATATATATATGTGTGGCTTTAAAATAAAACTTTGAGAGGAAGCTATTTTTCAGCTCCATGTCACATGTTTACTACGATTACTGCTGGTGCAAAATCCTTTCATGTCCAAGTTTGCATCATAACCAGAAGTAAATATTGAAATATTTTAGATTCCTCTATGTATAAAACCTTTATATACTGTTATTTTTTTTACCACTCTAGATGTTCTGTGGATGTTATTTGACCTTAAAGGTGTATTTATGCTCTTTAAGCTGGTGATCCATTTGACCAGCTGGATGGATCTATAGATCTAAAATACAGTGTTTCCCACTGCCTTCATACACAGCTTTGTTTTAAAAAAAATATACATGTATGATTGGCCTACATGTTCTGAATGCTGGCGTACCATAAAGAATAAATAATGAACCGTTTAGTTTGTGTCTTCAAGTCGTTGCCCATAGGAAGACGTTACCTCGATATAACCTAACAGAATATCTTCAGAACGGCTCAAAATGACAGAAAACTCATATGAGTGAGTAGAACATGATGGAATAACGTAAAATCAAGGGTAAATGTAAAAAAACCGTGGGATACACCACGCTTAAAAATGTGCACACATGAAAACCCACGAGGATCAGAGACTCTCCCACCACAGTCTCCTAAAATCCTGTGGAAAACACTGAAATACCATAGAAGATGTTTACAAAGAGGGCAGTGGGGACGTATAAAGATTGATAAAGATGTGAGTTCAATCCAGCAGATAGTCTCATGTTAATATTAAACAATAAGTTTACAGTTTTTTTTCTTCGTGTCATCGTGCTCCTAGAATCAGCCTGAATGAAAACAGTTACAGGTTCTAGATCATCCTAATGTACAAAAGTCTGAATACATGAAGGAAACGTTACAGTTTAACATTCTGTGAAGAAACCCTCACATGTTGCTCAGATTGTTTTGATCAAACTTGATTCTTGTTTTACAAACATTTTATATACTTATTTTTGTCCTTTTACTGCAGTGATTCTGTTCAGAGGAGAATCTGAGCTCTGCAGTTCCTGAATTTGTAGCGCTTCGCTCTGCTCTCGTTTGGTTTAATAAACATATCCTTCATCATGTGACTCTGATTATGATGTAATGGCAAAAATTCGGTAGTTCCTTTAAAGAAAAACACAAACGGGTCAGAACCCGCTCCTCTGGAAGATGGTGGTAGCACTACTAGCCGTAGCTCAAACTGCTCCTCCACTCTCCTACAGACACGTGTCGTTTGTGGACTGTCCCGGCCACGACATCCTTATGGCCACCATGTTGAACGGCGCCGCCGTCATGGACGCTGCCCTCCTGCTCATTGGTAAGTCACTCTCTGATCCTGTGGGTCCTTCGCCCCCTGTGGTCCGGCTGTAAACGCTGCTGCTTCTGTCTGCCTGTCCAGCGGGGAACGAGTCGTGTCCTCAGCCTCAGACCTCGGAGCATCTGGCCGCCATAGAGATCATGAAGCTGAAACACATCCTGATCCTCCAGAACAAGATCGACCTGGTGAAGGAGAGCCAGGCCAAGGAGCAGTACGAGCAGATCCTGGCCTTTGTTCAGGGTGAGCGTCAGCGTCTAATAACTCTGCTCTAGATGGTCCTGGTTCCTCTCTGATGGCCGTTTGAGCCGATCATGACCCATTTTCAGGGTCAGATTCTTTGTTTGAAACCTTGAACAGCGGCCATGATGCAATAGGAGAAGCAGACTCACAGGCACCATATGCTGTGGTTTCAGCATTTTGTTACCTGTGGTTTTTTGCTTCTATTTTTAGCGGTTATCGCAATTATTATAATTTTTTTTATTTTGTGCAGCATTTTTCTATTGCATTTGTTTATGTCTGCTTGTTGTGGAGTTTGTATCACACGGTAATGCAGCTTGTTTCTTTTTTGCTGCACGTTTGCACCCATCAGCCATCGTACTAATACGTTTTAAGACCTATTGTATTTCATCATTACTTTGTTTTTATTTCACATCATATTCTGCAGATCAACATCCAGGAAATCCTTTTTTAAGCATGTTGGGTGTTTTTCTTTATACCAAAACCTAGGGATATAAAAAATGTTGGTTCTTCAAAATGGAAATGCGTTTCCTTCAGCAGATATTAAACAAAACAATAATAAACTATCATTTTTTTAAGTTTTTACAGCTCTAGTGGCTTGTTTTTCTGACAGTAGGCTGATAGAGACATGTGGCAAAGGACCACAACCCCAGTCAGCCGTGTCGAGGACTAAGGCCTCCATACATGGATCATTCGCGCTAACCACTGTGCCACCTGCACATCCAATTAACTATCTGTAATTAAAGATTTGTGATATTTTCAGATCTAATCAATTTATTCCGCTGCTCTCAGGGCAGAAAGGCTCTTTGGATGTTAAAGGTTGCAGCCGTCCTGATCTAGACATTGTAACCCTCCTCAGGCTGCTGAGAGGGAAGCTTCAGGCCAAGTCTGTGCCAAGTTTTATACATCTTCTGGAAATGTTGCATGTTCTTATTTTATCTTGCCTACTTTTAGGTTTCTTAGAGAAATTGGCTTCTGATTACAGAAGTACTTAATTTTGAATTAATTGTTTGGTTGTTTTTAATTTTGGTTTGTCTTCCTTATATGTTTAGATTAAAGGTTTGATTCTCTGTCGATATTCAGACTTGAGCTGCAGCTGCAATAAAATCTGTATTTTTAGGCTTTATGTGCGCCTTAAGGAGGGAACCGATGCCTGTGTTGTTTCTCCTGCAGGCACAGTCGCAGAGGGAGCTCCCATCATTCCCATCTCAGCGCAGCTGAAATACAACATCGAGGTGGTTTGTGAGTACATCGTCAAAAAGATCCCTGTCCCCGTCAGAGACTTCACCTCAGAGCCCAGACTCATTGGTATGAAGAAAGGCCACCAGTTGCTCCTCGTCTCTGTCCTGCTCTGGTCCTCATCTGTTAAACGTCTGCTTCAGTCATCAGGTCCTTCGACGTGAACAAACCGGGCTGCGAGGTGGACGACCTGAAGGGAGGCGTGGCGGGAGGCAGCATCCTGAAGGGCGTGCTGAAGGTAGAGACTGGCGCTGTAAACGGCTGCTGAGGTTCAGGCTCTTATCTGAAACCTGGTTGTTTTGTGTTTGTCTGACCTGTAGGTGGGTCAGGAGATCGAGGTCCGCCCTGGAATAGTGTCCAAAGACCAGGAGGGAAAGCTGATGTGCAAACCCATCTTCTCTAAGATCGTGTCTCTGTTTGCTGAACACAATGATCTGCAGTACGCCGCACCAGGAGGCCTCATCGGTGAGGGACGCCGTGCATCGGGCGCTTTCATTCAGCGTCGCACATTTAGAACCATTTGGACTCATTCTGGGGAAGAAGTTCAGGAAAAAGGATGATTAGAGTGTGATTTAAACCAGGGAAGCAGACTTTCTGCTGTCTGGATTTCTGAAAACTTATTTCTATTTTTATCTGATCTTATCATTTTTTTCTTCTTCATTCTAATCTATGTCCTTTCCTTGTTTCCTTGCGCCGGTTATTTCTCCCTTTCTTCCTTCAGTGTATCCTTTGTGTCTGTCCTTTGTTCCTTCCTACTGTTCCCCCTTTCATCCTCTTCCTTCCTTCCTTGCTTCCTTCCTACTGTTCCCCCTTTCATCCTCTTCTTTCCTTCCTTCCTACTGTTCCCCCTTTCATCCTCTTCTTTCCTTCCTTCCTACTGTTCCCCCTTTCATCCTCTTCTTTCCTTCCTTCCTACTGTTCCCCCTTTCATCCTCTTCTTTCCTTCCTTCCTACTGTTCCCCCTTTCATCCTCTTCTTTCCTTCCTTCCTATTGTTCCTCCTTTCATCCTTTTCTTTCCTTCCTTGCTTCCTTCCTACTGTTCCCCCTTTCATCCTTTTCTCTCCTTCCTTGCTTCCTTCCTACTGTTCCTCCTTTCATCCTTTTCTTTCCTTCCTTGCTTCCTTCCTACTGTTCCCCCTTTCATCCTTTTCTCTCCTTCCTTGCTTCCTTCCTACTGTTCCTCCTTTCATCCTTTTCATTCCTTCCCTGCTTCCTTCCTACTGTTCCCCCTTTCATCCTCTTCTTTCCTTCCTTCCTACTGTTCCCCCTTTCATCCTCTTCTTTCCTTCCTTCCTACTGTTCCCCCTTTCATCCTCTTCTTTCCTTCCTTCCTATTGTTCCTCCTTTCATCCTTTTCATTCCTCCCTTGCTTCCTTCCTACTGTTCCCCCTTTCATCCTTTTCTCTCCTTCCTTGCTTCCTTCCTACTGTTCCCCCTTTCATCCCTTTCTTTCCTTCTTTCCTTCCTTCCTACTGTTCCCCTTTCATCCTTCTCTCTCCTTCCTTGCTTCCTTCCTACTGTTCCTCCTTTCATCCTTTTCTTTCCTTCCTTCCTTCCTTCCTACTTTTTTCGGTTCCTTATTTTCTGTCTTGTTTGCTTCTGTTTTTCTTAGTTTTTTCTGTCGCTTCCTTCCCTCTATCCCTTATTTCCTTCTATACTTCCTTCCTGCCAGAAATGAATCTGATTTATTATGAATTAGTGAATTTCTGAGCTGTTATTTGATGGAATTACAGTTTGAACAATTGGAGGAAACTAAAAGCGTCTCTCCGTGTGTCCAGGTGTGGGAACAAAGATCGACCCCACGCTGTGCCGAGCAGACCGTATGGTGGGTCAGGTCCTGGGAGCTGTCGGAGCGCTGCCAGAGATCTTTACAGAGCTGGAGATTTCCTATTTCCTCCTCAGAAGGCTGCTGGGAGTCCGCACAGAGGGGGACAAAAAGGCTGCCAAGGTGAGGCCAGCGTCGTTGGGAATGTAGTCCTAACTCCCCTGAAAGCTGTTGCTTATTGACCATCTGCCCTCCCCCCTCAGGTCCAGAAGCTCTCCAAGAACGAGGTGCTGATGGTAAACATCGGCTCGCTGTCGACGGGCGGGCGAGTCAGCGCCGTCAAGGCTGATCTGGCCAAGATCGTCCTCACCAACCCTGTGTGCACCGAGGTCGGAGAGAAGATCGCGCTCAGTCGGCGTGTGGAGAAGCACTGGCGGTAAGGGGCAGCTGTCCTGGAGGGCCAATCAGTGTCTGAGGGGTGCCGCTGATGGACTGTGTCCCTTTAAGCCTCCTAACATCAGTCTAGATGAGGACAGGCAGGCAGATCATCTGTTTCTGGAAGGAGAGACGGTCTGAAGACTTCCTGGTTCTGTTTGGATCCAGAATCATTAGCAAGATTAAAGAATAATTTAAGATTAGAGGCTTTTAGTCTCTGAAGATGATAATCTGAGTCTGAGCAGAGCTCAAGGTGAAGCTGCTTTTAGAGGAGGGCCAATTTAAAATCCTTCTGGAAGTGTTCTTATTTAGTTTTAGTCAGGGTTCCCATGCCTCCTTAAAATCCTCTAAAAACTTCTTGAATAAAAAAAAATTCAAGCAAAGTTTTTCCAACTACCCATAAATAATGAATGTGTTAAACTTCCCACCTTTGGTGACCGCTGCTAAACGGTTTTTATTTAGTGTAGCAGTGGATTCTCATTTCCTCTACATAGAGAACATGTTAAACAGGACATGCATCTTCTAGGCGGTGAACAGTCATAAAGTTGGTTCCCGATCCACGCCTGAAACTTCAGGAAGTCTGCTTCGCCATGTCAGGGTGTCCTAAATAAATGACCATTCTGCTGTTTGTTAATGGAGGGGAGTTTATTACATGGTTGTTTTAAGCAAAGAATGTGTTTAATGAATGGGAATTTATCAAAAGGCTTAAAAAGGAACTTTGCTGGGGTTTTTTTTTTTATTTATTTACATTTTTTTTGTCTTTTAGGAATTTTTTATTATAATTGTTTTTTCATATCTTTTTTAATCATTTTTTTTTTTTTTAGATTGAGTTTCACTGATTTTTAGGGATCATATTCTCCTCACTTCTTGGGCTTTTCTCAGAAAGGAGGATCTTGGCCACATTTCTATTGGTCCTCATGGTTAGCATCTTTATTGGTCAAGAGTGAGCGTTAATGTTTGGCTGGAATGAGGGAGATGTGATTTGTAAAATGCAGTTGCCTGGTTCTGCTGGAGTTTTCTTCCCATTAAAAGGGAGTCTTTCCTCTCCACTGTCGCTACAAGCATGCTTGGTGTGAGGGATTGCATTTGAGTTGATGCAATCAACTGGTTTTCCTTAGATAGAAAACTTTGTGAATTGGAGCTATAGAAATAAACTGAAATTAATTTAAGAACACAATAGGTAAAATTCAATCTGAAAGACATTTAATAAAACACAATTTGAAAATTTTAAATCTGTTAAAAATTGGATAAGATAAAGATTTAAGGAAAATAAAATCTGAGAAAAGGCCTAGGTTACTCATCTTTTTGTTTTGTTTTTTTTTTTTTTTGTTTTTCAAAGTTTCATTTCTAAAAAAAAATTTTCTTTTCAAGAATAAAGGAAAAAATGTTCCCTCTATAGAGGTTAAGCCTACATGAGGCTACGATAAATAAACCCTTTGCCAAACGTTGAACTTCAAAGCTCCACAGAGGCCTCCTCGCCATCGCTAAACTGATTGATGCATTGAAGACCTGAATGATGACTTTAATCTTTGTGGATGATGATACAGGCTATATATTCAAATATATTTATATATTTGATGCTGATCTGTTTTTCAATGAATTCTTTTCAAAAAATCTCTTATTACTTTTGCATGCAAAACATTTCCCGACATGATTGAAACACATTTGACTAAAAACAAGAAATCAGATTCTGCTGTTTTTGAACATAATTAATCTTTAGAAATATCTGATTGAACTGTAAATGTGTGGTAGAAACATGATGGGTTTAATTTTCTGATGACCTCTGGCCTCTAAGAGGAAATGTGTCATTTTGATGTCTGGTGCTCATTCAGAATAACCTGATTACATGTCCGCTAATCAGGTGGTCAATCTGTATAAACCACCATTTACTGGAGTTCTGTGTCGACTCGTCATGTGATAAACTGGTGTAGTGTAGAGGGCTCTGAGTCAGCTTTATGTTTTAAAACTGTTTACATTGTAAAGCTGCTATTGTTTAAAGCTTAAGGCTTGAGATCTGTTAAATGATCATCTGTAGTTGAGTTGAAATGTTGACCTGTTTCTCCTGTTTGTTGCTCTCAGGCTGATCGGCTGGGGGCAGATCAGGAGAGGCGTGACCATCACACCAACGGTGGACGACGACTGAGACACGTCAGCCGGACCGCTCCAACACCCCCACTCCTTTAGGATTTGTTTTTTTTGTTTGTTTTTTTTGCAACTGGGACATTTCACTGGTTTAAAGATGCCTTCTAGATCTCTGCTGGAGGAGGAGCTCCTATGCAGCAGGAATCCAGATGATGCAGAGGACTTCCTGCATTGGCTTCAGATTTAACAACCAATAAAATACATTTGGAAGGATCTTCTGTGTCCCTGAGCTTTTCTTGGTGACTTTAAACTGGATAAAGAATAAAGAATTAACTAGTGATAAAACTCAGAGGGGTTAAAGCTCGGAGTGTAATTTATTTATTCTCAGTGGTAGTTAAGTCTGTCCTGCATGTTTTTCAACCAATTACTGATGGGCTTAATCACCATATTCTGCAGGAGTGAGGAAGTGTTCATTTAAAGTTCTGCATTTCCATAAAAGGAAACGTCTGAAACATCCAATAAATAAGCCCTGCAGGACTGTAACCTTCTTAACGTATAACGGCTCAGAATGAATTTAAGCTACAACATCCCTTAGAAAAAATGATGAAAATAGACGTTTCTTTACATGTTCCTCCTGAAACGCCTTACTTTATCTAAACCGTTACCGTAAGGCTGTTCTTCCAGGCTTTCTGATACAGGGTAAAAAAATAAAATTAATGTCTAAGTGATGATTTAAAATGTAATACTTTATAATGAAGTAGATCTTTATAGTTTTAAACTTAAATGGAAAAATAATTTTCCATCTTAATTGGTCATACCTATGCATCATAGATCAGGGGTCAGGGCTATCCACCCTTATAGAGTTGATTGGTCTGTAGTAGGGATGCACGATATAATCGGCCCCCTATCGGCATTAAAACTGAATATGGGACATCGGCCACCCCACCGATATTTAACCCGATATTTGATCAGCTTCTGAGTTTCAAAAGTCTAAAAATAAAGTACTACTACTTCGTCTTCCTCAAAAACTTTTTACAGACTTAAAAACTTCTAAAGACGAGGGAAAAAATATTGATACATTAAAATATCCCAATATCTTCATATGCTGATATATTGCCATTTAAAAACACCATATCAATCTCTTTTACTAATGAAATATTGCTATATGTCATCGTTATGCTACGAAATCCCCCGATATTTTTATATGTTGATATATTGACGCGGTATCGATCTATTTTACTAACAAAATCTCACAAGAATTTGCAAAATATCACGAGAGTTTGTAACAGAACGATGAAATTTCACGAGATTTTGAAAGTAAAATAGATCGATACCGCGTTTTTAAAAATCAATTTGATATCAGCATATGAAAATATATTTGAGTTTATTATTTTTCAAAGTGTCAGAAATGGATAACAAAACTGCTATTTTCAATGAATACTTATTTTTGTCCAGCTTTAACATCGATATCGGTTATCGGCTACATGAGTTTTAAAATATCGGCATATCGGCCAAAATCCCAATATCGTGCATCCCTAGTCTGTAGTGACTGATGAGATAAACAGTTACAAATAATTCTAACATTTAATCATTGTTATTTTGAGTTTCACACAATTTGTTTTTAATTTAGCATTTTAATTATACATGTCTAATGGCTAAATTTCAAATGCATAATATATATAATATATATATAATATATATAATATATAATATATCCCAAAAGTAAATTAAACATTAGAAAGAAATGAGACAAAATCATAAAAAAAAAGATGCATCATGTTCTCAAACTGAATAAAATAAAAATTAGGCACTAAGAATTTAAATATACCCATTTTCTCTAATCTGGTAAATAAAAACCAGGCTGGTTAAACTTGTCGGATTATTAATCTTTCAGCCGTGCCATCATTTAGCTAAATAAGCAACCATACAAACAAAAGGGAATTTTTAAAAAGTAACAAAAGCAATCCCTCAAAAATTTCAGGAACTGCAAAAAGTCCCAAAATGTAAACCTATTCTTCCTAATCTTTTGGTCAATAGGCAAATAAAATAAAAATAAAAACTCTGTTAGTTCATTTTTCAGTAGGACTGTTTACTAAACAAATACTGTATTTTACAAATATTCTCTGTTGATCCAGAGAAAAACACGTTACCCAAAGCTTCATTTCCTCTAAAAGCTCAGGAAGTTTCACTCCAACACTCACCTGTCATAAGAATCTTCCAGGCGCTATTTTCCTATTGATGATGGTACTATGAGGATATTTTCTGGAGTAGATATTGAATTAACAGATCATCCTTTTTATGAATGAGTCTAATTTAAAACAACGGATGCTCTGCTTTACTGGCTTTTCCACAAAATCCCAAACTTAGCTGAACTTAAAAAGACTGAGATCTTTGGGACTCTGGAAAACAACATGAAATATTGAAATATAATGAAGATTATAATCATTATGGGGAAAGGTTTTATTCATATATCCTGTTTTGTAAAAAACAAACCACCCTTTCATTTCTTCATCATGACAAACCCAAACATCTGGGACTTTTTCACCTGCTAAGCCTCTAACTGTTAGAAAAAGCCCAAACTTTTTTCATTTATTGTCTTTTTTAAAGTCCTTCTATTTATTTATTCAATGTGTGTCTTTATCTATAGCCTAATCTGTATAATTACTTTTTAATCACTTCTATATTTTTCACCTTAATATGTGTGGTAGCAGGCTGCACTGGGGTCCAGATTATTAGTTTTATCACCTTTAGTGTAGGATTTAAGAGAAAAAAATAGTTTACCACAAGCTTCATTGGACTCTACGGAAAAAATAAAAAAAGTTAACTGATTTTTAAATGGTATTTCAGTATAATATAAGAAAAAAATTTAGAATTATGACTTTAATCCCAGAATTCTGATTTAAATCTCAGAATTTTGGATCCTAATCTTAAAGGGCACCATGAATGAAGAGATGTGGGAGCACTCAGCTTCACAGACAAAGATGTGATTTGTTTGGGAGGGCCAGTAACACATTGGAGGAAAATGAAGGACTTAGGCGACTTTTTACGTGCCAGATGGGTCACTATTTCATTGCTATTTCATTAACGGAAGAACAGAAGGTGATTAAAACAAAAGAGCTAGTTTCTAAAACAGACATGACAACAGCTTGATGCTAACATGTTAGCTGTAAGAATTTAGCCAGAATTCTGAGATTAAAGTCAGAATTCTGAGATTAATGTTAGAATTCTGAGATTAAAGTCAGAATTCTGAGATTAAAGTCAGAATTATGAGATTAATATTAGAACCCTGAGATTAAAGTCAGAATTCTGAGATTAATGTTAGAATTCTGAGATTAAAGTAAGAATTCTGAGATTAATATTAGAACCCTGAGATTAAAGTCAGAATTATGAGATTAAAGTCAGAATTCAGAGATTAAAGTCAGAACTCTGAGATTAATGTTAGAATACTGAGATTAATATTAGAACCCTGAGATTAAAGTCAGAATTATGAGATTAAAGTCAGAATTCAGAGATTAAAGTCAGAACTCTGAGATTAATATTAGAACCATGAGATTAAAGGCAGAATTCTGACTTTTTTTTACATAATAAACTGAAAAGTTTAAAAAAATCTGTTAACTTTTCTTGTCAGTGGCCGTAATCTTCTTCCGTAGGACTCAGACGTTGAAGTAGTTGGTAAACATTTACCCAAGGTGTTGCTGTACTTCCGGGATGAACCACCTGACGAGCGCGAGACGTGATGTCGCGCAGGTGACAGGTGTGCTGCCACCGACAAGAAGAGGTGACTTTAGAAACGTTTTATTGGATACATTTCATAGAAACTGAATCGAACGCAGAATCTAACTCATTGTCCTTCCTGGGTCGGAACTTTTCAGAGTCCAACCGAACCAGGGGCCCAGTGCCTGAACTCTCCCTGCTGCAGAGCTCAGATCTCAGTCTGACATGGAGTCTGCAGGTAAGAGGCTCCACTCAAACCAAACACTGATTTTTATCAAATGTTTTCTGTATTTTTATCCTTTATTTCTCTATAAACACAATTTAGATATTTCTCATCATTGCTTTCAGATCTGCTGTTTAAAAGCTGATTTCTATAAAGTCGTTTTATCCTTAATAAATAATAAGGAACATCCCAGGGAGATGCATGGAAATCATTTGTTTGATGTTTTCTCACAGAGATAAATAGATAAAAAGAAAACGTTTAGGGGTATGGGTGTTCGATATAGAGAAACGTCCAGCTGAGCTCTGATTGGTTGCAGGTTTGCAGATGTTTATAGTAATCTGGGTTGTTGCAGTGGAGGTTTCCATCCATGTTCCTGACAGGAACGCTGTCATGTGTGGACACACTGCATATACTGTATATATCCCCATGCACCTTTTTCTTCCTTTGGCACATTATTCTCCTTTGACTCTTTGAGCTGATGTAACAAGTAAATGTTCACTACTGTGAGATCAATAAAGGTTCAGTGTCCTGATGGAGGAAGCTTCTCCTTCAGTTTCATGGCGCACGTCTCCATCCTCTTTTCTACTAATGCTGTGAAACTTTTCTGTATTTAAGATGATGAAGAAAAGCATAATGCTTCCAACCCTGTGCTTGACTGTAAGGACAGTAGGCTTTCACTCCTACCCCGTTGTTATTTTGAACTTTTTTTTTTATGGATCTGGGCCTTAAAGACGACATGTTTTTTTTTAGCTGATCCTACATCCTCCCTTAATCTTGCTTGAGCTGCATTTTTAGGCCAGTTCGGAATATTATGAACTAATAACAAACCCATCAGAGGATCAGGGGATACTTTTGTCCTTCTGCATGTTTAATATATCAATAATCATACATTTTATCAGTAGGCCAGAGGGGCCGGGATGGAGGCAGCCAAAGACGTTCCCCCCTCGACGTCATCATGAGTCAGATCCGCCGCAAACGTTCAGCATCAGACAGGAAGCCCCTGGGACGCTTCCTGTCGCGGACGTCCGACCGGACGGGGACCCCTGAGGATGCAGAGTCTGAGAACAAAGGACGGAGTCCAGGTGAGGGGAAGAGCTGCTCTCTGTTGCATATATATATATATATAATCCTTAATTGATGCAGTAGTATTATTCTGTTTGAACGCATCAAGACATCATTTAAATAGCAAGAATGATAAGATACCTTAAAACAAACAAGACTGATGCCATGGTGGAGTGAGCTCTTGCCTAAAGTTTTGGCCCTGGAGGGGTAAGACCAAGTGTAGCAGATTAAAAATGGACAAAAGTAAGTTAAATGAACTAGAGCATCTGCTTGACTGTGGCGACTAGAAAAAAGATGCATAGCTCAAAAATTCCTCTGAAACGATCTCAACTAGAGATCAGGAAGCTAAACGGAGAGAAGCAGCTGCATCAGATGAGGTTTTTGTGTTTCAGGTGCAGCGGCCTCAGTGGAAAACGAGCGTGAAGCAGGCTGGGGAAGAGTGTCTGTGTTCCTGCAGAAGCTGGGGAAGAAAGCAGACAGCAGGATTCTCAGTTTGGCTAACTGTGATCTGACGGCTACAGACCTGCTGGAGCTTGGTAGATTTAACCGTCATTCACTAGAGAAAACAAACGAGATAATTTAAATATACACAACTGACCACATGAAACCAGCAATATTAAGTCTAAAAATTAAAAATATCTTTGAATATGATAAATCAATATGTTCTCAGCAGTTTGCTAGAAAAGTTTGTGCATGTTTTCTGTACCTAATGATGGGTGAATGTTAGTCACAAACTGAGGGATATAATTGCCACTTAATGAATGTTATCTAATAACATCTGTCCCATTAGTCTTGATATAAAGGAAATGCAATGTATTTTTGAGTAGTCAGTATCCTACCACACATAGAAACAGAGGAATTAGGGTTTAAAAATCTATTCAAACTCCATTTGAACTAATGCAGGTGTGAAGTTTAAAAACCAGGTGGATTTGCTAATAGTTTTAGTGCTTTAGTCACAACAGCCTAATTTTAAACTATTTATTTTTCAGCATTTTATGAAAGGAATATGTTTACAGAACGAATCAAACTGCAACTTTTAAAGTGTTTTAAGGTTTGTGTGGCAGCCATATTGGATATAAATTCTAAAGGTTTTTTTTATCGTTGCATTTCTCACTGGAACGATAAGAAAAAAATGTTTGGAGCAAAAATGAAATACAGTAGAAGCTAACAGCTTTAATCTATCTGGTAAATAAGGATTACTAGAGCTAACATTCAATCAGTAGCTAAAGCTAAAAGTTTCTTATAAAAACCTGAGCTATAAGTCGGTAACAGCGAAACAAAAAGTTTATTTTTAGCTTATTGTTTTAAATGAATGCAAATGCTAACAGAGTGAATGTTTTTAGCGTCGTTGCTCCAGTTCCTCCCCCAGCTGGAGGAGATGGACGTCTCATGGAACGAGCTGATTGGTGGAAGTCTGACGACGTTGACCTCTCACCTCCAGCATGTGAGCAGGATCAGGACCCTGAAGCTCTGCAGCTGCAGGCTGAACGCAGACGACGTAGCTGCTCTGGGTGAGAGCTCACTTCAGGACGCCTAAGATGTTTGCTAGATTTAAAAACAAGTCCTGCATATGCAGCATCGACCACCTGCTGAAACTTTAATAAGTGAAAAAATAAAATAAAAATAATTACCAAAATGACTTTAAAACACATTTTAAAAACGATGCTACTAATGCCAATGCTCTGTCAGACCAATATATGTGCGCAATACTTCAGATTTGCATCGATCCCTTTAGTTTTGTACAAAAAATAGACTTTAAACTACCTCAACAGGCATGTATTCCTTTAGTCATGTACAAAAAAAAAAAAAAAATTAAGGTCAGATCGCCACATGCTATAAAAAAAACACCAAAAAGTAAGCAGTTAGATAGGAATGAGCCACCTCAGCACATCAGACCTGCCTCTTCTCTGATTGTTTTTAAATCACTTTTCTCTTTGGCTTTTGACACCTATCAATACAGTGGGATTTATTTTATCCTTTATCTTTACCCAATTTTAACTGTTTTTTTTGTTTTTATCTTAACTGTTTTATTTATTTGTTCTATACAGCACTTTGGTCAGCTGTGGTTGTTTTTATAAGGGCTTAACAAATAAAGGTAATGAAAAAGTCTTCATATCATTCAGAAAGATTCATTCTGTAACTGATTTCAAATCAGATTTGTAATTAGATGTTTATTCTGCATCATTGGTTTGTTTACCAAATAGATGCTTTTTGAATTAAAAGAAGCTGGAGAAATTTGTGTTAGTGATAAAGGAATGTATTTTGTTAAATAAATTTTTATTTAGCTGCTGTAGTGCATTTGATGTCAGGAGACACCGAGAAAGACACCAGAAGCTGCGAGCCTTAGGAGCATCAGTCTTTTGATCGGCACATAGGAATTTTATTTAGATAAGAAGTTAAGAATTCGTTTTTTTTTTGTTTGCACATTTCTTAAGTTCACTAAAGGAAAAACATCAACCTAACATTTCTGGTGTGTCGCGACTGAAAGAACTTCGAGGTTAAAAGCTAGTGAGTCCCCTGCACTCAATTAGTGAAGATGAGTGTTTTTGCTTGACGAAGAAACAAAGAAATCAAAGAAAGATCTGGAAAGTGTGGCGTACATTTGTATTCGGGCTCCTAATTAAAGTATTTCTTTTTTCTCTTGTGTAGGTGAAGCCCTGACTTCTGTCCCACTTCTGGAGCTCCTAGATTTATCCTGGAACAGCAGTGTTGGTGGCGGCTCTTTGCAAGGCCTGCTGGGTAGGCTCCCTCCATCGCTGCGTGAGCTCCACCTGGTGGCCTGTCAGCTCACTGCACTCGATGCTGCTGCTCTGGGTGATTACATCATTGTTGGGCCGTGTGGATTCCTGTCAGTGGCTTTGGTTTAATGGATTTATCTCTGACTGTGTTTGGTTTCCCTTCCAGGGGAGTTGATGGCTATTCTGCCAAAAATCTGTGTGTTGGACGTCTCCTGTAACCCTGAGTTCACACAGGAAGCGGAGGGCGGTGGCTTCGGGGAGCTGGCCTCTTCCCTATCTCACACCGTTTCCCTGACAACGCTGCGGCTGCAGGCCTGTGGGCTGACAGCGGACAGCCTCTATGCTCTGGGTGGGTAAACCAAGATCATTACATATCTGATCATTACATAGTTTCTCATACGAGTAAATCATTTTTTTTTACCTTCTTGCTGTTGTTGAAGGAAGGACTTTATTTGTCGTCTTAAACTGGCTGATGATTCATCAGTGAAAAACCAGCAGATTGTTTGTCCTGCAGGTAATTCCCTCCGCTGTCTCCCCTCTCTACGTGAGCTGGACCTTTCCCGTAACAGAGGCCTGGTTGGAGGCCTGGACCGGCTCACCTTTCACCTGCCTCACATCACACACCTGGAGAGCCTCGACCTGCACCTCTGCTGCCTCCGGCACGCTGACCTTGATGCTTTACGTGAGTCACTGCGGATGTTGTGCCGCTGACACCCAGCAGGTACCTGCAGCCAGCGCTCACTTCCCTTCATCTCTCCAGTCCAGGCGCTGCCCTCTCTGACCGCGCTGTCGGAGCTCAACCTTTCGTCCAATAAGGTGGTGGGAGGCGGGGTCCACGAGCTGGTGTCTGTGCTCCCACTGAGTCAGATGAGGAGGCTGCCGCTCAACAACTGCAAGCTGAATGAGGAGTCCTTCACTGCCCTGTGTAAACGCAAACACTGAGGAGGATTATTGCTTATCGTTATTACTACTTAGCAGAACACTGACTTTAACCCAATTAGAGAAAAATACGATTTTTTACTTTATTTAAAACAAATCTTTCCCCATCTCCTAGAACTTTTTTTTTTTTTACAAATAAAAAAAACCCCATTAAATTAGCAAAAAAAAAAAAAATTTATTAAAAACAGACTGAGCTTCACAGCTACTTTTGATTTCTCATCTTTCCTGAACAGCCCACAGGTTTTCTGTAAAACTGAAATCGATGAGCTTAGACGGTCATTAAACAATGTTGGCTCCAAGTCTCTTTCCAAAGTTTCAGTTTTATTTGGTCAAATATTTCTTATCTAGTGCTGGATGATATACCTTACAAATCTAAACTCCATTGCCTTTCCTACCAAATCAGGTTAATAGATCATTTATTTATGTTGTCTCACCTAAGTCTCAGAGACCAAAGACCTCAGGCAAGCAATACATTTAAAGGAATAGTACACCCAAAACATGATTAGCCTTCATTTTCTACTCACCCCCATGCTGAACAACACTCTGGAGTACTTTTTTGATATCTCAAATGCATCTGGAGATCTGGGAGGCTTCTTGCTGTCTGCTGACATTCAAATAATGGAGGTCTATGGCGCCCGAGACATAAAGGTCCATAAAAGTCCACAAAAAACGTGTCAATATTCCTCCATACTGCTCGTCCAATGTATTCCAAGTGTCCTGAGTGGGTAGCATCCAGTGTATAGGATTTCCTGAAAGCGCGCACATGCGCGTTCAAGAGTCTACGGAAGCCGCCAGACCAAACCAGATGAAAGTGCGCATTCAGCTCGGCAAAGAACTCATGCTCTTCCTAAACACTGAAGTCCTCAGACATTTTTCTTTCGTTGTTTCTTTCTTTGCACAGGTAAACAGCACATTTCTTCTTCTACGCTTGCATTATCGGCAGAGCAGACGCTGAATGCGCACTTTCATCTGATTTGGTCTGCCAGCTTCCATAGCGTCGTGAAGACGCTTTTAGGAAATCCTATACACTACTGTTTATGCTCTAAAAACATTCTAAATGACTTCGTTTCGAGTAAATTCTGGATGCTACCCACTCAGGACACTTGGAATACATTGGAAGAGCAGTATGGAGGAATATTGACACGTTTTTTGTGGACTTTTATGGACCTTTCTGTCTCGGGCGCCATAGACCTCCATTATTTGAATGTCAGCAGACAGCAAGAAGCCTCCCAGATCTCCAGATGCATTTGAGATATCAAAAAAGTACTCCAGAGTGTTGTTCAGCATGGGGGTGAGTAGAAAATGAAGGCTAATCATGTTTTGGGTGTACTATTCCTTTAAAGCTAAAACTCACACATGATCTGGTTCACAGAGGCACGGTGTGGCTGCAGCCTCTGGGGTCTGCTCTGCTCTCTCCCTCATTCACTCCGCTTCCTTCTTAGATCAGCAGATCACCTTTTCTAGTGTTTTTGTATTCTTATCTACTTGTTTTTTTTTTTTGTTTTTTTTTCACTGCAGTTTTTCAGACATTAGACTGACAGGAGAGGGGGTATGAGAGGGGGGGAGAGACACGCCAAAGGACCACAGGTTGGATACGAACCCGGGTCGGCCGCGTCGAGGACTAACATTGTGCACACTAACCACAATGCAACCAAACCCCATCCGTACTTTTTAACTCTAATCAGCTATGAGAAGGCATCAAAAAAGAGAAAGTGATGAACTGAACCGAAGGACAAGTAGAAAAATTCTCAAATCTGTTTTTGCTGAATGCATCAGCAGTAAATATACAGAAAATCACTTCAACAGGAAACTAAACAATCCCAGCATCCCAAAACAATCAGGTGACTAGATTGCTTTTAAGACCTCACTATATTAATTAACACATTAGTTCAATTACTGGGCTAAATATCTATGCTTAGCTGGTCAAAACATAGCAATTACACGTTAAATAGACCAAAACATGTAAATAATGCAACTTCTCTTTCTTTGGTCTACATGTTATAGAATATAAGTGCTAGCGATAGATGAAAAGTGAAGCACCTTTAACTGTCTTAAATTTCATAGTCATTTCCTTCTGACTTTTTTACAGCCATCTGTTTGTGCTCCTTGGAGCTCCTCGTGGCTTCGCAGCGTAGTGGACTGAGTGTAAATCAGAAGGGCAGAGAAGTTTGCCGCAGGGTGGGGAATTAAGTAAAGTGATTTTTTTTATTTTTTAATACCAAATACTTTTATTTAAAATATCCTGGTGTTGCATAAATCATAATGCTTTATTATCCACCAAAGTTCTCTGTGTATTCAAAAGATGAGCAGACCCTCAGCATCATACAGCCTTATCCATGCTTAACAGTGCCCAGGAAGTGATGTTTTTTTCCCTTAAATGTTTAGTTTTTCCTGCCCAGACATACTTGGATAAACTTAATCATATTAGTCAATTAAAGCACATAATTCCAGTTAAAGTTCCAGCAGAGTTTAATAATCTACAGGTTTGCGCTGGTCGGACAGAGAACACTGTTTACTGACATCCATGTAAATATTGGCGTATATTTATATACATCATCCTCTCTGTGGGAGTGCTGCTGATCAGTTTTACATTTTAATGTTGATTAGAGTATAAATGTATTTCCTACGTGCATTTATCTCGCTGGATTATTGTGGTTTATTATCTTTATGACATAGGCCTCTATGTCACAATATATATTTACCTCCCTTAGACAGAAAGCCGTGGATCATCAAGGAAAAGCTCCTACAGGCTGAATATGTTGAAAATAGAGAGTATATATGAGAGAAATGTCATCACCTGTATTCATTTCACAGGAACCTTAGATTTTCTTGTTTTCTGCTGAATGTTTGTGGTTTCACTCGGTGATGTTGTCGTTTTTCAGCTCTGGTGGTGCCATACCTTCGCAGCGTGGATGTTTCCTGGTGTAAAGTGGTGGGCGGTCGCCTGCCGTTGTTGCTGGATGCTCTGCAGCCGTCTGTCATCTTGGAGCTGCGCCTCAGCAGCTGCAGCCTCACCACTGATGACCTGCGTCACCTAGGTGACCCATTAACTTCTCAGAAATCAATTTAGTGTCTTTGATTGAATGGAAGACCGTATTATTTAGTAACTAATGATGTTCCCCTGTTCAGCTGACGTCTGCAGACGGGGCAGCGTCTCCTCCCTCAGAGTCCTGGACCTGTCCTACAACAGCTCGGTTGGAGACGCCGGCTGGGCGGCGCTCTTCGCAGCAGGAGGTTTGGGTTCGCTGGAGGAGGCAGACATCAGCCTTCGACCCATGACCTCTGCTCCCTGCTCGGCCTGGCTGCCCGCGCTGCTTGGTTCTCTGCCTCGAATGCCGGCCCTGGCTCGGCTGGCGATGCAGCGCTGGACGGTCGGTTCACAGGAGGGGCGACAGCTGCAGTACAGCGTGAAGAACAGAAACATCCAACTGGAGTGGGATCCAGAGGTCACAGACGGGAAGACGAGCGGTCAGGAGGAGAGTCAGCCTGAGGAGTAATTGGTGTTTTTGGAACACAAAGATTTCAACAAACTCTAAATTTAGTCTGAAACAAACAGAACTCTCCGCCACCAGGAAGGTATAAGCCGTTCATTATTGTCCAAAATATTATGACTTTTATAAAACATTTCATAGTGTGATACGTAAAGTGACTGATGCACATTTAATAAGCACAAATATTTTAACAACTTGAAAAGAAACTTGATTATGTAGCAGAAAAAAGTAAATTGGTGTGTTGAACATATTTAATGACTTTTATTCCAGCCTTATGTCTGGACACTTTTACATGGAAATATTACATTTGCACATCCTAATAAAACATTTCACTGTAACATGTGTTTGATCATGAGCATAGCAGCAGATCAACAAACTAATAGTCAATGTTGGTCTTCTGGAGCCCCATCGGACGCGCTGCCGACTGTAGCATCTGTAACGTTACCATCTGCTTGATAAAGGCTTTTCCTCAAACCATGAAAGGCCTCAGCCAGGAAGACGTGACCGTCCTGCTCGTAAGACTCGACGTCGGTGTTCTGGGGGGGCAGACGCCCGCTGGAGATCAGCTCTCTGAAGGCCTGGGGTTATAGAAGGCATAGAAATAAACAAACCACCTTTAAATGAACAAAACAATTGCTCACAGTAAACTTATACCAAGCATGGATTATTTCTGCTTCCATCTTAGTTCAATGCACAGCATCAGACTTTGACAGGTTATGGTGAAAACCGTTTCCACAGGTTCCCGTTCTACAGTGGATCAGAAAGGCCAAAGTCCAGCCTTCCATATTTGGAACGTCTGCATGCATCCCCTTTTAAACACCCCAGATGAAAGGCTCGTTAGCAGGCCTCTGTAGCCCATTGACATGCTGAGGGAGAGCAGCTGTTAGAGAAAAGATGCATCTAAAAGTACCTGTGAGGACTGGATCTTTGGCTCTTCTTCAGCAGCTGTTCAGTCTGCTGGGTCTCCATTTTAAATGGTGTTCTCCAAGGTTGTGTGCTTGGACCACCGTATATAACAATAGTAACTGTAAATTCAAACTTTATTCCGTTTAATGTTTATAAATATTTATTTCACGTCATGTGCGCCATCCAATGCAGATCATTGGCTCCATCCACATCAGAGATGGCAAAAGTACTCACTTTCCTTACTTGAGTAAAAGTACAGATACTTGTGTTAAAAAATACTCTGGTAAAAGTGGAAGTACTGATTAAACTTCTTTACTCAAGTAAAAGTAACAAAGTACAGGCTTGTAAATTTACTTAAAGTATAAAAGTAAAAGTAGAAACCACTTTTTTCATGCCGTTGCCTACATTTAAAATGGATGTCTGCCAATAGGACTAGATCTCCGTTGTGTTCATTTTCAATCATCTCGTCGTCCATGCTACTATGCTAACGCCACCGCCACCAAGCTGCAATGATTTGCCGCCAATGAATACCGCCGAATCTGTCGATTCATCTTGTAGTGGTGCGTCAAATGCAACGTAGATTCCCATCCAATTAGATTGAATTTGGTATTGATGACGTGAAAAATAATAACGGTAACTCCATTGAAATGATTCAAAACTAAAGTAACGAGCCAATTTTTTAAAATGTAAGGAGTAGAAAGTACAGATATTTGTGTAAAAATGTAAGGAGTAGAAGTAAAAAGTCGCCATAAAAATAAGTAGTAAAGTAAAAATATCAGAAAAATCTACTTGAGTACAGTAACGAAGTATTTGTACTTCATTACTTCCCATCTCTGCTCATTGGTTAGCTAAAGGAAATCATCAGAAGCAGCAGGTGTTCTTCAAACTGCTAACGTGAATTGTCTATGCCATGCTACAATGTAGGATTCAGAAAAAGATGTTGAAATGTCTAAAAGGTCGGCGAGAGCGTATCGGGAGATGGAGACCAACAAGACCTCCCTCATCCTTGGCCCTATCTCATTAATTATTCAAAATAGCTGAATTGAGCTTTCAATTCATATAGTGGCATCTGGTTGTTTTTTTTTTAAAGGTTACTTTATACTTTTATTAGTTTTCCGAGCACATGCGTTTTCACTTTTACTTCAGTAAAGAGGTCAAGTTGATACATTAACTTCTACCAGATTCCGTAAAAGTTCATGCAAATAGAAACCGATGAGGGGGTCGTTTGGTTCCATTGTTAGCCTGTAATATCTGAAACCTGTCTATGATTCTGAAGGGCGGTCGTTAATGCGGGGGATTGTCTAACGACCGACCTTCAGAATCATAGACAGGTTCAGATATTACAGTCTAACAATGGAACCAAACGACCCACTCATCGGTTTCTATTTGCTTGTTTCCAAGCAATACAACGCCTTGTCTATATAAGACTCAAACTCACTGCGGATCCAGACTTTTGAATTGAGAAAGCTTCCTGGAGAGGTGGCGAAACGTCTTCAAATCTTGGAAACTAAGTCCAGTGGATTTTGTTGAACTTTTACGGAATGACTATGACCTGGATGACTGAGGATCTTCATCAGCATATTCTACCAGATTGTTTTTAAACTGCAGTATCTATACTATAATTCTACTTAAGCAACAAATGTGTGTACTTTTGACACCACTGGCCCTAGTACTGTTCCAATTCACAAGAACAGCTGACAGAGAACGGACAAAGTCCCCGGATGTTGTTCTTGCCGCTTCCTCTTTACCCAGCATGCATCAGAGCAGACTTGTCCTTTGTTGAGATTGACAGCTGTCCCAGCATGCACTGCGGCAGCAGCAGCTTTCAATGGAGCGCTCACAGAGCTCAGCCCTCTCTCGGCAAGGCGATGTGTGAAGGACCGCTGGCTATGATGGTGATTTTTTTTATCTGGCAAAATATTGATTTGATTTGTGTTTATCTGACTGTGTTCATTATTATTCCCCCACTCTATGAAAAAAGTCAGAATTTATGATTATCTAGAGACTATTAATAACAGTTGGTGAAATGCATTTCCAGACATGCAGAGCGCGTGTTTGGTGACGTCACGAGTTATCATTTGTTCCAATTGACCCATATTTATGCTGCGTGCTCCCGTTCTCCCCCAGTCCAGACCTTCCTGTGTTCTTCTCAAGAACATACTTGGCGAGGACACGAGTCCATACCTGCGTTCTTTGGAACGCTTGGAAACGGCCTGTAATCAATCATCATAGAAACATCCCCTCTGAGGAAAGACTTTTACTTGACAACACAAAAAAAAATTTAAAACACACACTACTTTTTTTTTCTTTAAATAATAAAAAATATCTAGTCTTCCTGTAAAAACATAAGTCCAGCTGTTTTTTTTAGGGGGGCGGGGGGTTGTACAAGGAGCAAAAATAACTGCAGTATTACCCGTGTTGTCATTTAGAGCAGAACTGACCGCTCTAGGTGCTGTATATCATAGCGAGATGAATATTTATACATTTCAGCAGCAAGGCAACTCAAAGTGCTGTACTGCATAGGAAACACAGAGAAAGGAACATTCTAGGCACATCAAAGAATAATGAAATGGCTGATTGGGAAAGAAAGTGGGATATAAATCTGAACTAATATTGTTCAGATAAGACAGTCAAAGGCCGCTCTAACCGGATTAAAAGCAACTGAGGGTTTCAGTGTTTTTACAGTTTTCTTAGAGTTCCTTTCCAGATTAGTGGCGCATGAGAACTAAATGCTGCCTGTCCATGCTAGGTTCTGGTTCTGCAGAGTAGATCTAACCCAGTAGACCTGAGAGGTCTGGCTGTTGACCCACTGACAATAGTCCATAACGTATTTTGGATCAAAGACATTCAGTGATTTGCAGACAAGTTCCTTTCTACCTCATCCTCCTTTTCTTTGTGTTTTTCTCTGATTTCTCTTATTTGTTTTAACCATAATGTTTCCATTTCAGCACCTATAGACATTAGTATTTCTGTTTTATTGGCTTTTAAAGGAATGGAATACTGAAGGAAATGTATAAAATGACAGTTTGCGTTACTGAGGTTTTTTACCCGGCAGGCTGGCTCCTTTGGGTGGTTTCCCCAAATATAGAGGTGTGTCAGAGTGGGGTTGTTTTTCAGAGCCTGAGCCAAGGAGCACAGACCTTGAGTCCTGATGTTGTTTGTGCAGACAGATAACCTGGAAAACAGACAGATTCATTACTACCAGACTGTCAGGGGGAAAACTAAGCATCTTTATTAGTGAGTCTGAACACTGGTAGTGGGTGAGGAAGGAGCAAAAAGTAAGGTTAATATGCGGTGGTTATATCTACCCTGAGCTCCACTGAAGCTGGACATCCTTTTTACAAACAATCACTGTAATTCTGTTTCACTTCATCCACAGCATGAAATGTTTCCAGATTGAGGGATTTTTAGGATGTAGTGTGGGCCTTCATGTGTGCAACAAGCTGAACATGGAGGAAACATATAAACTAAACAACCAGAGTTTAGTCTGACTTCTGATCCCAGGAAATATAGAAACTCTACAACCAAACAGATGGATTTTCTATAAACATCTTCAGGATGCAAGTCCAGCTTTCCAGAAATTTTTTTTAAAATACGCAAAGAAAAATGAAATCAATGTTGAGATCAGTGGCGGCTGGTGAAAAATATTTTTGGTGGGGCTGATATAGCCTAGTGTATGTCTCCAACTAATCCGGAATAAGAATTCGATTAAACAATTGGACAATACATACAATTTAACAGTAATGATTTAATTTACTATATAATAACAGTAACAGTGATGATTTGGGTCACTGTGACGGAGTTCTTTGGCCTCCAAGAATCCAGGCTCAGTCTGGTTACCGGTGTTGGTGATTTATTGAGCTCAAAAAATCAAAACAGGGTGCAAAAGAAACTAAACATGTACAAGATACTCTGGGCCTCAGCCTCCCTCCAGTTACCAGCAACGTAACAAAGAAACAGAAAACAAAAATTGCCGCTTTTCTTCCCACAGCCCTCATTAAATAGTTTAAGCCCCTCACCTCAGGCTCTGTTATTTCTGATTTCTTCTCATTAATCAGTTTTGTCCATATATTACCTCCACAAACAATTGATGTACAAAAACAAATAATTTTTACAACTTAATTCTTTTACACAGATTCATTGACTTATTCAATTACACCAAACTGGGTTTGAACCCAGCAAAGACGCCGCCAGACTGAAGATGACAAGTCCCCGTAGCATAAACACGTACACACACACACACACCCACACCCCCCACATACCACACACACACACGGCTAACCCCACT
Organism: Cyprinodon tularosa; assembly: GCF_016077235.1. Taxonomy (NCBI): domain Eukaryota; kingdom Metazoa; phylum Chordata; class Actinopteri; order Cyprinodontiformes; family Cyprinodontidae; genus Cyprinodon; species Cyprinodon tularosa. The sequence continues at coordinate 424,242 of NW_024039267.1, read as the reverse complement.
GAAATATTAAGTGTGCACCCTCAATACGCCAGCAGGTAACCAGGAACAGCTTGTGTGTTTTAAGTTCATGGAGCTAGTGATGGGCTATCTGAAGCCAGGCTTCGAGGCTTGTACCGAGTAATAAGGGGGCGTGTCAATGAAGCCCCGCTTCGAGGCCTGTGTTGTCTTGTTGAAAACCACGTGACTGGCAACAAACGAGGCCTCGCATTGCATTGGTCACGTGACTGCTTCATTTTGCGTGTCGGTATTCAAAATAAAAGCGCGATGAATCCTGTTGCTTCGTGGGTTGTAGTAGGTGGTTTGGTATCAGCAGAACAGTTTTCATCAGCAGTGGTTGAAATGGAGCCGTCAAAAAAGAGAAAAACCTCTCATATGTGGGAGTATTATGAGATGACAGATCACAACCTGAAACAGTGAAAAAAGTCCTATTCCTAAATAAAAACAATTAAACCTAAAATCCAGAAATTTCTATATTTTCTTTTGTTTAATCAGGAGATGCATCAGAATCACACATCAAAACCAGACTAAAAGCCATTAGAAGAGGCAAACTCTATGTGTAACTTAATATTAAGAATCAGAACTAGAACTCCTAGGAAGAGATGATTTTAAACACATTCTGTCTTTAAGGAAGCAAGTTTCAAGCTCAAAGTACACAGAGTCTCAGTTCTCAATACATTAAAGTAACACATCTTCATTGTCTAATAAGTCCATGACATAAAAGAAAACCTAACACCACCACTGATGGTCAAGGATTAGATTGGCTACAAATCATTTTAATAATTAAAACATGACAATTGAATAGGATTCTCCTCTTACTAAACATGAGTTTGGTGAAAACTTTGTGACAATATTGCATTTCCTAATATTTGGAAGTATGATCCAACTGAGTTACAAGGCTGTTACAGTTTCACCAGCAGATGTCACTAGTGAGTGATGAATGAAGCATCGAGTAATGAACTTTTTTTAACACTTTGCGTTGGAAAGCTTCATTGCTTCATGAGGCTTCACTTGCACATCACTACATGGAGCTACTGGTCTCAGCGCGAGTGAATTGGTCCTCACAAACACAGTATAACAGGAATGTGTGTGTGGCGCGCAAAGTTAGAGGATGTTTTAAGCGACGAGGTGGATTCGTCACAGTCACAATAACCATGACCATCCTACAACAGGGATGTTCTTCTGGCAAACGGGTAGATAAATAAGGATCTCACCGAATTTGGTGGAAGCTGCATCTTGGTCGTTACGTTCGCCATCTTCCCTCTAATTGTCTGCACCTGCGCTTGGGTTCAGAAGCCTGTAAAAGTGCAGTATTTTCAGCGCCCCAATACCATAAAGTTCCGAGATGCTGATTGGCCATTAAATTCACCTAGCAAAAGTACATGATTGACAGATTCTCTGCAAATGTGGGTCAGTCTGATCAGCGCCCCCAGAACAGAGACGGTAGGAGTCTGTCTGTGGAAATCCACAAATGAATGACAGTAGATAGCGAAATGTTGTTTATATAATTTGTTTTGCTTATAGGTACACAGTCTAGAGAGTAAAACTGACATTTATGAGTTAATTTCTAAAAATATATTTTACGTTTCTCTCTTCTTATCAGGGAGGGCGGTGCCCCAGCGCCCCCTATGGGCCGGCCGCCACTGGTTGAGATGCAGGACTAGATGTGGACTCACTCTCTTAGGACACATCCTGGCCTGGAGATGGCGTCGCTCAGGTAACCCGCGCCGACGTCCTCGATGCAGTTGATGGACAGATTCAGGATCTCGATGGCCGTTTTCTCTTTCAGCACCGAGGCGAGGTACAGAGCACCATCATGGGAAACACGGTTACTGCACAGATCACAGGAGGAGGTGGGATTCAGGATCCTGCTCCATCTTTTCTTGTTGCATGCAGGAAACCAGATGGTTTAATTCAGAAAAAGTTGAGTTTTGCTACTTTTCTGCTATTAGAAAACAAAATTCAGATAGTTTTCATAATAAAACTCGGCAGTATGGAGAAATCGGTACAAAATCGGCTGACAGGGAAGGGGGTATGGGAGAGGGGGAGAGAGCAAAGTACCACATGTCTGATTCAAACCCTGGTCAGCCACGTCGAGGACTAAGGCACATGGATCGTGCACGCTAACCAATGTGCAACCTGCACGTACAGTAAAACAATATTCCTAAACAAATGTTTGTAATGCAGAGAAAAACTTTTATTGCATGTATGAAATAGTAAAAAAATACACATTTTATGTGCATATGCATTTAATGATATGTATCCAATACAAAGACTTTTAATCATAAATGGAAAATATTTATATTCTTTGTAGAGTGTTGTTGGAATAATTATGTATAAGATAGTTAATGTTTGTTCTTATGATGTATAATGTGTGACATATTACTGTTCCAGAGAGGTGTTGCACAAGCAGTATAGGTCAACTATCAGGAAGTATTGCTCAGGCTTAAAGGAATAGTACACCCAAAACATGATTAGCCTTCATTTTCTACTCACCCCCATGCTGAACAACACTCTGGAGTACTTTTTTGATATCTCAAATGCATCTGGAGATCTGGGAGGCTTCTTGCTGTCTGCTGACATTCAAATAATGGAGGTCTATGGCGCCCGAGACAGAAAGGTCCATAAAAGTCCACAAAAAACGTGTCAATATTCCTCCATACTGCTCGTCCAATGTATTCCAAGTGTCCTGAGTGGGTAGCATCCAGAATTTACTCGAAACAAAGTCATTTCGAATGTTTTTAGAGCATAAACAGTAGTGTATAGGATTTCCTGAAAGCGCGCACATGCGCGATCACGACGCTACGGAAACCGCGGCAGACTAAACCAGCGCATTCAGCTCGGCAAAGAACTCATGCTCTTCCTCAACACTGAAGTCCTCAGACATTTTTCTTTCGTTGTTTCTTTCTTTGCACAGGTAAACAGCACATTTCTTCTTCTACGCTTGCATTATCGGCAGAGCAGACGCTGAATGCGCACTTTCATCTGGTTTGGTCTGCCGGCTTCCGTAGAATCGTGAACGCGCTTTCAGGAAATCCTATACACTACTGTTTATGCTCTAAAAACATTCTAAATGACTTCGTTTCGAGTAAATTCTGGATGCTACCCACTCAGGACACTTGGAATACATTGGACGAGCAGTATGGAGGAATATTGACACGTTTTTTGTGGACTTTTATGGACCTTTCTGTCTCGGGCGCCATAGACCTCCATTATTTGAATGTCAGCAGACAGCAAGAAGCCTCCCAGATCTCCAGATGCATTTGAGATATCAAAAAAGTACTCCAGAGTGTTGTTCAGCATGGGGGTGAGTAGAAAATGAAGGCTAATCATGTTTTGGGTGTACTATTCCTTTAACAAAACCAGGAGGTTCTCAGGCCATTTGACTGCAAGACATTTAAATGCAAATTAACCTATTCACTGAGGCTGCAAATTGAATTGTATTTCTTGTTTCCTATTCCTTTAGCGCAACCTCAGCTTGTGTAACTAGGGACCCCCCCTCTGACTTTAATAAATAGCAAGGACAAAGCTGAAGACCGGCAGAGTGGGGTGGAGATGTACCTGCATGTCTCTTCCTACTCTCCTCGCAAGTAAAAAGAATTCTGACTGTGTGCCTTTCTTTCCTTGTTTTACAGCATTTTAGGTGTTACAGTAGACCTGACAAGTGTTGTCTGAATTGCTGCTGAAAATAGGTTCAGGAAAGGGCAGATTTTAGAGTCTGTGTACCATTACTTCAGCTAATGATTAGAATACCATTTTAGTTGACAATTATTTTAATAATCGATAAATGAGGATTTATTCTTTCAGCCCTAATGCTTCTCACTGTAATATTTAACGAATCACCGATGGGAATAGTAGTGAGTCACACTGAATGATTAAAACAATTCAGGACGATGAGACGATAAATAAAGAGATAAAAGTGCAAAGATGTCTGCCCTCACACACAAAGCCTGCTTAATACAGCTATTATTTAGTATTATTATAATCATTATCATAGTACTTGTAAGGGAATCCTGAGATGAGCCAACATACCATTTTTTGAGACATGCATGTGCATCACAAATACATGCAGACCTTTGTCATGAAAATGCTTTCCATTAGATTAGATTGGAAATCATTTCCTGGATTCAAATTGTGAATCGATACATGTGAACAATAGGAAAGTATGGAACCTCTCAGGGTGAACTATTTTCACCCTTTGTTTTACATTTGTTAATGATTTTAGAGTCTGTGACGTTTGGATTTAATGAACTCAACTGAGCCTCCCCTGTTTCAAAGAACCACTGTCACAATGGTAGCAGAAATAAATGGAATCTGACTGTAACAATGAGTCATCATTACCTGTATACTGGCTAAAATAACAGTTAAACGCAGCATCTAGTTTTGTAGCTTGGTTTATTTTTGTGGTTTTGGGTGCAGTGGGTATATGGGGTGTGGTTCTTTGGTAGGCCACATCTTGTTTCCTTTTTTTTTAAAAAGGTAAATTGATTTCACTTTACAACATTTTGTTTTTGCTTAACCTAAAAGGGAAACGCATGGATTGAAAAGTTTGAAGTCATGTATGGTGTTTTCTACATTAAGTTTTGATTATTTATAGAAAAAATGAAAGACTTGTTAGCTGAAAACTCTTAAGGCTGGATCTATCAAAGGTTTGCGTGTATAAAAACGTGAGCTATTTCACTGCGCACGCTAAAAAATGTACAAACTGATCTATCAACAGCGCGCTAAAAGGATTTGGTCTTTAAAACGTGCTAAATAGCGCCTCTTATCCATTTAGTACTTTTTCTGCAATGAATATGCAATATGGGGCGTTTACACGCAAAAGTGCGTCTTGTGGGAGGAGAACATGTAAATATATTAATTTAGCACTCGCAAAGTGATTTATTAAACCTGAAAGCAATTTTGCTAACGGTATCTGACTCTATATTTAACACGTTTCAAAAGAAGGTGCAAATGGTCTGTATGCGTAATTGCGCACACATGGCAGCGGTTATTGTCGCAAGAAGGAGACATGGAAATGAAGCAAGGAGACGCAGAGAACGCATTTTTTCACACCGTGTGAATATTTTTGGAATGAACAAGGAAACGATCATCAAAACATCGTTTATCCAGCATTGCCATTTTGGAGCTGTTGGGGGAACTCCGAATAGATTTGGAGCCAGCCACAAGGAGGACCCACGCAATACCAGATATCACAAAACTCCTTGCAGCATTGCACTTTTTTTCATCTGGGATCTCCCAATCTCGTTTTTCAGAAGTGCTGTCCGACGTTCTAAATGCCATGTCGCCCTGACGCCCTACCGGAGAACCCCGACCTCCCCCCTGCGCATGTGGAGCAACATGCCAATGCTGCGGGGATGCGTACGCGCAGTAATCTCATCCACAGTCACTTCTTGTGAGCCATTTGGTATGTGCATTTTTCTACAGGCCAATACAAAACACCTGTTTTTTTTTTACTGCAGTGAAGTAGAAATTCAGCCACATACCACCTTAGGGAATAAAGGTTGCCAAAGTTTATATGGTTATATATATATATATATATATATATATATATATATATATATATATATATATATATATATATATATATATATATATATATTTTTTTTTTTTTTTTGGAGGGGTTGTCACTGTAAGATTAAAATTTCTTAATGCACTAGTTTGTACAAACTACTTTGCCGCAAACCACAAAACGTGCAAAACCATCATTTAAATAGGGTGTCTCCAACAGTTTTGCACCTGCCACCAGTTACGCAATCACTCTTGTTAAATCACCTGCAAACCATGGTTCAGCCCCTCGCGCAAAATTCCAGTTTGCGAGCGCAAATTACTGCACGCAAAATTGGATCTTGATAAATCCGGCCCTTAGAAACATGTTCTTCTTTTAACTGGTTTGGGTCCCACCTCCAAGACTACTTGGCCTCCTGACGAACACGTGACACTGACAAAAGTAGTAATAAATAAAAATTCTATGAAAATGAACAAATCAAAGTAAGACATTGATTTTTAATCACACTTCAACAGAATGATTAAAATCACTGCAATCAACCCATTCCTGTAACTGTCAGTGTGACTTCTGCTCCTCTCAGCAGGTATTCTGTGTCTCAGGTTTAAAGGCTGCCTTTTTCAGCAGCGTTTTTCAGTCCAGTGTCTTTGCCCTTTTTGGCTAAGAGGAAACTTTCTAGCTGTGTGTTTTGTCTCATGACCCTGTTGAAGACCCATGACCTGCGACTGAGAGCAAGCTTTATGAAACTGGGTAGAATCCCTCAGAGGTCTGGAGATTTCATTGGACCGTGCAGAGACTAAATAACCTTGTACCAGATAAAGCAAAGGAGTCCCAGAGCATAACAGAGCCTCCTCCATGTTTCACAGTAGGGACAGTGATCTTTTCTTGTCATGTTTCATTTTTCCTTGTGTAATCATAGAGCTGATTTTCAATTGCCTCATCCGTCTATAGGACTTCTACCATAAGCTTTGTGGCTGGTCAACACAGAGTTTAGTAAATTCCAGTCTGGCTCTTTTATGATTTGTTTTAAGCAATGCTTTTATCCTCCTTTGTCGTCCCCCATTAAGTCCACTGTGGCTCAAACAACAATGGATCTGACACTGATGACATTATTTTCGGCCTTTTCTAGGGATAACATCATTTTTGTTCAAGCCTGTTTCATGAATTTATTTTTAAAAATGAAAAAAAAAAAATCTAGTTGAAGCATGGGTGGAAATCAGTGTCTGACTTTCATTTGTTCATAATCATATAATTTTTATCTTTTTTTATCGTTTTTTTTTTTACTTTTGTCAGTTTCCAGTTAATTCTCTGACTGTTTTTGTTTTTTCTTTTTTAAGGGACACCAATAATTGTCCACTCCTTAGCGCCCCTCTGAATATTTACACTTTATACCCAACTGAGGCTGTTTGCATCATTTGTTTAGATGTGTAACAGTGTTGTATAAGGATAAAAAAAATGAATAAAGTTAATTTTTCAAATCATAAAAGCTCAAACTCAATGAGAAACATCAGGTTTGATGCTCTTTTAGTGTATATAATTATATTAGAGCCCTGTGTCATTTTAACGGGTACGTTTTAGTGCTTGGCCACGGCACACTTTAACACAACGTTTTTCTATTTTATTAGGTCTTTATTTTTAATAATTTTATCTTTATTTGCTTTATTTTATTTTTAGTTTTTTATACATCCTTAGTTTCGCATTAAACATTGTGTTGTGTGTTCTTTGTGTGCAGACAAGTTTTATACATGAGGCTCAGCGTCAAAGGACTAATATTTTTATTTTTTTTCATATTTTAGAGAATTCTACGGAGCCCCTCTGGTGACATGGTCAAAAAAAATGTTTAATTGTGGCCACGAAGTAGTATTTCGTGCGCACGAAGTAGTATTTCGCGGCCACGCAATAAGTATAACGTGCGCATGAAATACTATTCCGTGGCCACGCAATAAGTTTAACGTGCGCACGAAATACTTATTAATAATAGCCATAAATCCGCCCCTGTTTTCAGGCTAATGTTAACTGTAATGACTTATCTTGGACAGGCTGCTATGTAAACGGGCCTTTAGTCCTTCGTTTAGCTATGCTGCGGTTGTTTACACTACGCCTATTCCACCTAAAATAGCGTCTTAGCAACAAATGTCACGTGACTGGCGGAGACCGACTGGGTAAGCAAATCGAGCGCGCCTTAGACCTTAGAGAAGGCGCGCTCGATTTGCTTACCCAGTTGTCCAGGAATGATATTAATATTATTAATAAGTATTTCGTGCGCACGTTAAACTTATTGCGTGGCCACGGAATAGTATTTCGTGCGCACGATAAACTTATTGCGTGGCCACGAAGTAGTATTTCGTGCGCACGTTATACTTATTGCGTGGCCACGAAATACTACTTAGTGCGCACGAAATACTACTTCGTGGCCACAATTAAACATTTTTTTTGACCATGTCATCAGAGGGGCTCCGTAGAAGTCTAAAAAAAACTGAGTAGATATTTAACAAAGATACATACTCACCTCAAAATATCTTCGAAGATTAATTTAGGTCACTGAAAGCTTAAGATGTTCGATTCTAATGCTACGTTCACACAGCAGGAGCAGCAAAATCGCGTCTGCTGCTTCCTTTTTGCTGCTTGTACCAGTTAGTTCTGACGCGCGGCTGAAGCAGCTTTGCTGCTCTGGCTGCGCGGTGCAAAAGTGTGTCTGACACGCGTTGGGCGGAGCTACTCTATCCTTTCTCTGCCTTGCAGCTATATTTGCTGTGATCAGTGGGAATAAAGTAGTTTTAATATGTTTTTAAGTGAGAAAATACACCTGAAAACGTAATCAGTGCAGTCAGTTCATCCAGATTATCATCCTGCCTTACAATATTATTTCTGTCGGAGCCGCTCAGACCCCCACATACCTGCGGTGCAGCAGCCTCTGGCCGGGTCGCCTCCTTGCGGTTCACCACGGCAGCTGGAAGGTGGCTTTCATCTAAATAATCCAAACTGCAGGCACCAGGATAATAAAAGCGAACATATTCTGCTGGCAGATTTCGGCATTTTAAGTTAATTTAGGCGTCAATAAACTGTTTAAGAGGAGTGATCACAGCGCTCTGTGTCATCAGCGATGTGTCTCTCTCACGGCCAGCTCCCAGATCAGCTTCTCTGATTGGTTGACGCGGCGCGTCGAGCAGCAAAAATCCAATTTTTCCATCTCGAGCAGCAGCGCGTTTGCAGCACGTCACATGCGTCAGATGCTACAATACTCCTGACGCGCTGCTTCAGCTGCTCAAACGCGCTGCGCCTGCTGCTCAAAACGCGCTGCGGGACCTTTTGCTGCGCCTTGACGCGCGTTAACCATTGACTTTGCATGTAAACTCGCTGCTTCTGCTGCGCCTGCTGCGTCCGGTGTGAACGTAGCATAATCCTAATTCTCTGCCTCATTGTTGTCCGAACCTGATCAATGCTCCTGACCAAGCAATGAATCATGGGAAAAAGAAAGAGCTGCTTTTTTTTCCAAAGACCTCAGAACTAATAGGTTTCTCCTGAGAATGTCCTGAAATGAAGACTGAAATGAGAGCTTTAGACACAGACGACCACATGGCAGTGGTGGCTGCTCGCTGAAACAAGGGAGGCTAAATTATGTTAATTAAATCCAAACATCAGGTATTACATCAACAAATACTGAAACACATAAAAAACATCACTACAATGGGTGAAAATAGCTGTTGTGAAACGCTCTGCAATAATAAACTCCAGAAACGAACAGCCGAACAGCCAGCTCCATGACCCGCCCCCGCACCATAGATCCCCCTAAGAGGTTTAGCCTCACTGGAAGTGTCATATTTTGGCGTCTTATCCAATCAGAGCTCTACTTTCTCACTGCTTACCTCCTAAACCTCAGCAGGGGTTTCTCATAGCGGCTGACAGGCAGCGTCCTGCCGCTGTAGAGCAGAGGGGAGATTGCATCTGAGAGCTCAAAAAACAGCTGATTAATGCGCAACATACCCATGAAATCAGGTGCATTCTAGCTCATATTTATGATCTTTAATGACTACGTTTATGAGGTTTGACAATGCATATTTTGCCAATAATTTTACGAGATTTACAGGACAGCTCTAGCCTCCTAATATTTAAAAAGAAATTGCCACTGATAAAATGGAGTTCTGGCTTCTTCAAACACATTAAGGACTGGGTCAGCACTTTTTGCCCTCCCTACCAGCGCAGGTCCAGGTAGCGCAGGGTGTGGTTCCGCTTCAGGCCCTCTGCCAGCCTCTCCATGCCCGTGTCTGTTAAGCCCATCTTCCCCAGATGGAGCTCCACCAGGCTGGTGTTCACAGCAAACATCTTAGAAAAGTGTGTGGCCCACTCCTCCTGAAACAGAGTCACATCTGGGTTTCTGATGGTCTAAACCTGAACCTCCTGTCTGCTGCTTGGCAGGTTTGTACCTGGAGGCTCAATTGCAGTGGTCGACTCAGGTCAATAAGACGAAGAGTCTGGTTGTTTTCAATCGAGGTGCAAAAGGCAATCAGGCTTGAAATATCCTGCAGGTACAGAGCGAAGGTCAGAGGATGGGCTGATGAGAACAGACTGTGGGTCTCAGCCTTTGATTACCAGGTCACATTGGTCCAGATACAGCACCCGCAGGCTCCAGTTTACCGGCAGCATGTGGGCCAGGTGGAGGGCTCCAACTTCACCGACCTTATTCAGAGACAGCCTGAGGAAGACCAGGTTGCTGTTAGCCTGCAGACGCACAGGGAGGGATAATAGGTTTAAGCAGTTCAAATAAAGCATCTGGAAACTATTTTGTTTCATGATTTATTATCCTGCAGGGATTTATCATATTGTTGAAGGGAATTCATGGATTAATTGATTTTCATTAGAGTCCATTTCCCATTTAAAACATGAGCACAAAATTCCTCAATTAATTTATACAAAATGTTGATTGGCTTTAAATCTTGAACCCTGACAGAAGGAGAGCAAGAGTGTAAGGAGGGGCAATGAAGGTGAGGAGGAAAGGATGAAGGACACCAACTGGGATGGAGGGAAGTAAGGAAATATTTAAGGGTTTAATTTAGGAAGGAAGGAAGGAAGGAAGGAAGGAAGGAAGGAAGGAAGGAAGGAAGGAAGGAAGGAAGGAAGGAAGGAAGGAAGGAAGGAAGGAAGGAAGGATACCAACTGGGATGAAAGGAAGTAAGGAAATATTTAAGGGTTTAATTTTGGAAGGAAGGAAGGAAGGAAGGAAGGAAGGAAGGAAGGAAGGAAGGAAGGAAGGAAGGAAGGAAGGAAGGAAGGAAGGAAGGAAGGAAGGAAGGAAGGAAGGAAGGAAGGAAGGAAGGAAGGAAGGAAAGGGTGAAGGATACCAACTGGGATGAAAGGAAGTAAGGAAATATTTAAGGGTTTAATTTAGGAAGGAAGGAAGGAAGGAAGGAAGGAAGGAAGGAAGGAAGGAAGGAAGGAAGGAAGGAAGGAAGGAAGGAAGGAAGGAAGGAAGGAAGGAAGGAAGGAAGGAAGGAAGGAAGGAAATTAAGAAATAAAGAAAACAAGGATAGACAGTAGGGATGAGGAAGGGGACATTGAAGGAAAGGAAGAACGGAAGAAGAAAATAGATGTGTCCAAACGTCCGCCCTAACCACTAACCTCTAACCACTCTATCACTATATATCACTGGACCATATAGTGGAGTTTATAGTGAACTCAGTTAACTGACCACTCAGTCAGGTGATCAATACATTTTGCTCCCTGTTGGTCACGTTACTCCGCCTCCACGCATGGTTCTTGCATCATCCTTGAGCTCTCGCCAAAAAAACAAACACAATGATGCTTTGCTGAGGGAAATCTCTTGCAAGGTATTCTGGGAGGGGGGGGGGGGGTCTATCTGCTCGTCTAGTGACCATGGATGCACACTCCTTTTCAAGGTGCCACTAACCGTTTGGACACTCGTGTAAAATAGCGTAACTACTATATAGTGCCCTATAGCCGGACATTGAAACACAGCCAAAGAGAAAAAACACTCAAGAAATAAAGGAACACAAAATGTCTCAATGAGAGACAATAGATAAAAAGAAAGAACATGAGGAAAGAAAGAACAAGAAGAGGGACAGGAAACAAGGGAAAAACACAAGGAAGGACAGTAGGATAGTAGGATGGACACCATGGAGGGCAGGAGAGCAGGAAGGACAAAGACTGGATTAAAGGACACTAGAATGGAATAACACTAAGAAATAAAGCCAAACCTCAGAAAGCTAGGAAGACTGGTCCAGTATGAGGCAGAGATGTAATAAAGAAAGACTGAGAACAAACATTTAGACCTGGAGAACATTGAAAATAACTTTTCACATTTCCAGGTTGTTAACTGTATGTTTAGCTAGTGCTCAATGAGAACAGCATCATTAAACCCAGCACCCCCCAGTAATTAGGTCCACCACCTCAGCATGGAGGAGAGTGATCTGACTATTGGAGAACCTGACAGACCTTCAGGCAGATGGACAGGAGTTCAGCCCCCTTTGATCCAATGTTGTTAAACGTCAGGTCCAGATAGAGCAGAGCTGAATCCTGTTCACAAAAAACAACAACATTTATGGATCAAAAACCTGAAGACCCTGCTCCTCTAGAAACCAGACCTGGTTCATAACTGACCTCTTCCTGATTGCCTACCTCTAAAAGGTCAGCCAGGTGTCCAGCTCCTCTGTCACCTACATTATTATAACTCAAATCCAGAGCTGTTCAGATAAAAACGGTTAAAACAACATGTGGAGTTCAAGTTCTGTTGATCTAAACCTGGATGATCACCTGTAACAGTCCGGTTGCTATGTAGGCATTTTGACAGAGCAAAGACGTCATCGTCACAGAGTTTGTGACAGCCTCCCTGCTTGCTGTTACCGACTAGCTTCAGGCAGGGGCTCCTGTTACACAGAAAACCAGGACAGGATGGATAAAGAACTGGAGCCTCCTCTGATCCATTTATTTCTTCTTTTCCTCACATTAAAGCTTTTTGTCATCCTAGTTAATGTCTCTCCCTTCACCTCACTCAGCTTTGGATGGTTGAACATGATTACTGGTCCCAAACTCTTCCATCTTTAAATAAAATGTAAATCCCTTTTTATTTCCCACAATGGGGAAATCCTTTCTCTGCATTTAACCCATCTCCTTGGGGAGCAGTGGGCTGCCATTGTGTGGCGCCCAGGGAGCAGTGTGGTGTTAAAGGGGAACGCGTTTTTTTTTTTTTACATTGGTCCCTTGATTTTACGTTATTACATCATGTTCTACTCACCCATATGAGTTTTGTGTCATTTGGAGCCGTTCTGAAGATATTCTGTTAGGTTATAACCATGTAACGTCTTCCTGTGGGCAATGAGTTGAAGGCACAAACTAAACTGTTCATTATTTATTATTTATGGTACGCCAGCATTCAGAACATGTAGGCCAATCACTGTCCCCTTTATTCTGGTAAATTTAGGACTTTATTCTGGTCATTTTAAGGCTTTATTCTGGTAATTTTAAGGCTTTACTCTGGTAATTTTATGACTTTATTCTGGTAAATTTAGGACTTTATTCTGGTAATTTTAAGGCTTTATTCTGGTCATTTTAAGGCCTTATTCTGGTCATTTTAGGACTTTATTCTGGTAATTTTAAGGCTTATTCTGGTCATTTTAGGACTTTATTCTGGTAATTTTAGGACTTTATTCTGGTCATTTTAGGACTTTATTCTGGTCATTTTAGGACTTTATTCTGGTAATTTTAGAACTTTATTCTGGTAATTTTAAGGCTTATTCTGGTCATTTTAGGACTTTATTCTGGTAATTTTAGGGCTTTATTCTGGTAATTTTAGGGCTTTATTCTTGTAATTTTAGGACTTTATTCTGGTCATTTTAAGGCTTTATTCTGGTAAATTTAGGACTTTATTCTGGTCATTTTAAGGCTTTATTCTGGTAAATTTAGGACTTTATTCTGGAAATTTTAAGGCTTTATATTGGTCATTCTAAGGCTTTATTCTGGTAAATTTAGGACTTTATTCTGGTAATTTTAAGGCTTTATTCTGGTAAATTTAGGACTTTATTCTGGTAATTTTAAGGCTTTATTGTGTTAATTTTAGGACTTTATTCTGGTAATTTTAAGGCTTTATTCTGGTAATTTTAGGACTTTATTCTGGTAAATTTAGGACTTTATTCTGGTGATTTTAAGGCTTTATTCTGGTCATTCTAAGGCTTTATTCTGGTAATTTTAAGGCTTTACTCTGGTAATTTTTGGACTTTATTCTGGTAACTTTAAGGCTTTATTCTGGTAAATTTAGGACTTTATTCTGGAAATTTTAAGGCTTTGTTCTGGTCATTCTAAGGCTTTATTCTGGTAAATTTAGGACTTTATTCTGGTAATTTTAAGGCTTTATTCTGGTAAATTTAGGACTTTATTCTGGTCATTTTAAGGCTTTATTCTAGTCATTTTAAGGCTTTTGTAGTGGCAATTGTTTGTCAAACCAAACATCCAATTAAGTTCCAATAAGCCACTATAGGCACTGGGGTCACGTTTTCTTGACGCAGGCAAAAGAAGTGGAAGTCCAAACTTGTAGATGTTTAGTTGATTTATTTCCTATATTTTGTCACATTACAGAGTTCAAACTTTCCTTGCCCTGTTACCTCTCTTGCACTGGTAAAAACCCATAGGCCCCTAACCCAAATGCCTGCTGGTCCTTACCAGGCTCCTACAATTATAGAAAGTGGACCGCCCACATTTCTTCCTGTTTTACATAAAATAAGGAAAAATAATAAAACAACAAAAAATAGATGCACAAAAATGCAACAATTAACCTATAAATTAAGTCTGTAAATAATACAAAAAATATATAAGTTTAGGAATTAACACAATTCAAATGGATAAAGAAATAAAGAATAAATAGCTCCAACAGCTTTATTCTGGTAAATTTAGGACTTTATTCTGGTAATTTTAAGGCTTTATTCTGGCCATTCTAAGGCTTTATTCTGGTAATTTTAGAACTTTATTCTGGTAATTTTAAGGCTTATTCTGGTCATTTTAGGACTTTATTCTGGTAATTTTAGGGCTTTATTCTGGTAATTTTAGGGCTTTATTCTTGTAATTTTAGGACTTTATTCTGGTCATTTTAAGGCTTTATTCTGGTAAATTTAGGACTTTATTCTGGTCATTTTAAGGCTTTATTCTGGTAAATTTAGGACTTTATTCTGGAAATTTTAAGGCTTTATATTGGTCATTCTAAGGCTTTATTCTGGTAAATTTAGGACTTTATTCTGGTAATTTTAAGGCTTTATTCTGGTAAATTTAGGACTTTATTCTGGTAATTTTAAGGCTTTATTGTGTTAATTTTAGGACTTTATTCTGGTAATTTTAAGGCTTTATTCTGGTAATTTTAGGACTTTATTCTGGTAAATTTAGGACTTTATTCTGGTGATTTTAAGGCTTTATTCTGGTCATTCTAAGGCTTTATTCTGGTAATTTTAAGGCTTTACTCTGGTAATTTTTGGACTTTATTCTGGTAACTTTAAGGCTTTATTCTGGTAAATTTAGGACTTTATTCTGGAAATTTTAAGGCTTTGTTCTGGTCATTCTAAGGCTTTATTCTGGTAAATTTAGGACTTTATTCTGGTAATTTTAAGGCTTTATTCTGGTAAATTTAGGACTTTATTCTGGTCATTTTAAGGCTTTATTCTAGTCATTTTAAGGCTTTTGTAGTGGCAATTGTTTGTCAAACCAAACATCCAATTAAGTTCCAATAAGCCACTATAGGCACTGGGGTCACGTTTTCTTGACGCAGGCAAAAGAAGTGGAAGTCCAAACTTGTAGATGTTTAGTTGATTTATTTCCTATATTTTGTCACATTACAGAGTTCAAACTTTCCTTGCCCTGTTACCTCTCTTGCACTGGTAAAAACCCATAGGCCCCTAACCCAAATGCCTGCTGGTCCTTACCAGGCTCCTACAATTATAGAAAGTGGACCGCCCACATTTCTTCCTGTTTTACATAAAATAAGGAAAAATAATAAAACAACAAAAAATAGATGCACAAAAATGCAACAATTAACCTATAAATTAAGTCTGTAAATAATACAAAAAATATATAAGTTTAGGAATTAACACAATTCAAATGGATAAAGAAATAAAGAATAAATAGCTCCAACACTCCGGCCCCTAATTGTGAATACTGTCACAATTACAAATGAAGAAAAAGGAGCTATTCCCTCAAACATGTCCTTAATTCTTCAGGTTGATGCTTCCAGTAGCAAAACAAGTTTGGTCACGGGTCTTTCGAGAACACTGGTCTTTGTTTGTAATCGCACAGAGCGGACCAAGCCTTTTGCATCCTGGTTTACACTCAAGACCTTGGCCATCATCCATGTTCCTCTTGGAGCTGTAGAGTCTGCAATTAAGACAACATCTCCAGGAGTGAGACATCGTTTAGTTCTTGTCCATTTTTGTCTTTCCTGCATCAGAGGTAAGTACTCAGAAAGCCATCTTTTCCAGAACAGCTCTGCCATGTATTGCACCTGTTTCCACCTTTTCCTGACAAAAAGATCCTTTTGATTGAACAATCCTGGTGGCAAAACTGGTTTGGTTTTTAACAACAACAAATGGTTGGATGTTAGTGCCTCAAGATCATTTGAGTCATCGGAAACTTTAGTGATGGGTCTGTCGTTTAATATGGCTTCAACTTCACAAAAAATTGTTTGAAGCCCTTCATCATCCAAAACTTGCTCTTTAAGAACTGAAACCAAAATACTTCTTATGGAACGAATCAGACGCTCCCAAACTCCACCTTGGTGAGATGCTGCTGGGATGTTAAAGTTCCATTTAATTCCATCCTGCACAAAAGCATTTTGAATTTTAGCATGATTCAGTTCAGCTAAACTCTCTTTCAGCTCTCGATTTGCACCAACAAAATTTGTGGCATTGTCTGATCTGATGGTGGAAACTGGGCCTCTTCTACAGATGAACCTGCGGACTGCATTTATACAGGAATCTGTATCGAGGGTGTAGGCCATTTCCAGATGCACTGCACGGCTGGTGAAACAAGTGAACAGAACTCCATACCTTTTCAGGAGGCTTCGTCCTCTTTTAACACTTACAGGACCAAAGTAATCCACTCCAACATTTGTAAAAGGAGCGGTGGCTGGCAGGACTCTTTCTTCTGGCAGATCTGCCATCTTTTGTTCAATAAACTTTCCTCTGTTACACCTGCAAACAACACAGTGAGAAATGATTTTTCTGGCAGCTGAATTAGCATTTATTATCCAGTATTTTTGTCTTAATCTTGACAGCATATGAGCTCTTCCTGCATGTCCCAACTGTTGATGAATATGGCGTAAAATCAGTGTAGACACATGCATATCCTTTGTCAAAATTGCAGGATGCTTTGTTTCGACAGGCATGGCTGATTTATTCAACCTGCCACCCACTCTGAGGACTCCAGCATCCAATACTGGGTCGAGTTTGTATAAAGAACTTCTCTTAGAGACTGCTTTAAGGCCACTGGTGATTAAAGCCAGTTCAGTTGTAAATTTCTGTTGTTGTGCAAACTGAATAATGGCTAGTTCTGCCTTGGCCAAGTCTTCAGGAGTCAGATTTTCTTTCTTCAGAGTGGTCTTGAATCTGTCTATCTGCTTGTCTAGGGCTTTGTTTTGCTTTTCTGGTTCATTTTTATTTAGGTCTGCAGCAGCAAACTCCTTCCTTTTCTGTTGCAACAGCATCAGAATGTTTTTCAGCTTTAAAAACCAGGCAACAGAGGTTTTAAGCTTTGTCCAAGATGAAAAATAATGAATCAGATAGCTTGTAGGATTTTGTGACTCCTTTACAAGAACACTCACGGCTAGGTCCCTTTTGACCTCTGGGTCATCTGCAGGAATTGCATGGTGATCCACATCCAGTTTAGGCCATTCCTCTTCTGATCTGTGGAGAAATTCAGGCCCATTTATCCATCTCCTGCATTTAATGAACTCCTCAGCTCTCATGCCTCTGGATGCATCATCTGCAGGATTTTCCTTGGAGGAAACATATCTCCACTGATTCACATCTGTTGCTTCTCGGATGACAGAGATCCTGTTTGCAACAAAGGTGTGAAATCTTCTGGTTTCACTGGAGATATATTTTAGTACTGTTGTACTATCAGTCCAGAAAACAGGTTTTTCCAATTGTATTTGCAGCTCCTTTTGCAGCAGTTTATTGACTCGGACAGCAAGAACAGCAGCGGTCAGTTCCAACCTGGGAATTGTTGTTTGCTTCATAGGAGCAACTCTTGCTTTTCCTAGAATGAAAGCAACATGTGAGATGTTATTCTTTTCCAGTTTTAAATATGACACTGTTCCATAGCCGTCTTGACTTGCGTCAGAGAAATGATGAAGTTGTCCTTTGTCTGGTTTCCTGATGCAGCTTGGTTTGATGCAACGATCCACCTTAAAACTGGAGATCAGCTGGAGGTCCTCCAGCCAGTCGAGCCACTTCCTACAAAGAGAATGGGGAATAACTTCATCCCACTTCAAGTTTTGTCGACAAAGTTCTTGTAGCAGCAGTTTAGCTGGCATACTGAAGGGAGCTAGGATTCCCAAGGGATCATATAGTGAACTAACCACAGACAAAATGCCCCTTCTGGTCTGTGGGCGGTCCTGCACAGAGGTTCTGAACTTGAACTCATCTGTTTCGATGCTCCACTGTAAACCCAGTACTCTCTCGACCGGAAGTTCATCTGTGTCCAAATCCAGATTCTTAATTTCTTTTGCTCTCCTTTCCTCTGGAATGGACATGAGCACTGTGCGACTGTTGCTTACCCATTTTGAGAGCACAAATCCTCCCTTAGAGCAGAGGTCCGTCAGCCTCTTCACCATGTGAATTGCATCCTCTTCTGTGGGAACAGATTTTAAACAGTCATCCACATAAAAGTTATTTTTGATAGTATCAACCACTTCAGCTGGAAACTGTTGTGCGTTATCATCAGCAGTTCTTTGCAGAGCATAATTTGCACAGCTGGGTGAAGACACTGCTCCAAACAAATGAACCAACATCCTGAACTCCTGTGCAGGTTTTGATGTGTTACCATGATGCCACCACAGGAAACGGAGGAAGTTGACATGTTTTTCAGAGACATAAACTTGGTGAAACATGGCATTAATGTCAGCCATTAGTGCAACAGGCTCTTTTCTAAATCTAATGAGAACTCCAACCAGAGAGTTTGTGAGGTCAGGTTCCTGTAAAAGCTGACTGTTCAGTGATGCTCCTTTATAGGTTGATCCACAATCAAATACAACTCTCAACTTTCCTTTTGTGGGATGATGCACTCCATGATGAGGAATGTACCACAGTTGTCCATTACCTTTCTGTAGGTCCTCTGCTGGTACAGCCTCAGCATGTCCTTGCTGCAGCATGTTGTTTACACATGCAGTGTATTCCTCCTTGTACTCAGCATCCTTTTCAAATCTCCTTCTGAGGCTCTGGAGGCGCTGAACTTCCTGGATCAAGAAATGCATAAGTTTGCACAACTTTGTTGCTCTTTTGACTTTTAACTTTAACTTGTTGTCTGTTGGCTTTGTTCTGAAGAGGCTCCTGGCTCCTTTTGCTGTATGTGAAGAACCCCTGGATGCTTTTGGTGACACACATTGCAATCCAAACGACTCCTGCAGTCTTTGCTTGTGTGACCAACTTTCAGACAACCGAAACAAATCCCCTTTTGTTTAATGAAAGTCAACTTGTCCCGATGCATTTTAGCTTTAAACTGCACGCAGTTTTCCAGTAGATGATTTCTTTGTAAACAAAACAAGCAGCTGTGAAGAACAGTAGACTTGGTCCTGTTTTCAGTTGAGTGAGTTCTGGCTTCTGGAATTGTGCTGACATTAGTGGCAAAACTGCTTCCCTTTTTTCTTTGCTTGCTGTAACTTGGAACTTTGGAGTTGTTCCCTGTTGGTGGGTCTTGGATATTGCCAAACACTGGATCTGATGCTACTTTTACTTCCTTTGTTATGAAAGCAACCAGATCAGTAAACAATGCTCGGTGACCAGTTTGCTCCTGTAGCTCATAAGCAGTAACTCTCCATTTTTCCCTCAGTTTATATGGAAGTTTCAGGACAATTGTTCTCATATTTGAAGGTAAATCCAACTCCTTCATGTAAACAATTTGTTGTGTCAGATTTGAACAACCTTGAAGAAAAAGAGAGAATGATTGTAGACTTTTCACATCATCCCCTTTTATTGGTGTCCAACTCATAATCTTCTCCATATACGCAGAAGCGATTTTATTTTCATTTCCAAAATGTTCTTCAAGAAGATATTTGGCTTTGGAATAACCTTCCTCAGAAGCTAAGTGTTGACAACTATGCACGAGATCTTTAGGCTGCCCCCTGGTGAACTGCTCTAGGAAGTGCAAACAGTCGCTGCAGTTGTCAGTTTTAGCCTCCACTCCGTTCTCAAAGGCATTCATAAATGATCTGTACTGTAGGGGGTCCCCATCAAACACAGGGATGTTTCTGGATGGGAGAACAGACGATAAGTTTTGTTTTACTAGTAAGGCTGCAATGTCATTTTGTCTTGCATGAATGTTCACAATTCATTCTGACAGTCTCAGTCAAAGTATGGAGATTTGAAATTGCGTCTGACTCTCTGCTTTGAGGTTTGAAGAATCAACCTTTAACTCTCATCTGATCCATTTGAAGTTGAGTCTCTGTCTCTCTCCCTTGTTTAAAAAGTCTGACAACAGGGAACGTTGGATGAAGACTTTTCATTTTCTTTCAAAAACAAACTCATCAGCGAGAGGATTTAGCAGGGGCATGTGCTTCTTCTTGTGCTCTTTCAAATAAGAGTTCATCCCATCGATTGTTTAGAATAGCAACTGATGAATTCTATTTTTAAATACATTAAGTTTTGCGTTAGTTGCTGCCGTGCAACTCTGTTTCCAGGTCTAACTTTTGCCTTTTTTCTTTCTCCCAGGTTTTCCTCTTGAGCTTCGATCATATGTTTTCTGTCCAACGCGGGCGAGTGCTCTCCATCAGCGCTGGCGCCTTTTCTCAGCCGCAGCTTTAATGCTAGACAAGAAGAGGTGGATGAAGCCCCGAGCACTGCTGTGAAGATGTTTTTTCGAACGTGGCTTTATGCTCTGTAATATAGAAACATTACTTCTCAGGATTTATCTTCATACAGGATCTTTCAACAACCTGATCATCAACATCAGTTATTCTGTTCATATATGGATCACCTGCTTCTGTCAACCAAACCTTTACATTTGTCCACAAAATCAGAGAAAGGTCGTCACTTAGGGACTAAAAATACACAGTTTGTCTTTTAACTCTCTTTCTGGCAACGGCAAAACCTAAAAGAGATTTCGTGTAAATCATTGCTTTCTTGGATAGCATTTAATAAACTTGGCAAGTCAGTAAGCCACTTTTCTTAACATTTTCATGTGAGGTCATTAATGCAGAGATTTTTCACTCCATACATTTTGAAGCTTGTTTTACACTTTAAACTTCGTTTTCTTGACATGTTTTTTATATAAAACTCCAAACCCTTTTGAGTGTAAATTTGATGTTCTTTATTTGTGACGTCCTTGGGTGTCATTCCTCTTTTGCTCTTTACATCAGACATTTTTGCAGGATTCTTTGAATCATTTCAAACATTTAAAGCGTCAAGTCCACGAATAATCCACAAAAAAGCAACAAACCGTATCTCTTTCGTTTAAAGAGATAATTCTTGTGAACCTAACATTTCCTATGTTGTGGCGTCGGCTCCACGGCTTGATCCAATTAAACGCCCTCAATTTGTATCTACATCAACTCATCTCATTTCAGTCTTTGGAGGTGAATAATGTCCCTTACACTCCATATTTTCACTATTTTCCCTTTTATAGCTGAAACAATATTGTCACATACCAGCTTTGATGAATGAGTGACAACGTGTCCATCCAAGTCTGGCATTCGAGTCGCTGAATTACTCATCAAAGATGATCCAAAACCCTTTTGTTTGAAGGGAATCCTTGAATCCCATAAATCAGCATAGTTGATTGTAGAGGTTATTCCTTTATTACGGGTCCATTGGGTGGTTCCTTAACTTGGTTCCACAAGGGCTGTTTTTACTTGATCCACGGGTGGGTTTTACTTGATGTAGTGCAATTGTTTGAGTCAAACCAAACCCAATCCAATTAAGTTTCCAATAAGCCACTATAGGCACTGGGTCACGTTTTTTCCCTTGACGCAAGGCAAAAGAAGTGGAAGTCCAAACTTGTAGATGTTTAGTATGATTTATTTCCTATACTTTGTCACATTACAGAGTTCAAACTTGTTCCATTGCCCTGTTACCTCTCTTCTGCACGGTAAAAACCCCTAGGGTCCCCTAACTTACCAAATGCCTGCTGTCCTTGACCCAGGCTCCAACAATTATAGAAATGGACCGCCCACATTTCTTCCTGTTTTACATAAAATAATGAAAATAATAAAACAACAAACAATCAGGATGCACAAAAATGCAAACAATTTAACCTAGAAATTAGAGTCTGTAAATAATAACAAAATATATCTAAGTTTAGGATTAACACAATTCAAATGGATTGAAAGACAATAGACGAATAAATAGCACCAACAGCTTTATTCTGGTCAATTTAGGACTTTATTTCTGGTAATTTTAAAGGCTTTAACTTCTGGCCATCTCTAAGGCTTTATTCTTGGTAAACTTTAGGACTTTATTCTGGTAATTTTAAGGCTTTATTCTGTAAATTTAGGACTTTATTCTGTAATTATAGACTTTATTCTGGTAATTTTAAGGCATTATTCTGTAATGTTTAGGACTTTATTCTGGTAATTTTAAGGCTTTATTGTGGTAATTTTTAGGACTTTATTTGGTAATTTAGGACTTTTTATTCTGGTAAATTATAGACTTCATTCTGGTAATTTTAAGAAGGCTTTCTATTCTGGTCAATCTAAGGCTTTAATTCGGGCTAATTTTAAGGCTCTTATAAATCTGTAATTCTTTAGGACTTATTCTGGTAATTTTAAGGCTTTATTCTGGTAATTTTAGGACTTTATTCTGGTAATTTTAAGGCTTTATTGTGGTAATTTTAGGACTTTATTCCGGTAAATTTAGGACTTTATTCTGGTAATTTTAGGACTTTATTCTGGTAAATTTAGGACTTCATTCTGGTAATTTTAAGGCTTTATTCTGGTCATTCTAAGGCTTTATTCTGGTAATTTTAAGGCTTTACTCTGGTAATTTTAGGACTTTATTCTGGTAATTTTAGGACTTTATTCTGGTAATTTTAGGACTTTATTCTGGTAATTTTAAGGCTTTACTCTGGTAATTTTAGGACTTTATTCTGGTAATTTTAGGACTTTATTCTGGTAATTTTAGAACTTTATTCTGGTAATTTTAAGGCTTTACTCTGGTAATTTTAGGACTTTATTCTGGTAATTTTAGGACTTTATTCTGGTAATTTTAAGGCTTTACTCTGGTAATTTTAGGACTTTATTCTGGTGATTTTAAGGCTTTATTCTGGTCATTTTAAGGCTTTATTCTGGTCATTCTAAGGCTTTATTCTGGTAATTTTAAGGCTTTACTCTGGAAATTTTAGGACTTTATTCTGGTAATTTTAGGACTTTATTCTGGTAACTTTAAGGCTTTATTCTGGTAAATTTAGGACTTTATTCTGGAAATTTTAAGGCTTTGTTCTGGTCATTCTAAGGCTTTATTCTGGTAAATTTAGGACTTTATTCTGGTAATTTTAAGGCTTTATTCTGGTAAATTTAGGACTTTATTCTGGTCATTTTAAGGCTTTATTCTAGTCACTTTAAGGCTTTATTCTGGTAAATTTAGGACTTTATTCTGGTAATTTTAAGGCTTTATTCTGGCCATTCTAAGGCTTTATTCTGGTAAATTTAGGACTTTATTCTGGTAATTTTAAGGCTTTATTCTGGTAAATTTAGGACTTTATTCTGGTAATTTTAGGACTTTATTCTGCTAATTTTAAGGCTTTATTCTGGTAATTTTAGGACTTTATTCTGGTAATTTTAAGGCTTTATTGTGGTAATTTTAGGACTTTATTCTGGTAATTTTAGGACTTTATTCTGGTAATTTTAATGCTTTATTGTGGTAATTTTAGGACTTTATTCTGGTAATTTTAGGACTTTATTCTGGTAATTTTAGGACTTTATTCTGGTCATTTTAAGGCTTTATTCTGGTCATTCTAAGGCTTTATTCTGGTCATTCTAAGGCTTTATTCTGGTAATTTTAAGGCTTTACTCTGGTAATTTTAGGACTTTATTCTGGTAATTTTAGGACTTTATTCTGGTAATTTTAAGGCTTTATTCTGGTAATTTTAAGGCTTTACTCTTGTAATTTTAGGACTTTATGTTGGGATCCTCAGGCTTGCCCACCAGAGGGCGCCGAGGATCCTCTTCTGCTCTCTTTGTTTTTCCCTTAGGTTTGGAGTTACTGTGGGGATCTGGAGATTACCCTCTGTCTCCAGCAGGATGCGCTGTGGGTCTTCTGGAGCTGGAACCTTCCTGCACACCTGTTCCTAATCCTCTCATTAGAAGACCTCTCCTTTATAAGCTCCTGCCTGACCTTGATCCCACGCCGCAGTGTTGATCTTAGTTGGTTAGCTTCCTGAACCTCTGTTACAGATGAATCTTTGTTATCTCTAGTGTGAGATCAGATTCTAATTCTTCCTTGTCTCTGCCTCACAGGAATCCTGTCTCTTCGTGAAAGCTCTGGATGAGCTTAACCTCCTGTCTCCTCGTGAAGCTCTGCATGAGCTTAACCTCCTGTCTCTTCGTGAAAGCTCTGGATGAGCTTAACCTCCTGTCTCTTCGTGAAAGCTCTGGATGAGCTTAACCTCCTGTCTCCTCGTGAAAGCTCTGGATGAGCTTAACCTCCTGTTTCCCTGTGAAGCTCTGGAAGAACTGTCTCTCTAGCAACCTGTCTCTGGCCTACAGCTCTGGGAGAGTTGCATCATAGGAAGCCAGTCCCAAGCCTGACGCTCTAGGAAAGCTAACCTGCTAATCTGCCCTGGTGAGCCAACCCTAGAAGTCTACGTGGATGCTACCTGTCGACTCCCCTGTGGAGTTTCCCTAAGAGGTTCCCATGTGGATTTCCCCTGTTGTTTCCCTGCAGTGAGCTGGAAGCTCAAATCCAGCCATCTCCCTTTCCCCGCACAGACCCCAGCGAATCAGTCCCCTGCCTGAACTGTGATTCATATGCTTGAGCCTTTAATAAACTCTTTGGATTTTTACCAGTGCTTCCGTGTGTGTTCTGCATCTTGGGCTTACTCTCTGTGACACCCATCATGACACTTTATTCTGGTAATTTTAAGGCTTTACTCTGGTAATTTTAAGGCTTTATTCTGGTAATATTAGGACTTTATTCTGAAAAATGTAAACCTTAGAAAAATGTAAAATAATATAGGGAAGAGTAAAAATATAAAAAATAAAATTCTGTAAAGTGTTTTAACAATATAAAACTGAAGAATTAATAACCAATATGCAGCTATGGACATTTTTACAGTAATGGATATTTGAAAATAGCAGCAACATCAGAGATGTGCAGAATGACAGCAGCAGGTTATTTAACTGACTAAGGTTTCTATCATTACATTTGATTTGATTTGTTCCTGCTCCCGGTGGTTGGAACCTTTATTCCACTCTGGATTCTTGTGAGTGTAGTCTTTGTTCACTTTAACTTTTTAAAAAATAAACAAACAGTTTTGAAAACTTCGGTTTTCATTCTTTTCCTGCTTTGTGTGTCAACATTCACGGTTGCTAAGCAACAGAGCATACAGCGGTAAAACCCGCCGGAGGGTAGACCTGTTCGAATTTACAGCGAAAACTCTTCCGGCCTCCTTATTTTCAAGGACTTCGAAGGATCCAGTCTAGGTAGACCGCGTCTATGGAGGATGCAGCCCAGGTTTTCGAACAGAGCCTCTGATTAAGAACAGGGCTGCCCGCACTGACGCGGCTCAGGGATTACGTCACACGGAGCGTCGTGCGCAGTGAAATCAGGACATTTCCTCACTTTCTAAAAAAAAACCCGGGACGCCCCGGACAGGACGTGAAATACGGATATGTCCCGGGAAATACGGACGTTTGGTCACCATATTTTAAGGCTTTATTCTGTTAATTTTAGGACTTTATTCTGGTCATTTTAAGGCTTTATTCTCATGCCTGGCCGTTAATACACCGTCGTAAGATGCTGATCAACCGTCCTGCTTAACTTTTACATTTCACAAATCTTTTAACTCTGAACCATATCCTTACCTTGTTGTCGACATTTTCTGTAAGTTTTCTAAAACAAACAGGTTTATTCTGATCCCGTGTTTTCCGCAAACATCTTTGTAAGACTCAGAAATAGTTTGATCAGCCATGACGGACGGCTGCTCGGATCCCTGTTACTATGACAACAAGAACAGGCCTAGTAAGGTTCTGCTGTTTTGAACCATGTTTAAGTCAAAATATACTTTTTCTTGATGACCTGTGGTCGTCCTCAGAGATAAATGTATAAATGTTCAATGTTTTTTTTAAACAGTCAATATTCAGTTAAAAATTGTTTAAGAAAAACTTTATGACTAGAATTGGTATTAAAAACATTAAATAAAATATTTAATCTTTAATTTGCTGCAGATTTTCATTTAAAAAAAGCATGCAGTAACAGTGGAGAGAAACAGCCAGAAAAATGGAGACCTCCATCATAAAGAAACTTTCTTCACCATTTTTAACTGCAATGTAGTTTAAAGGAAAAGTCGTCAGCAAGGAATAATCAAGAAATCCTTCTTTACCCCTAAAAATAATACTTTCGTGATGATTTAATGAATTTACTCACGATCACTGTGTCTGGGAGCAGCCATTTTTGCCCAAATATAGTAACCCCTCCCTCCTGCCATCTCCCGGCAGTGACGTCACGGTGCGGTAAGCCTAGCGCCATTCTCCCCGCTTTACAAGCTAAATCAATGGGAACTACTAGACACATCTGCAATCAACAACAATGATTGAAGATTTCCAGAGGACTTCACCATTGAAATTCACCAGAGCTATAGTGAAACTGACAATGCCCACGTGCATGGCAGCTGGATGCTGGAATACATCGGGTAAAAGTGAAAAAAGAGTTATTCAACTTTTCTGATTCCTGAGGATTTGCCATCGAACTTCTAACCAGAGAAAAAACCTGTAATATGTAGCCAACATTTGGATAATAGCGCGTTGTGACAAACACCAGATACAGCACTGGGACGTGTAAAGGAAGAAAATATTCTAACATAGTTAACTTTGGAAAAAGATTGGCTTCTGATTCTTCCCTTCCCCAGGTCCACTCGGCGAGCTGCGTTTGGTAATAAAACCAACATTGCGTGTTGACATCACAAGAATACAGAGTTAAATCCCAATATAAGACAATGCATAATCTTAGAAATAAGAACCATGCACAAACCCTACACCAGAAACTGCATGAAACAACAGAGACATACATTCCTATTATCCTGACATAGAGGAAAGAAATCAAAGACGTACCATACATCTTTTGGAGAGTTTTAGCAAATGAAAGCAAAATCTGATCTTTTTCTTCTAATTAGAAAAGCTTTATCCTCTTGTGTCTAAATCCATTCAAAAAGTGGGCTGGCCCTGCGTCGTTCCTCCAATCAAACGCCATCTCTGACACTGCTAGGGTCTTCCCCTTATTGTACTGGCATACATCAGGGGTCATTTGCTTCTTTTTTTTAACAAGAAAGGGGAAAGCCTTGTCCTGGCAAACAAAAGCATACTAAAGTCATAAATCACAAGATAAGCTCATCCCAGACCAGCTTGTCGGAATGGCGGGCGCCCGGCCTCACTTTCACGTTTTGAGCCTTCTGTAACGCAAGCAGAAATCTCTCCTGCAGGCTTAAAACTGTTAATTCACCCCCAGGAGATACTCATTCTATGGGCTGGTGGATCTAAATCACATTCCATTAGTAGTTTTAAAATCATTAACACAGCCTTGTTTCAAAATAAGAATATGTTCAATGTGAGAGTGTTTACACATGCCATAAGATAACTGTATAAAGTCTAAAAAATCATTCAATTTTCTTCTCAACAGATGTTCCCCCGTTTTCGATGGTCCTGAGACATACAGACCTCACAAACAATTAAAATGATAAGCCTTCTAATTAGAGAACCCAAAAACTATTTAGTATACTTAAAAAAACTAAATACATAATAAGCCCAATTTTTTCTATAACCAGTCCGCCTTTTTAAACAGCAACCCCATAGGTCCACAGCCAGGTCATGTGTCCTAAAGCTAAACTCCATAATCTAAACTTATCCAAATGTATCTTGCGGCTGTCCAAACAATTTAAACCTTCACCTGAAGTAACCACAAATTTTAACCATAAAAACTAAACTAACAAATAAATTCAACACCAGCCAGTTAAGAGCAGAGAATTTCACACACCACCCTAATGGAAAACATCAAAAGCACCAAATTGGTTTTTCATAGCAGGTCATAATTCACTAATTGAACAAATAAAACCACAGCAAATCAGATGTCACAAATCAGCCACCAAATACCATACCAGTCGGTCAAAGTTAAAAAACCCCCCACGTTCTCGAGTCAAAGTGCATAAACGAACAACCAAAAACAAGTAAAATACATAATTATCACCAAGTACAAATTTTCACACCTATAATATCACCTTCACCATAAAACACGGCCACCCACGACAACAAGTCAAATTCCACACAAGCACACCCTATCAGTAGCACAGTATGTTTCAAAAAGGAGAAATCCTACTAAAACAATTTTCAAGGATAAATATACTTTGCCATAAATCACCACAGCATCACCCCCCATTTCAAACCAACAGAACCACATATCCCAACTCATTCACCACATTCCTGCAACATCTCCAAAATCTTCACTACATGCACACCCCACCATACTCCGAAACAGAACTCCAAACACCAACAACCATACACACCGTATTAACATCATAACCAGACATCCACTACTCACGACTATTCACACACGCAAACAAAAACAAACAGACAAACCGAAAGCACCAAAGCCTGAACCATTCAACAAAAAACCCAACAAACTAAAAGCACCAGACACAGCGAAAAAAAATACCCTTCCTCACACTCAAAAACACCCAAGTCATAATCATACACGTATCATACACATCGGCAGCGCAAATCACTATTTCATCAAAACAGGTATTCTCTGTTTCATTCAACTTTCCTTGAAATCAATCCACATAAATCAAAATGAAATAAACACAATCCAAATCATAATGTACCATTCACAAAATCACATCGCTAACCACGACAGTAAACCAAAAAATCACGCGGCAATCCATCACCTCAGAACCAAAGAAACAAAGAAAAATCCCTCATCAAATCATTTCATAACGTCAACATAGACATCTACAATCAAACTCAAATTCCAAAAACACGCAACACCAAAAAAGTCATCAGAACACCACACAAACAACCAACTCCAAAACCACCAACGTCCCGCCCCCCACCCCCTCTTCACATAACCACACAAACCCCACCCACAGAACCAACAAACAAGACCCATCCATCAACTCACAAAAAAACCCTTTCATCAATTAATTAACAGCCACAAAATAAAACACTACAAGATCCCCAAACATTTACACAAAGGAAAATCAACCCACACGGAAGCCGCACACAGACCCATCTCCAAACACACATTTCAACATATAAATATCAACTTATCCAACCAATGACAATAAGAACAACAAAAAATCATCAAGTTCACCTACTACAACATCCATTTACACACTCAATCATACATCTCCAGAACAAACCACACTAAACGAAACCTTTTAATACACTAAAGCAAGAAGACAACAGACACCCACAAGCTATTCCGCTTCATCACGATTTAAACATCAACCCAAACAACAACACACACAACCAAACACTCATGAACCATCATAACAAACAACACCCATACAAACACAGAGAGGCAAAACACGAGAATCACATAAACCCCCAAACGTCAGAAAACAAACATCAAAGGACAAAATCCATAAAAATTCAAACAACAAACCGAAAAGATCATCACATAAATTAAGTCAACGACAACACAAAGTCACCCTCTTCATTCAAAACCAACACACACAGAAGAATTTCAGCAAACCAGGGCAATAGCAGCCAATTACATCAAGATACAAAAAAGCGCGACAGCACACACAAAAAAATAAATTTCGAAACAATCAAACCAAAAAAAAAAAGAAACCAACCTAAAATCACAGAACTAAAACAATAAAAGAACAGAATTGGCAACAACGAAACTAAACAGCAACCCAGAATTAAGAGTTTTTCAAAAACCAATCCCACCGCAGAACACTACAAACAATGCAAACGTATGAACATCAAGACATCATATAAAATTCACACAATAACAATTATCAAAGCAGGGAAAAGACACATTGCAAACACATAACAAAATTCGAAACAAGCATCAATATCATCACAGAGGACACAACACACCCTGCAACCACACATCAGAGATCCCCCAGAAATACACATTTCAAACCATCACATATTCAACTTATACAATTTCAGTTATTACAACTCAGAAAATTTTATTCAAGCTATCATACAAGAAAACACCTTCATACATGTCAACCCTACCACACAAACTCAACAAAATGCTCACATCTCAATCAAACTAATAGAAAAAACCACAGATACGATCTTCAAAGCACAGCTCTTCCAAAAAACGAATTACAAACTACCTTCACAGCATGAAATCCAGAACCTCAATTGACAAACTACCCATCATCGATCCTTATACAACAGCCATTGTTGATCAAGGATCACATCATCAAAACACACATCTACAACCCCACAACAACTATAATGTCGCCACAACCTAACAAACCCATAAAACACAAAATCAAATCAGGCCACAGCCAACACCATATAACCCCCAGCACCACTCACACCAATCCCGGCCTCGAGTATCATTCATACATGATATACATCAAACTCAAAAACACATAACAGAAACTACCCATCTTCACCATCCAGATCACCACAAACAACACAAACATAACATCAAACTCAAAACTTCACAAGATAAACGCACCACTTCAGCAACACAACAATGTCAAGTTTTCAAACGTAATCAATCATATCACATGGTACAGTCAAACAAAGATCATACTGATCACCAAGAGCACCAATTCTTCACACCCAACCACGCACCCCACATACCAGCAGTCAACACAGGAATGACACACGTCAATAAAAAACTTCACGTTCAACAAGTTCATTACAAAGGAAACAAATTACACCCCGACCAAATTCAACATCGACCAACATCATCAACCAAAAAAACAACCAAACAACAAATCATTCAATCAACCATGATTATCACAACAATCACAGTAACATGGATACAAAAAAAAAAACACACATCAACACAGCCGCCTCGCAATTCAAAATCACACAATGTACCAAATACACACACAAGCACATATAAACACACAATACCACATTACACTGAATCAATTTCACCCACACACACCACCACCAAAAACAAAATACTTAAACAATACCAGACCCCACACTCACTCAATCATACACAAATATACCAATCACAACTTCCAAAGACCCAGCACAACCAGCCCTCAACACACCAAAACTTAACAATAATTACATGAAAACATAAAACTCATTTATGTCAGAATAGACAGCAAAACACACAAAAGAAATATTAGCCCAACGTATAAAATTAGAAAACAAAGCAAGATATCTCGAAATTACCAAAAAATCTCAGCAGACTCAAAAAGACAATACTGCCATCAAAAATTACAATTTGTCATACAAACAAATAACAACATAAAAAATACATCATAACACATAAAAATTAACAAAAGACCTTTTGTCTTTTTTTTTCACAATTCAACAATAAAAAGTTAGATGTTTCGTCTCTATGCTTCCTTCGATATTCCTTTCAAAAATGAAGTATGAATTCCCTTTCGACCCCCAGGGAAAAATAAACCGAAATTCCAAAAAAAACGCGCAAAAAGAAACGAATGTTCTTGAAGAGTTCGCAAAAACGAAAACACGCAATAAAAAGAAGATAAGTTAATGATGATCTTGTAGCTGGATCCTTCACGTGTTCCTCCTCGGTTGTAAACCTCAGGTTTTCACCTGAGTGTCCGTTGCTCACTGAAAATTGGGAGTATTATGCCAATTTAACAGTGAGTTTAAGGAGAGGGTGCAATCTCCTTTTCTCAATGGAAGGACACCGGAACAGGATTATTGTGCCTGTCTGGGCCTTTTAAGCCTTGTAATTCAGGAAAATGAAGTGGTTTTGGCAGACTTCTGCCCGGAAATGCAGATCCTCCTCCGCGCTGTGATGGCCCTCAGACACTCCTCGACCGCAGGTTGAGACTGTAGATTCTCCTGTATGCCCTGCAGCGTGCGTTGTGGCTCCTCAGCTGACTCCAATGGAACCACGTGTCTCCTTCTCTCTTGTAGACGGACAGCATGAGATGTACTCTCCACGACTCGGTATGGTCTGGCGAAGCGAGGTTCAGACCACTTTCTTTTGATGACCATCAGGCGCACCCAGTCGATTCCCCGAACTGATCCCGAGCCTGGACGTTCCTGTGACGTCTGGTATTTTGTAAATTCTGCTGCCAGGACCTGTAACTCATTGAAGAAATCTTTATGAGATAAATGTGCAAGCTTACCTTTCCATCCTGGAATGCGGGTAGCAGGTCCTGGAAACATCCGTCCTGTCTGGAGCTCATATGGAGAGAACCCTGTTGATTGGTTAATGATTGATCCTACACTTTATGACAGCTTCACTGTCTTCCTTTTGTATTATAAATCTGCTACTTTGGAGCTGTATTTTAACCATCCTTTGACCCTCTTTTTATATAAGGCCTACATGAGAAATGAAAGTTTCCTATCATGTTAAACCCAAAACTTAACTGTATTTTAGAAGCAGTTCCATAACTGTTAATTTGTAAATCTCCAATTTAGACCAATTTAATTTCAATCATCATATTTTCTATTTTTTAAAACCTTAAAGAATGATCAGCCTGCTTTACATGAGTCACTAAATATCAAAAATGACCTACTTTATTCCAATCATATTTTAAATCCCAAAAATTTCAACCATTTTTACCTTTGATCCATTTATTCATTTAAAACCTATTTATAAAATATTTAATTGAATAATGTATTACCCTTTTTATATTGTTTATCAATTATCAATGCCTTTTCAGTTTTGGAGAGAGATTCAATACAGCTAAATTTATTAAATGATGTAAATCTTTAGTTTAGACCTTCCTGGATGTCTTAGTTAAACAACTTATTTTAAAACATATGAATAGAGATACAACAATCCAATGATCACCTTCCTTAGTTTAAGAACACTATTATGTAAATTATTTGATAGTCAATATTTTGTTTAGTATATTCAATTTATACATTTTACTTATTTCATATCCAAATAGTTAGCTCTTCTTTAATGCTGGTAATACACCGTAAAACATTTAATGTATTTTGATTTAACTTCAATAACCTCTTTTTCCGAAAAGTAAATGCAGAGATCCAAACTAAAAATTTGCCTATCAGATCAATTCCATTCATGTCCCCCTGTTTCTATAACAGAACAAATGTTCTGTCATAGAATACAATAAAAATCCTATACAACTCATTGAGATGAAATCCGCTATCACCACTAACTTTAGCCTCATGTAACACAGTTGGATGCAATTCAAACATGGTGTCCCAGTTACTGTTACAATCTGCACACCTCAATCAAAGAATTTAATGTTTGATTAAATTTATGAAATCAACACAGAACTTGGTGTCATTTGCTCAGTAAGTCAGTCTATAGACACCCAATCCACTTTAACACCTTAATTTCAAATTCCATTTAAATTTAAATTTAGTTTTACTGAATGGTAGCCACTGTACTATGTAAATAAAAATTTAGATCATCTTCCCTAGTAGATGAAGCGTAACACACAATGCAATTCAGCTATAGTTAAAAGAATGTAATTGCAATCGTTAGTCCCTGCCCATTCTTTTCAGGCAGGAAGGGAAAAAAAACACATTAGCATTTTGTGAGACAAACAGAGTGAATCATGAAGGAGGAATGCAGTGTCGTAACAGTTGGTGCACACCAACCCCTAACTGCATCGTAAAACCTCTGACCCCAGGAGATGGGGTCGTCCTCAACACCTAGAATTACACTGCAGGGCTTCAGGACGTGAAGAAAACAGGGCGCCTCAGTGCTATATCTAAAATAAGAAGAGAACAATGGCATCACACACTACAAAAATTTAAAGAAAAGAACTTATTCACCACTACCAAGTTGTGTTGGCACCCATTTCGTCTCCAACCTGCAGACTGAAGGGAACCCCAGGAGTGGGCCTTGGCGCCCAGGTCACATGATCAGAGGTGAGAATCCAGGATCAAACATGAGAACACACAACAGGACCACCGCTGAGCGACTTGCCATGCCCCAATTCTGTATCTGCTGAATCAGAACGTGTCTAGAGAAGCAGTCATTCCAGCAGTGCAGAAACATCTGGATACAGTCCCGCTTTGATGAACTTTGGTCAGCCTTTCGTGGTCGACAGAGCAGGACATAGAAACCAGCAGACCAGTCATCTACTGAAGCCCCCGTCCGGGTTTGTCTATGATCTTTGTGGTCCCGACTCACTGCTGATTTCCAGCCATAGAAGACTCCCACAGATAACGCCTGAGTCCCTTTTGTTTTCAGCCAGGCATGAAAAGCAACAGTCAAAGGAGACATCTGTTGCCAGGTCCTATGAGCAGCACTTTGCAAGCACGTGCAGCATCATCATGTACAGCAGGAGAACAGTTCGCTTTCACTGACCTTCGTAATCGCTCAACAGCGTTCGGCTTTCATACAACAGTCCAGCAGAAGATGGGCACAGTGCAGCATCATCATGTCTTTGTTCAGCAACAACAGCGGCCTGATGCGGTAATCAAGAAGATCCCTTCAAATACATCTTCCCATGATCTCTGAGCTCAAAAGACCCTTCCCCCAAGATTGCCATCAAGTCAGAAGGAAGGAGAACTGCCAGAGAAAAATAATACAAAGTAATTAAAAAGCAAAACTTATATTTGCCACATTTTGTTACTTTCACTACTATAAATAAAATTTATCTTGTGATGCCTCCTCCCGTGTGGCGCTAGATTTGTTGTTGTTATAGCACAAACGGCCAACTGCCCCAAATCCTGAACTGCAAAAAGAATAGATAGAAATTTGTTAAAATAGTCCACGATCGGATGTGCCAGAATTAAGAAAATAATGACACTTACTGTTCAAAATCAATAAACGTCAATACCTCGATGACATTCACTCTGCTTGTGCCAAATATCAACTACAAATTCTAAAATCACAACCTCACAAACTCATTAAAGAATTAGAACAAACTCTAGAATGTCCAAGTACTGATACTTATAAAAGTTGTGATGGAATTGCCCTTGGTCAAATAATTATGAATTGCATATTGTTCTACTAAATACCAAACATCCTTATCATTGTCCCACGCTTCAAGACAAAGTCCTATTTCAAAATTTCAGAAATCCTTTACATTTTATCTGAATTTCATAGCAGTTTTAACCAAAATTTTCCTCAAAATTAACAATTTACACCCAACTGTATATAATCAAAGTCAGCAGTGATGCAGAAATCTATCAACAATTTTAAATGTAAATAGACATGGCATAGATGTTATTTGAAACCGTTCAATTTGAGATGATCAAATCTAATTTAGTGGAAGCTTCTATATCACATACACCATATTGTAGTAAAGCAGGAAGGCCATATGACTCTACATTAAAGAAATCCATAATTCACTATTGTTGAATCGAAAAAATCAAAATTATTGATTAACTAATTTACCATTAACCATATCCAAAAATTTACCAGGAATTAGGGTCTACTTCTGCTTCTCCCCCTGTTGATATAATAAAATTCTCATTTTGAAAACAATTTGGAATCTATGTCACTTTTATATAATAATTTGCTGAAAAACCAAAATATCATAAGATGTTCCACCATTTCTCCAAATCTTCCATCTAGTATTCAAACTAGACTGAGATTATGTAAATTTCAAAGTTCCATCTGTAATGTCTTCTCTTTATAACATCCCCCTGTGTTTTCTTATTTCCAAAAGAAAAACAATTTAGAGGTGGAAAAACAAAAATGGAAGAACTTACCCCCATTATGCTAAAATTTCAACATGTCCAATCAGTCACCCATATGAAATATAAACCAAGTTTATTTAGTTAGAATTTAGGTTAGTTTGTTAGTGTTGTTAGTCAAAGTGGATAACACAATTTCCTAATAACTACATCTATCTGCTTTAAGCCAAGGCTGAATTCTCGTTTCATATTAATTTCACTGCACAAGCAGATGATTCAGCTTTAACCAGATTGTGACAGCAAAATATGAAATCGTCATTACCTTAAAATTGTCCCTTAAAGCAGTAATAAAAACATATTTATGAAACAAAACCTTCAGTGTACCTTTAAAATAAGAAAAATATCACACAGCTACACACTAAACTGAGGTCATGTTTACATAGAGCATCCTAAAACCCATCAAAGGCCATCTGCCTACACATTCACTCTCATTCACACTCAAGCAGACTCATCAACACATTGTAAGAAAGATGCAGGATGTTACCCCAGATTTCAAACCAAAATTCATCCTGTAAAAGTCTTAAACACAAATATTATAACACCATGGTTGAAAAAAAATAATAAAAAGACATTATTATCCAATAGTTCTAATATTGTTCAGTTTTGAGTGAACCTTTTTAAAAACTCCAAATTATACACACAACCGTATTTCATGATAGCCCACTGTTATTAAATGGCTACCTATACCCCCTGTAGGAAAACCCAAAAACCGTTCATGTGGTCATGTAATATGCGAAATGGGCTGCACACGAAGATCGTCCTACAAGAAACAAAGTCATTCATTAGCGTTTCAACATGTCCCACATTAACAGTGTAGAAAACACTGTTAAGCAGAAAAACATCCATATGTTCTCCTGTTCCAATCAGTGAGGGTGTTCCCTCCTGTGTCAGGAAACCTAGAAATTGAAGTGATTGTCAATGTTACAGTATTATAAAAAACAATTGGATCATTCCAGTGCTCTAGCCTGGAACTGATGCAACACATTTCACCCGCTGAGAAAGTAAAAACATCTGTAAATCTGTTATTTTGTACTCTTCTTCTCAACACAAAACACAGTTCTAAGAGTAATTCACATCAAAATCCAAGAATCCTGAAAAAGTCAGCTGGACATCAGTGCTAACAGAACTGAAGCACTCCCAAAATGCAAATAAGGGGGGTCAATCAGTCCCTCTGCTGTGAAACAAAACTTGCATCCAAAACGGAGACACCGCTGTCCCACAGAAGCACATTTTAACAGAAAGTTAGTAATACAACATCCAGCAAAAATATTTAACAATATTTCAGAACACAATCTTGAAACACAAATCACTTCCGCACAATCTCAGCACAATTCAGACACAGACAGACGAATAGACAGCAGCGCGTGGTGGGACATAGGCTACAGTATAACGGGGGAGACAGACACAGCAATAGATCAACCCGCAGCCAAGCACGCACACAAACACAAAGAAACATACAAAACACAGAAACACAGACAACGTTGTAGTTCAGTCAAGAAAAGACAGAAAAAAAGAAAAGAAAACGTCAGGAGCCGGCTAAAAGAATGTATGACGCATCTTTTAATTGTCCAATTTCAATTTTACAAATCCCTTTTATTCTCATTTCAACTTCTCAGTCCTACACTTCAGAGCTGGGTCAAGCTCGAGGCGAAAATAAGCCTCAATTTAGTTTATTCGATCACTCAATCCGCCCAGTGACAAAAGGTTTTTTTTTCTTTTCTTTTTCAGCTGGGGAGAGCGATTGAACCCGTATTAAATCAAATAATTTATTTTAGTCCTTTATTTTCCACGAGTGATACAACTCGGTCCAATTAACCCGCTATTAGTCCTTTTCCATGAGTGATACAACTCGGTCCAATTAACCCGCTATTAGTCCTTTTCCATGAGTGATACAACTCGATCCAATTAACCCAAATAATTATAAGTCCACTGGAGATGAGTCGAAATCTCCGGCTGATACAAGCCAAAACTAACCAATACACAAATTTCCAAAATACTTTTTTTAGAGGCCCAGGCATTGCTCCTCAGGGTAAAAAGAATAAATTAATCTTTATTAATTAATTAATCAATTAATTAATTAATCAATCAATAAAACCTTCTTTTAAAAAACCCAGCTTAAGTCAGAGTTAACGTAAAGGCTCTGTTTGAACTAGCCACAGTTCCCTGTAATGTGTATTTATTCAAATCCTTAAACAACCGACTCTTTTAGAAGGGATTTTATCTACCTCTGCAGCATCTGAATTCTGTGAGGCCGCACACAGCAAATCAGCCCCGGTCCGACCACACGGCGCTTCAGACAACTGAAAAATAATCAAATACTGTCTTACCACACCGAAGCATCGGGCCGAAACGGATCAATCAGGACCAAACAGCCGTCCGCCGAGACTCCAGAACCGGCACGAGCCCCCAATTGTTAAGGAAGAAAATATTCTAATCATAGTTAACTTTGGAAAAAGATTGGCTTCTGATTCTTCCCTTCCCCAGGTCCACTCGGCGAGCTGCGTTTGGTAATAAAACCAACATTGCGTGTTGACGTCACAGAATTACAGAGTTTAATCCAATATAAGACAATGCATAAACTTAGAAATAAGACAATGCACAAACCTACACCAGAAACTGCAGAACAACAGAGACATACATTCCATTACCTGACATAGGAGGAAAGAAAGCAAAGACGTACAAGACATCTTTGGAGAGTTTGCAAGAGCAAAATCTGATCTTTTTCTTCTAATTAGAAAGCTTTATCCTCTTGTATCTAATCCATTCAAAAAGGGGCTAGCCCTCGGTCCTCCAATCAAACGCCATCTCTGACACTGCTAGGGCTTCCCCTTATTTACTGCAAACATCTGGGGTCATTTGCTTCTTTGTTTTAACAAGAAAAGGCGGAAAGCTTGTCCTGGCATCTAGCATTCCTAAAGTCATAAAACACAAGATAAGCTCTCACAGACAGCTTGTGGAATGCGGGGGGCCTCACTTTTGACCTTCTGTAAACCAAGCAGAAATCTCTCCTGCAGGCTTAACTGTTATTCACCCCCCAGGAGATACTCATTCTATGGGCTGGTGGTCTAAATACTTATCCATTAGTAGTTTTAAATCATTAACACAGCCTTGTTCAAAATTAAGAAATATGTTCAAGTGAGAGTGTTTACACATGCCATAAGATTAACTGTATTAAAGTCTAAAAAATAATCATTTTTCTTTAACAGACGTCACAAACCAGTAGGTGGCAGTAGTGTTCTTTGACAAACATGGATGCCTCCAGTGAAGCACATTCAAATGAAAATTACTCTCAATTAAAAACACTTCATTTATTGAACAGTTTGTAATAATTTCATATTTAAAGTACTTTCAGAAGTTTGAATTCTGAATATGAGCAGACTTTTTAAATAATTTTGAAAA
Source organism: Cyprinodon tularosa (assembly GCF_016077235.1). Lineage (NCBI taxonomy): Eukaryota > Metazoa > Chordata > Actinopteri > Cyprinodontiformes > Cyprinodontidae > Cyprinodon > Cyprinodon tularosa. The sequence goes on along the minus strand of NW_024039267.1, from coordinate 385,168 downwards.
CAAAAAAATTGTTTTACATCTTCAGAGATTCATTCAATTAAACCAACACACCAGCATTCTAGCTTTATTTCACATTGCTTTTTATTTTTTTTATACAATGCCTAACTTGTGTAGTTATTTCTCACAACTGTACAATTAATGCAGATATTTAGCAAAAATACACATGAATGAAAGCACGACCAGGAGGATTATCAGAGATGCTTGGTGGGCAGCAGTTTTAAACTGAAACAAAAACACTACATCTCACAGACCATCCTATGCAGCCAAAATCAGACGTGGATACAATAAATAAAAAACAAAACACTTAGCTGACCTCATACTCACTACACTATAGAAAAAATTAAAGAGATTTAAAACATTTCTCTGCACGGATTATTCCCCTAAAATAAAGCATAAAGTAAACCAACCCCAGCCTGGTGTAGGAGGATGAAGAATGAGCTCGTTTTATGATTAATGAAGAAAAACAAAAATGCTTACAGGATTTCACTAAGGCCGTTTATAGATAGTTGAACAGATACACATTGTAGTATTTTCTCTCTTCTGGTTGTCTCATATATAAAAGAAGTGAATATTCCGAAGGTGTTTTAAAGTAAAAAATTGTGTGAATTTCTCCTTTTCAGTCAGGGAAATAAATGAACATGCTGAAGCTTTAAACCGAAGCCGAAAAGAAAATTGAAATCTAGCCTTGATGTGCGACAACTGTTTCTAAGAAGCCTGAAGATGCAACAATTAAGACTTTAAAAGGAGAAGAGTTTGATGTAAAACTTTGGTCTCTCACTCTGATTCGCTGCATCCTCTTGACGTTAAGATCTGGACCTCTGCAGCGCGTTTTAATCTGCACGCTAACCGGAATCCCTCCATTTAGGCTGATTCTTCCCAAACTAGTTCTGGGCCATGAAATCCTGTCTGTTTCCTCTGAAACGTACAGAATTTACCTTAAATATTCAAAAATAACCTCACCTTTAAAAAGAAAAAAAGTATTTCTATGTTTCAGTCCCACATGAGATAAATTCGTTAAAATCTGACTACATCCAACTAGTTTAGTCAATATTTAGTCCAGGAAACAGACTCCTAATTCACATAATGATGCTAGGATATTTAATGTTTATAATCTTTTTGTTTTGATTCAGTTTTTTTTTTTATGCAAAGCAAAAATAAACTTTACATGAAAATCTAAAGTCATTACAGGACAGACTGTTTTATTCTGCAAATGAAACATCTAAATCATCTAAAAAATAAGTTAAATAACCCAGTAATTCTAAGCTGCTTTTGATTTTTAAAACAAAAATAGTAAAAAAAGAAAATTAAATAAAAGTGTAAATAAATGAGAATCTTGTTTGAACGGGATGAAGGGACTCGGGGCGAACTCTGCTCCTGGGGCTGCTGGTGAAAGGACTGGGTTCCAGCGGACCCGTCAGTCACAGCAGAGTCAGAGTGTGTCGGATCGGCACCGATCGATCTGAAGGTGAAGTCAGGTTTCAGTCTAAAGGCTCACTGCTGAGGGGGCGTGGCCTCAGCCGGGTCCACCGTTTTAATGATGATGATCTGCTCCAGGCCAGCGGCAGGAGAGGCGGTCGGGCGCAGCTGCTCCACCAGAGCGTGGAGGGTGTCCGAGTTGATGGTCTGCTCCTGGTCGGCCTCAAAGGTCACCTGCTCGGCAGCGCTCAGAGGGTGGTGGACCGCCTCCGTCTTGAAGTTCTGGTCGATGGCGGCGGGTTCTATAGGTGGGGCTTGAGTGGAAGTGGTGGATGATTCTGGGGCTTTAGGGTTCGGAGTGGAAGGTTCCGGGTTGTTCGGCTCTACTTCTGGGATGGAGATCAGACTCTTGTTCTCCTGAGAAAGCTTGCTCTGAACAAACGCCACCGGGTGGCTGGAGGCAAGAAGGACGACTGCAGAAGGACAAAGAGTTGAAACCATTGTTTGCCATCTGCTGAGCTCAGGGCTGAACCTAATGAAAACACATCCTCACCTGCTCTCGCCCTCTCCTTGTGCTGTCGAACTTCATCAGCATGAGCCTTCTCCTGATGTTTGATCATGTTCTTCACGCTGGCGAAGCGGTTTCCACACAGCAGGCACTGAACACCAGAGTTTCCATCTGCACACACACATTAAAATTCCTTTTTTAATCTATCCGGCCTTAAAATGTGGGTTTTATTTTTCGGCTACGCTCATTGAAAATCCTTGTGAAAACTAGGGCTAAACAAATTTTGCCAAAAATCTAAATTGCGATAATTTTTCCTCAATATTGTGATGATTTTTTTTTCTTTTTTCTTTGCACTAACCCAAAGCTTGTAGAACATTTCACTGCAGGCTTTCAGACTTTGAAAGCTTGCTTGAAAGGAGCTCATTGTTGTATGATTTTAGAGTGACATTTTTTTAAAAGTGCTAACTTCAACTTGCATGCATGGATCTGCATGGTAACTGCAACTTTCCTGAACTTTCTGCGTGGCTGCAAACTCACTGTAATATATGAACCAGAGGTCACAGATTAGCGGACCGCGGTCCGGATCCGGACCAACCTGATTTAAAACATTTATAAATGGCCGCATGTTGTTCAGCAGCTGCTTGCTACTTTTAGACACAGCAGGCAAACCTGTGGCAAGCCGGGCGATGGGAAAGAAGACAATGAGAAAAAGAGAGCAGAGAAAGTGTGGACGGCTGGAAGAACTGTGGTGAACTGGTGAAAGAAAAGTGAAATGGTGCTCAAAGATGACCCTGAACATGTAGAGGATGTTTGGCTCAACCTGCTGCTGTGAAGCAGGATTCTCCACCATGAACAGAATCAAAAATAAACATGGATGCAGGATCAAAATGAGCTCCTTGATATGTGATTTAGAATGGCTTAGTCTCCATTCAAACCAGGTTTAAAGCCTTGCAGGGCAGCATAAAGCCCACTGCCAACATTAAGACAGAAAATAGAAAGAACAAAATAACAGAAATGGTCAGCTCCGTTTTTTTTTTTTATATTGGAATCAGTAAATTGTCTATATAACAGACTGAACGATTGTTGTTCACACTTTAGATTTTATAATGGAAAAATATTCTATTTTTTATTTTTATTCAATGTCCTACATGGATGCATAAACACTTCATTTTAAATCAGTGTTAAATTCTGTTTAAAGTAACAGATGATCAAAAATGATGGGACTATAATAAAAAAATGTCTCCAGACCTTTACTGTTTGCTGATTTCCTTTATTCGGACCCCTTTGATTTTTAATTGGTTACTAGAGAAAGATTTTTTATTTCCGGGTGGATCATCTAAATAAGTGGTCCTCCTTACTGTCAATCATTCTGGTGATACGTTTATGTATGGCCATCCTACATGCTTGTCCCCAGCTAGCTATCGTTTTCTGCGTATGCACACTTTCAGGTGTAGATGTGTGGTGAGCTATATTTTCATCCAGTCAAGCTCGCCCTTCTCACTGCTGTTCTCTGAAAATGGAGAAAAAGTGTCTACGAAGTGTATGAGAAGAAGAGAAAGGCCTCAGAAGAGGCCAAGATCAGAATGGTTTTGGGAGATTCTTTCACACGATGGCGTACACTGAAAGCACAGACCGGGCTTCCCACTGATGCCTTGGTTGAAAAGTTTCTACTCATCAGTTAAAGCTTGGCATGCAATTTGGAGAAATCCATTTGACATCACTGCTAGTAAAAGTTATCTACCTCTATATTGTAACTTTCCAGGGAAGTTTATTTATTTTGTAATTTAGAATAGAAAAGAAAATCCTCTTATTATGGAGAAATTGTGGTGGTGTAAGTCACAACGAGAATAGTCATAAAATTACAAAAATAAAGGCGTAAATTTAAGAGAATAAAGTCATAACATTACGAGAATAAAGTCCAACGTTACGAGAACAGAGTCCTAAAACTACAAGAAAAAAGTTGTATTTTATGACAACTCTTACAAGAAGCACTGTCTTCACTTGTGTGAAGTTATACTTTGACTCTGGTTTGACATATAATTTTTAGCAGCAGCATCACATTGAGAAGAATGTCAAAGTTGCTGTTTGGTGGAGCTGGTTGGTCTTCATATGCTGGTCGGAGGTCAAAGCTTTCTTTCTGAAACATTTTGTGGTATGATGCCTTTATTCTCATAATATTACGGCTCTATCCTCGTGAGGTTACGCCTCTATCCTCGTGAGGTTACGCCTCTATCCTCGTGAGGTTACGCCTCTATCCTCGTGAGGTTACGCCTCTATCCTCGTGAGGTTACGCCTCTATCCTCGTGAGGTTACGCCTCTATCCTCGTGAGGTTACGCCTCTATCCTCGTGAGGTTACGCCTCTATCCTCGTGAGGTTACGGCTCTATCCTCGTGAGGTTACGGCTCTATCCTCGTGAGGTTACGCCTCTATCCTCGTGAGGTTACGCCTCTATCCTCGTGAGGTTACGCCTCTATCCTCGTGAGGTTACGCCTCTATCCTCGTAAGGTTACGGCTCTATCCTCGTGAGGTTACGCCTCTATCCTCGTAAGGTTACGCCTCTATCCTCGTGAGGTTACGCCTCTATCCTCGTGAGGTTACGCCTCTATCCTCGTAAGGTTACGGCTCTATCCTCGTGAGGTTACGCCTCTATCCTCGTAAGGTTACGGCTCTATCCTCGTGAGGTTACGGCTCTATCCTCGTAAGGTTACGGCTCTATCCTCGTGAGGTTACGCCTCTATCCTCGTAAGGTTACGGCTCTATCCTCGTGAGGTTACGCCTCTATCCTCGTGAGGTTACGCCTCTATCCTCGTAAGGTTACGGCTCTATCCTCGTGAGGTTACGCCTCTATCCTCGTGAGGTTACGCCTCTATCCTCGTGAGGTTACGCCTCTATCATCGTGAGGTTACGCCTCTATCCTCGTGAGGTTACGCCTCTATCCTCGTGAGGTTACGCCTCTATCCTCGTGAGGTTACGCCTCTATCCTCGTAAGGTTACGGCTCTATCCTCGTGAGGTTACGCCTCTATCCTCGTAAGGTTACGGCTCTATCCTCGTAAGGTTACGGCTCTATCCTCGTGAGGTTACGCCTCTATCCTCGTGAGGTTACGGCTCTATCCTCGTGAGGTTACGGCTCTATCCTCGTGAGGTTACGCCTCTATCCTCGTGAGGTTACGCCTCTATCCTCGTGAGGTTACGCCTCTATCCTCGTGAGGTTACGCCTCTATCCTCGTGAGGTTACGGCTCTATCCTCGTGAGGTTACGCCTCTATCCTCGTGAGGTTACGCCTCTATCCTCGTGAGGTTACGCCTCTATCCTCGTAAGGTTACGGCTCTATCCTCGTGAGGTTACGCCTCTATCCTCGTAAGGTTACGGCTCTATCCTCGTGAGGTTACGCCTCTATCCTCGTGAGGTTACGCCTCTATCCTCGTGAGGTTACGCCTCTATCCTCGTGAGGTTACGCCTCTATCCTCGTGAGGTTACGCCTCTATCCTCGTGAGGTTACGCCTCTATCCTCGTGAGGTTACGCCTCTATCCTCGTAAGGTTACGCCTCTATCCTCGTAAGGTTACGCCTCTATCCTCGTGAGGTTACGCCTCTATCCTCGTAAGGTTACGCCTCTATCCTCGTAAGGTTACGCCTCTATCCTCGTAAGGTTACGGCTCTATCATCGTAAGGTTACGCCTCTATCCTCGTGAGATTACGGCTCTATCCTCGTAAGGTTACGCCTCTATCCCCGTAAGGTTACGGCTCTATCCCCGTAAGGTTACGCCTCTATCATCGTAAGGTTACGGCTCTATCATCGTAAGGTTACGCCTCTATCCTCGTGAGGTTACGCCTCTATCCTCGTAAGGTTACGGCTCTATCCTCGTAAGGTTACGGCTCTATCATCGTAAGGTTACGGCTCTATCATCGTGAGATTACGGCTCTATCCTCGTAAGGTTACGCCTCTATCCTCGTAAGGTTACGGCTCTATCCTCGTAAGGTTACGCCTCTATCATCGTAAGGTTACGGCTCTATCCTCGTAAGGTTACGGCTCTATCCTCGTAATAAAAGAAAAAAAATCTCTAGCCTTGCCCTAATACTCTGTCAAATACCTTTAAGTTACTACTACCTAAAGAGCTGGAGTAAGAAATTTTAGGTTGTAATCTTGCTAAGTGTAATGGGACTAAAATTGAGTGCCTCTGTAATTCAAAATTTGCATTTTATGAAATTGCGATTAATATTTTTTTTTTGTGCAAATGCAATTAATTGCCCAGCCCTAGTGAGAACCCTGCAATACTGCTGAAGGTACAAATATTAGTACTGGGTAAGTGAATCTCTACTCTAAAGCAGCTTAGACCTGCTAGCATACAGCAGCTGAACTCACCTGGGTGAAGTCTCCTCAAATGCTTCTTCAGCTCAGAAGACGTCGCAAATTTGGCATCACAGTTAGTTTGATGGCATTTATACGGAGTCTCGCCTGAAACACACAGGAACGCTTCTCGTTTTAACTCTGCATGATTCAGACATGTTCTGTCCATCTACTGAAGGCTCCCACCTGTGTGCTTCCTGGCGTGGGCGATCAGAGACGAGGACACGGAGAAGGACATGCCGCACAGGTCGCACTGGTACGGTTTCTCCCCGGTGTGGCGCCTCTTGTGGTACGTCAGGGTGCTGGACTGAGCGAACGCCTGGCCACAGATGTCGCAGACGTACGGCTTCTCTCCGCTGTGGAGTCTGAATGAAATCCACAAAATCTCATGAGTATTAAACTTCAGAGGTGAATCAGGTATCAAGCCGCATCCAGATGTTGCATATAAGGGAGATGGAACGTTGAAACGACAGATCAATACCTGATGTGGATCTTGTAGTTGGACGACGTGGCGAACTTGAAGCCGCAGCGTTCGCACGTGTAAGGCTTCTCCTCTCCATGGTGCATCCTGCGGTGAGCGACCAGCTGACACTTCTGAGCGAAACACTTGTCGCAATCACTGCATGTAAAAGGCTTCTCGCCTGGAGACAAACGGAGAACGGGTCGAGTTAGACCAGAACAAACCTGGGATCTTTATTAAGCATAAGGCATCAGAGCTGGATCCATCAGCTGAGGGCTCAGATTGTAAAACAAAAAAACTCTGAATTAACTTAATGAACACACAGCCTGTTTAAATGATGAAATAAGATAAAAGACGAGAAAACAGCAAGGATTTAGTTGTTTTGTGGCAAATTAGAGACGTGAGTATGTAAAAAAAAAAGGGGAAAAAAATACAAAACAGGAATGAAACTTCAAGCCTTTGGGATTAACTGCTATTTTTTCAGATTTAATATGTTAAATTATCATATTTTTTCTAATTAATCTTTAAGAATGCCATCCTTTTTTAATAGTGTGTTACTGATTACCTTCTCCTCACTTGTGGACATGGGCTTCCCCGGGGAGTGAAGACCTATTTCTACTGATCATGGACATGTGCAATTTCATTTTTATTGGTCAAGAGCAAATGTTTGCATTCTGATCTGTGAAACATATTTTGAAAAAAATGCAATTCTTAAAACTTCATCTGAAAAAGAGAAATTTAAACTGTATATAAAATCTGTAAAAAGAAAAAAAAAGTTTGAAAAAGAGCAAAAAATACAAGAAAATTAGATTTTTTAAAATTAAATCTAAAAGAAAGGAGCCCAGTTCTTCTCAAAATCTTTTTAATGCTTAAGAAGTTCTGCAAACTTTAATTTCTGGATTGCATTTTCTTTCCCTCATGTTTCAGATTCCAAAAACGTGTTCTTGCTTTTAACAACACTGGAACAAAATTCAATCCATACATCAGGAGAAAAAAATTATTCTTAAAGTCGTAGGGAAGCGGCTGTTCCAACCGTTGCACGACTTTACACGAGTGAATAAAGTGAATGTGATTGGTCGATTATCAAGGGGCGGGATTGTTGTGGCCGAAGGTTCGCAAGCAAGTTTGGTTGTGGCCAGTTTGTCAGAAGCATCTTGCTAACCAGTTAGCAACTTAGTGCTAGTAGGTTCCCAATGGGAAATTCCATTGGGACCAAGTAGCACTAAATTGGTGACTTAGAAACAACACTGTCAAGGAACGCTATGGACAGAGGAAACATGCAAGAGGAGGAGAGTTTAGTGTCGGAGGTCGTGGATGAGTCTCCTCCTTCATACATCTTTTATCTAGAGGAGGAAAGCGGGGACGAAGATGTTGTGGAAGAGGACGCCAGGGCGGCAGAAGCTTGGTTTGGTGTAGAAGGCTTCCAGCCGTACATGTTTGAGCCCTTGCCTCGCAACGCTGCCAGTTCTGTTAGCTCTACGCCTGCTGAAGACACAGACGTCCATCCCCTGAACACTGGGACGGAACTCAATGGGAAAGGAAATTATTCTGATTTCAACCGTTGCGTATATTAGCTGCGACATAAGAATCAAGATGCTATGACCGAAAAAAATTGATTGACGTTGATATATGATTGACCAAATTTAGGTGTTCAGGCTGACGTATAACTAACTAGCCTGCATAAGATAACGGAAAAAACCCTACCAATTTAAGGACAGGATTTTTTTTTTAAATAGATATTTTTTTTAATTTTGGGACAATATTGTCTGATAAAGAGCACATTATTATATATATTTAATTTGACATTTAGATATGACTTCCCTACGACTTTAAATGAGAAAATATGATCTTGCATGCTACTCCTGAGGTCCAGCTGACATGAGAGCATCTCTCCCTGAGCAACACAGGTTAAAACCTTCACACCTGATTTCTCTTCAGTAACCAGGAGGACTGAAGCAGGGAGGATGGCCGCCCAGTCTGAAGCTTTCTGAACTGTGCTTTATTAAATGGGAACTCTTAAAATAAACTTCTTCAAGGGTTTGAAACAGGAACTCTTTCACGCTGCTGCTCCTTACGCTCCTCACCTGTGTGGATGCGCAGGTGTGTCTTCAGCTGCGTGGCCTGCCTGAAGCTCTTGGAGCAGAAGATGCAGCCAAACGGCTTCAGGCCCTTGTGGATCTTCTCGTGTCGGCGCAGGCTGCTCACGTCTTTAAACAGCTTGTTGCACTCGCTGCAGCTCAGCGACATCTCGCCCATCTCTAAGGGATCCTGCTCCCCGGCCTCCCCCTCCTGCTCATCATCTGCTCCCAGCTCACCGCTGTCTTCCTCCTCGTCTTCCTCTTCAGCCTTCCTCCTGCCAGGCCCCCGTCCTCCTCTCCCTCTGCCCCTAGGCCGGCCTCTCCCTCTCCCGCTGCTCCGTCGTGGTTTCTTAAGCGGGAGCTCGTCCTCATGTGAGGGGCTCCAGTCGGCAGAGGTGTCCCCAAAGTCTGCAGGGTTTTCTCCCAAGTCCTTCAAGCTGGTGTCAGAATCCCCCACAGATAAATCATCGGCTCTAGAGGCTCCCTTTCCTCCACCTTTCCCGCTTCCTCTGGGTCTCCCCCGGCCCCTGTGGCTCGGGACCTTGGGAGCCGCGTCACTAGAGCTGCTCTGCTCCACCTGCTCGCCGCTGAACCCCTTTGGCCTCCTGCCCCTCTTCCTGCCCAGCCCTCGCCCAAAACTCCTCTGGGCTGAGGGTTTGTAATCGCTCCTGTCCTCTGCCTCCAAATCTACTTCATTGGGGTTGAAATCGTGGATCTTGTTGTCCAGCCCGTCATCCTTGGCGTCCCCGACAACAGAGGCAATGGACAGAGGGAGCGGAGAGGCGGGGCTGCTGGGGCTGGGAGGAGAAACCTCCGCCTCTTTGTCCACATCCGACTGGGAGGTTTCCCCCGACTCAGTCCCACCGGGGACTTTCTCCAGGTACTTTGTGGCCTCAGACATTCCCAGGAAGACAGCGGCTCGGCGTACAGCAGCCTGCCTGGTGCTGAAACCAGACAAAAACAAACTTTTCAATCTTTTTATCCATTTCTTTAGGATCATAAAACGCAGAGGGGAATCTGCAGCATTAAAAGCAACATGGGTATGTAAGCTCTTACCTGCTGAGGTTCATCTGTCCCGTGTAAATAAACTCCAGGAGCTTCTCCAGAGAGTACCGACTGACCTTCTCCGGGTCCAGAGTCGTCAGTTCTTCACCCTTTTCAGCCTGGACACAGAAATAATCGCTGAAGGCTGCCAGAATGTTGCGGTGCGCTCTGAACTCCGCGTCTTTCACCACGATGGTGATGTCACACAGGAAGTCCATCTCGCGCTGCTGATGCAGGCGCTGCAGGAGCTGCCGTCCGTGACTGGCGACCTGAGCCATTGCTGCTGCTGTAGGGGGATTGAGAGGAAGGTGGTCAGCAGTAGTGCCAAACCAGGACCTACCTGCTGCTAAGGGTCTCTGATTACACTCCACTCAGCCATTAATAAATTTAAAGCTTCCTAAACAGAACCTGAACGCAGTCATTGCAAAAAGAAAAAAAACCCCTTTGTCTCTCATGCATTGATGTTACGGTTTTAATCAGGATCAATAATTATCCACCTCAATCTTCTTAAGTATTAAACGCAAATCCAGAGAAAAAAAAAACAGCCACCTTCCCCACCTCTCTATGTCTGACTGATTTAAAGTGCCAATAGATTGATAACTCTTGTAAAAACATTGTGAGAGTGTCTTCTTTCTGTCCTGTACAATCATACTGAACCTAGTTCTGGTTCTGCTGGAGGTCCATCTTTCCCATCCTCACCACCTTACTCTGTAGGCTTGCTGTAAAGACACTGAACTCCACACAGTAGATGGTGTCCCATTTATATAATCCAACATAAAGAGGAATTAAGACTTTATGTTTTTGGATCTGGAGATGATTTGATTTTTAAAGTGAACTAGATCCTTAAAACCAATTAATTGTGCGCCCAATTATTAGAGCACCAAGCTCACATTTATATATTGAATTCTTAAGTCTCCCTTGTAAATCTTGCTCTCCAAGCAGCTTTCTTCACACACACACACACACGCATGTTGTGTCACAATATCCTTGTGGGGGCCTTCCATTGACTTCCATTCATTTCCCACTAATTTATATGGCCTAACCGTGACCCTTGCCCTAACCCTAACCATTACCGACACATACCTATCCCTAAACCTAACCTAAACTCAATTCACACCTTAGTCCTAAACCTAACCCCCACCCCAAGAAGAGAAACTTTCCTTATGGGGACCAGTTGTTGGTCCCCACAAGTACCTATCAGTCCCCAAAATGTAGCATATTCTAGGGATGCACGATATAATCGGCCCCCTATCGGTATCGGCCTGTATCGGCCTTAAAACTGAATATCGGACATCGGCCACCCCACCGATATTTAACCCGATATTTGATCAGCTTCTGAGTTTCTAAAGTCTAAAAAAAAAAAAAAAAAAAAAAAAAAAAAAAATACTTCTTCTTCTTCCTCAAAAACTTCTTTTTTAGAGACTTAAAAACTTCTAAAGACGAGGGAAAAATATTGATACATTAAAATATCCCAATATCTTCATCTTAATACGGTTTTTATAAACCTTTTCATGCATCTCCTTGCCCATGATTTAAGATTTTCAATATGAACAAATAGGTATTTTGAAATTGATGTTATTCTAAAATGTATTTTAGAATAGTAGCATTTTCTTAACACAAAATACAACAGACAACAATAAATGACAAGAATGAGTAAATATTCGGTTTATTGTTAGTTATATTTACAGTTCAAAGCTGGCGAATTATAATAATAAAAACAAACATTTTTGATGAAAGGGCCATTTACGGATAACTCTACCTTTAGATAAAAACACAGAATAAGAAAGAAGATTCAATAAGCAGAAAACCATCTAGTAAAGTATGTGCGTAAAGTAATGTGCTTTATTTAATCATACCTTTTTTAAAATGACAAAAAAACATTTGATTTGAATCTTATTTCAGAAAAAAAAGAGTGCCAAGGATATGTTGTATAAATAATAAAATAAATGCAGAAAAACAGAGGATATTTGAACTAAACACCATTTTAATGGGTTTGTTGTGGGATTTTTTTTTGCATTTTGTAGTGAAAAAAAGTATTTAATACCAAAGAGGCAAAATAAATTTTCTTTCGTGATTTTTGTTATAAGTTTTTTTTGTTTCATTTACACAGAGTTAGTCCGTAAATATCTAAATTATGTTATTAATACAGAAAAGGAGATTATTTCAGTCTTTCCTGATGTGTTATGTTGTTGCTACACATTAATGCCAAAGACAAATAGTTTACTTTTTAAACCTACAGAAGCATTGGGCAATAATGGTTGGATATTATAAATAAAATAGATCAATAAAAATAAGATGAAATGAGACATCAAAATAGTAAAGCATATTAAAATAGATTTTTTTTGTCATTAATATTATTCTAGTGATGATATCTTGCAATGTTGTACAAGAAATAAAATCTTCATGGAAAAAGCAAAAATAATAATAATAAAATTATATAGGCTATGCTTATTTCATGTTTTAACTGAGCTCTTATATTAGTACTAAGAATACTTGTTATATGTGAATATGCAAATTGTAATATAAATGCAAAAACATTAAACTTTATTAATTGATTAAGCAAAATTTAACTGGATTTAAATTTTTATACATTCTCATTTTTTTACTGAGCTTTTATATTAGTACTAAGAATACTTATGTTATATTTGAATATGCAAATTGGAACAGAAATGCAAAAACATTAAACTTTATTAATTGATGAAGCAACAATTTTACTGGATTTATATTAAAAATGTTATATATTCTTATTTTTTAACTGAGCTTTTATATTAGTACTAAGGATACTTATGTTTTATGTGAATTTGCAATTGTAAGATAAATGAAAAGCCCTTAAACTTTAAAGGAAAACTCACCCTCAGTACTGTTGGTGCTGCTTCAGCTTCTCCTCTTTACAGACTCCTATGGTGGAGGTGACATAGCAACATTAATAAGCAACATTCATAATGTTTACTAACAGTCAGAGTATTTATTCATCTATGTATCAGATGCATGCTTTAGGTCAGGCATATCTTCTGCAGCTCAGACAGGTGAGCTGCAGAAACAGATTTTGGAAAATAAAAGCTCCCTCCAGTTTCCTGATGAGGCCTTTAGCTCCGGCTAATGCTAGCAGCAGCTATAGATCCTGTTTAAATGACCTCTGCAGCGACAGTTTATAGTAATATTTCACCCCGATGGATCCAACAGAGGGCCAGTATTATGACCGTATGAGGTTTAATGCAGATGATTAACAAAGCTAGCTCTTTTCGCTGCGCTAAAAAGCGCGGAAAACATTGAGCTCTTATTTCGAAGGTTTGACGGTTTCTACAGGCGGGGTCGACGTAAGCGGCCGCAAAACTCCGCAAACACGTTCAACTTAGACACACTTCAGTCTAATACGGCCTCGGTCGTTTTAATTCAGCTGTATAAAATGGTTATTTTTAATCCAAAGTGGAGGAATTAAAAGAAGAAAACTACCTTCTAATATCCGCCAGCTCCAGCCATTACCCACGTGACTTTGAAAAACTCGCGAGACTTGGCTTTGAACAAAGATGTTCTATGGGTAGAGAGGGTTATCATCACACCAGACAACAGACGTTAAATAAACGGTTTACTATTTTTAGGAGAGTAAACGCATTCAAAGACGAGTTCGTGATTTATCGAAATAAACACGCTTTCTATACTTTTAAAGTAGATTTTTATTATCAGACATAATGAGCAAATGCAGTCACATTAATTTTCGAAGATGCGTGTTTATGTTTTAAGCGGTAACTAAATGGATCTCTGTTACATTTATACAAGGAACCCATCTGGAGGCATAAATAACCAGGAGTAACACCAGAGAGCAGAGATGGTTAATGAAGCATCTTGAAGCAAAACTGGATTGATGTTGCGCTAATTCTATCTCACAGCATACTGACACCTGCTGGACATTTAAAGCCACTACAGGCAGCTTATTGGACAGAATAAACTGAATCGATTTGATGACCTTTTAGAAAGATAGCATTTAAGTTATTGTAAATTATGTTATATTATTTTATATGTATGTTTAAATTGAAAATATCTTAGATATTTTTAGATGCAGCCAATAAATCATGTAAGCCTTATGGTCCAATTACTCATGAGTAATTGGACCATATAGAAAGCCATATCACTTGACCCATCACTACCAGAGGGCATCAGAAAAGCACTCAAACAATTTAAACCAGAGGTTACCAACATTTTAAGACTGAGGGCTACTTCACTTTTTTTTTAGCGTTTATTTTAATTATTTATTTTCTTTTAAGTATTTTCATTTTGAAATCTCTATATAAATGTTTAACTTATTGATGGGTCCAGCCACACCGATGCATGGGTGCATAACTGACTGACTCACTGAACTTTGTTTAAAAACGTATCTTCCAAGATGCATGCATCTGCTAAAAAAAATCTAATCTTTTGCGGTTTATCATTAAAATAAAAATCAAATTAAATTAGAATGTCGTTTCAGCCGTTGCATTTTTTATTTTAATTTTCTAATTGTGTCATCCTCTTCCTTTCAGTTATAAATCAGCTTATCTGAATTAGAGTTAATTTGAAGTTGACTACTGTTTACTGTTGTTTACTGTTTTTACTGTACTTATTGTTTTAAAATGATAATTTAAAAACTAGTCCACAATCATCCTCGTTCACATTTTCCCCTAAATTGTCACATTTTGCTAAATGTTTACATTATTTATTGGCTGCATCTAAAAATATCAAAGAGATTTTCAATTTAAACATAGATATAAAATAATACAATATTATATTTTACTAGGTCATCAAATCAATCCAGTTTAGTTTGTCAAATAATCTGCCTGTAATGTCTTTAAATGTCCAGCAGGTGTCAGTATGCTGTGAGACAGTACAGTTAGGCAATGTGTGGAAAAGCTTCAAGATGCCTCATTAACCCATCACTAGTCTAAATTATTTATGATTAATATAATGAAATGCTCTATAAATAACAAAAAAAAAGCAACAGAACAAAATGATTGTAAAATTAGCCCACCGGTAAATTGCTCTGTTTTCAAAAGACGCTGAGGGCCCCCCCCATGTGGTGCTTGAGGATCCCTTGGTGCATGCGGGCACGGTGTTGGTAGCCCCTGCCTTAAACTTTTTTATTATTTTCACGCATTCCGCCAATCATTTTAAAGTGTTTCATATGCTGACTAAAGGCAAGAGGAGGTAAAAGTATATTGCAGTGGCAGAGACGCGATAAAGATAATCGAAGAGAATGAAAATGAACAGCTCAAATAAAATGATTATATTAATAAAAAAATAAAATTACCTCAGTCAAAGGCCACTCTAAACAAACAGGGTTACAGTGCTTTTATTATAGTTTTTCAAATATTTTATTCCTGATTAGTGGAGCATAAGAACTAATGGCTCCTTCTCCATGTTTAGTTTTGGTACTGGGTATAAAGAGTAGATTGGAACCAGAAGACCTGAATGGTCTGGCTGTTGATCTACTGACAACAAGTCTGCAATGTAATTTGAAGCCAAGTCATTCAGTGATTTATAGAGATGGATTTGAAGTCTATTCTTAGAGAAATGGTGAGCCAGGGGAAAAACTGTAGAAAGAGGCTCATGTTCTCCACTTTCTTAGTTCTAGTGAGGACACAGGCAGCAACATTCTGGATCAGCTGGAGCTGCCTGACCCACAGACCTGTGGGGCCAACGCTACTCAAGACGAACAAAGCAGGAATTAGTTATTAAGGTCCTGCAGAGACATTAGTCCTTTAATCCTGGAGATGTTCTCCATGCGATAGAAGGCAGACTTTGTTCCTGTCTTTATGGGCCTCTGAAGGTTCAGGTCTAACAAATGTGCAAGTATTGATTAAGACCAATTTTTAAAGTGTGATGGCCACATATGTTCATAGTTCTTAAGTTTTGGCTGAATGAAACAGATTGGGAGAAAAAAAAAAGAAATTTTTTGTTCACTTTTGTGGGGGAGAGGCAAGAGGTGCTGACAACATTTGGTGAACGACCTCTTAATAGAGGTCACCTGTTTGAGAGGCCTCAAAGGTTTCTGATAGTAATACTGGAGGATCTGCTGACCGAATAAATACTTCATTAAAAATAGAATATTTATGGAATATTAACAAGAAAAAAATCATTATTGAAGAAAGATAGCTTTGTTTGAATTTGCTACAAACGATACAGAGCACAAGCAGACATGTGGAAGAAGGTATGTCATTGAGATCAGGCAGAAAAGGACTCTGGTTCAAATGTCAGAGTGGGATAGGAAGATAAATGGAGCCAAAAGTTGAGCAGACCTTGCAGAAAACCTGTCAGAGGCTGCAAAGGCTTGATAGTGGGGTGAAAGTTCATCTTCCAGCAGGAAAATGACCCTAAACACAAATCCTGAGCTAAAGTGGAATAGTCTTGAATAAAGGGACAGTGTGCAGGATTTATCACCATCTAAACTTGTGCTTCCCTTTAAGCGTGTGATATCCACTGATCTCTATTTATTCACTGCATTGCTGATTGCCCAAAAAGCCACTGTCCGCCATGTTGGTACTCCCCACACCCACAGAGACATGCAATAAAAAAGCCTACATGTGTAGCATCTGGCTGCAAAAACAAGCAGTTAGCCAGCTGTGGGAAGACATTCCACAGCTAATTTAGAGTCTGTCGATGTACTTACCAGGAAAATCCATTTATACGCTGATGTGTCCTATAGTATAGTATGTAGCGTAACAATAGTCTATCTCAGACCAACCAGAAGATATTGACTGAGTTAGTGTGTGTCTAACATTAGAAAATAGAAGGTAGAGTAAATAGAGAGTAATTCACTG
The DNA here is from genome assembly GCF_016077235.1 of Cyprinodon tularosa. Classification (NCBI taxonomy): domain Eukaryota; kingdom Metazoa; phylum Chordata; class Actinopteri; order Cyprinodontiformes; family Cyprinodontidae; genus Cyprinodon; species Cyprinodon tularosa. Next base: position 368,522 of record NW_024039267.1, on the reverse strand, counting down.
TGAAATGTCAATGTAGTAATTATTTATTAAGTGGATGATGCCGTTGTTTTTTTTTAGTGCTTGTTGTATTTCTACTTTGAAAAAGCCATGAGCTGAAATATATTGCATGTTATATTCATGAAAAAATTAAAAAATAAATTATATGACATCATGCACGCAAAAATGTAAGAATACTATAGCATTAACAGACATGTACTTGTTTTTCAGTCTTGATGTAAAATTTTGAAATTATATGTAAGATGCAATTACCATAAAAATGTAATCAATACAAGTACATTACCGTTCAAAAGTTTTGGGTCACCAAAACAATTTTGTGTTTTTCCTGAAAAGTCACAGTTATTCACCACCATACGTTGTGAAATGAATAGAAAAGAATACCAAATAGAGTCAAGACATTGACAAGGTTAGAAATAATGATTTGAATTTGAAATAAGATTTTTTTTACATCAAACTTTTGCTTTTGCAATTCCTGCATTGCAGACATTTGGCATTCTAGCTGTTAATTTGTTGAGGTAATCTGGAGAAATTGCACCCCCTAATGACGTCTGTGTCTTGTTATAACATAACAGCAAAATATGATTCACTGTTATATTCAATTACCTTACCTGTCCAACAGAAAGCCTGTAACCTGAACTTCTGTTTTAAAGGAAATGTTGTTTTACCCTGTCTATTACGTGTTTTTCCTTTTTTATTTGTTTCTTTTGCCCCTCCCTAAAACAATAAAGTATGGATGTTCTTTCATTATAACAGAACATGGAAGATTATATGACCTACAGTAGTTTCAGATTGTTTTTAACTCTTTTGGGACCAACAACACATTTCCAGGTATAGGTAAAATGCATAAGGCTGACAGGTTTGTCCTCTTTAGGCTTCACTAATCTGCTGACACATGTTATCTCCCGTTGGGAGCACCACGCCTTAAATCTTTATAAACTAGTTCTAAGCTATGAGGTTACACTATTTTTTTTTTTTTACATCATGTAATTATACTCACATAATATGTATTTATTAAAGCAGTACTAGATTTTAGCCTGTTTTAACATTTTGTCCTTTTAACCCAGCAGAAACGCCACGTTGTATTAAGGTTGGTTCTTGCAACGTTGGACAACCAAATGCAAACATTGATGCAACATTAGCTACATCAATCTGATGTTGTCGTTCAACCCTTCAAAGCCAAGCGTATTTTATTTGCTACATGCGTTTTTGAGACCTCTGAATGATCAGTGTAATATTTTTGCTCTTGAAAACCCGGAATTACACAATCAGACAGATGTAGGGAACAGAAAATGTATAAAAGATTAAACAGAAATGCTTAATGTATCAAAATTGATGCAAATAAATTATCTAATTAAAGTTATAAAAAAATGAATTTTTTTGTCAGAAAGTTCAATGACAAAATTTTCGATTCATTATTTTATGGTCAAGGCTTTAAAGGGTTAATTAGTTTAAAGTTGTGTTGGCTTGTAATCAAATCCGACGTCTGCTTAACATTGAGTGCTAATCTTCAATTGAGAAATGATTTAAAGTAAATCCAACTTTAATTTTTTCCTCATAATCCAATGGTTATCCAACATCAAGTGTTTGTTGGAAATGTGTAAGGAAGGTTTCATTCAATGTCCAGGATTATATTTATCTAACAATTTTCTAAAAAAAATGATCTTCAAGGAGGCTCTCCATCCAATCTGCCCAAGCTGGGAAAATCTAAGTAGCACAACAACAATAAAAAACAAAAAGCTCTAAGCTCCTGACCAAAGCTTTAGGCATGGTCTTACTATAATTCTAATCATGCAAGACTTTAGGTTGGGAGCCATTCTTGCCATTAGCCTCACCTTCCAGAGGTTCTCAGGAAATTACATGAGAACTTGAGGAAATTAATAAGGGCTCAAATAGGAAAAAGGCTGCTGGTAAACTTAATTTATTTGATTATTATTAAACTGTATCATTAAAAAGTTTCAATTTGCATGTTTTTTACGCAATTACAAGGCTTTTGTTGAGCTACTCTATAAAAGCCTGGACCTCAAAGCTAATCCAGACATTTTGAATTGAGAAGGCTTCCTGGATGGGAAGCAAAATATCTTGAAACTTGGAAAACAAAGTGCAGTGGATTGTCTTAACTTTTTTGAATGACTTTGACCTGGAAGACTGAGAATCTCCACCACTAAAATTGGACAACCTTGACAGATTGCTAGAATCAACCCTCACTGCCCCTCTAGTGCCTATATAAACCATCACACAGCCTTTGTTGCTGCGTTTTCCTTTTCTTTACACATAGATCCTAATATATTACTAATTAAAATTATCTCTGTTCTGGTTTAATAACATGCTGCATAGGCTGGTCATGAAGTGAGGCTTTGCTTGGTAGCCAAGCTAAATGTTTTTTTCTTAAAAAAAAAAAGATTTTAACAATCTTACCATTTACCAATCTTTATTTTTTCTTCAATTCATGGGGCACAGAGGTAGACGTAAAACACACATTTCTGCACAGCTTGGGATCTTCTTCCCTATGTGTAGCTGGAGCCTCTCTATACACACTGCAGTCACTGAGATATAGAAAAAAGTAACAGAGATTAAAAAGTCAGAGGTAACCAGTTTTACCAGGTCTTCAGTCTGCTACTTTAAGTGGCTTCCTCTATACTGTGTGTTTTTAATCTCTTTTTTCTATAATCGATTTTTGTGCATTCTGACCCAAGTTTCCTGAAAACATAGTTTTTGGGTTCATGATGACAAAGAATTTATTTATTTTTTTATGTTATATTCAGCTTAGTCTTCAAGGCACACTGCCCTGCATGTTCCGTTAAATTCAGTTTATTTCTATCTGAAAACCCGTCATCTCAAAGCACTTTACAGATACAATACAAACAAGATCAGTCAAATTGATTCAAAGTTTTCTATCTAAGGAAAACCAGTTGATTGCAACAGCTCGTCGACTCGAATTCAATCCCTCACTCTAAGCATGCTTGTAGCGACAGTGGAGAGAAAAACTCCCTTTTAACAGTTAGCAACCACCAGGCTCAGTGTGAGCGGCCATCTGCCAAGGCCAACTGGGGTTCAAGGAGACAGAAGCAGAGATACAAAAGGAAACTCTCAACCAGCTCCAAAGGCAGCCCCGTCCAGGAAACACACAGCCAGGCAGACGAGTTCCGAGCCAGCTCCCATGTCAGAGGATGAAGAGAGCACATCCAGTTAGTCAGTCAGAGAAACAGGACTACACTGGAAAACAGGCAGATCTCCAACATCTATAAACAAAGGTGCTAATGGCAGCAGCACAGCTGATATTTCTCTCCAGGATGGAGTCACAGCCAAACAGGAACACACTGGTATAGTGGAGGTGCAGCGTTGCTTTTCTGCTGCTCCTTTGGATCGACCAGAGGATACGCTGAAATGTTAAGCAGAGTACAAAACTCTTTATCCAAATCCATCCAAACAGCACGTTATCTTAGCAGCCTCCCTCTTCCCAGTGATAGAGTATTTTTTAAAGCTGGAGATATTAAAATAAATAAATAAATCTCAGCCCTGCTACTGTGCAAAAAAACACTTTTATTGAATAGAAACACCTGAAAATAACACAATCATCCTCTTTATCACACCAAGCACACAAGACATGAATGAGAAACCAAACATTTTCACATTGTTTATGAATTACTGTTTAATTTCTTGAGGAGCTATAACCCATCTACAACACAGACATAAGTGTTAATATATACAGAAGAGATGCATCACATGCTCAGGATTTTAATTGGTGCAATAATCACTACTGCCAGTAGATGCCACCCAAGGGAAGTGAATGAAGCTTCAAATAAACCACCTTATGAAACAATGGTTAGAAATGATTCAGAGCTTTAAAAAGACAAATTTTGTTATCGCAAGAGATAGCTGAGGATAACTACTCTATCTATAAGCTTTAAACAAAAAGGAAAGTTTTAAGTCTTGCCTTAAAAGTATACAGGGTGTCTGCCTCACACACTAAAGCCGGTGGCTGGTTCCAGCATTTACACACCTGATATAAATTGATAGCAGATCAACAGGTTTTGCTGATCTGCAATCAACTGAATCAGGTGGGTTGAATCAGAGAAAAGCAAGTTTTGCCCCAAATTATGATTTATTCTAGAACTGAGGTGCTAAAGGTGGCTGCATGTTGGAGAAGCTCTGCTAGCTCTCATCTGATATTTCACAGTAGCCAATGACTTAAAAAGGCTCAACAAGCTAATTAAGAAGGCCGGTTCTGTTGCAGGATCTCCTGTAGAGCCTCTGGAGATTATTTCACAAAGAATTCTTCATAAAGTGAAGAACATTATGGACAGCAGTGAGCATCATCTTCATCTGACTGTTAAACAACAACAGAGCGTCTTCAGTCAGAAGATTCTCCAGATCCGGTGCAAGACAGACAGCTACAGAGGATCCTTCCTGCCTACAGCTATAAACACTTACAACACCTGGATGAAAATAATCTATGAGTTACTGCAACATTTCCCTTTGGGATTAATAAAGTACTTTTGAATTGAACTGAATTACACCTAAAGCTAAAACTTGCTCATCTTGCTGCGTTAAGAAAGTTGATCTCGCTGAACTACGTATAAAAAATGTTTGAAAAGAAAAAGATCCAAGAAGTCTGTGGAATTATTTAACATCTTGAAAAAGGTTTTTGTTGAATAATCTCATACCCAGGTGTGCAAAAAATGAATGAAACCTAAGGAATGCAGAAAAAAAAATGGATTAAGGAGTTTCAAGTGAAACTATGGTTCCAATAGACTTTAATGAAGAAAATAAAAGTAAATGATTTATCTCTAAGAAATGTTGAATGTCAACACCAGTGTGAAAGTATGAACTTTATTGAACTTTATAGATCTCACACTGGAGGAATTTATCACTGCATTTAATCCATCTGCTTTGGGAGGTAGGGGCTGCCATAGTGTGGCGCCTGGGGAGCAGTATGGGGTTAAAGGGTCCTGCTCAGGACCCCAGAGCGCAGGCTTTGTGGATCAAACCAGGTGCTTGCAACCCTCTCAGAGCACAAGCACACTGCTCTAACCACTAGGCCAGCAATCCCCCATAGAAAGACTAGATAAGACATTCAAAGGTGTTGAAAAGTCAGTCCAAGCTTGCAAACAAGCAACAGAAAACAGAATTTTTTTTTTGGAAGAACAGTGTAAGAGGTTTTTCATTTCAAACTTAAGTGGTTAACAGCTACAATGAGGCTCCAGAGTCCGTTACAGAGTTGGAAAGTATTGAATAAACTTTAATAAAAGATTTAGTAGTTAAAACCAAACTTTTAATCTTGGCCCCATATAAATTTTGGGGCCAGATGATAAAATAATGAACTTCTATCACAAAGAAAATCAGGGATTTGAAAAAGGAACTGAATTATTTTGAACTCTATTTGAGTAAAGATATGAAGGACATTTATTACTGTAAGGCTATAAATCTAGCAAATGAAATTCCAGGTCTGTCAACTGTTTGTGGGACATACCAACATACCCACAAAACAGGTGGAAAAACAGGTCATGATGACACATTTAATGCATTTTCTACAGAACCGTCCTGTGTAGAATGGAACTAATGCCTGCTGACAAACAAACTCAATGAGAAGCAACAGATGAAAATTCAAACTTTGGTGACAAATCGTCTGACTTCTCTCCAGAACCGCTCCAATTTGATAACGATGACGAAGGGTCGGGGAACCAGGTGTGTCAGCGGTGAATGAGACACACCAAAACTGGAAAAAATCCAAATCTAGATAAGTCATTCTTTCTTAAAATAAGTGCATTTGTTCTTGGATTGAGAAGGTAAAAGAGACTTTTTGCCAACGGAACGAGACAGTTTACACTTAAAATAAGAAAACACAATTGCATTGTCTTATTTCAAGTGCATGTTATCTAATTATCTTATTTTAAGAGTAAAAATACTCATTCCATTGGCAAACTATCTCATTGATCTACTCAAATTAAGGATATATACACTTAATTTAAGACATTTCTACTTATTTCTAGATCGTTTTTCCAGTGAACAAACCCGATCAGAGGATGCAACACATGACAACAAAGAGTTTGACGACCATTTAAAGAAGTCATATCAGATGAACAAGGAAGATTCATAGTTATTAAGTCCTTCAGCAATGATTGAGAAACATCCTGAAGAAGCAAAAACAAATACAAATTCACCATCTTCCCATTCAGTGAGGAAGCAGAACCAACAATGTGCAGAGATGTCAGATCAGATGAACAGCTGCAGTTGAAGATGGAGACCTATGTTTACTGTTCAACCCCATACATTTTAGGACCAGTACTTTGGGGGTTGGCTATTACATTTATCCAACCACTTATTTGTGATGGCGTGTGAATAAATGTACAGATTAATCAGCTGCTGTCTGTTCCACTTTTTATGCAGACACCGCTGCAGTAATCAGTTCTTCTAAAGATGAACGCATGAATTAGTTTTTTAAGGTCCTGCAGAGACATAAGTCCTTTAATCCTGGAGATGTTCTTTAACTTTATAAGGGCTCTGAAGGTTCATGTCAGGGTCCATCACTTCACCCATAATTTAGAGCATGAATGTTGGGTTCTAGTTTTCTTTTTAATCACTGTCAGTTTGTTTCAAAACCTACTATTTCCGTTTTGTTTTAGCTGAAGATAATCGTGTCCATCCATGCATTGATTTCTTTTATGCACATACACACACTGGAATGTGTTCATAGTCACTTAGTGACATGGTAATGTACAGCTGGGTGTAGTCTGCATACTTATGGTCAGAGGTGGGAGATGTGGAGCCATCAAGTCATCTCTATGGCAATTTTATTTTGTAGGCTAATGACTGACTGGAGCCTGATTGTGTTGGATATAAAAGTGCAATATAGTCACCCTCACTGATTAATGTAGCCTAATCTAAAAAACCTTGCCTGCTGTCTAATCTGGTAATAACAGGTCTCTGTGGGTGACGTGAACTGCATGCAGTGGGACTAGTGGGACTGTCTGTTGTGAATATTAGGAGAATATCAGCCAGGATGGCTTTCCCTCAGCCAGCATTTTATTACATCTTTGCAAAGAGAGAGCAGTTCATCATGCAGCCCTTATTGCATGGTAATCAGCCCTGTTCTGATCTGGGCAGCATTGGTCTCCCTTATTTACAACAATAGAAAATAGTCAGAGTCAAAACAAATGACAGATTACAGTTATGAATAAACCTAGAGAAAGGATCTGGCTTGTTATAGGAATAAGTCTTGTCTACGAACACTCCTCACTCAGGTATTCTGTTCCCTTGCAGATAAAACAGACTCTGTTAAAAAACATTTTTTCAGTTAGTAAATAGCATAAATCAATATATGAAATAAGACTAATCTAAATTTTCCAATCACAGACACGACATGAAACATTGATTTACCTTAATTCATAGAAACTGCAGCATGTTGTTCATAACAAAACCTTTTATGCAATGTTCCAACTGAATTGGAACATTGCACACCAGAGTATTTTTATGTTGGCTCCCCCATGAAATTATTTCATTGATCTTTTTTTGCTTTAAAAACTAGTTATTGACAATATTAATGTTACATAATATCCGACATATAGCCAGATGTAAAAGCGCAAACCTGTTCATTCTAACTTTTTCTGACAATTGAATAATGCTTACAACACTTAACAGAGAAATAAAATAAAATAAAATAAAAGATAATCAAAATAACAAAAAGCATGTATTTTTTTTTTCTCCATTGACACAACAAAGCTTATACTTCTAAAAATACATATCCTGTTTATATGAAGAGTTTTCATTGATATCAATTATTGAAAGTCTGTATGTATATAAATATATATATATATATATATATATATATATATATATATATATATATATATATATATATATATATATATATATATAGAGAGAGAGAGAGAGAGAGAGAGAGAGAGGTGTCTTTGTCATGTATTTGTTCTGCCCAGACACTGAACCAGGTGAGTCCAATCTGCACAATCGATAATAGTGATGCTCTAAAGTGGTTTGATTATGATGCCAAGAACTTCAAGCCAATTTCTGTTAGTATAACAAACCATATATATATATATATATATATATATATATATGAAACACAGAGAAATACATTTCAACATATGGATAATGCACCCAAAAAACAAAAAAAACCCCCACATTTTTGCAATTTCTGTTTTGTTTTACATGTAGGTCAGCCACATTACATGATGAGGTCAGTTATGGTGAGAGAAAAATGCTCTGATTGAAAATAGAATCAAACATTTTCTTAGTAAACTGGTTCAATTTGGCCTGATTAGGTTTTTGTGCTCGTCGGATGTGACTTTGTGAATGATCTGATTTTAAAAGAGCTAAAGCATTTCCTCTGGGAGCCACAGGTTGACTCATGAATGGAGCAATGTGTTAACGTTGTTTGCCTATACAGTGCTTGAGTAATACTACGGTCCTCTTTTGTTCTGCCACGTAGCTTATTAAAGATGCGATTACACAATATCTTAGCACAGAAAGTAGATAAATGGATGGATAAAACCACAGCCTTCCTCAGCAGACATCTTCCTTAAAACAGCTGTTGCAGAGTATTATCATCTCTGACCCAGAGCTGATTTTCCTGCTTGCTGTAACGACAACATTCAGCATTATCTGGCATTTCAGGAATGTCTAACAGAACTTACATCTGCAGACACACCTGTCCTCCCACGCTTTCACCTGTCAGTGAGTTGTAGATGTAGACAATGCATTTTCTTGTCTTAGTAATGCGGTGAAAAGTTGAGGCTATGTTCACACTGCAGGCCTTAATGCGCAGTTCCCATCATTTTTTTTTGTAAAATCCAACTATTTTGCAGGTTTTTTTCACGTTTCCAGATGTATGCGACTTACAGTGTTGTTTTTGACAGCCATCTTAGTCATTTTTGTCATTACGATATGTGATTTTAGTCGGTTTTAGTCGACTAAAACTTTAAAAGGTTTTAGTCTAGTTTCAGTCAGTTTTATGTTGCAGTAAAATGTTAATCTTTACTATTTGGAATAACAACCAGATTTTTTTTTACCAGACTGACAGCTCTAGCCTAGATACTACAATAGCTGGGTATAGAATTCTGCTGTGCAGTTCTATTATTGCTGTTCGACAGAAAACCTTGAAAATATAGAATTTCAAATGAACTTTTTAATTAATTAATTAATTAATACCCTACTTTATAAAAAAAAAAGTGTCTCACAAAAGTTTCTTTTGGTAGTAATTAAAGAATGTTCAGTATCACCTCTTGTGAGCTTGAAGAAATCTGATATTGATAGTTAGACACAGGGGTTTTTACATTTGGCAGAGGATGATCAGCCCCATATATTTTATTAAGGAGCGAGGGCAGGAAGAGCCATGCTGCTGAGAGCGAACCATCAGTGTGGAGCATGAAGTGCATTTGGAAGAGCAAAGTTTTCCAGTGTTCACATCAGACCATTCCGGGTTATTTTTTCCTTTGCTGCTGCTGCTATGATCCCTTTGTGGTCATGAAAATTGTAACCTGACAACAGCCAGATGCATGTCTCGCTCCGGCTAGCTCCACTCACATACATCTGGGAACCCGCCATAGGAATTGCCTTTACTGAAGGCTGGGCCTTATCAAAACTCCTTGCATATGATTGGATAAGCCACTTGTCTGTCATCTTTATTGACGTGCTATTTCAACCACTCACACCGAAGCTAACCTGTGACGCTGTGAGAGGAGGAGCCATTTGGTAGATCAAGCTCTTGCCAAATCCGGTCGGGAGAAGGGCGAAAACATCGTTTCCACCAACAAAAGCCTTCAAAGCCGTTCTCTGATGTTCTTTTAATGAAACAATATCAGATAGATTGGACAACACAGAAGAAATAGCAGCATCAATGCTAACGCTTGCTTCCTCAATGCGAGCCGCCATTGTTGTTGGAATTCCACGGTCGCTTCTGCACTCCAGGACACACCCACCCTGCGTCCTGATTGGACAGACCATAAATTCGGTTGGGGAAATCACTTTCAATGAGCGGGTTCCCAGATGTATGTGAGTGGAGCTAGGCGGAGCGAGACATGCATCTGGCTGTTGTCAGGTTATGAAAATTGACCATCGCTGAACACCAGGTGACTAAACAGGTCACAGCAGCATGGCTGATACTGCTTAGCAAACTACAGCACAAGGATGCATTTTAAACCTCTGACAGACAACATGATAACATTTTGATTTAGTCTCATCTCATTGACAAAAGCTCACACCCAAGAATTGTCATGTTTTCCTCATCAAAGATCCATGTTTAGCTGGTCAGTTTCCGTTATCCTCAGGAAAAAAAAGGAGTGTCAATGTTACATCCCCAAGTTGGATGTCTTTGTTTTTGCATCCAATTAACACCTTGCTCTGTTTTAGGCTCCGCCTTTAAGACTGGCTGCTGCTTCCTGAGTCTGTCCAATCAAGATCACCTGAAGACTATTTAAGGCCTGTGAAGCAGTACTTCAGGGCCTCTGAGCCATTTTGTCTGCCACACACCTCTGTGATCCTTGCAGAAGCTAATGGGCTGTTAAGTAGACCTGTTTTGATGTTTTTGTAGGGGAGAGCTGCCTTTTTGTTTAACCCCAGTTTTCTCCTGTTTATGTGGTGGTTAGGTAGGTTATTTTGTAGGTTTGTATATTTTGGTTTCGTATTGAGTTAGGTAAGTCGACTTTTCTTTAGGGTTGTTTTGTTTGTTATTTTGGCTTTGGCTCTCCCTGAAGCTTTTACCATAATTTATTCACAAGAAATGGCAGAATAAAACCTTTAAATGCCCTTTTGACTCCTTCATTCACTGTCTACATTTATGGTCCCTTACACCCCCTAGACTCAGCCAGGGGACGTAACACAGTCAACAAAATTATTTCGTCAATGTTGAGGAAAGCAGAATTTTTATTTTCTAAGTAGAATTTTTTCCTGGCAAATTTTTACCAGATAAAAATTGAGTGTAAGAGGGGGCGCTAGTGAGCAGCGTATGGAGTAGACGTGTTTTTTGTGGCTCCTTACCACTTAGAAATAATTTCTTATCTATATTGATATTTCACTGATATTTCGGTCCCCCAGCACTCTGACCAACTGGTTTGACATTGAGGATGACTAAACCCAAGGCAGATAAAGGAAAGAAGCAAGATAAGGCTTCAGAGGAGACGACTGCACAGCACGTGCTGGAGCTAGCTAAGCAAGGAAAATCGGCAACTGAACCTGAACCAGCGCACGAGCATGATGTGGAGTCTTCTACCATCCTTTCAGCAATAAATAATATTAGTAAGACAATGACTGATAGATTTAACGATCTTGAGGCAACTCTTGCCTCAACTCAGGCGTCCTTATTAAACCTGGTTGATCGGATTAAGGAGGTGGAGGATGCTGCATCCAACCACGGAGGTCGCCTTTCCAAACTGGAGGAGACCTGCGCCAAGATGCAGGCAGAGAACGAAACTCTTCGCGCGAAAATGACCGACTTTGAAGCCCGTTCCAGGAGGCAGAATATTAAAATCATCGGGTTGCCGGAAAAGATCGAGGGTGGAAATCCAAGAGAGTTCCTAATTAAGTTCATCCCGGATTTGCTCGGCGCGGAGCATTTTCCCGCACAGCTGGAGGTGGACCGGGCGCATCGGCTGGGAAGCAGGCTGCCAGGTGACAACGCGCGCCCGCGAGCAATGATTGCACGTATTCACTACTTCCATGTGAGGGAGACGATTCTGCGGCTGGCTCGTCAACAGTTTCCCCTCCACCACAAGGATAAGCCGATCTACATCTTCCCAGATTACCCGGCGGAGGTGATGAGGCAGCGGCAGGCGTTTGACAGTGTGAAGAAGCGGCTGCAAGATGCTGGAGCGAGATGTGGCGTCCTGTACCCGGCGCGCTTAAGGCCTATACATACCTCACGTTTGGCCTGCACGTCCGTATTTCTGTCCGTACGTTCTATCCGTTGACTCCTTCATACCCCCGTCCGTTGAGGTGCGCAATAACCCGTATTTCCTCTAGGTGGCAGTGCTGGGCGCCAATGATTCGTCATTGATCAAAACATGGCGATGGTCCAAGACCTGATTCTGTTGCATTCTAACCTTCTTTGTGATTTTGTTGACATTTTGTACTAAAAACTCAATAGCGCCCCCACCGTTTCCGGTAGTATTGCTCCGTATTGATCCGTTTCGTCCGTAAGCGTAAGCTCCCAATTTTCGTGTCAAAGTACGGGCGAAATCGACGGTTAGAACGTATGAAACACTCCACACGTATCCGTATCCGTCTTTTACGTGAGGTATGAATGGGCCTTTACGGGTCACCATCGGCTCCACGGATAAGACGTTCACTTCTCCGGAGGATGCAGAGATCTTTGCAGAAACTTTACAGAACCGCGGAACACCTGGAAGTTAGAGACTCTTTGGTATGTGTTCTTTATTTAAGGTCATTGGGGACTGGAATTATATTTACAACAGTCTGACGCTTTTAGTATAATCTTAGTTTGTTTAATTTGAGTGGGTAAAGGAGCCTGTTTGGTGGAGTTTGCTTGTCATTTCATGGCCTGTACGGCCCGGCTTCCTCTATTGGGTTATGTGGGGTTTCTATTCTCACTTTGTTTGGGAAAGTGGGATGGGGGGAGGGGGGTATTTTTCATGTTGTTTTTTCATGTTCATAAAATATTTCATGTTTTTCACTACGTTGTCAGACTATCATATGAGTGCACCGAGACCATTCTGCTAAAGAAATTCTATGCACCATAACACATCATTACAAGGTGGTGGCATAACTTTTACCAGCTGGAATGTCAGGGGCTTGGGGCATGTCCTGAAAAGGGCTAAAGTATTTTCTCATTTAAAATCTTTATCGGCAGACATTGTTTACCTCCAAGAAACACACATAAGACCAGGAAAGGAGGGGTTATTGAGATGCAGTTGGGCAAACCAAATTTTTCAGTCCACCTTTTCGGGTAAAGCTCGAGGGGTGGCAATTCTAATTCGTAGAACAGTTCCTTTTAGGCATCTTTCCACTGTGACTGACCCTAATGGCAGATTTATCCTGGTAACAGGCTATCTATATTCTTTTCATGTTACGCTTCTTAATGTATATGGTCCCAATTTTGATGATCCAGGCTTTTTTAGAAAAATATTTAATCTGCTCCCTGATTTGACTGATACACATCTAATTCTGGGCGGGGATTTTAATTGCGTGCTTGATACCTACCTGGACAGGTCAGCACAGACAAGACAGCCACCCTCCTCCTCCGCTGCGGTTTTGAACACACTCATGGATTCAACAAATTTGGTTGATGTTTGGAGACTACAGCACCCAGTGGAGAGGGATTATTCCTTTTTTTCGAATATGCATAAGTCCTATTCAAGAATAGATTATTTTCTCCTTGATTCTAAATTAATATCCAATGTTATATCTTCCAAGTATCATTCAATTTTAATCTCGGACCACTCTCCAATTTCACTAATTCTCGATCTCAATCATAGGAAACAGAAATATTTCTGGCGCTTCCATCAATCCCTGTTATCAGAGGAGACATTCTGTAAATTCTTAGATAACAAAATTTCTGAATTCTTAGACACCAATGATACAAAAGATGTTACAGACTCTACTTTATGGGAAGCATTTAAAGTTGTGATCAGGGGACATATTATATCTTTTGAAAAGTTCCTGAAAAACAAAAACCGGAAACGCCTTGCAGAAATTGAGACTGAACTTGCTTGCTTAGAATCTAAATACAAGTCCTCTCTCAATCAGTTGATTCTACAAAATATTCTTGCACTGAAATATGAATACAACACTATCCTCTCCAAGCAGGTGCTTGATCAGCTGTTTAAAATAAAACAGAAGCACTTTGAGCTAAGTGATAAGCCTCATAAATTATTGGCTCGTCAGCTGCGGGGCTTGCAGGCTAACAGGGCAATACATAAAATTAAGTCGAAGGCCAGAAAAATCATAGTTGAACCAAGAAGCATAAATGACTCTTTTAAGGAATATTACGAACAATTGTACACGTCCAAAGCAAAAGGAAACATTTTAAACTGGCTCAAGGATCTTCATCTCCCGAGGATGAGCGAGGCCTCGCAGGCGGCTCTCGAAGCAGACATCACTGTGGAAGAGATCCTAGATGTAATCAAATCATTCCCCAATGCCAAAGCCCCGGGACCAGATGGTTTTGGAACTGAGCTCTATAAAAGATATGCTGGAAAGATCGCTCCTCTCCTCCGTAGGATGATTACTCACTCTCTTGATTTAGGAAAATTTCCCCCCACCATGTATGAAGCTAATATAACATTATTACATAAAGAAGGCAGGTATGAGACAGAGCTTTAATCATATCGTCCTATTTCATTATTAAATTCTGACGTTAAAATATTTGCTAAAGTACTGGCAAATAGGCTAAATAAATATATTTCTTCTATTGTTCACCCAGATCAAACAGGCTTTGTCCCTAGGTTTTCTTTTTTTAATATCAGGAGGTTAATGAACATTATTTACCATAAATATGACAGTAAGTTTAAGGGTGCTGTTCTCTGCCTGGATGCTGAAAAGGCATTTGACCAATTGGAGTGGCCATATATCCTGACGGTTCTTGAGGAGTTTGGGTTTGGTAGTAGATTTGTGTCCTGGATAAAAACCATGTATGCTCAACCATCTGCCTCTGTTCTCACAAACCAGGATAAGTCAGAGCCATTTCTATTGCATCGGGGAACCCGCCAGGGTTGCCCCCTTAGTCCTCTGCTTTTTGTGATCGCCATGGAGCCCCTCGCCATTAGTATCAGAAATCATACCTTAATTAAACCAATTTCATTGGGGGGCATTAATCACCACATTTCATTGTATGCCGATGATGTTGTGGTATTTTTATCACATCCTGAGCGGTCAGTACCTATTCTTCTAGATCTTATTCAGTCATTTGGTGAGATTTCAGGTTATACTATTAATTGGCAAAAGTCTGAATTTATGCCACTGGGTGCAGGCCTTCCTACTGAATTCTTAGATAATCTTTTATTTAAGATAACCGACAAACTGAAATATCTTGGAGTTATTTTGCCAAAAGACCCAAAAGAAATTTTCAAACTGAACTTTTTAGTAAAAGTGGATAATCTTCGGAAAGATGTTGAGAAATGGAGAACACTCCCACTCTCAATGATGGGCCGAATAAACGCCATTAAGATGGTGTCTTTGCCTAAATTTTTGTACCTCTTTCAGAGCCTACCTATTTTTTTAACAAGGGCCTTTTTTAAATCGTTGGACTCAATAACTTTGCCCTTTGTCTGGGGTTTTAAAACCCATAGAATATCAAAAACTCATTTACATAAACCAAGAGAGATGGGGGGATTAGGCTTACCATGCTTTCAACACTACTATTGGGCAGCGAATGCAAGGGCCTTGGTCTACTGGCAGGAGGGTGATGCTAAAGACCTCTTTGCAAATCCACCCCCCTGGGTGGCTATCGAAAGAAGCACTGTCGGAAACAGCTCTCTTCAGGCACTTCTTTTCTCAGCACCAATTTCCCCCAGAAATAGTGGAGTAAATAATTTGATTGTTTTAAACTGTTTAAAGATATGGAAACAAATTAAGGTACATTGTGACCTACCGAATACCCCAGTTCACACCCCAGTTTACTGCAACCATGCTTTCCCCCCATCATTATCGGATATTTCATTCAAAAATTGGAGGCTAAAAGGCCTAACTACAATCAAAGATTTGTACATCCACAAAAAGTTTGCTTCATTTGCAATGCTGAGGGACCGCTTCTCTCTTCCGGGTACAGATTTTTTCAGATATCTGCAAATTAGAAATTATGTTCAAATTAACATCCCAAACTTTGTATCTCTCCCCGAAGAACATAAATTAGGCAGAATGCTGTTGGGCTCCCCAGAATAAAAAAAAATCATTTCAAGCTTTGTTGGCATTTTTGCAGAGGGAATTAATTTTGCCACAGACTCTCTGAGGGCTGCATGGGAGGAGGAGCTGGGCTTACAGATTGGGAGTGAGGTCTGGGAGGAGGGTCTTGGGAGGATTCGATCGTGCTCTATTAATGGAAAGCACCAGTTAATTCAGTTCAAGGTGTTTCACAGACTCCACTATTCAAAAATAAAATTGCATAGAATATTCCCATCAATATCTCCAAAATGTGATAGATGTAAATCTGCTGATGGGTCCTTGTCTCATCTGTTCTGGTCATGCCCCAAGCTCTTTCAATATTGGTGTGACATTTTCAAATGGTTCTCTGAAGTGTATAAATGTACCTTGATTCCGGACCCCCAAATTGCATTGTTTGGATACTCTCCCTCCCTTAGGAACTGCAGCATTTCTATACAAACGACTGTGGTTTATGGAATGATAATAGCTAAGAAAGTAATATTAAGGCTGTGGAAAACTGACAAGGTTCCTTGGTTTAAAATGTGGATAAGCGATTTTACTGATATTCTTTATTTGGAAAAACTGCGGTATGATGTTAAGGACTCCACTAATAAGTTCTGTAGTATTTGGCAGCCAGTTCTGGACCATATTTCTCAGTCTAAGACTGACCGTGACAGTCGCTCAGTTTCTTAGTATGCCACCTGTGCCTTCATGGATATGTAATACTATTCTAAAGTGTAAATGGTATCCGGTGCAGTGTAACAGTTATTTAGATAATTAGTCTGGCTTGTTTCCATTTTTTATGTTTATTTTATTTACTTTTTTTTTTTTTCCTTCTTCTCTGTCCTCTCTCTCTTCCTGTCTTTCTCTCCTCTCTTTCCCTCTGTTATTGAAGGGTTTTTTCTGTCTCTCTTTTTCTTTTTTTTTTTTTTTTTTTTTTTTTTTTTTGCTTTTTGCATTACTACTATTGTTGTACTGGTAAGAGTATATTTTTTCTTGAAACTTAATTTTTTAATATATATGTATGCTTTATACTCGGGTGTGTGATTTTTGTATGTTTCACTTTGAAAACTTAATAAACATATATTTAAAAAAATTGAGTGTAAGGAATTCAATGTGTAAAAAAAATTCTGTGTTTAAAATTCGTTGTTAAAAAATTCAGTGTTTAAAATTCAGTGTTAAAAAAAGGCAGATTCCAATAAGACTGTTTTTCTTCCATAGAGAAGATGATGAGAAAAAGAGCAGAGAAAGTGTGGACTGCTGGAAGAAAAGTGAAATGGTGCTCAAAGATGATCCTGCACATTTAGAGGATGTTTGGCTCAACCTGCTGCTGTGAAGCAGGATTCTCCACCATGAACAGAATCAACAATAAACATGGATGCAGGATCAAAATGAGCTCCTTGATATGTGCTTTAGAATGACTTAGTCTCCATTCAAACCAGGTTTAAAGCCTTGCAGGGCAGCATAAAGCCCACTGCTCTCTGTAAGACAGAAAAAAAAAAAAAAAAAACAGTCAGCCAGATCAGGAGTTTTATAAAATATGTGAATCAGGAAATTGTCTATATACCAAACTGAATAATTGCTGTTCTCTGCTTAGAAACACTTTTATTTAAAAATGGAAACATTTTAAGTTATTTATTATTTAAAAAGTCAGTGTATAACATGGATGCATAAACACCTCATTTTATTTCAGTGTTAAATTCTGTTTAAAGTAACAGATTCTAATTAAAAATGTCTCTGAACCTTTACTGGTTGATTTTTTTTTTTTATTATGCTGATTTTTAATTGGTTGCCTCTGGTATAAAGGATTAAAGCAGCTCTATACGTCTGTTAAACCTGTCTTTTTTTTAATTATTTGTCTGGGTGTTTTATTTTGAAAGCGGTGTAACCGGAAGCGCCTCCTGTGCCCTTCCTGCCGCTAACTTTCCGTGTTTATTTTGAAAGCGGTGTAACCGGAAGCGCCTGCTGTGCTCTTCCTGCCGCTAACTTTCCGCGTCCCCAGGAATGAGGTGGGCTGGTTGCGGCTCTTCTCAGCCAGTCGGTCCTCAGAGCAGCAGCTGCTGTCGCTTCTCTTCACATCAGGAGGTGAGCTTCATATCGGAGTTTTTCTCTCTGTTCCTCAGCGGCTTCATGCCACATTCTCTCTCACTGTGAACTTTTATCTCGCGTGTTTTCGCCTTTATTCCTGTATCCTTAGAGAGAAGTTGGCAGGAGTTGCGGGTAATATATGAAGGTGAATTTGGCGTTTCATCTGATGGTTATTAGCGGGTTTATTCTTATTTTTATGACTGTACTGATGTCTGTAGCATCTTGATGCGGTTCTGGTCGCTGGTGGCGGCTCGGTGCGGGGACCAGTCAGACCTGTGCGGGCAGCCTGTCATCATCATCATCATCATCACCACCCTGCGGGGTGTCATCACTCCCGCCTGCCTGACACAACCAGCAGCTTCTTCCCTTTTTGTTCTTCTTTATTTTCCCTCTCTGCTCGCGGCTTTAAAGCCAAACCACTTCCCCTCCATGTCCCTCCGCTGCTTTATCCTCAGAATGATCCTGGCATGAGGAAATGTCTGCTTTTCACTCATTGCAGCTGTCACCTCCATCTTGTTCAGGTTTTTTCTCCTGTTTAAAGGCTTTTCTCTCTCTGCACATGGTGACATGATGAGGCTGCTCAAATACTTTAGTGGTGAAGCAGACAGGAAGTCACAAGAAGCTCACCAGCCTGAGGTCTTATTTTCTAAGCTGATAAAGTTCTGATTATATATTTCCCTGAAGTCAAATCAAAATCCTCTAACCTGAAGGTGTTTTTAAATGATTTTTTTCTATAATCAGGGGCGTATCTAGGATTCTAGGAGGTCAGGGGCTTAGCCCTGAGGGCGAAGATGAGAGAATATGACAGATTACTGGATTAAGGAAACTTGTCGCATATATTTCCTAAAGATATGGGAGGAGGAGGAGAGAATGGATATTTGAGCTGCCTGGAATAATCCGTTCCCCCTCCATAACATGGGAAGAAATGAATTTACTAGAGATGCACGATATTGGGATTTTGGCCGATATCCGATATGCCGATATTTTAAAACTCATGTAGCCGATAACCGATATTGATACCGATGTTAAAGCTGGACAAAAATAAGTAGTCATTGAAAATAGCAGTTTTGTTATCCATTTCTGACACTTTGAAAAAAAATATACTCAAATATATTTTCATATGCTAATATCAAATAGATTTTTAAAAACGCGGTATCGATCTATTTTACTTTCAAAATCTTGCGAAATTTCAACAAACTCTCGTGATATTTTGCAAATTCTTGTGAGATTTTGTTAGTAAAATAGATCGATACCGCGTCAATATATCAACATATAAAAATATGGCAACATTTCGTGAATTTTCGGGGGATTTCGTAGCATAACGATGACATATAGCAATATTTCATTAGTAAAAGAGATTGATATGGTGTTTTTAAATGGCAATATATCAGCATATGAAGATATTGGGATATTTTAATGTATCAATATTTTTTCCCTCGTCTTTAGAAGTTTTTAAATCTGTAAAAAAGAAGTTTTTGAGGAAGAAGAAGAAGTAGTATTTTTTTTTTTTTTTTTTAGACTTTAGATACTCGAAGCTGATCAAATATCGGGTTAAATATCGGTGGGGTGGCCGATGTCCGATATTCAGTTTTAAGGCCGATACCGATAGGGGGCCGATTATATCGTGCATCCCTAGAATTTACCTGCAACTGTGTTTATTCCTCTCTTCATCAACAACAGATCCTGTAGATTTGGGGACATTTGATCATTATTTGCCAAAGTTATGAGAGGAAAATCCAACATTTTAGCCACCTAGACTGAGCTGGGTTAAAGTGGTGAATTCCAGTACTGCACATTTTACTCAGACCCGCATAGAAGCTTGGATCCGGGGCTCTTGGGCCCAAGTAGCCACCCCTTAGATTCGCCACTGCTTATAATGCAAATTTGATTGAGTTTTTTTGTTTTATAGAACATAAAACAGATATGTTAATATGCCACACCAACCTTTCTAAGTCTACTTTACAGTTGAGAAAGGCAGACCATGTACTGTCATACTGATGCATTTTACGTAGGAGGCTGTGTGTCACTTCTGATTAAGAGGCCGGTTTAACTGTAGTTGTCAGCCATTCATCATAAGGGGGAGGAGGAGGGTTCTTTTTTACCCAGTAGCTTAGAAGGATCCTTTTTACTGTAGTCGGAGCCAGAAGAAGCCAACTCTTATCAAAAGGTGAGAAGTGTGAGTCTGGGAGTTCTACTGTGGAGCCTGAGAAGCTTCTTTCTAGTACTTGGAAAATGACTTTGTTAATATTCTTCCAGCAGTCTTGAAGAGCAGGGCAGGTAGATATGTAGAATAGATGCTCCCTCCTTGCTGCATCTCCATCAGGTGTCTTTGGGAATCAGATTCCATTTATGAAGTCCTTGAGAGGTTCTGTGTTTCATCTGTGAATGATTTTTAACTCTTTATACATTGTGTTTACATTTTGTAAACATGAGCACCAATCCCCCTCAGAGATGTCCAAAGCCACGTCTTCAATCCAGTGTTTTTAAGCTTGGACAGTGGGTCGCCCATTTGAATAAGTAACATTTCGTATGTGTTAGAGGTAATACTTTTGCCCTTGGCCAGCTTGCAAAGCAAGGTTTCTGCAGGGCATCTGAGGGGGGCTTCCTGTGGATTTTTCTATTTTTCTTTTGCTGCTTTATTTCTATTTTTAGTCTGGTACATGAAAAAATGTTCCTCTGAACTCATGTGGTATAAAGAAGCTTCCTAACTCATCACGATTCACCAAGGAAACGGCTAAAGGGCGGCTCTAGACGGGGCCCTGGGCTGGAAATATTAGCAAGTCATTATTTATTGAAGGAGGTGGATTGGTGTTTTCCATTTATTCTATTTCCACAAGTTTTTCCCTTCATTTTAAAACCTAATATTTGAAATGGCTATTTAGAAAGGATGAATCTGTGGTAGATATTTATTAAATATATCGGTTATATTTTTCATTGTTTTTAAAAAGATCATGTAATGTTTGGATTGTTAAGATTGCTGACTCATGATTTAGGGAAATAAGACACTTTCCCATGTAAGCAGATGTTTATAGTTTAAAATAAAAAATATATAATATAATTTCATGTGCATCATATCCAATTATCCTATTATAAGTTCATATCATCTTATTTATATGATTAGATTAACGGCAGATGTGCTTATTTCTAAAACCTTTGTACTTATTTAGATCTGTTTTTGCGTTATTGTACAAAATCAACTTCATATTTCCTCTTTGCATTTTACTTTCGTAATTATTTAGAAATTGCAATCAGCTCTAAGCTGCAGCTGCATCAAATGGAGTGATTGACTTTATTGATTTAACCCTTTTTTTTGGTCACAGTTTTTCTCTGAAAGATGAAAAGAACGGGTCTGTAGCTTTTGCTTTGTGGCTCATTTATTCTACATGATGATGGGATCTTGTCCTGTTGTTTCATATGTATGTTTTTCATTTTGTGCCCACTGAGAAAGACAGCAGTCTCACCTCATAAATGTGGTCTAGAACCGCGGCTGCAGCTAAGAATGTGATGTTCTGCGTAGAGCTGCTGGTGGTGCTCTCCAGTGGTCCGATGTCAGCCAGAGGTTGGAGGTTACCTGTTTTCCGCATCTCTCTAGGTACTCTGCTCTGCTTCCATAGTCTAAAATAAGTCTGTTAGGGTAGCTGGTGTCCCGTTGTCTCCTTTAAGTGTGAACATGTGGGGCTGTTTGCCATGTGGGCTGCTTCTCCATACAGGTATGGAAAATAAACAGGTGGATGTTCAATAGTGCCTTTTTATAGCTACTCTTTTGCTATGTTCACACTAGGGATGCATGATATAATCGGCCCCCTATAGGTATCGGCCTTAAAACTGAATATCGGACATCGGCCACCCCATCGATATTTAACCCGATATTTGATCAACTTCTGAGTTTCTAAAATCAAAAAAATAAAAATAAAAAATAAAAAATACTACTTCTTCCTCAAAAACGTCTTTTTTACAGACTTAAAAACTTCTAAAGACGAGGGAAAAAATATTGATACATTAAAATATCATAATATCTTCCTATGCTGATATATTGCCATTTAAAAACACCACATCAATCTCTTTTACTAATGAAATATTGCTATATGTCATCGTTATGCTACGAAATCCCCCGAACATTCACGAAATTTTGCCATATGTTTATATGTTGATATATTGACGCGGTATCGATCTATTTTACTAACAAAATCTCACAAGAATTTGCAAAATATCACGAGAGTTTGTAACAGAACGATGAAATTTCACGAGATTTTGAAAGTAAAATAGATCGATACAGAGTTTTTTAAAATCTATTTGATATCAGCATATGAAAATATATTTGAGTATATTATTTTTCAAAGTGTCAAAATGGATAACAAAACTGCTATTTTCAATGACTACTTATTTTTGTCCAGCTTTAACATCGGTATTGATATCGGTTATCGGCTACATGAGTTTTAAAATATCGGCATATCGGATATCGGCCAAAATCCCAACATCGCGTATCCCTAGTTCACACTGCAGATTAGTTTTTCCTAAACAAAATACAAAACAGATGCAGGTCAAAGTATTTAAATAATTAAATAAGAATGTTTTTATCTCTGTTTATCATAATCGTACCACAAAGTATCGGGATTTAAGGCCATATCACCCAGCCCTAATGAAAACTAAATTAGAATATAAAATCAGAAGTAAAAACCTTAATAAAAACAAAACTTATGACAAATTTTAAATCTATTTAAACCTTCCTCTGATGTCAAACTCTGAACGGTTGCAACCGTTCCTGTTTGGCTGTGACTCCATCCTGGAGAGAAATATCAGCTGTGCTGCTTCCATCAACACCTTTGGTTATAGATGCTGGAGATTCGCCTGTTTTTCCAGTGTGGTCCTGTTTCCTTTTACAGCTGCTTTTTGTATCTCTGCTTCTGTCTCCTTGAACCCCAGTCGTCCTCAGCAGATGGCCACTCACACTGAGCCTGGTTCTGCTGGAGGTTTCCTCCTGTTCAAAGGGAGTTTTTCCTCTCCACTGTCACTACAAGCATGCTTAGTGTGAGGGATTGCTGAAGAGTCGATGAGTCGATGCAATCAGCTGGTTTTCCTTGGATAGAAAACTCTGAATCAATGTGAATGGATGATCTAATGAACTGGAAAGTGCCTTGAGATGATATGCATATTGGCACTTTATAAATAAACTGAATTGAACCGCAGGCTAACAGGCACTAAAATAGTAGCAGTTCCATGTAACCATTACTAAAGGAAATGCAGAAAAAGTGAGTTGGCTCATGTTAAACTGCTCTGAGTTGATGCTAGTTGAAAAGTGGCTTTTATAACCGTCTGAAAACGGTCCATACGGGTCCACCAGTTCTCACCAAACACAAACATGGAGGCAAACAGGGGAATCCTAGACATCCCAGCAGATATTAATTCTACCTCTGTAATAATGACAGGCATTTCTCTATCGCTGATATAGAAACACTGAGATATCAGACATTTCTGTTGTCTGCTGATGGATCAGACGGAGTCCAGCAGTGTCTGGCTGGGATCCTGTATGTCTTTCCAACAAACAGTCCTCAGGGGAGGAGTGCTGAATTGACTTACTGGGTGTGAGTGTATGTGGATGGCCTGAAAGCTCAAGGGGCAGAGGGTGCGGCGAGCAGATTCAGGCTCTAATCAACATTATTAGGGCTAAATGTCAGCAAAGATTGACAGATGGGTTCAGTTAGCAGAGAGCAAGGTTTACTGCTGCTGTAAACTCTAAAGGAGAAGTCCTGTTTGAATAGAAAAGGATAAACCTGGACATGTTTGACTGGAAGCGTCCTAACAGACCACATCTGCAGTGAAACCTGATGCACGAGGTGAGGAAACCCAACAGCACTCACCGCCTGCCCCACTGCTGCTGTGATGACAGGGATGATTTAAGGAGCTGCGGAACCATCAGTGTCTTCATTAGACACGGTTGACTTGGTTGTCCATAGCAGGAAACCCTGAGATGATAGCAGCACTTCTGATATCTGTCTATTTTCTCTCTGTGCCTCCATCAGGCTGTGACCTTTATCATTTAGATCAATACCAGTAGACTGTGCCGTGATTATCTGCTGCCCTGTCTCTGGTCCTCAGGCTAAACGCTACATAAGAAGGTAGGATATAGTTAATATAGTTGATCATAACTGGAGAACTTTAGCCAACAGCTGTGCTCGCCGTTCAGTGCTCTGTGATAACAGCATTGCTCATACTGTTGGTGGGACATTTATCATGCATTATTCAGCCTAGTTAAACAGTTTGGCCTAATTTTATTTTCATTTATCTATAAATCTACGTTCACACCTAAAGCAGCAGATGCAGCAGTTTACATGCAAAGTCAAAGGTTGAGGGGCATCAAGGCGAAGCAAAGGTGAGGGTGTGATGTGCATCCTCAGGTATTTGGTGCTGCTGACCACCTCTACAGCTGAGCTGTTGATGAGCAGTGGAGCGTGGTTAGATCGGTTCTTCCTGAAGTCCACCATGATCTCCTTGGTCTTCTCCACCTTCAGGATCAGGCTGTTATCTCTGCTCCACCAGCTGCTCCACCTTCTCTCTGTAGTTCTGGTCGTTGTCGTCTCTGATGAGGCCCACCGCCGTGGTGTCGTCTGCAAACTTCTCCATGTGATTGGTGGTGAACCTGGGGACGCAGTCATGTGTCATCAGGGGGAACAGCAGGGGGCTCAGGGCGCAGCCCTGAGGGGAGGGGCTTAAACTGATGACATCAGAGACTGAGTTCTGTTGGTGAGGAAGTCTAGCAGCCAATAGCAGAGGGGTGTATTGAAGCCCAGCTGTTCCAGTTTGCCCATCAGATGCTGTGGGATGATGGTGCTGGAAGCTGAAGTCCAGGAACAGCATCCGCACCTGGGTGTTCTTCTCCTCCAGGTGTGCCAGGCTCAGGTGGAGAGCAGCAGAGATGGCGTCCTCAGTGGAGCAGTTTAGTCGTTAGGCGAACTGGAACGGATCGAATGTAGGTGACTGGAGATTATGTGTTCCTTAACCAGCCTTTGGAAGCACTTCATTGTCTGAGCAGCTGAAGCAGCGCCTCCCTAGCTTCTGAGTACCTGATGCGTAGAAAACGTTACAAAAGCAGCAGCAGCAGTTGGAAAAACTGAACTTTTGCAGCTTAATGCACCTCATCATCCAATCAGAGAAGCTGAACTGGAAGCTGGCAGGGAGTCAGTTACAGCACTGCTGATGCAGAGCGCTATGATCACTCCTCTGAAACTGTTCTTTAACGCATAATTAACTTAAAATGTAGAAACCTGCCGACAGAATATGTTGGCTTTTATTATTCTGGTGCCTACAGTTTGGAATATATTTATGGATATTTGAAATATTTAAAACTCATAAATTGGATTATAGATACTTTTCCTAATCACACGTTTAAAAAGTTAATTCCTTTTTCCAATTTTTTTTTCTTTTGCCTTTTAAACTCGTTTTCGCTGTTGCATTTTCTTTACTCTCTGTTTACCTTTTCTGGAACCTTCTGGTTCCTTATTGCTCTGAAAACCAGTTAAACCAATCACAGTCGCTCCTCAGACGTAACCAGCTCTCTCATTGGTTAGATTACTACACTTGCTCCACCAATGACACATTAATAATTTAATTTAAATATTAGAAATGTATTTTCAAATTAGATTTCTTATTGTATGATTAAAGCATCTGCTTTAATCATACATAAAGTACTTTATGATCACTGTTGTATTTGATAAAAATTAATGTTCAAAGTCAGTTTCATTGAAATCTGCTTTATTTTGAACTTTTTATGAAAAGACTGAATCATATAAAATGTTTAATTTTCTTCTAAAGGTGGCATTTAAAAGGTAGGAATATTTTCCCAATCCTGAATTTTATTTTTTGACTTTAAAAAAATCCCACTAAGTTAAAACTTAGTGACTTAGTATATATACTTAGTAAAACTTATATTACAGAGATTTAATTTTTCCGCTCCATCCCCAGTAGAGATGGTAGCTGTGTGTCGATGATGGGCAGTTTTGGAAAGGTTAACTCTTAGGTTAAAATAAAAACAATCATTGATAGATGATTTCACAACTAAAAGATGATTTAAAAGGTTTCCTCATCTAAATGTGAGATAAAAAAGGGCATTAAAATGGTGATGAGGTTGCAGAAATGTCTTAAGTTCAATGTGTCGGTTAAATGAGAGCCTCACAATAAATGTATCATAGTTGTTATGTTTCTTTTTAAGCTAAAAAGCCCTGGAAGTGTCTCTGTGGCCTTTTTCCGTCTGCAGACATGGTTACTAGCAGGATGTTTGATTTAATCCACTCCTCTGCATGAGCTTTTAAAAGATTACAAGCACCTCATATCAGCCTGCTGCTGTGTTTGCTAATGCAGGACTGGTGTTGAGTAAATACAGCAGGACAGATCAAATAAAAGCTGTAGGACTTCATGCAATCCTGGAGCTACAGAGATGCTTTGGACTGGGAATTATCCTGACATATGGCACTATTTAAAACAAACCAGCCATGTGTATTTTATCTGGCTCCGTTGTCAAAAGTATGATACTCTGAAAAGTATCAATACTGGAACTATGTATCCGGATTAGGGGTGGGTATGGCCAAAGAAGTCACGATTCGATTCGAATCACGATTCACAGGCCACGATGCGATTCTATCACGATGCATCACGATACTTGAATTATTGCGATGCATTGCAATATTTTCTCCTCCATGTTTTGTTTTTAAATGACTCGGCACAGTATCCCGCAGCCGGAAATGCTTGTGACACAAGGCAGCGTGCGTCAACACATTTGCAGCGACATCTACTGGACTGGAAGTTGTATTACACTTGTTTTTGGCTGATGTTCGCCAACCATTCATGCAATTTTATTT
The DNA here is from genome assembly GCF_016077235.1 of Cyprinodon tularosa. Classification (NCBI taxonomy): domain Eukaryota; kingdom Metazoa; phylum Chordata; class Actinopteri; order Cyprinodontiformes; family Cyprinodontidae; genus Cyprinodon; species Cyprinodon tularosa. The sequence continues at coordinate 341,757 of NW_024039267.1, read as the reverse complement.
ATTCAAATGCCAGATAAACTAACCAAACTTAAAGCCTCATATTGGCTCGTCTCATACTGCTTATTATACCTTCATATTTCAGTTGTGACATATTAATGCGGGGCTGCTCAGTGGAGCAGTGGGTAGCACCGGGTTCGATTCCCTGCTTGGCTCTTTCTGCATGGAGTTTGCATGTTCTCCCTGAGCATGCATGGGTTCTCTCTGGGTACTCCGGCTTCCTCCCACAGTCCAAAAACATGACTGTTAGGTTCATTGGTTTCTCTAAATTCTCCTTAGGTGTGAGTGAATGGTTGTTTGTCCTGTTTGTCTCCATGGTGCCCTGCGATGGACTGGCGACCTGTCCAGGATGGACTCCGCCTCTCGCCCATAGACAGCTGGGGATAGGCACCAGCACCCCTTAAAAACCTCACTTGGGAGGAGCGTGACAGAAAATGGATGGATGGATATTTAAGTTGTTTGATAATAAAAAGGTAATTGGTTAATTTGATCATAAATGAAAGAAAAAATTGCTACGGGCAGCCGAGAGGACTTCAACATAAACAGATATTGAAAATTAACGTTTTAAATGAAAAACATCCTCATACTTAGGCCTTAATTGGCATTAAAATTAATTGAATATGATTGTCGTGGCATTTAAAATGCTTCATTTTAAAAAACAAAAATCCGATTATAAAAACTATTTTGCCGTATATTTGGAACGTATATAATTTACGTAAAGCTGTATGTTTGCAAAGGAAGATCGAGGCGGAGAAAAAGCTAGAGAATTGGTAAAAAATGCAAAGTTTGGGATGGAAAACGAGGAATTCTGGACATGGCTGCAGCCTGTTTACGGTAAAGATGACAAAGGATTTAGCCGTGTTAAAAGTAGGGCTGAACGATTTTGGAAAATAATCTAATTGCAATTTTTTTTTCTTTATATTGCGATTTAATGCATTTTTTCCCCCCAGTTTAATTGATCATATCTGTTTCATCGCTGTGCAGATTAGGTGCTAAAAGACACGCTGTGTCCTAATTAATGATCGCGTTCTGCCTACGATATATTTCAACCAAAATTGCTATTTAATTTTGACTTTTCTCTACACAACCACAAGCAACAAAAATGGCCTCTAAATAAAGACAATTGTAAACAAGGACTATTTAAATCAAGAACTTTTAATGTTTTTATTATTATTTTTTTTTTAATTAATATTATTCAAGAGAACAGCTTTTAACTGATTTAGACATCAGTCCTTGTTGAACAACAAACCAGTCTATGTATTAAACTGATTAACTGGTATTTAGTGCTATGTATGAATATATAAACTCTAAAACAAGTAATAAAATGAGATTATCTCACTGCTGCAACTGTCTTCCCTTCCATGTGGAGGCAAATCCACTTTAAACATTTTACTGACACCTAAAGAACGCGTCTGATTCACTAATTGTTACATAGCCAAAAATTGCAGACCGCCGCAATTTGGAAATTGCATTTTTTTCAATCGCGATTATATTGAAAATGCGATTAATTGTTCAGCCCTAGTTAAAAGCATTAAAAGAGCATAAAAAAGCATTAAATTAGAGTTTCCCATTCCTGTATAAACCCTGCAACTGCATCAGGCTTTCTCAGCTGAATCTCCACAGCTGAGGGATTGAACTTCAGTTAATCCAAAGTATAGGTAGCATGAGTCTGAGTTTGAGTCCATTTTTCTGTTTTTGAATAAAAGGTGCATAAGTGAAAATAAAGAAGAAACAAAATAGTAAGGCTTTTTTACACAGCCATAAAAAGTAACATTTAAATTTTAGTCCATAATGGTTCCTTTAGTGTAAAACGCTTTAGGAACATCTTCATCTTTCATTGCAGCAGCACAGTGTCTGTTAAAATGGCTGGAAAAAAAAGAACAAAACTTTAAATTTGGAACATTTATTGGATTTTTAAGAAATCTCTGATTCTGCAGTTAGTAAAACTTCAAAGAAATTGAATGAAATAACTGTAATGGAGGCAAACCTGTAAATCCTACTTTTATATCAGGAGGATGTCCGTCAGTCTCTGATTTTAAATTTTTATTTTTCCACTCTGCAATAAATATTGAGGATCATTCCTTTTAACCCCTGTTTGAAATACACAGCAGTACATCAGTGAAGTGTTTCAGTATTATCTAGCTCTCTGAAGTTGTCCACCTCTACAGTCATCGTTCTAATAACCAAGGCAGGAAATAAAACAGGCTTATTTTACACAGGAAAGATGATGGTAAATGAGGTTAAAAAAGCTTCTTAATTTGAACTGAAGCAGATTTTATGGCATCTTTCTAAGAACCATTAGACATGATGGAAACCAATTGATAGGGAGGCCAGAAAAGAAACAGTTTCTTTCCTGCTATCAGAATAAAATATTTTACTTGTTTTTCCTTTTTTTAAATATATTTTTTTGATGTTATTGTCTTTATTCTCAGTAATTAGAATGAAAACGGGAAGAGACAAAAAGAAAAAGAGAAACATGAAAGGTCTAAAGGTTAAAAACCACGTTGTTGGTGGCAGCATCTAAGAGGAGTTGCTGGTATTTATGAGACACTCAGGGCCGGGCCAAGCTTTAATGGGGCCCTAAGCAATAATTAATTATCTGGCCCCCTTTTTTTTCTGCCAATATTATCTAACAGTCCAATGATCATTTCCACACCATAAATTCATTGAACCTCTGGAACGGCTGTTTACACTCTCCTATTTCTAGCCATCATCTAATGTAATAAAAATAAAACATTATGCCGTTTATTTACAGTAAAGGTATAACTTTGATAAATAAAAATAAAACATTTAATTAATAAAAACCTGATATTTTTATATCAATAAAATATCATGCATGTTCTTAAATAATAGATTTAAAAGTTGCCTGAAAACCACAAAACAAAACAATGCTGCTGGATCTGATGTGAAACATGGAGTAAACAAGGTTTATATAAAAATAAAGAACAAAAAACTGCTTCCTTCTTTTAGCAGAACATCCCAAAATATTTAGCAGACAGAAAATGATCCCTGTCCTGAAGAGAAAATAGCTGAGAATTAGAACTGGGACCTGAATTAACTCATAAAGTGCTTTTTTGTTGTTATTTTCAAAATGACCTTTTTTTGGGGGATAAATTCCCTTTTTTAATGGTTTCCAGTGGAGACATAACCATTGCATTCCAGTGGAGCGAGGTAACGACTGAAAGCTGGCGGCCAATTAAACTCACAGCCAGTCTGTTGTGCTACTGGTCGGACTGGCCAGCGCTGACTCATGTTTGCCAATCAGGAGATCCAGATCATCTGACGGAAAACAAAAGCGAGATGTTTCCTGGAGCGAAGCTGCGAGCTAACTTTACCGTAAAGATGCCACACCCACACAGCCGTTACGCAACTTTAAGCAGCTGATTTTAGCAGCATCCCACAGTTAAACAGAGAGATCTAAAACTATGTGAGATCATTAGATAAAAGAAACACTACAGCCTCTTCTCCCTTACTTTGAAGGTCTCCATGGCAACCAGCAGATGAAGCCTGATAAACATGAATTTAGATAAGAAATGGCTTTCTAATGTAGTGACAGTAGAGAAATAAAATGTTTTATCTTCATTAGAGAAACTAAGAACTAAACACCCAGCAGCTGTTTTCTGTCGGGTTTATTTATCCATGTGGTTAAATTTCATCTCTCTTCTTCAGTGGTTTCATCTCTGATGTTTGGCAGATATCAGTGCTTCATTGCGGTGCTGAACCTTCATTCCTTTTCAGCTGGGTTGTTTAGGATCATTTTCCTGCTGATGACCCAGTTTGGTCCAGAATGCAGCTGCTAGACCGATGGCTCCTCATTTAACCCCAGAATACAGCAGGGAGAGGCGGTCTATAAGAGGCCCCGATCATCAACCTCCACCGCCGTGCTTGACAGTTGGTATAAAGTGTTGGATCAATTTTTTTAATTATTTTTTTTCCTGATTTCCTCTTCATATTAAAAAACAAACAAACAATAAAACAAACACTGCATAAAAGGGAGCAGAAAGAAGAATATTATGTTTTATTTTATTTTTATTGTTATATTTATATATTATTGATTGGAGCAATTTTAGTATTATTTATTGTTATTATATTATATTTATTATTTTGTTATATTTATTATATTTTTTTTATCTTATGTTTTCTGCCCCGTTTATCTAAAGCGATACATTTACAAACAACGATCAACAACACAGTTAGCATTAGCATAAACATTAAAAAAACAAAAGATAATGACATTTATTATCTGTCCCTCAAAACTGAAATACACGTTTTAGTTTAGGTTAATTTCCTATAGATGTTTAAAACATAAAAGTTAATGGATTATTTGCGATTGGGTATAACCGACATATTCACTCAGCATGTCGGCTTCTATGGTGATTTTAAATGTACATATTATTGGAGAATCTTTGGTTTCTTTGCTCCGATTGATTCCTTTCTCAGAAACACAGACATCTATCACATTAGATCTAAATTAGTTTTTGTTTTTTTTAAGATCTCAGTTCCTCTTAAATTGTAATTTCTTTCTCTTTTTTCAGTCTTCTTTCTTTGGTAATGTGTTTTCTGTCCTTTAAACACCATAAACTATCTAAATATTGTTGCTCCCCTATAGTATTTTCCGCTTAGTATTCTTAAAGCTTTTTTTGTGCAAAATAAAAATATGTTTTACATGCATTTCCCCAAACTTCCCCTCAATAGGTCAGATAAGGAACAATCATGGTGTTTTATTAACCATATAATGCTCTGTTTTCTAGTGAATTCTTTATTTTGTTTAAAATCTCAGCTGTCTTTGATAGTTTTACCTTGATTTAATAAATATGTAATTACCAACTTATATTTTCATCAAGCATGACTCCCAGAAACGTTAGTTCTCTTACAATATTAAGCATAAGGATGTGCTGCGTTCTGCCTACTTGGTGCTTTATCACAGTAAATGAATGAATAACTAGATAATCCAGTAAAATCACTTGTTCAACCTATAAAAACATGATAAATACTAGATGGATATTATAATGTTATATGTATAATTTAGTGCTTATGTCAGAGGAAAACAGAGGTTTCCTTCCAGACAGCCATATTTGTTTAGACTTTCTGTCTTATTTTGTCATGACCTTTAACCTTTAACCTGCTAAGCAAGGCCTGCAGTCTGACAATGATGAGCTGTTGGGTTTTCTGATTTTTGTTATTGCTAATAAAATTAAAATAGGTATTGTTAATATTTATAATGAGCACACTGGAGGGACTGTGTCTCTTGCCTGCAATAGGAGCATCTCTGGCTTCATCCAGCAGAGCTGGAGGATGTTTCTGGGGAAATCTGGGGGGGTCTGACTGCTGCCATCATGAACCTCTGCTGTATAAGCGGTAGAGACTGACACGGGAGTGGATTTTCACTCCTGTCCCGTCCCACTCCCATAGAAAAAAAATGGTGTCCCGTCCCGATCCCGGGCCAGAGTAGAAATCTAAATGCTGTCCCGTCCCACTCCTGGTGAAATTACTCCCACTACCATCCCGCTCCCATTCAGAATGACTCCCGCTCCTGCACCACTCCCATTCTCGTCGTCTTCAATGAGATTTCTGCCAATACATTGAATCTGAATTTCTATGAAGGGTCAGTGAAGTTCCTGTTTCTAACTGTAGTAAAGGTCAGTTCAAGTAAAAGGAATAATAATTATAAATGGTTTTTGGGTCGTGTAGTTTTTTTTTGACTCGCATTATAGTGTAGGCTTCAAGGAAAAAAACTACAAAATGGCGGCGCCAGTACTGGATTTTTTTTTCTTTCTATTAATTTTTTTTGTTGTTATCGATTCTAGTTTTTTTTAATTACTATTGGTTTGCTCCCGTCTGCTCCCGTTAATGTTTAATCCTGTACCGTCCCAATCACGTGATTGTTACTAATACTGACTCCCATCCCACGGGATTCCCGAAAAAATGTCAGTCTCTAATAAGCGGCAGACGGCCAGTAAGAATACATGAATTAGGGCTGCAACTGACCATTAATATGCAGATTAATTTTATGAATACTGTAATCGATAAATAATCAAATAGCCAGAGTCCTAAAAGAAGATTATTAATGAAATTAAACCATGTAAAACTAATAGTTTTCCATTTGAGGAGTTCTGAATAAAGCATGTTGACAGACAAAAAATTTTTTTAATCTTAAATGCAAAAAATAACCTATTTTTTTTTTTAAATGTTGATATAATTCCTGCTCTAAGTGTGTCGCCCTGTCAGCTCAATGTCTTACAGTCTCTATACTCCAGTTAGCGATTCATCGATTACTAAATTAGTTGATGATTCATCAAGATTAATCCAATTAATTGTTTAAGCCCTAATATGAATATTTACAGTGATACAAAATACCATTTGTTTTCTGTTGAGTACACTTTGTTTTATGTCTTTTTTCTATCCTAGGATAACAGTAACCTATATGTAAGGAATAAATGTCAAATATGGCAAAATTTGATAAGATGACTTTTGTTTCTCACCTTGTAATCAAGCTGAATTGTTGAAATCTGGGTTGTTAAAGTATGGGGATAAATCCTATCGCATAATTCTTGTCAATTCACTCTTTTCAACTATAGTCCACTAGTTTACCGAACCAAGACTTTTCTACATTATTTTAATACATTGAAAGATATTTAAATTTTTCAATATTTATCACATGACCGTATTTTAAAGCTTTCTTCACATGTTTCTGTTGTATAATTTATAAATATAATTATATCTGCAGTTGAACCAGAGCTGCTGGAAGGAGGAGATCAAATAATTGATCCTTGATTTTATTTTCTCTGTAGATCAAAGCTGAAAAGATTAAATAAATAAATATTTTCCTTTTTTATGTTCAGATTAAAACTTAAAAGTATCTGAATTGGATTAATCAGTCGTGTTTTGAATATTTAAAAATACAAGAAGCTTCGTAGATAAAAGAGGAAACCATTGTTGTTGTTCTAATGCGACCTGGTTTGTTTCTGTCGGTGTTCTGTGGGCTGCAGGACGGTGGAGGCTCCATCTTGACCTGCTTTTATTTGGGTTGCACCGCGAAACATTTGCTTTGCAGCAAGAAGGTCTTTGGTTTGGTTCCCTGCCAAGGGTCTTTATGCATGAAGTCTGCATGTTCTCCCTGTGCATGTGTGTGTTCTCTCTGGGTAAATTGATGACAGTCGGGTTTATTGGTCCTCTCAGGACCTGAGCTTCTGTTGGTTTTGGATGAAACCTGCAACCTTTGAAGGCGGATGTCATCTTTTCTATCCAGTCAGTAGGACAAATGGAAATCTGCAAAGCTAAGTTGGAAGATGAGGAAGCTAACGTCATATCAACAGGTTATAAGTACAGATATGCTGACCTGTTATAATTGTCCAGAAACATGTCTGATGTATTTCCATGGATCGGCTGTAACTCCTCCTCCAGTTTGGGGGTCACTGCCCCGAGGGCCCCAATGGCCACGGCTACCACTGATGCCTTTTGGCACCTTCTTTTAACTATTGAGCTGATGTAACAAGTGAATTTCTCCAGTGTGAGATCAATAAAGTCTATCTATCTTAAATCTGGAAGATTATATTAAAGTTGAACATTTCGGGCTGCAAACATTCAGTCTGTTTTGTTTTCCGTTAAATTCCTGATTTGCCCAGTTATATCCCAGAGTTAAGCTGTGGAATGTGACGAATCATTACCGAAGTGCTCACCTCTGTGCTTAGGATCGACCGTGGCTGTAAAGTTATTTTAAGAAACAAGCTGATTTAAAGATTATAAACCACATAAATGCTGCTTCACTCATAATTCTATGTAAGGAGCTGATCAATGTCAGCGCTTCCTGTTTAACAAACCACACTCTAAAATAAGTGGTTACTTCATAGGTTTGAACCTTGTTGCAAAAATGTATATAATCATTATATAAGTGAAAAAAAAGGACATGAAATGATTTTCAAAATGCAATTATTTGTGTTAAAATGCCAAAAATGATCTTAATAAATATTAGAAACCAGTAGAATCTCAGTTTAAATATGCTTAAGAGTTTGAAGACTGACTGCATAAAGTGGTGCGATTTTTCACAGCTGCAAGTTGTTGAAACATGTTTGTCACTTTTGTTGAAATCTGCAGCTTCCGCTTTTCAAAGCCGCACATAAACCTGACCAGAATCCTCCTCTGCTCATTAAGCAGTGCAATATGCTGCAAATGGACATGTAGGAGCCACTGGTCACTAGGGGGCGCTGCCAGGCTGCAGTTACTACCTTCATGTTCTATGGAAAGCGATAACTCCTTCCTGCAATCTTAGATGCCTTATTCTGAATTTAACGCCGTCGCCATGTTGTCATCTGGTGACTTTTATTGTTGGTGTTGGTGTGATTCACTATTTCTGTGCATTTCTTTGAGTCATGCTGGATCAGACTTCCTGCAGAAAGCAGAAAAAACCTCCTCTCCTCTCTCACTAAAACATGTAGTTTTCCTTTGGTTATGTAACTGGTTCATTGTTTCAGCCTTTCTGAAAGAACGGGTTTCCTCTATTGATTAAAAAACAATAACCCAGCTGGTTTTCCTGGAGCTCTTGGGACATTTGTTTCCCTCTCCAGCAGAGCAGGTGTTGATGTTCCAAACATCTAGAAACATTGAGTGTCCTTAATGGGATGAGCTCTGTACATCTGGTCGGGAAAGATCATTAAGAAGTCATTCAGTAGTAATGGTGGAGTTGATTGATCTGTAATTAGCGGAGCCTAAAGACAAACTGGTATGGAGACAATTTAGTTCCATTATTGTTGCATGGAAATAACACCTTCTATAAATGGAAATTAAAACAAAACAAAATAAAACAGATTTTGTAAATTGCAAAAAATGCAATCCAGAATACAAACAACACAGGTTAAAAATTATACATTAGGGAAAACTCAATCTGAAGATTAAAAATGTACGTTTTGAATCCCAATTCCCCCCAAACACTCACACATACACACACAAAACATTTATATATATATATATTAGTGCTGTCAAAATTATCGCGTTATTAACGCGTTAACGCGAGGCCATTTTAACGGCGATAATTTTTTTAACGTGAGATTAACGCTATGTGGTTTTATGATACAATTTTCCAAGTACATCCCGCTGCAGCCTGCGGGAAGGCGGGGCTATTTTCCCCCAGTCTATGCATTTCTCATAGGCTTCCAGAGCGGACCTCCTCAAGGGAAAAAGACGCTCCTACACTGGGTAGCGCTAGTGCCTTTTCTTTAAGCCCCACCACCAACAAACAAGTTGAGTGTCTGGTAACTAGTAGCAACCTGAAATACGCTGAGAAAACTGATTACTGAGGTGAAATGGAATCTGCTACGGCACTCTTGCCGTCTGTGTACGCCACAGGTCGGTATCGTGTGTGTGTGTTTGCTTGTGTGTGTGTTCTCATTTTTGTTAAGAGGCTGAAAAGTAACTCTCTAGAGCATAGACTACCTCCATCTAGTGATGTCGGTCTATTGATTTTGATGTATTGATTGAAAATTGTTCATTATTACTTTGGTTAATTAACATCTAATGTTAACTCTACTACATTTTATAGCAGTAGAGTAAAATGCTTGTCTTTGTTCAAAAGACTGTATTAACTGTAAAGACTGTCTTTTACATCAGCCTGTTTTCAGGGCCTTTTTTTTGGCTACATATCTGTTATTTTTGGCATAAATCAGTGTCTGTGACCTGTTTTCATTTTAAAAAAAGAACAAACCTAGAACAAACCTTAAAAACCTAGAACAAACCTTAAAAATTGGCACAAACCTAGCCTGTATGTATTTTTTGTATGTCATCGAGAGTATTTAAATGATTTTCAATCAGGAAAAAAATGTGCGATTAAAATGCGATTAATCGCGAGTTAACTCAGGCATTGATGCCATTAATCGCGATTAAAAAAATTTAATCGATTGACAGCACTAATATATATATATATATATATATATATATATATATATATAATTACGATTATTTTGCAAGTCGATTAATCTGACTATTATTCGATCGATTAATTGATTAATAATCAGACAACCAAAGGTCCCTTAAAGAAATTTTTTTTAACATAATTACACCAAATGATATTGAAGCTTTTCCACTTGAGGAGTTCTGGATAGATTAACATTTTTTTTTTTTGCAGTTTTGATACATTTACTACTCTTAAGTCATCATTTCTGTCAGCAAAAGGCATGTTTTAGAGTCTCTATTCTACAGTAATTGAATAATTAACTGTACAATGCTGGATTAGAGCCTAGAGCAGAGCTCTTGTGCTATGAGAAGGTTGCAAGTACCGGGTTCGATCCCCACCGACTCCACTCTGTGTCCCTGAGCAAGACCCTTAACCCCACACTGCTCCGCAAGGGGATTGGTTCAATGCAGATAGTTCATTTCCCCATTGTGGGACAATAAAGGCATTTCAATTTTACATTTTTATATATTTATATATATATAAAAATAAATAAATACAAAAAAATATATATATATTAGGGTTGTCAGGATACTAAACTTTTCAACTCGATACCGTTACTAAGTAAAATATTCGATACTCGATACCCTTTTCGATACCACAAGGATAAAAACAAAGACTCTAAAATTTAACAGAAATATTTTCATTACTAAAAAATGCAACAGATAAATAGAAAAACAATAAGAATAATATGTTGAGGTTGTATGCTGTGCACAATATTAAGCAAGCTTGATAAAAAAACAAAATTAAAATTAAGCGTTCCTTGCTTTGCTATGTTTTGCACACATAACAATGACACTAGCCAAACCAGTTAAACAAAAATAATTCTCAGCAGCTGCACATGTTACAAGAAAAGTCTGAAACTGAAAAATGCACAGAATTATTCAACCACACACTGTTCAGAAAGTGCATTTTCCTCTAATCTGCACTTTAGATGGCTGTATTGATACTTTTGAAAATGAACTAACATAGTTCATAACACTAGTTATGAACTACAAAAAGACATTCACAACATCTGAAGGTTGTGCTATTTTTTTTTTTTTTTTCATTAAAACATATTTCAAAGTTTCATGAACTGGAAATGTGAATATACATTTATTTTTCAAATTCCAGAATATGTTCTTTGCTTTCAACAATAATGGAACAAAAATCTCTCCATAGAAAACAGGAGGAATACGGAATCCAACAAAAGGCAGCCGTAGGCCCTTAGTCTACTGGAGATGGCTCTTCATTAGTAATTCTACTGACCCTAAATTCTAGGTGGTCAGTGTGTAAACATGTTAATCTATTGCTGACCGTAATTTGAAGAGATATTTTTAGCATCTGCTTCATTGTCTTTGGATCTTGTAGTTTATCTGATACAATCATACCAACCACATATTTGCACAGCAACACACTGAGGTATTTAACATGGTTCAGAGACATCTTCTCTGTTCTGCTAGTTCTACAAAGTTCAGCTCAGCTCTGAGAAAATGCTCTCAATATGGTAAAAAGTCTTTACAGCTTTTTACAGTTTTATCCTCCTTATGCTGGGTGAAGAAAAGAATGACAGGTTTTTACAGTCATTATGGTGTAGATGGAGGGAGAAAATATATCATGGCAGAAATATAATTACGACACATTTAAAATGATGAACTGCTTCATTTAAATTTTATTTAAAAAATGTATTTATTCAAAATTTGAAATATTTTATTTAGAGATATTTTATTTATTGGTAAATATAGTAAGAAATAATTATAGCTTTTTAGGTGTCTTTTAGGTTATTTTTGGGCCACAGGAAGGAACATGTTCCTCACTTCAGATTGATGTTTAATTTTCACCCTGGGTGGAACCCAGCAGGAGCTTCAAAATGGTGTGATGAGAATCAGGCATGTTCTCAGGGAGACAAGGGGGGAGCCCATCCGGCCGGCGACTGCTGCTGAGGCCAGCTAAAAGGTTTAGGAGCAATGTAAAGTAAAATCTTCTTAAACAGGGCAGATATTTGACTTCTAAATGGCTACACACACATCTAAAAACATCTTAAAACTTCACTAGATCAATATTTATCACATTTCTTTGTGACTGTCAAAAAGACAGATTAACCTTTCATTGTAGTTGTTCCTCAGTTTTTAAAAATGGCGTGCCAGGCACAGAATCGAGAAGGGCGACCACACAGACAGCTGAAAATGCATACAAGGACCAATCACAGCTGCTTTATGTCTGCGCGCTTCCACTTATGGTCTGTGTGTGTTTGCGACCATCCGATGCGTAGTCGGGAATTTTTTTTCTGAGGTGCGTGATAATGGTTGCAGAATCTCTGTGCGGAGGGCGTGGTCGCGCACAGAGACAGATTTGACGGATGCATAGGCTATGCGTCAGAAGCGTGAATTGGCCTTAAGGCTTATCTGTTAACTATGGAGGAAGGGTTTATGGTTGTTGCATCAGAGATAGGGGGGATCTGGAGTCAACATGTTACCTCTTTATTAGGGATGCACCATATAATCGGCCCCCTATCGGTATCGGCCTTAAAACTGAATATCGGACATCGGCCACCCCACCGATATTTAACCCGATATTTGATCAGCTTCTGAGTTTCTAAAAAAAAAAAAAAATACTACTTCTTCTTCTTCCTCAAAAACGTCTTTTTTACAGACTTAAAAACTTCTAAAGTCGAGGGAAAAAATATTGATACATGAAAATATCCCAATATCTTCATATGCTGACATATTGCCATTTAAAAACACCATATCAATCTCTTTTACTAATGAAATATTGCAATATGTCATCGTTATGCTACGAAATCCCCTGAAAATTCACGAAATGTTGCCATATTTTTATATGTTGATATATTGATGCGGTATCGATCTATTTTACTAACAAAATCTCACAAGAATTTGCAAAATATCATGAGAGTTTGTAACAGAACGATGAAATTTCACGAGATTTTGAAAGTAAAATAGATCGATACCGCGTTTTTAAAAATCTATTTGATATCAGCATATGAAAATATATTTGAGTATATTATTTTTCAAAGTGTCAGAAATGGATAACAAAACTGCTATTTTCAATGACTACTTATTTTTGTCCAGCTTTAACATCGGTATCGATATCGGTTATCGGCTACATGAGTTTTAAAATATCGGCATATCGGATATCGGCCAAAATCCCAATATCGTGCATCCCTACTCTTTATCATGCATTTGTTCTGTACACCCACTGAACCAGGTGAGGCTAATCTGCACAGGTGAAACCAGATTGAACTCACCTGGTTCAGTGGCTGGGCAGACCCCCCCCATCTCTGTGTTGCATACATCAATACATTTGCAAGAAAAACTAACACTATTTTGAATGCAACTGCAAAAAAACAAATGTGTCAAATTAAAAAACCCATCAGAATGAAGTTTTCTGCCAATTAGTTTTGCACTTACAAGGAATTCGACATGTGGCGTTTCTCAATTCACGAGAACGCGAGTACGTACTCGCGTTCTCGTCAAGTCCGTTCTTGGCGAGGACGCAGGAAGATCGGACTTGACGAGAACGCGAGCACGCAAGCACGTATGTGTATTGGAACAGAAGCGTACTCGTGACGTCATTACAGGCAACGTTGTTTAGCATTTCTTTAACAGTCAAAACTATTTATTCCCTACACAAAACATTTTGAAAACAATATTTTTAATTTCTAAAGCTTAAAAAACATTAAAAAAAATTACCGAACCGCAAAAAACCGCCATCAGAACAAGCGGTAGTTCACACATAACTAGACCGAGAGAAGTGCACTACAGACGGGGTAAATTTAGCCCTGGCTGCGGTTACCCTCGGAGGTCTGCTGGTCACTCTGGTCCGCTCAACGTCGGACTTTTTTTAAAAATTTCGCACTAACTCTGTAAACAGACCACACAGGGAGGCTTAAATGTATAATGTTATCGCCTCAAACGATTTCAAAACGTACTTTTGAAGAACAACAGCAGCAGAAAAGGGAATGTTTAACTTACCACTGTGAGCGCTGTCTTGAATCAAGCTGCGGCTGCGGGGCATTCTGGGGAAGCGGTCAGTCTGAAGAACGCACAAGTCTGCTCTGATGCATGCTCGATAAAGAGGGCGGGGCGAGAACAACATCCGGGGATTTGGTGCGTTCTCGAGAATTGGAACGGTACTCGGGCTGAGGCTGAACGCTCAAGATAGCATTTTGAGAAACGCCCATGATGTTGATGGTGCAGACAAATTAGATATATATACAGAGCACAGAATCTATAGCTATATACAATATAAAACATACTATATATAGCCATATACTATATACACAGTAGACTGTGTGTTAATATAACCCAGGAGGTCTGGAGATGCTACGTTAGTGTAGCTTCTAGGTCCTGAACGGGGGAGGGAGAGTGTTATTGTCACGGGGGTCTCTGGGCCTTGTTAATAAGGCAGGTAGTGGATGGAAAGAAACTGTTTTTGTGGTTTCCTGATGGCTCGCATCCTCCTGCCAGAGAATAGTGTCTGAAATACTTTGTGGCTGGGGTGTGAGGGATCAGCCACAGTCTTCCCTGCATGCCTCAGAGTCCTGGAGGTGTACAGATTCTGGAGAGCATCTGTATGCCTCCATATTGCCTTTCTTCATCTCATCCTACCTTATAACAGCTGAAACAAGCCAGCTGAATCATCCAGTGAGTACTTGTGTGAATGAAACACCTATACCAGAGGTCACAGATCAGCGGACCGCGGTCCGGATCCGGATCCACCTGCTGGCCAAGCCGGACCTAACCTGATTTAAAACATTTATAAATTACCGCATGTTGTCCAGTGAACAGAATCAAAAATAAACATGGATGCAGGATCAAAATGAGCTCCTTGATATGTGCTTTAGAATGACTTAGTCTCCATTCAAACCAGGTTTAAAGCCTTGCAGGTCAGGAAATTGTCTATATACCAAACTGAAAGACTGTTGCTCTCTACTTAAAAAAAAACTATTTAGATTCTAAAATGGAAAAATGTTCTATTTTTTTTATTATATATTTTTAACTTAAAAAGTCAATGTATAAAATGGATGTATAAAAAACATTTTTTATTTCAGTGTTAGATTCTGTTTAAAGTAAGAGATCATTAAAAATGTCTCCAGACCCCTGGACTTTATTTCATTTATGCTCTGGAGATGTTCCCCTCTCTTTAAATTAGGTTATAGATTAGCAGATGTCCTAATTTACCCAGATGAGCATTTATCAGCCTTTCAATTAAAGAAAAGTTAGCATCTACTCTGCTAAGCTAATTAGCAATAGCTACGTTGCTAGGCTAGCTTGTTTCTTTAAATTAAGCCTTATTTATTGGTGTAGTTTAACCTTTAAACGGGATTTTTCTATATCAGAAAGTCCTGTAATGGGTTGGACCATCCTTGGTATCATGCGGTGACATATTTACTTCTGACTACATGCTTAAAGCAGCATGACAGGACAATCCTGTCTGTAACTGGGTCCCTGTTAGTGTGAGTCACGGTGAAACACCCCCTCCCTGCTGATTCACCTCAACCTGTTTTATGACAAAGCTCTCACCTTAAATGTTTTATTTTGAAATACTAAGAGCGATATCTTTGCTTCAAAAAAGTGTTGTATTTTTGGTCCTATAGATTACAAACATTCCTGGTGAGACGTCTAGTGAAGAAACATCAGCTTCACTGTCGCTGTTCAGGATCCCACAGAGGTCATGCTATTTTAAGAGCAAATGATCACCTGCAGCGTCACTGATGCATGCTACTAATCAGGTTTTTCCTGTTATTTTCCGCTCCTGTTAACCTGTCTGTCCTCGCTTTAAAACTATAAACCTATAATGAATGTTCTATAGATCCCCATGCTAAGATTTGGTCTTCATTATTGCAGTTTATCTGTTAATAATGATTATAGATTAATAATTGGGAATATTTGTACTTTAATGTTAAACTTCAGGAAGCGTCCCACCGTAGACTAAGGTGGAGCACCTGCTGAAAGCTCCCAGGACTCTGTGGGTTCTCTCCATTTAGCCGATTCCTCTCACTACCTAAATCCAAACTGACCCCTGGTTCAGTTCTGAACTTGTTTCCCATGTTCCTCTGCATTGAGGTACCTTCTGCATTTTCAGGGATCCCATATACCTGTAAATTATTCAGGTGTGAGCGTCTTCTAAATCGACGAAAGCATCTCTCGCTCCAATGTCCCGTCTCTCTGTCTGTCATGCTGCTCTCCATTTCTCAAAGACGTTTACCCATCTCCTCAGTGTTGTTTCTAGCGGCGCTAACCTTTTGATTTTTTTCATTTATTAACTTGCTCAATAGGACTTTAATTTCCTCCTTTAAGCTCACTCTTACTTGCGCTAACTTCTTTATTTCATAAGGTCCCGCTGCCCTCTGCCAGTATTTCACCCACCACTTTTTTTAGTGAGCTAATTGTAGCTGGCAAGGCCTCGTCCGCCATCTTCTCTCCTTCCTCGTGTTCTGCAAGCTTTGCTTCTGTCTCGCATTGCTGAGTTCGGTGACTCGTCTCCTCTTATTTTTATCCCCACTTGTTCTTCTTCTCGAGAGAGAGTAACTTTTAATGCGTTAAAACCTTGGATTAGGGGGCTTAATATCTAGCGATGCAGGACCTCTTTTCAATGCTGACATACTGTTTGCCATGACACCAGAAGTCCCAATAATTGGGAGTATTTGCTAAGGCACGGCTTACACTGTACGATTTTGTGCCCTTTTCAGGATGATTTTCCAGTCGTGTGAGAATTTTTCGATCGGGCCGACTTTCAGCCTGATCATGCGTATAGTGTAACGAAGGGTCAGGAATCATGATTTTCAGTCGGCCATTGTGGGCACATCGCTCAGCGGGCAAAACAAGGACTCTTCTTCCTCTTCCTCTTAGATAAAAATAATTAAGCATGGTGGGTTTTTAGACGTTTAGTGTGAGGTCGCATCAGAGCGTCGGGCCGCACAGTGTGAGAACATACACTCACCGACCACTTTATTAGGTACACCCGTCCAACTGCTCATTAACACTTAATTTCTAAGCAGCCAATCACATGGCGGCAACTCAGTGCATTTAGGCATAAAGATATGGTCAAGACAATCTCCTGCAGTTCAATTCGAGCATCAGTATGGGGAAGAAAGGTGAATTGAGTGACTTTGAACGTGGCATGATTGTTGGTGCCAGAAGGGCTGGTCTGAGTATTTCAGAAACTGCTGATCTACTGGGATTTTCACTCACAACCATCTCTAGGGTTTACAGAGAATGGTCCGAAAAAGAAAAAACATCCAGTGAGCGGCAGTTCTGTGGGCGGAAATGCCTTGTTGATGCCAGAGGTCAGAGGAGAATGGCCAGACTGGTTCGAGCTGATAGAAGGGCAACAGTGACTCAAATAACCACCCGTTACAACCAAGGTGGGCAGAAGAGCATCTCTGAACGCACAGTACTTCGAACTTTGAGGCAGATGGGCTACAGCAGCAGAAGACCACACCGGGTGCCACTCCTTTCAGCTAAGAACAGGAAACTGAGGCTACAATTTGCACAAGCTCATCGAAATTGGACAATAGAAGATTGGAAAAACGTTGCCTGGTCTGATGAGTCTCGATTTCTGCTGCGACATTCGGATGGTAGGGTCAGAATTTGGCGTCTACAACATGAAAGCATGGATCCATCCTGCCTTGTATCAACGGTTCAGGCTGGTGGTGGTGGTGTCATGGTGTGGGGAATATTTTCTTGGCACTCTTTGGGCCCCTTGGTACCAATTGAGCATTGTTGCAACGCCACAGCCTACCTGAGTATTGTTGCTGACCATTTCCATCCCTTTATGACCACAATGTGCCCAACTTCTGATGGCTACTTTCAGCAGGATAATGCGCCATGTCATAAAGCTGGAATCATCTCAGACTGGTTTCTTGAACATGACAATGAGTTCACTGGACTCAAATGGCCTCCACAGTCACCAGATCTCAATCCAATAGAGCATCTTTGGGATGTGGTGGAACGGGAGATTCGCATCATGGATGTGCAGCCGACAAATCTGCGGCAACTGTGTGATGCCATCATGTCAATATTGACCAAACTCCCTGAGGAATGCTTCCAGCACCTTGTTGAATCTATGCCACGAAGAATTGAGGCAGTTCTGAAGGCAAAAGGGGGTCCAACCCGTTACTAGCATGGGGTACCTAATAAAGTGGCCGGTGAGTGTACATTGTGAGCTGCACAGTTTCGTGGTACAATGTGAGCTGTAGAAGGGTTCAACATTTGAAAAAAATCGCACAATGTATGCCCGGCTTAATGCATCACTAAAGAGAGGTGTAAATGTGTTATTTAATATATTTACCTTCTTATGTAGTCAAATGGGATCAGCATAATAAATACTTTAGCAACTGTTTTATACTGTTTTTTTTGCTTGCAAAAAAAAAAAAATATTTATTGATGAAGCAAAATAAAATAAAGTAAATATGTTTGCCCTCCTAACTATTTAAAGTCCTTTCGGCTCAATCCAAACTGGGGTTTTAAATGGATCCTTCTGCTTTTGAAAGGTTAGTATTTAGTCTTTAAAAGAAAAAGCTGTAAAGGTCTCCTCATCAAGATAAAGGAACTGTGTGCGCCATGGTTGCTGGGTGGGTGGGAGACTGAATGCTTTGGTCCTCTGGAATGTCAACAATGAGTCTCTCAGAGATGCTCAGTCCTCCGGTTTCACTCACACCCCGTTCTAGATGATTCAACAAGTTCAACCTGTTTACATAGTCATTGTTTACTCAGTCGGAAAGCTTTATCTGGGAGCATGTTAATGGTTATTATTAGCATACCCCATTAATAGAGCATTTTTTGCATAAAATGTTTTGTCTCATATTTAAAAATAACAAGGTAGCTCAAGTGGAAGGAATTACAGTATAGTTATATAATCATCAACATGACACATCAAGATTACAACACATACAGATGAAGTTTTTATATGATCTTATTAAAGATAATGATACATTCACACAAGTATTTCAAATAATACAAAACTGAAAGAAGTAATAATAAATAAAAAATACTAAATGATAATTTAGTCAAATAAAATATATATATATTTTTTTTGTTAAGAATATTCCAAAAAAAAAAAAAAAAATCCCTGATAAAATAAAAGTACATTCCTCATGAACAGTCGACCAACTTACCTGTCAACAGGTGCAGAAGTGTGACTGAACATTTCTGTACATTACAGGAAACACCTGATTTCAGCGATTGCCACAAAATGTTGCTCAACAAAATGTTATTTCAGGAGCTCCATCAGGCATGTTTACTTCTTTAGTTAATTTAATCTTTATAAATTATTACTTTTGTCATTTTCGATTGATTTTACTGGCAGCTGTTTTTTTCCTGTTTCTAAAGGAAGTGTATGTAAACTCTAAAGCATCCGTTTGGTCATCCTATCAAAGTTATTATATAAATATTTATAAATATTTTTACAAAGTATTTGTTTATGTTGACAGATATAGTCTTGTGTTAATGTGGTTACATTATAGTAGATTCATATTGCGACAAATGCTGAGCTTTTTTAGATGCAAAGGTTTAAATATGGAACCGCATTCCTGGAATTCAGGTCTCAAAACAACCGACCGCTTTTTGCTTGTTCTTAAATTGCAAATAAAATAATAGCAGCCAACTAACTGATCAACTTAAAGTGCTAAAAAGACAAGAACATCTGCTGAGTATCTGCTGCCCAGGACTTGTTCTAAACATGAATGTCCGGAATATTCAACACAATAATCTACAAACTTGACTAAATTTTGCAGACCTTTTTTTAATACTAAGACTCAGATTCAAGTACAAGTTAGTGATGTAAATTACAGCTTCCCTTAACATGGACCTCCTAATTTTGATCAGGCAACATCTCTGACAGGTAAAAGGGGATTTCCAGGGCAGAAGGCTGAGGTTACAGTTGATATCTGTTCTAATTATCATAGGTGTGTCTGAACGGGATTTAAACCCATTCAGAGCAGAGCTGGGTGTGGTGATACCAGCAGGTCACTGGAGTTAAGATACTGTTAGAGTACTGGGTACACTAAGACAGTATATTTCACTATATGTACTTTTAAATTACAAAACCCAATGTAGATCATTGACCAAGGTTGTCAGCAACCTTTACTGTGTTTAGAGCAGGGGTCACCTACCTTTTTAAGGCTGAGGTCTACTTCCTGGGTACTGAGTCCTAGGGAGGGCTACCAATACTGACCTATGAACTGAAGGGGTCAATGTTCACCTAAACTTCATACATAATAACCATAATTTTATTGTTTCCTTTAACTACTGATTTTCGTTATTATTTGTGATTTTGAAATCTCTAAAAATGCTTAAATGATCTGCATGATTACAATGATGAAATGCTCTATAAAGGTTTAAAAAAGAAGAGGAAAAGAATACAATAACATTTCAATCTTAGCCTACTGGTGATTTGTGCCATTTCAGAAGACGTTGTGGCCACCACATGTGCCCATGAGGGTCACCTTGGTGACCCCTGGTTTAGAGCCTTTCTCACTCTAGCCCTTTAGGTAGTAGTATTAACCTTATTGTGGGTTAGCCGCTACATAGAAGGAAAGATTGAGTTGCGGCTAGCCTGCATGCAAGCTAAAAGTATGCACCTTTTAACATACCCTCAAAGTACAGTAATGATAAACTCAAGTGGAAAGCATTTAGGTCTGTGTAAGCAACGAAGCATTGGAGACCTAAATTGTATGTGCTTGTTAGCATAAAAGAGAATTAGAATGAAATTGCAGTTTTGGAGGAAAGAAAGCAAAGCAAAATTGTCCAGTCCTAGTAGCAACCAACTTATCAACTAACTAAATAAACAACTATCTAACCAACCAGGGAACAAACCAACCATCCAACCCATCAACCAACTAATTGATCAGGGGAAAAAAACTAACCAAACAACCATCCAACCAACCAGGTAACGAACTAACCAACCAATCAACCAGGGAATAAACCAACGAAACAAACATCTCATAATCAACCAACCAACCAACCAACTGACCAGAGAAACAAACCAACCAACTAGAGAATAAACCAACCGACCAGGGAACAAACAAACCAACCAACCAACTTACTAGGGAACAATCCAACCAGAGAACAAACCAACTAATCAACCAACCATATAAGGGAACAAACCAACCGACCAGAGAACAAACTAACCAATCAAACAAATAACCAGGGAACAAACCGACCAACCAACTTCCTAGGGAACAAACCAATCAATCAGAGAACAAATCAACTAATCAACCAACCAACCAACTAGAGAACAAACTAACCAATCAAACAAATAACCAGGGAACAAACCGACCAACCAACTTACTAGGGAACAATCCAACCAGAGAAAAAAACAACTAATCAACCAACCAACTAAGGGAACAAACCAACCGACCAGAGAACAAACTAACCAATCACACAAACAACCAGGGAACAAACCGACCAACCAACTTCCTAGGGAACAAACCAATCAATCAGAGAACAAATCAACTAATCAACCAACCAACCAACTAGAGAATAAACTAACCAATCAAACAAACAACCAGGGAACAAACCGACCTACCAACTTACTAGGGAACAATCCAACCAGAGAAAAAAACAACTAATCAACCAACCAACTAAGGGAACAAACCAACCGACCAGAGAACAAACTAACCAATCAAACAAACAACCAGGGAACAAACCGACCAACCAACTTCCTAGGGAACAAACCAATCAATCAGAGAACAAATCAACTAATCAACCAACCAACCAACTAGAGAATAAACTAACCAATCAAACAAACAACCAGGGAACAAACCGACCAACCAACTTACTAGGGAACAATCCAACCAGAGAAAAAAACAACAACCAACTAATCAACCAGGGAACAAACCAACCAATCAGAGAACAAACCAACCAACCAAGCAAGATACTAAAATACTATTCATAGAAGATATTCTTTGTTGGTTGCACGGTTGGTTGGTATTGCAACCATCCAACAAACCAATCAATAAAGTTGGTTTAGGAAGTTTACGTAACTAAAGTCAACCAGCACATTGATCAACTATGTCCGGAAGTCAATTGAAGTTTACATCTTTAGCCACTAACAAAACAATTATAACACATTTAAAGACAAATTTATCCCTCCTTAGTAAAGTTCAACTCTATATTATTTGTTTTGGTTGAAGGGAAGCTTTAAATGTGTTTTATGCCTTTTAAATCATCTACTCACCTTTGATTGTGGCTTCTATAGGCTACCGAACTTAACTGATAGACACTACGACTGCTGATAATGTTTACAGTTTTACTGGCATGGCTCAATGTGCAGAACACTCTTATTAGTCAGTGGTTGTAGGAGCTGCCAGTTGTCTTTTGCTGTGACAGTTTTAAATTACATTTAGAGTAATTTTAAGACCAATCTCAGAAATGATGACTTTATGAATTAAGAGGAGATTAACTGAGTCCTTTCTCTTGGCAATGAAACAGCACACTGCAATCTGCTGAACAGTTTCATCACTGCTTCCTGATAAATGTGGCTGCACAGACAGGTGCCTTACCCAGAAAGTACTTCCCTATTCTCTCATTGGCTGATGTCTGACTCCATCATGCTCCTCTGACCAATCATAACATCCCTGTTCCATATGTCCCGCCCACCAGAGTCTCACTGCTGTGCGTTTCCCTCTCCTGCATTTTAGGCAGACTCTCAGCCTGTCTGTCTGCGCTCCTGTGGTTTGGTGTGTGCTGCAACAGGAAGGTGTGTGCATGAATGTGTGTGAGTGTGAGAAGGTTGAAAGTAAGGCTGCAAAGGGCTTGCCAGGTGCTCCTCTCTTTGAAAGTGAAATTTCTGATCATTGAATAGTAGAGGAGGAGGATTACGAAGATGCTTGGTGTCCCTCAGAGTCTGCGAGCTCAGGTCAGTGATGCCGCCGGCATGGAGCAGACTTTAATCAGCTCTCATGCTTCTGCTGCTGTTTCTCACACAAATGTAGGGTTCTGCACTGGTTTGGTTGTATAACGATTTATTGCCGATTGCAGGGGTTGTTTGTAGCTTTATTCTGCTTCACTACTGTTGCCAAACGGATTTGTTGGAGCAGCTGCCAAGAACTCCCTGCATGGTTTATTAGACTTTTGTCTCCAGTGGAATGTGTACAGGCTTGTGTTGGAGAAATGCAATTTATCACAGGGCAGTGCCTTTGTGTTTGTTGTTTGCCAACTTTGGCCTCCTAAAGCCAGTTTAATGTGCTTTCTTATTCCTGTTCTTTACAGTACGTCCTACTGTGGAACAGCCCTGATTCAACCCTTTCCTGGTTATATTCATCTTTCAAAAAGACAGATGATTCCTTTTGAACGTTGTCCTTTTATTCGCTATCAAGGCTTTTGTTGTTTAGAACTTTATTCATTTATTATTAACGTACATCTTAAAAACTTGTAAACTGTCGTTAAGCCATAGATCTACAGTAGATCCTTTCTGTTTACAGCCATCATCATCTGCAAGAACTCTTCAAAGAAACCCCTATAATAAGTAACTAATTTTGTTTTTTTCCCTTTGGGATCAGTTAAGTATATTTGAATAGAATTGAATGAAATTTCTTGGTAAAAAAAAATCTGACAATGGTCATTAATCCATGCAAGGTTTGTTGGATAACAATCAGCTTGTCAACCAGCAGAAGCAATAGGTGACTGTATGCAAACCAATATACTAGTCGACTTGCAGAGCTTAAGAATTTAGCTTATATATTCAGTTTAGTTTATTTCCATAGCGCCAATTCACAACATCTTCATGTCATCTCAAGGCGCTTTACAGTTCAACCAGATCATACAGTCAAACTGATTCAAAGTTTTCTAAGAAAAACCAGTAGATTGCATCGACTCATTGATTCGAAGGCAATCCCTCACACTAAGCATGCTAGTAGCAACAGTGGAGAGGAAAAACTCCCTTGTAACAGGAAGAAACCTCCAGCAGAGCCTGGCATATCATTGCTGTAGTATTATTATATATCATATGCAATTCTCTTCTTTAATATCACAACTGATAACAAGATAGTTGTTAATATGGGCCCAGTTTTATTCATTGAACTGATATAGATATGATAGAAAAATTCCCATCAGCCAATACGGTGTTGGTATAAAACATGCAGCTATATTTTGCATACCTATGTTGTTGTTGTTGTTGTTGTTAATTGTGACCTTAGAGGAGTCATTACCTTGTATCTGACTTATAATTTCCTACTGAAATTGACTTCAAATTCATTTTTAGTCAATAAAGCTAATTTGGAACCCTTTTTATATGCATTTTTATTTATGGCTAGGGTACGCGCAAGGATTTGACTGGTTTGTATGCTTCTACGGTGGATGTGGCGTTTGGAACATTAGCAGCTAGCCATGGTTCTTTTTCCATCATTTCCTGGTCTCTTACATAATAATACAAAAGTTACACATGCAGCAACAATTACCAACCGCTTGCCATGAAGTCCCTGATTGGTAACTCCTCTGATGTTGACTTCATGAAGGAGGAAAACCAACATTCAGGAGATCTTGTAGGATTTTCTGCTTTAAAAAAAAAAAAAAGATCAAACAAAAAAATCCCATGCCACTTTAAGACTTTGGATCATCCAACAGGTTTTAATTAAAACACCAACACCAAATGTTTTAACAATGACAAGACTGATTGCTGGGTGACTTGCTAAGGTTCCCACACAGTGGGGCTGACTGTGCCTGTACTGTGAGTGGCTCTATCTGTGGACGTTTGAGATTTCACAGCCCATTGCATCAGTTCCCTTCACCTCCTGCAGATTGTTTTCACATCACAGCAGTTCAAAGGAAGGCTTTTTCTTTTAGAGCAGAACTTTTCCTCTGATCAGGTCCTTGTGTGTCACTATGATAATAAATATCCCAGGACCTTTACTGGTTGTTGATTTTCTTTCTTCGGACCCCGCTGATTTTTAATTGGATACACCTGATTTAGACCAAACCTTCCCAGATCTATTGGCTTCTAAACTCACAAATTAGTATAAGAATGTACTTATGACCAAAACTATTTGTTTAAATAGAAGTATTTTTAAAACATCTTTTAACAAATGGTATAAGAGTAGTACAAACAGCATCAACAACCAACGTATTTGATTTAGTCTCTAAGTGGTTTTTATGTTGGTAAAAACAGAAGTTAAGTTCATCATGATCATTTTTGTGTTGAGCTTCTGGACTCTGGACACCATGCTTGTTGATCCGTGACCCCAAGTGGGCACTTTAAGCTGGGCATATATGGTGCGATTTTGTACCCTATTCGGGCCGACTTTCCAGTCGTGCGAGAGTTTTTCGATCGGGCCGACTTTCAGCCTGATCGTGCGACGTGTAGTGTACAGGGGGTAACGAGTGGCGATCCGCCTCTCACGACCACCTCCTGATCAGCAATCGTGAGGTCGGGAGAAAATCAAACATGTTTGAAATTCAGTCGACCGTCGTGGGCAAATCACTCAGTGGGCAAACAAGAGTTCTTCTTTTTCCTCTCAGATGTAAACACAGAAACATGGTGGGGGTGCCAGTGAAATGTAGTTCTTTCTGTAAAATTGACAGACCGTAGTAGCCACATTTGCTCAGCCATGTCTTTGTCCAAATACGTCGTCACCTTTTCTTTTTAGGGCTTTCAGCACAAAGTTGCACAAATTGCCAAGGCAGCGTTTCACTCTAGCGAGCTTCATATTCATCTTCTACTTGTTTGGCTTCTGGATGAGTCCGAGTAGCGCCATCTCACTGTGGGGCTGAGTCCGACGGGGTTTTTAGACGTACAGTGTGAGCAGGTAGATCGCATCAGAGTGTCGTGCTGCACAGACATCATGAGCTGTGAACTCTGTATGAAGAAACCCTGTGGTACGAGCTGTTGCTGCGTGCAAAGATTGAAAAAAAAATCCCAATAATACCATTAAGTGTTCATTGATATCAAGTCATATTGTTATTGCGATATTACCCAATCTGAGCTTACTGCAGTCCTAGCATTCGATAATCAGACTGGTAACCATGTTGACTGCCTGCCCACCAAACCCCCATAACAAGGGTAGTGGAAGTTAACTGCATGGCTATTAAAATGAGTTTTTGTGCAATATTAACAAAATGTGTGTTAATCACAGTTTTAGGAAATATGGGGGAAAGAATCCAAAAAGACTTGATATTTTACCTTGCTGACTACTAATTTAGCTAAGGTCTTTTTGCTAATCCCCTTGTTGGAGCTAAGCTTTAACAGGTCTACCAGACTGTGCTCTCTTTGTTTTTTCCACTGATTTTACTAAGGAAATACAAACAAATAGTTTCCTTGAGACATGCTGTTACTGACACAGAGTCTAACGAACTAAAAATGTTGACTTACTGGCCTGATAGTGGGCGAAACTTCACCCAAAGCCCTTACTTCAAAGGCCTTTGATCAAAATCTGTTTGAAAGATCCAAAGAAAATCTGTCAGCTTTGAGAGAAAGTATGCAGAAATGGGGACTTCTGGGGGATTTGCACATCAGTGTTTTGTATTAAGGCGATTACATTTGAACTCTGCACTTTAAATGGTTTAAATTAGATGAAAGATCTCTAATCAGAAGGTGTTGAGGTGATATGTCAGTGGCATTAATTAGAGGGATTATTGACCCATAGATGAGCTGCGCAAACCTGCACATACCTTAAGTGGAAGTGCACAGACAAAACGCTGCTGTGATTGGTCCTTGGTATGCCTCTGTGTGGTCGTCCTTCTCGATTCGGTGCCGGGGCGCTCCATTTTTAAGAACCGAGGAACAACTACAATGGACAACTACGATGGAAGGTTAATCTAGGAGGTTCGCTCCATGAAGAGAACCTGTTCCTCTTCGATGTCTAGCAACTCCAGATCCATCTCAATGACAGTAATATCGTGCAGACACGACATTGTTGTTTTGAAGGATAAACACTCCCACTAGCGCCGCCAAAGTTCTCGTGACCATCCACCAAATTCCTCGCGAGTTTTCAAATAGGCTTCCCCTTGCACTTTGGCGGGAAACTGCTGTGCATCCCTAGAAATTCCAGACAAAAGGTGCAGAAGCATACCAGCAAAACCGGTTCACGACCAGAAGCAAGCGACATTTGATGTGTGCGATTGCTGAAGTATAATCTGCCCTTTAGAAGGCAGTACTTTCCTTCCAGATGGACAATGATTGTTTTCTACTTGTGGCGACTTTAGATCGCCAATGAAATGTAAAATAATAGCAAATAAAGGTAATAATATGTTAAGACTCCAAAAGAGATTTGACCCTTAAGGCGGGTTCATTACAGTTTGTGCGAGTGGAGTTGCCATACATGATGTCATAAGAAGGGGCAGGGCCCAGAGCAGATCTGGTACCTACGACGGGCATACACTGTGCAAATTTGCAATCGTTCCACGCAGCTACAGCTCAAACTGTACGACAAAATCGCAGGGTTTAAAAGTCCACAGCTCACAATGCATGTTCTCACACTACAGCCCGATGCTCTGATGCGAACCTACGACGGCCAACTGAATTTCAAACATGTTTGATTTTCTCCTAACCTTACAATTCCTGATAAGGAGGTGGTCCTTTATCCATTTTACTCACTTTCTCTTTTTCTATGACCTGAAACTCTTTCTTGATCAACCTGTCCTCTCCACATATCAATGTAAGCTTTAAAACATTCGAAGCATGTGTGTTTGGTGGCCATTAGCTTCCACTCTCTGCCTGACAAGTGATGCTCTGTGAGAGAGAGGGGGTAATAGTCCACTCTGTACCCAATTAATGTGAGTGCTCAGTGGCCCTGACATAAACCCAGCACCATGACTGTCTGCATCAATTATTTTAAACACTGTTAGTTTTAAAGTCAACTTTTTTCTCTTTATTGTCAAAGTTTCATCTCAGGTTTCATCCTAATGGGCTTAAAGGGATTCGTCCTGCAAGCTGCTTTAATCTGTTGCTCTTTATCTTCTGCATTTCTGTGTTATTTTGATATAGAGGTGATTATTTTTGAAAAAATGCAGAGATCAAAATGGCCATGCGTATGATCCCTGGATAACTGAATAGAGGAATCAGAGCCTCACAGACATGTTCTGACAAACTGAATATTTACTCAGCAGAACCAAGGAATTCCCACCCGCCTGCGGACAGACACGGTTTACCTCCTGAGGAGGCGTTGGAGTCAGAAAAACGAGACTTAGAGGAAATGTTGCACCTTCAAATGAAGCCTGAAGATATTTACATACATGTCAGACTGAAACGTTCAACTTTTCAGTCTGACATTAAATCTGACTGAACTTTTATTAGACGTAATTCATGGAAGGTTTTTTTTTTAACTGTCTGCCTTGGATCAGAGTCAGCTTTGTTTTTCTTTGTTTTTTTTTTTACCATACTATAGAATTTGATCTTGCTTTATAATTTTAACATTTCTAAACTCTGATTATAATGAATTTAGATATCATGAAATGGTAGTTATTAAACCAAGACTTTCAGTTCCTGTCTGTCCTGCTCTGCAGCTGGTTAGTGTTTGATCTAACTGGTGGCTACAGTGCACTGCTTTCACTAGTGAAGGAAAACTGGAGGCAACATTCTTTATCGCTATATTTGGGAAAACTTCAGGCCTTTCTAGCCTTTTGATATTTTTTTTTTTCAGCAAAAAGGCAATTAGAGAGAAATGTAGTGGCTGTGCTCAGAGTTAAGCAAATGTAAACAGTAAATGTTAGCAAGAGCTCCAGCTGCCTCGTCCTGACCGATCCACATGCAGTCAGAGCAAAGAGGAGACTAGCTCTGGTTTCCCGCAGATTTATGCTGCAGATCATTGCGCCCTGGATTACAAAGCAGGATATCAACTGAATGTAAATCTAGCTTTTAATCAATTATTTTAGTCTGGAACTTGCACCTGATTACCACACAGTTAATTTACCTCATAATCCATGTGCCTCCATACATTATTTTATAAAGTGAGGTATGACAGAAAACTCCTGCTGGTTCCAGTCAAACGAGTTAGGCCCAGCAGGTCCAGACATGAGTGACTGTGTGTTACACATCATTAATGGAGCCATTAAGAGTCCCAACTGAACAATGAGCCGATCACCTTGCACTGGTACTTTTACTTTATGTATTATGTAAGTGTTGTACCGGCCTGTTGCATAAATGAAGGGGAATAGCTAATGTGCAGAAAGCATTAACTGCTTGGCAACCACATGAAACACTCTGACAGTACTTATTTTTTTACTTAAATCGATTTGAAACAACCTTATAATTATGAAAGAGATGTTTTTTTACAATCTTAGAATTATCTGTGGCTGTTTATTGTAGGTTATAGATAAAATTGATATCTAATGCCTATGATTTCAAAGGTAGAAAATATTTAAAAGTTGTCCTCTGTATGAAAACTTGGTTATCTCAATTTCCCTTAAGATAAGAGTATTACACTGAATGTGATCCATAAAACACAATTTATAAACTATGCAATTTATAAATCTTTTTCTGAAAAAGCAAGAGATTTAAAAAAAAGAAAAAAAAATGTTTTTTTTTTAATAAGATTAACAATACTCAAATTTTAAAACATAAAAAATAAATTAGAAAACCAAATTTCGAAAGAAAAAAAAGCAGAAAAACCAGCAAAGTTACCTTTAAAAAACTTTATTTTTGATTAAAACTTTTTTCATATATATTTTAATTTATTTTTTTAAAGACTATTTACAAGACGTGTTCATTGCTTGCTGCAATAATGGAATACTTATTTATACTAATTTATTTTTTACTTGGCTGCACTAAATGTTAATTTCTTAGCTCCAAGGAATTGATTTTTAACACCAACAGTCAAGAAGTTCAAAAGTTTTTTTTCTGAACATTTTTTTGCTATACTCTGTTTTGCAGCCAATCCCATGAACACACACTAATACCTAAGGCTGATTAAAACAGAGCAGTTAGGAACAGTCTGCAGGAGGAAACTGGAGTACCCAAGGAGAACTCAGGCATGCACAGAGAGAACAGAAGAAATGTGGTCATGTTGTATCTCTTTGGTCATGTTATTGTAATTCAGTTACAGCTGCATTTATTTTTTTATTGGATTTATCCTATTTCATATGTTTTGAAATTACTTTAATAGGTATATATAATCATTCCATCTTGTATCTGGGTTATTTGTTGTTAGATGTTTGAAACGTATCTTAAGTAAAGCACAAAATTCACAGCTTTTAAAAAGATTCCCTTGTTTTGATTTCATCTTGTTGTTTTTTCTGTCATATGGAATCTGACACATCGGATACAGATGAAACTGCAGTAAAAGCCATTATATATTTATCTAAGAATAAGATCCCCGGACAGTCATGCATTCTTTATATGAGTATTAGTTGGACTGTGTACAGTTTTAGACACCAGACAAACTGCAACACTGAAAGCCACAACGTCACTGCAGAAAATAACTATTTAAATCAGACCGT
This sequence comes from Cyprinodon tularosa, assembly GCF_016077235.1. Lineage (NCBI taxonomy): Eukaryota > Metazoa > Chordata > Actinopteri > Cyprinodontiformes > Cyprinodontidae > Cyprinodon > Cyprinodon tularosa. Next base: position 311,445 of record NW_024039267.1, on the reverse strand, counting down.
AGCAATAAAAAAGTAGATATTTTGGAAAACTGAAGTCGCTTTGTAGACATAAAATCACACCTGCTCAGATTTCAGCGTCTCCATACATGAGGGTTACAAAGAAAGAAGTTATCACATTCCTTTCTGGATGAAAACTTAAAATCTAAAGAGAACAAATGTTTATTCAATATAGTTTTTGTAATTTATGGAACAATCCACAAGAAAACGGGAAAAAAAGACCAGAACTCAAAGTGAAGCTGAGAGGTTAGATTAACATCGCCCTCATTTTGGGAAATTCTGGCCTATTTTGCATACCCAAATGGAAAAGCAAATAACTTAGGAAATGTAAGCCTAAATTACATGTGTGAAACATTAATTTGAAAGCTAACACCTTCTAGTTTCTGAATATAAACATGAAAATTGGATGAGTAAATCACTCAAGCTGCATCTGTTCAACAAACACCTCAGTTGTTTTTTTATTTTTGAAAATAATCTGTCTTTCTTTGAACAGCAGTTATAAAGACATGCTTGCTTGTTGTGGCTGCTTTGTCATGTTTACATTTTGACATGCTGCTATATCTGTGTTCATTGTGCTTGGGTGCATAAAATGGTTGAATTGTGGGGAATCTAAGCTTCCCAACTATGTCTAACATGTGTATATTGGTAAACATTTTAGCAGTGTAATTTTCATGCATTCTGAGTTATTAAAGTGCTTTAAAACGGGTCACCGTTGACTCGGTGGGTTTTAAGAGGATAAACTATAGAAAGAGGGAGCATTGAAGCTCCTCGATGCAGCCAACACAGGTTTGAGTCCCAGCTAGTTGACTGGAAATGAACTGATGCGTCATCCGTTTGTTGGCGGGATTGTTAGTTCGTTTAGAAGCCATACCTTGAGATCATGTGATACATTGCTGCTCCCTCCTTGTGCAATCCGTTGTTGATTTTTTGATTCGTTATCAAATGTTTCCTTTGTTCAAACTGAGACTTGTGTGATATTTGTTATTGTGTAATTTCTGTCATGTAGAAAAAGCCAGATAGGCTCTAAGAATCAGGCCAAAAATATTGGCAGCACATAGCCGATCTGGTATCGGTTAGACTGATGTGAAAATAATCAGAATTGGCTTTAAAAAATTTAGTATAGTTTTACTTTTTTTTTTTAACCTATATGTCATTTGCTAGAATAAGACGCTTTTAAAGGCTCAGTGTATGGGGAGAGAAAAACGACAGAGCCTGTCGTCAGGCCTGTCATCGACCCCGCCCTTAAACCGGACAAACAGGACGCCACACCAGTTGAGAAATCCCATTCTCTTGTCACATGGCTTCAAATAATATGATTATTTATCAAACAGGAAAGATTTTGAGATTTGTAAAGCAGTTCGAGACAGAAAAGGCAGCAAGGATGAAAAGTCAGAAGATTTTTATTGTAATTGACGAAAATCATTTAACATAGAATAATTGGATGCAGTAAAGGTGTTTTCCTCCATGTTGAAGTTAGACACTGCAGTTTGTGGCAAACTCTGCTCTAATTTATGATCAGTCAGTGAAACCCTCATCAATTGGTCAACAGCAACAAAAGTTTAAGTTTTTTTTTCACTTTCGTGTGTGCAGGTCTACTTCTAAGTGCTTAAAATTTTCACATGCATGAAATTTACCAGGCTTGTTCATATAATGGCCTCACATAATGGCCTTAAATAAGAATAAAGCAAGAGCTGAAACAACTGAAAGGCCACCTGACCATTTACAAAAAGCAAACATTGGTATGTTTCCTTTGAATTTCCTAACCAAAGAGAGTCTGAATGGATAAACTGTAGCTATATTAAGTTATGCCTTTGAAGTAAATGTGATTATTAACCAGAATATTCTCCTAGGTTGGTTTAGCAGTCCTGTGCGTTTTAGACCTTGAATTTAACCTTAAAAAACGTTATTAAGGGGTATTTGTTTTAAAGCAAGCAGTCCAAATCGGTTCCTCATTCAGACAATTTTGGGGTTTTAGCTCAGAGGTTTTTGTTATTGTGTTAGTTCTGCATTAAAGAACATGTTGGTGTAATTAAAGCGTGAACACAAACCACCTCAGCTCTGTTGCACCACCTCCTTAACGCTTCGTTGACATTTTGTGGTGTCTTAATGCTGTGTCACCTCTGTCAACAAGGAGCTGTTGGTAGACTGGCCATTTGCTCAACCCCAGTTAACAATGAGTGCTTGTCTCATTGGAGAGAACCAAGCCACTCTGTGCTGGATGCTTTGCATACTACAAACATCAGGCCTTCTTTATGCATGTCAGAGCAGCTCTTTGTGGCGTCCTGGTTGGACCAGTAAAGCCACTGTTTTTACATTACAGTTTTTTTTGCTCTTATATAGCAGAATTATTCAAAGCAAGGGTCTGTATAGCCAGAGTTGGATCCACTTACTGGGCGGCCGGCACTGGGAAATGTGAGGCTGGAACTAGTAAATGACACCGAGAGAACCTTCCTACGAGAGGCTGGTGACGACTTCCTCTGCTGAAAAAGCAGAGATGGGCTGGCCTCAGCCTTTCACGGGCTGTCTTTATGCTTTCACGGGCTGTCTATGCTTTCACGGGCTGACGTTAGCCTTGCACGGGCTGGTGTTAGCCTTGCACGGGCTGGTGTTAGCCTTGCACGGGCTGACGTTAGCCTTGCACGGGCTGACGTTAGCCTTGCATGGGCTGACGTTAGCCATGCACGGGCTGACGTTAGCCATGCACGGGCTGACGTTAGCCTTGCACGGGCTGACGTTAGCCATGCACGGGCTGACATTAGCCTTTGACGGGCTGTCTTTATGCTTTCATCGGCTGGTGTTAGCCTTGCACGGGCTGACGTTAGCCTTGCACGGGCTGGTGTTAGCCTTGCACGGGCTGACGTTAGCCTTGCACGGGCTGACGTTAGCCATACAAGGGCTGACGTTAGCCATGCACGTGCTGGCATTAGCCTTGCACGGGCTGACGTTAGCCTTGCACGGGCTGACGTTAGCCTTGCACGGGATGACGTTAGCCATACAAGGGCTGACGTTAGCCATGCACGTGCTGGCATTAGCCTTGTGCGGGCTACCGTTAGCCTTGCGCGGGCTGGCATTGGCCTTGCACAGGGTCGGTGTTAGCCTTGTACTGGGTTGGCGTTAGCCTTGCACGTGGTTGGCGTTAGCTTTTCACGGGGTTGGTGTTAGCCTTTCACAAGGTTCGTGTTAGCCTTTCACGGGATTGGCGTTAGCCTTTTACAGGGCTGCTGTTAGCCTTGCATGGGGCTGCCGTTAGCCTTGGATTTTATGCCCTATATGCTCTTTTATGCCCTTGCATATTATGCCCTATATAGGCTACCATAAGGTTAAAATGAAAGGCAAAAATAAAACTCAAAAAGATGATATTTTTGTATGAATACAAAATTGAAATAGTTTGCACCAGAAAGTAGTGTAGGATCCTATTTCCTGGAAAGATCGGGTACAGAAGAGTGATAAAACATAAAGGATTTAAATGCAATTATTTTCTCGGAAGATAAATTATTAAAGGAGAAGTTCGGTTTTTTACACTTTAAGCCCATTTTCTGTAGTGTCCAGGATGAAATCGAATGATCGACACCAAAAGTTTGACAATGGGCCTGTCTCTGCTTTTTGGCTCATGCAGAATCCCCCCCTGGCTGCTTTAGAATGGCTAGCATAGAGCATGTCCGATAATGTCCTTAAAACAACCTTAAACGTTCTTTTTTTAAAATATGCTACTCACCGGGTCGTCAGCGCTGTTCAATGACGTTCCAAAAATAGTTTCGTGAAGAAAAAACGTTCCTGTAGTGTTTTATTTAGCATTTTGTAAATCCCATTGAGTTCTGTAGGAATAGTCAATATTCCGCTGCCACCGGAAACGGAAATGGGGCCTGTTTACACAGTTGTAGTCTTTTCGCTTCACACTGTGTACTGCGACGTCGAGGTGCTAACGTCTCTGTTAAACATTTTAAAAAACTCTGAAAATGGAATACGAAAGGTGGATTCTTGATTCTCGACGTCGGAGTACACAGAGTGAAGCGAAAAGACTACAACTGTGTAAACAGGCCCCATTTCCGTTTCCGGTGGCAGCGGAATATTGACTATTCCTACAGAACTCAATGGGATTTACAAAATGCTAAATAAAACACTACAGGAACGTTTTTTCTTCACGAAACTTTTTTTGGAACGTCATTGAACAGCGCTGACGACCCGGTGAGTAGCATATTTTAAAAAAAGAACGTTTAAGGTTGTTTTAAGGACATTATCGGACATGCTCTATGGAAGCCATTCTAAAGCAGCCAGGGGGTGATTCTAAATGAGCCAAAAAGCAGAGACAGGAGCAATTGTCAAACTTTTGGTGTCGATCATTCGATTTCATCCTGGACACTACAGAAAATGGGCTTAAAGTGTAAAAAACCGAACTTCTCCTTTAACCTTTTATACAATGTAGTTTAGTACACTTACTAGTTTTAGGGAAAGAAAACAAATTCCATTTAGGTTTTCTTTCTAAAGTAAAATTGTGGACAACACAGATTAGGGACGGAACGGTTTTTGAAAACCGTCCGAATCGTTCGGTTTGACTGTCTCGGTTCGGTTCGCGTGTGTTTCGTTCGGTTCATGCGCTGCTCCTTTTTCTCATAGGTGAAGCGTTTACACTCCAGAGCAGAAGGTGGCGGTACTGCGACCAAAGCCAACCACCAGTAATAAACAAGAAGAAGAAGCGAAGCAGCGTAGCCGGGTGTAGCAGAAAAAAACCAGTTGTTATGGAGAATTGTGTGGGTATGGCGAGTGGGAAAGAACTGGAGTTGGAAGACGCGCCAGCAGCACTTTATAGGTCTGCTGTATGGGACCACTTTGCATTTAGAGTGACCTACGATGACGGCGGAAAGAAAGTTGTGGATAAAAACAGTGTGCAAGCATTGTGCAACACGTTTTGTTTATGCTAACAGCAACATGACCAACATGTCAGGCTAACCCTGAAATCCCACATACTCCGTCAGCGCTCCGCTCCGTCCCGCTGTGCTCCAGACGGGCTGCTCAAAGCAAAGCCTACAGCCTCCGCTGTGGCTCCTGTCCGATCTGAATTCCTTGGAGATCGTAGAGTACATGTGATGATTAAATTCAAAGCAGCAAAACATACGGAAATGATCCAGGGTTTCCGCGGATCATTAAAAATAATTACAATCCATTAATTTTTTTGGATTTTTTTCATTAATTTCATAAATTTTTATTTTTTCATTAATTTTTATTATTTTTTTTATTTTTCGGTGTAACACTAAACATATACCGAACCGAAAACCGTGACCACGAAACCGTGAACCAAACCGTGGATTTTGTGAACCCTTCCACCCCTAACACAGATGTATATATGGTTGCATATGCTAAGGTGAGCAGATTTCTGCAATCTAATCTGGGGACATTTCCAGCTCATAGAGAAAAATAAATACATTGTTTTCATCCATTTTTATATATTTATTAATATTTAAACAAAAATTGCTTCAAAGGTGTGAGATTTAGGAATGTGCCTCTTCCATTTACTAAGGTAAATAATATTAATCAATCAATAGTGGTTATTAGTGCCATCTTCTTCTTTTGTGAGCAAACCAACATCGTGTTCAGGGACAGGCCAGTTTGCATCAGTAAAGAGTCTGTGGGAATTTCCCTCTGTGTCCTTTCCAAAAAAACAAAATGAAAGATTTTTAAATATATGCAAATTTAAAAACATGTTTTTTTTTCTACATACTGATAACTGTAACATGAAATGGCCTCCAGTTGTTTAAACCGTATCCTGGGCAGCTGCAGTGCATTGAGTTGCCTCCAGCAGCCTGGATTATATTCTGTGTCACAAAAAACTTAGGTAAGATTTTTATATTCAGATAAATCACAACAATTAAAAGACATCTATAAATCTGGATCATTCTCATGAGCAGCTTGAAGCAGCCACATCCAAAATCCATGTTTGGTCATTATACGTACAGATGATTGAAAAATAAGCTCTCAGGGCATAAAAATAATGTGTCCTTTAATAAAGTTACAGTGAAACCTAACAGGAATATGTTTTCCTCAATCCTAAACCTATTTCTATTCATGTGTGCATAGATGCAGCTTTGCTTTTTGTTTTAAATAAGCTGTTATCATTTTTGATAGGATGTAAATATAAAGATTATATAATCCTAGTTATCCCTGTTACAAAAATCCACAACAAAAAGAAAATATTTGGGCAGAAACTGTGCATATGCTGGATGAATGGATTTTTAATGTCATATTAAATTAAGCCTTCATTTCTGCATGTTTTGCAGAATGAATTTAATAATACTGCGCCAGCCGGCTGTGATAACGAACTTCGTCTGTTTTAAAACTGGTGCGCTCTGCTCCTCATCTATACCTTAACATCTGTGTCTGTGCACAGCATGCTCTCTTTCTACCGAATAACAGTTTATATGCAACATTTTCCCCCTCATTCATGAAATGGTCAAATCTGGGATATTTCTGGGGACAGCTTTAGCCGGGGACAGGTGGTCGAAAACGGGGACTGTCGCCGGAAATCGGTCTGGTCACCCTAGCATATGCAGAAATGGGCTGATGGTAGGAATCATGCTAATGGTACGGATTGGGTTGTGCAGTTAGCGTCAGCCTTGGATAGGCTGGGAGGAGTGGCATAGCTTTGGCATTTTTAAGCTCTAGTTTAAAAACTACTATACCTAGACTCTTCAAACTTTGGTTATATTATGATAGAGCAGGGATGGGCAATTCCAGTTCCTGAGGGCTGGTATCCTGCAACCTTTAGATGTGCCTTTAGTTCAACACACCTGAATCAAGTGATTAGATGATTAAGAGGATTCTGGAGGAACCGACAGCACACTGAGGAGATAATTCAGCCATTTGATTCAGCTGTGTTGGACCAAGGATGGATGTAAATGTTGCAACCTAACACCTCCAGAAAACTCTTAACTTAGCATTTTTAGCTAACCACTACACGTAACTAGTCCAAGCTCATCCTTTTTCCCTTTTTAGATTCACATGACCCTGTTTATGCGTTATAATTGAATATTGTTAATGACATTGCCCAGCTGAATATACTCTCATCTGCTGCAGCTTCAAATGTCATAAAGAACATTTAATCTGATGTGAAACGACCATCTGTGAATCTGTGTTTAAATACTCTGTGGCTAAAGGACCAACACAAAGACACTGAACTGAAATTATATTATAGAACTGAAAGTAAGAAGAAGCCTGACTGAATTTTCAGTACAACAAAACACATTTTCAAACCAATAAGTTAAGTTTCAATTTATAAAAATAATGTTCAAGCTAATATGTTTAATTTCAAACCCCATGAGTACAGATTGCGTCTCAGAAACCAATGTTTAGTTTCTACTTGGTAGCATCCAGCTACATAGAACGGATCAGAGGCAAATGCAGCTATCTACTGATGCTAACAGGAAGCTATAAAACAAAGGATTTATTCCACTACAATGAATTTGTTAAAACAGTCACTGTTTAAATCTACCAGTAGATTAAGGCCCCGTCCACACAAAGTCAAAACGAACACGAAACGCTGATATTTTCCAGAACGTTTGTCATAAAGACGGAGACGTAAAATAAATGTGATCGTCCACACGAATGCATGAAAACGCTGCAAAATGTATGCCAGGCCTGTAAGTGGCGCTGTGGTGCCAAAGCAAAAATAGGCGACGAAATGTTGGGCATGCGCACTAACATTTATACATGGTTGCCCTGCGGGTCCATTTTCGTGGTTCAGTCAAATTCAGGTGCTGAACTATGTCGTCTATATTGCTCTGTTCTTCCTGGAGATATTCCAGAAGAAGAAGATTCTGTTGTAAGCCCGACAGCAGGGTGAGTAGCATGAGCAGCAACCTTTCAACACAGTACGGCGCCATTGTTGTTGTGATACTGTGTCGCGCATGCGTGTTTAGAGGCGACGCTATGACGCATGCGTGTAAGAAAAAAAATGCGGTTAGAGCTTAAAGATGGAAACGCGAAAACGGCGTTTCAAAATCTTCCCACTCTGAAGGCTGAATAAAAAAAAGATCGTTTACAGACCCCCGAAACGCCGGCTTCGTATGGATGAGAGGCTGGTTTGGTGAAAAATTTGTGCGTTTAGGCCAGGGTTTGACTTCGTGTGGACGGGGCCTCAGATTGGGCTCATTTTTAAGCAGAAGTTCTTTAGAACAATATGGAGCAATGCTGTCAAAGTAGCTGAGTAATGCTATTTTGTATTCAACATGGGGAGTAAAAAGATTTAAAGATATAGGTGATGTGTTCATGTCTCCTTTGCTTCATCAGGATCTTGCACTGCAAAAACGATCTAGAAATAAATAAAACTTTCTTAAATTAAGTGTATTTACCCTTAATTTGAGTAGGTTAATGAAATAATTTGCCAATGGAATTAATATTTTTAATCTTGAAATAAGATATTTAGATAATAAGCAGTTGAAATAAGACAATGTATTGTGTTTTCTTATTTTAAAAGTTAATTGTCTTGTTCCATTGGCAAGATGTCTATTTTACCTCCTCAATTCAAGAACAAATGCACTCATTTTAAGAAAAAATTACTCATTTAGATTTTGCTTTTCTGATGAAGATTTGTGAAGAATTTTAGTCACTGGCGTCGATTCTTGAGATCAATCAATCAATTTCTTTATTGGCAACTACAATTTACATTGTAATTGAGATTTCAGTTACAGTACAAACCGTTCATCAGGGAAAGGTTTACTGAGGCCATGCGTGCCGCAGGACGCTGCCTTTGGCGCGTTCTTGCGGTTGCCAAGGGCTCCAACCTGGAGGCGGTTCCCTATAGCATGAGCATCGTAAAAGGAGAGTAGGGGACTGGAAATGAAACAGGAGGTCTTACTAAGTTGTTTGAGGTGTAAGATGAGGTCACTAGAATCTGTGACTTTAGAGAAGAGGAGCAGCAGAAGGCCAGCTGCAACATTTAACGAAAAATAAACAAACTGGAGGAAATGATCCCCACTGACTGTCACAAAGAAATATTCCAGCAAACACATACTCCCTTAACTTTCTCTTTATAGCACATTAGCCCTTTCACACCTAGATTAGCTTCAGACTGAACATCAAACGTGATGAAATGGGCTTCATGTTATTTAAGGCTCTGATCTTTCTAGCCTTTTTCATTAGCCTGATCTTATCTGTGATAAAATGCCTCCTCTGGTTGCATAAAGCCATTAGAAAATGTGGTCATTAGAGGGATGCATCCAACCAGCTTCTATGTTTCTCCAAACATGATTGATTGATATAATGGAGCCTTTAACGACCATGAGAGATCGTTCCGCACCATTAAACTAACCATGGTGGCTGCATGCTGTCACCAGCCTGCAGCATCAGCGGGCTCAGAGGGTCAGATTAGAGTCATCTTCTATCAGAAAATCAGGGCTCTTTATTATCACGAGGAAAACGTCACAAAATGTTGCAGGAAAACAGTTGAGAGTTCCTCTGAGGGTTGGGATGCAAGTTTCTGGCAAAAACGCTTTAAAGTGTGTTTAATACTGACCCACATTACTAAGGGTATCAAAAGCAGCTCTAACGACCGTGGTGTACTGTTCATGATTGGCCTGCAAACGGGCCTGAACATAACCTCACAAAGAATCTGTAGGACGGTCAAGAAGAAGAGGAGATACCAAAACCAACAACAGAGGTGACTCCAAAGCTTCTTTTGGACGTCATCAGAACCACAGGCTGATCCTTCGCTGCATTGAACTGGGAGCCCAGACCCAGAACAATGCTGACGTTCCTGTTAAAAAGATCATTTTAATGATCTGATCTAATATTCTATGTTTCTTGGATACTGAAGTTTCTGTCATCATCTTTACTTTTAAATCACTAGAACTACATGAAATAAAGGCCTGAAATATTCTACTCTCTATACCTTATCTATAGAGGAAACAAGTTTTTCTTTCCTGCTAGAGCGACAATAAATACATACTTTTAAAAAACATAATAGAAAAAAAAATCCAACCCTTTTTTCAAGTATTCTATTTTTTTAGCTGTATTAGTTCAATTCAATTAGGTTTATTTCTATAGCGCCAATTCACTACATGTCATCTCAAGGCACTTTACAGTTCAACCAGATCACCATTATGGAGTTAAGATTGGGGATGACAGTTGGCTCCCTACCCTAGGTAAGGGTGAGGGAAGGGTCATAAGAGATTCATGCCATGTTTATCTGGCTAAAATTTATGTCCTTGATGAATTGAAGTGTTTTTTCTTAGGAATAACCAAATATTGAAGTGTGAGAAAGTTCTTTATGTAGGGGTGGGATAGTTCCAAGGGAGAGTGTGTCTATTGGGGGTTGCTGTAAAAATCTATGTACTGAGCTTAGCCCAGTCAGGGCTCTATCTCTCTGTTTGAGGATGTTAAATAAATTTTAACATTCTCTTGGAATAGTCTCAGCTTTCTCCTAAACTCCACAGTGTAATGATAGACGATGTTTCTCAAACAGAGAACAGATTAAACAGAAGTGGCGTGTTTCTATCAGCAGACTATGAGATTTCCAAGAAATATTGGAGTTTCAGTCTTAGAAACTGAAAGAAACGATGCTAATATTGTAAACAGGTGTTATATAAATAATCTAAATCTTAATATGTTAGGTTATCTCTACCCAAAGAGAGTTACTAAATGAAACCTTGTGTGAGTTTTTACTGTCTATCCATAGCATTGCTTCTAAATCTCCCTCTGCGTCTAACAGGAGAGTGAGGATTTGGAAGTCTGCTGATAAAACTCTGGGGTCATTGCTGCTGTGACTCCTGCTGTGTATTTTAGGAGGAAGTGAAAGCAGCCAGACCGCAGGCAAACCACCATTTCACTTTCTGTGGAAGCCAATACTCTCTCTTACTGGGAAGTGAACCATTGAAGCTTTAGATTATAGACAAATCATGCTTTAGGATTCTGATTTCTGAAAGGCAGGTGGACGGTATTTTCTCTGCTTTCCGCGGTGTAAATCGGCCGGTTTTGGGTTCTTCTGTGATATTTGAGGATTGGATGGACAAAGAAAAATCTAAATCTGGGTTAGTGGCCCTGAATTTTACAGCAACCTGTTTGAGGTTGTATTGAATTTCCTCTTTCTGTTTATCTACCAAAAAAAAAAAAAAAATTATTTTCAGGTCTGAATGTGGACAGAGTGGCATATGTGGTTTATCAGCCGTTACTAGGTGAGAGAAAAGTGAGATTAAAGGGAAAAAACTGGCTGTAAATCACCCATGCATAGATTAGCATAGCTTCTAACAGTGTCCTCAAAGTCCCTGGAAATCTTGGGCTTTTGACCAGTTTCTCTCTTCCTCTTGTGATCCTTCTCTTCCTCTTTTACCTCCTCATCTCAGATTGCATCATATGCAGCTCTAATCCAGACATCCCAGATTAGTAGTGAAGCAAGGGTTTCATTTCCAAATACATTGCCGTATAACCTGCGGATGTTTGCAGCTGACCTCGCTCATGAATGAAGAGGATGACTGAGGCATTTTTACTGGAAACTGACCCAGAAACCTGAACATTGGGAAATGCAGTGGAGTTAGAAACAATAATGGCAACAGGAAATAATCCTGGATTGCACAGAGCCGTTCATAGCAGCCGTGTCAGAGATATGGAAAAGATCAACTCATTTATTGGTTTGCAATAATCTCACACTTAAATATAAAGACAAACAATCTTATAAATTTTTTTTTTTGTTATAATATTTTTGACATAAACTTGTCCAGGACATCCATTAGCTTGAAGATTCATGGCTAACTATTCACGGCTTGGAAGAAAACAGTACAGGCGGGGTTTCCTGAAAAGTAGCCAATCACAGGCAGTGTACTTTCTCACATTGGTTTCACCCTCAAAGTGACAAAAGTTTACTTAAGTGCACAGAAAAGGGTTCAAATGTGTGTAGGAGAGATGCTACAGGAGCATAATAATCCAGAGAATAATCCATGCAGAGAGGGAGCATGGAATGATGGTGGTGATATATGGGGGGGCTTAATGGTATTAAATCTGCACATAGTGTTATAAATCCACATGGAGAGTAGTTTATCGAATAAAACTCCTCGTATGGGTATTTATCACCTGTGTACATTTTTTGGCAGAAAGCCACCAGGTTTATTTCTAAACATACTGGGGTTTTATTTGTTGTTAAAGTTCTCAAGGATTTTGGACAATAAACAGACCCACAGTATAACAAACTGTTAGCACTGGGAACTTTCCCATTCATGATTTCATTTTAGTTCAATCCCTGCAAAGCACATAGATCCGGTTCAGGCAAACTCTGAATGTTTTGGTTTGTGATGCTAGGAAAGCACAGACTTTTTTTTTTATAACTGGTTTGCAATGCTGGGTTGGTCCATTTTCAGGTTCTGTGGGTCACTAACCTGTAAATTTTGTTGTGCTTCTGGTCCAACTCCTCGGTTTGCAGTCAGTTCCTCCAGAGTCTTCTTAATGATCAAATTACTCGGTGTGTTAAACCAAAAGCACCACTAAAAGTTGCAGGATATTGGCCCTCAGGAACTGGAATTGCCCACCCTGGTCTAATGGTTAAACTGGGGAAACTAATTTATTCGCCGACCTGCACACTCCGTTTCTTTAAATACTGGAAAAAATCTAAATCTAAATAAGTCATTTTTTCTTAAAATATGTGCATTTGTTCTTAAATTGAGGAGGTAAAAGAGACATTTTGCCAATGAAACAAGACAATTTACACTTAAATTTAGAAAAGACAATTGCTTTGTCTTATTTTAAGTGTATATTATCTAATTATCTTATTTTAAGAGTAGAAATACTCATTCCATTGGCAAACTAGCTCATTTACCGACTCAAATTAAGGGTAAATACACTTAATTTAAGAAAGTTCTTACTTATTTCTAGATTGTTTTCCCAGTGAATGTGAACAGTACATTTAGCAGTATTCTGCTGGCTGTCACACTAATTATCTCGTGTTACCTCTAAAACTACCTTTACCTGTCTCTCCAGGTGAGCCCTGGGCTCCAGACTAAGTGTTAGTCATGTTGCGGCAGTCCGAGCCAACCTCCAGCACCCTGCACCTGGTAGCCAGTGACATGAGCAACATCATGGAGCAACTGGACTCTAAAGACCTCGACGTCGGTGACTGCGAGTTCAAAGCGGCGACTCCTCGTACCTACCTTTGCTACTTCAATCGTTTCTTCAGCTTTGATATTCGCTGTCAGGTTTTGTTAACAGTCTGTGTTTTTCCTTGCAGGGGATCGGTTTCCCTTCACAGCCATTTACAAGACGGTGGGTTTTAAGGAGCCCGAGGCCAATGTCTTCCTGTCTTCTCCCATCACTGCCAAAATCTTGGAAGCAGAACGATATACAGCGAATCAGGGAAGAGTTGGCAGCAACATGCAGAGGAGCGTCAATAAGGTGCTTGAATGTTGTTTTTTCACTTTATGCTTCCTAACTGTGAGTTGCAGTGAGTAACTTAGCATCCTTTTAATCCTCTTAATGATCAGGAGGATCTTATTCTGGCATCTCCACATGTCCTCAACAGTAGTAAACAAACCAACTATTATTTATAACCAGCAGCTGGAGATGACTGATACTTGGATAGAAAATATTCCATGATAAAAATAATTTGTCTGAAACTAATTAATTGATAGGAATCTGTGCAAAATGCTGACAATCTACTTTATACGTCAATTTCTGTCAAAACGTTAAGAGTTTCACTTTAGAAATAAATAATTTTTGATTTAACATGAAGCGATAAAGAAACGAGACGCTGTCATGGTCTTTTATTTAACCTTGTGTGAAACGACTACCAGTTTTGGACAAAGAAAAATAAAGCTTAAATGTATTGTGGAGGATTTTTTTTTTTTTTTCTTAAAGACCCGCCATCTCCACTGTAAAAAAAAAATGTACATGCACAACCCTGTGCCCTCTCCTGATAGGGAATGCCTAGTAAATGCATATGAGAGCATGCATGAGCCCATTTCTACTCATGCATGCTCTGTTTAAAAGTTGCTGTTTGATTCGCTCTTACAAGCTTACTGTGTCCAAACCTCAACCCTAACCCTTAAATCCATCAATCATTATATAGAGCAGGGACTATATGTGGACTTTATTGCAAACACAGTTAACTGATCGTTTGTACGGATGATTCACTTCCCGGTTTAGGCTGGTTTATGCTCTGAAACCAGGTCGTCTGCGTCTGTGTCACAGTTAACGCAGATACCTGCGACACGCTGACTGCGACACATTGCTGCAGGAGTATAACCAGCCCTTTAGTCCAAAGCACGGTGCCTGCGCCATCTTTATTATTACTGCTGTCGAGTAGTGACAGCCTATAGCGACAGCAAATCCCATAATGCTTTGCAAGAAGAGCACTCCGCGCAAGGCATTCTGGGATATATCTGCCTCTTCTAAAGCCTTTCTGTTCTTCTCATTATCTTAGACACTTTTTCTCTTATGACACTTTTCAAAGAACATTTTCAAAGAACTGCGGGGAGAAAAGCGAACTTCAATGACTGTCGGAAACCGTAGATTAGCACAGATATACGCCTGAAAGTGCGCAGGTGGATAAAAATAGCTAACGGGACGAGCACGTCGGACAGCATTACGTAAAGATATCACCAGAATGATTAACGACTAAGAGGACCACTTATTGAGATGATCCACCCGGAAATAAAAGATCATCCTCTATACCTTTAAGAAATGCTTAGAAGCGGTCCAGTCTGCCATATTGATCTTCCCTGTAGCTGTTGGACTGTAATTACCTCTTTAGATGTGGCTTAATTTAACAGAGGTTTGCTTAAACACTGAAAAGCACTGTGTGTGCTAATGCTTTAAGGGCTTATAAGAAGTATATATTAAAATAAGATAATTAGATATTATGCATTTTAAATAAAGACACCTGTTGTTTTTTTGTTATGTTAAATGCAAATTGTCTTATTCCACCGACAAAGTCTCTCATTTCCCTCCTCAATTCAAGAAGAAATCACTTATTTTAAGAAAACCTTTTTTTTTTGCTATGTATACCAACTTATTAATGATATGGTGGACTGTGTTTCACTGCTGCATCTTATTAGCAGGTGCACCTTAAACCTCACCACTGTATGATGTGTTACATTGATGCTGGCATTAAATATCAAAGCTTTACTAAACTAATTTTCTATATATTCAATGTGCTAATTATTGTTTAATATTATTTTGTTCAATTGTTGGTTTCCAGCTACATTTAAGTGTATTTCCTATATTTTACATTGGGAATAAGTTTATATCCATTTCTTCTATAGAGCTTAGGACAAAATATTTTTAAAATGTTTTGTGTCAAAACGCCTTTTAAAAAAGATTACTGCATCAGAGTTTTCTTTGTTGGGTTCGTGAACAAATCAAAATGTTAGTTTCCTTTCTTCTAAATTCGGTCAAATTTCGTTTTTTCTTTAATATCCTTTCCTATATAAGTCACCTTTGATTTTACTATATATATTCAAGCTAAAACACAAATTCTGCAGATTATTCAAAAATCATTAAAAACATTTAGACTGCAGACATGTCAAGTTTTTCCAGTTTTATAATTTTCCTGGGAGTTTAGCTTCCAAAGAAGTTTGTGAATTAGATTAAAAAATGCTGTGTTGACTGTAGGCCGTCTTGTTGACAGGCGTCGGCAGCTTTGTATACGATCGAGCTGAAGCACGGGGAGTTTACGTGGTATGTGAAGAAGAAAGAGAAACACTTTCATGACCTTCACAAAGACCTGAAGTTATACAAGAGGCTCACAAGGCTTCATCTATCCCGAGGGTAAAACTTTGGTTTTAGTCTTTCATTCTACTTCTTAAACTTTTAACCAGAAACTTTCTGACTGATGTAAAGATCCGTCTTTTTACAGAAACACAATAAAAAGAAGAAGTACAATGCCAAATACGGAGATGGCAGAGATACCAGAGTTCCCCCAGGGAGAAGGGACGAGCCAAAGGGGAGACTACGTTTCCAGTCTGAGGGTTTGTCTCCCAGCTCTATTTCATTCAATTTACTTTCATGTTGACCTTTATTTATTGATGTTTTGTGGGTTTTGTTTCAGACAAAACTTGAAGATTACTTGAATAGCCTGCTGAAGGTGCCGATGTACAGGAGCTGCCACGACATGGTAAGGCCAGCAGCGTCGCTCAGAGCTTTAACCAAGCATTTCAGTGATGATCTTATCCTGCTAGTTAAAAACTCTGTAACATTTCAGTTTGTTCTTTGGTTTTCCATCTTGAAATGTTTCGGTGTATGTTTTAGACATTGACTTCAATGACTCTTATCAGGCTAGAGATATGTAGTGTTCATCTTTTAGAACTGTCTCCTGCTAAAAGCGTAAACCAGGGATCTTCAAAGTTTTCCAGGCCAAGGACCCCCAAACTGATGGCGAGATGGAACGCGGACCCCCTAATTATATATATTGTATGAAACTGTGTTATATAGAAACTGGTCCTATAGTCGCTCCATTACATATGGATTAATGTAATGAAAGTAATTTCTCCCTGGGATTATTAAAGTATTTCTGATTCCTGGTTGATGGGACAGGTGTTGTGAAGGAAACGGTGTCCACCTTGAAAGAGCTCCTGTGTGTCGCTGAATGTGAGCATTGATGACTGAAAGACATCTTCTGCCTCCATTTATCTGTTTACTACAGTGTGTTGAATTCATGTTAATGTGGATTTAAAGACATTTCAATTAGTAGAAAAAATTTCAGGGACGAATATAAAAACCTTCGCGACCCCCATGCAGTACCTCCGTGGACCCCCTAGGGGGTTGCGGACCCCCTGTTGAAGACCCCCGGCATAAACTATAAAACTATGGGAGGCAATGGTGACGTTGGATGCAGGAGTTTGCCCTGCAACTGAAGGGTTGTCGGTTCAAACCCCAACTCCGCCTTTCATTATCATTGTGCCTTTGGGCAAAACACTTCCCCCAATTTTACTGATGGTGGTCAGAGGGTCCGGTGGTGCCTGGGTGTTTGGCAGCCTAGCTTCTCTCAGTGAGCCCCAGGGCAGCTGTGGCCACACTGTAGCTTGCCCCCATCAGTGTGTCAGTGAATGGCTGAATGACTGAATAAAGTGCTGTAGAGTCCCCTGACTTAAAAGTACAGGCCGTTTACTAATTAGCTTTCCTTAAGTGGAAGGCTTCTGATTTCAGCTTTTATTCTAGACTGAAATGACCTTTTCTTTTCTTCCTTTCAGATGGAGTTCATAGCTGCCAGCCAGCTTTCCTTCATTCATGATTTAGGACCAAAAGGCTTGTAAGTCCATTTAATTAACAGACATAAACATTTGAAAGCGACGATCTTTGCGTCTTTTATGCAGAGTTTTCAATAGGCTAACATCTGCTTTTACCGAATCAGAATCTTAACTGTTTGTTTACTTGTTGTCTATTTGCTTGCTGATGCTTTCAGGGAAGGAATGGTGCTAAAGCGTTCTGGCGGCCATCGTATTCCTGGGTTGAACTGCTGTGGTCGAAGTAGATTATGCTACCGCTGGTCCAAACGGTACGCCTAAACACACACAGATCCTCTTTCTCTCTTAGAAGAGTGCGAGGTGTGATGTACAGCTGTTGTGCAGCTTTAATATATTTATTTCCCGCCCCTACAGGAGCAAAGTTTATCTTGAAGAATTTGGGATCTGATCAAATTAGCGTTTCCCTCATTTAGAGCAATTGTAATGTTTTCAAACTAATTCACAATGCAAATCCATGAGCTGTATAAACATTTATTTAGCCAGATAATGTTTTATTAGATGATTTGCTTAATCAGGAACCGTTAACCTTTAGTTAACTGATAACTTTACTTTCTTTGAGTGCGCTAGCTGCTAGCTGTCCCATAAAGTTACTTTTGGTAATCAAAATGTAATGAGAATGAGAGAAAATGAACATTAACCTTATATCAGTGTTTTTATCCCTTGATTAAAATCTTATTTTAGCTTTATAGACAGAAGGTCAGACATGTTTGCATATCGTACCATGAGGTCCATCTTGTTGGCTTGATTGACTTTATTGATCTCACAGTGGAGAAATGTACTTGTTCCATCAGCTCAAATAGTCAAAGGAGAAGAATAATGTGCCAAAGGAAGAAAAAGGTGCATGGGACATATACAGTATATACAGTGCGTCCACACATGACCTCCTCCCTGATGTCATACCCTCTCCTGGATGGTGGAGCTCCTCTCCTGGATGGTGGAGCTCCTCTCCTGGATGGTGGAGCTCCTCTTCAGGATGTTTAGGACCTCCTCCCTGATGTCATACCCTCTCCTGGATGGTGGAGCTCCTCTCCTGGATGGTGGAGCTCCTCTCCTGGATGGTGGAGCTCCTCTCCTGGATGGTGGAGCTCCTCTTCAGGATGTTTAGGACCTCCTCCCTGATGTCATACCCTCTCCTGGATGGTGGAGCTCCTCTCCTGGATGGTGGAGCTCCTCTCCTGGATGGTGGAGCTCCTCTTCTGGATGGTGGAGCTCCTCTTCTGGATGGTGGAGCTCCTCTTCTGGATGTTTAGGACCTCCTCCCTGATGTCATACCCTCTCCTGGATGGTGGAGCTCCTCTTCTGGATGGTGGAGCTCCTCTTCTGGATGGTGGAGCTCCTCTTCTGGATGGTGGAGCTCCTCTTCAGGATGTTTAGGACCTCCTCCCTGATGTCATACCCTCTCCTGGATGGTGGAGCTCCTCTCCTGGATGGTGGAGCTCCTCTTCTGGATGGTGGAGCTCCTCTTCTGGATGGTGGAGCTCCTCTTCTGGATGTTTAGGACCTCCTCCCTGATGTCATACCCTCTCCTGGATGGTGGAGCTCCTCTCCTGGATGGTGGAGCTCCTCTTCTGGATGTTTAGGACCTCCTCCCTGATGTCATATCCCATCCTGGATGGTGGAGCTCCCCTACTTGATATTTGTTATTTCTTCCTGGATTGTTTGGATCACCTCCTGGATGTTTGTGATCCCCTCATCCTCTCTTGCACCCAAATATTGGGTAAGAGGGCTGAAAAGCAATGGTTTATGGCCAAACTTTTGCTCAAAGACACAAACTTGGTTTCCCACTGAGGAGTCCTTGGGTTTCCCTCATAAGTTATAAGGTTCGGTCATTAAGAGTGTATTTAGAGACCCTTTTTTGGTACGATGTGATTTGCTTTCCTGTCAGATTTTTGCTGAAACTCTTATTCCTTTTTCATGAATTAAAACCTAAGGAAAATGTTTAATATGAATATCTCTATATGTGCTCAGGTGGCTGGTGGTGAAAGACTCTTTCCTGATGTACATGAAACCAGACTCCGGTGCCATTGCCTCTGTGATGCTTTTCGATAAAGAGTTCAACATCAAAATGGACTCCAAGTATACTGAAACCAAGCATGGCATCCGCATCGACAGCCTGTCCAGGTTTGTAAACGGCGCCTCTTAAAATAAACACCCATTGTGTTCACATCTTTGTCCTTGTTTGCCTTAAATTCAAACTGCGGGTGTTTTTTATCAGGTCCTTGGTGTTGAAGTGCTCTAGCTACAGACAAGCCCTCTGGTGGGGTAAGTCCATTGAAGAGTTTTCCCAAAAGTACGGCTCCGCCTTCCTCAAAGACCATCGCTTTGGATCCTTCGCCAGAGAGGAGGAGAACATCCTAGCAAAATGGTAACCATGGCAGTTACTGTAGCATTCACTGTTGCTGCAATGGCAATGTAAAAATGTAGGTTTTAACCCCTTTTAGTAAAATAATTTAGCGTTATAGTTAGCGAAGAACACATTTTGTAAGTGGAGATTTGAAAAAAACACATTTTGTAAGTTCAAAAATCAAGGAAACGATAAAAAAATCCTCAAAAAAGAAGTTTCTTCCCTTGTTTTAGGGAAGAAAGTGCTTCTTGTAAGTGTTGTGATAAAATATGATTTTAATCTAGCAATTTTAGGACTTTATTCTCTTGATATTATGAATTTATTCTCGTAATTTTATGATTATTCAGATGACTTTATTCTCGTAATATTACTATATTCTCGTAATATTGTGCCGTATTCTCGTAATTTTACGACTTTAGTCTCATAATTTTATGACTTAATTGTCGTAATGTTACGACTTTATTCTCGAAATAGAAAAACGCAAATCTCCAGCCATCGTAGCTTTGGGCTTCAAGGCAGGAGAATGTTATCTGTGAAAAGAGTGCAGTTTAAAAAAAATATAAAATCAATTTGAAAACAAAAATTATTTGAAATAACAAAATATGAGAAAAGAGCAGAATTACTCTTAAAACCTGTTTTTTTATTTAAACTTTTTCAGAGTTTCATTTTAAATGAGTTTTTTTTTTCAAACTCAATAGTCTTGTAGATTATAAAGTTTGTATTAAATCATTTGGGTTAGTGCTGTACTGCAATAGTATAAAAGTGAGTCTCAGGAAACACTTTTACTATGTGTAAAAAGAAAAATGTTTTTTTTTTTGGAAAAACCTATTCTTGATTTTAAATAATAGTGTTCTTTAGAATGAAGGTTTGGTTTGTCCGTGTGCTGTAAACTGATCCAGTTTGGAGAAGTCTAGACGACATCTGGTCCAGCTGGCAGAGTCCGTTTTCAGGTCTTAGTTTTCGCCATTTCTCAGCGAAGGCCCAGTTTTACGTTTGTGTCTGTAGGATGGTAGATTTGCATTTTTGTGAATCTATATCTGATGGTTTGTGTTTCTTACAGTCAGGGATGAAAGTTGCAGTTGGGTTTAATGGATGTGTCTTATCGGTGAGGATCCTCTCAGATGTGTATGTCTGGATGTTGTAACCCGACACAGAGAGAGGGAAAGTGACACTCAGCTGCTCATCACCATCTTGCCTGGTGGGCAACTCTATACTGTCTGTGTGACGGCCTGAGTGTGTCTCTAAAGGCCTAATATGTTCACACACTCCTGAGCCTGATTCAGTAGTACTCACTCTCTGGTATTAATATATATATTATTTTTCCAGTTTTACATCACTTAGGATCATTAAAATACCAATATTTAGAATTCTGGTCCATTTGAACTGCTGCATATTACAAACATTGTTGACAACACAACCCAAATAATTAGATCTATGGGACTTAGATCCGTCCTTGCTTTGTGTTTTACTCCACAACTTTGGCTTTATGGTCTTTAAGTTGTTTTGCAACTAATTTATAAATGCTTTCATAGTCCTTGTCCATTTAGGACCTCCTTGTGCCTGGGCTTTAAATTTTTTTCCCCCCTGATGGCATCTATTTAGTAAAGTCCCATGCTTCACCTTTGGGAGGCTGCTCTCAGCCTATCAGGCTTCCCCATTGTTCCAAGTATTGCTGCTCATTAAGACCAAATGCTTCAGCTGTTTTTGCTGCTTTTGTATGAAGTAAGTTTTCTTCCATTATTGTTGCAAGTTTATTACTTGTTTAGTTAAAGGAAATTTGAAAAAACTAATGAAAATTTGGAGAAAAAAAAACCCTATCCAGGAATGAAAATTTAGAAAACATTTTCATCAATTAAAGGAGAAGTTCGGTTTTTTACACTTTAAGCCCATTTTCTGTAGTGTCCAGGATGAAATCGAATGATCGACACCAAAAGTTTGACAATTGCTCCTGTCTCTGCTTTTTGGCTCATTTAGAATCACCCCCTGGCTGCTTTAGAATGGCTTCCATAGAGCATGTCCGATAATGTCCTTAAAACAACCTTAAACGTTCTTTTTTTTAAATATGCTACTCACCGGGTCGTCAGCGCTGTTCAATGACGTTCCAAAAAAAGTTTCGTAAAGAAAAACCGTTCCTGTAGTGTTTTATTTAGCATTTTGTAAATCCCATTGAGTTCTGTAGGAATAGTCAATATTCCGCTGCCACCGGAAACGGAAATGGGGCCTGTTTACACAGTTGTAGTCTTTTCGCTTCACTCTGTGTACTCCGACGTCGAGGTGCTAACGTCTCTGTTAAACACTTTAAAAAACTCTGAAAATGGAATACGAAAGGTGGATTCTTGATTCTCGACGTCGGAGTACACAGATTGAAGCGAAAAGACTAAAACTGTGTAAACAGGCCCCATTTCCGTTTCCGGTGGCAGCGGAATATTGACTATTCCTACAGAACTCCATGGGATTTACAAAATGCTAAATAAAACACTACAGGAACGTTTTTTCTTCACGAAACTTTTTTTGGAACGTCATTGAACAGCGCTGACGACCCGGTGAGTAGCATATTTTAAAAAAAGAACGTTTAAGGTTGTTTTAAGGACATTATCGGACATGCTCTATGGAAGCCATTCTAAAGCAGCCAGGGGTGGATTCTAAATGAGCC
Source organism: Cyprinodon tularosa (assembly GCF_016077235.1). Classification (NCBI taxonomy): domain Eukaryota; kingdom Metazoa; phylum Chordata; class Actinopteri; order Cyprinodontiformes; family Cyprinodontidae; genus Cyprinodon; species Cyprinodon tularosa. Next base: position 289,238 of record NW_024039267.1, on the reverse strand, counting down.
AAAAAGCAGAGACAGGAGCAATTGTCAAAATTTTGGTGTCGATCATTCGATTTCATCCTGGACACTACAGAAAATGGGCTTAAAGTGTTAAAAACCGAACTTCTCCTTTAAAGGTTTTTAAAGGAACTTTGCTGTGTACTTGGCATTTTTATCTGTTTTTTATGTATTTTTTCAGTAATTTTGCTATCTTATATTTCAAAATATACTTTTTTTCAAATGTAATTGAAAATATGTTTTTATATATATGATATATTATTTTCACATTTCTGTTCGTCTGATTCAGCGTTATGAGCATTTTTTTTTTTTTACATAAAAGTTTAATCACATTCTCTTCACTTGTGAGCGCAGGCTTCGCTCTGGAGTGAGGAGCAAGGAAGCATTTCTATATTTTCTGCTCGACATTAGCAACAATATTTTTATTGGTAGGCATTTGCAGCAGGGGAGAATGTTTGTTTGCTTTGGGCTTGTAGTGAAGAGCAATTTGTTTTTGAACATCAAAACTAAATAAGAAATACAAATTTTTGGAAAAAAAGATTTAAAAAATTGTGTTAAATGTTCAGAAAAAATAAATAAAGAAAATAACCTAAGAATAAATGAAATAATGACATGTTAGAAAACAGCAAAGTTACATTTCTGGATTTTGTTTTAACAATTCAGGTTACAAAATGTGTTTTTCTAAATTTCAGTTTTAAAAACATATTCTCTGCTTGCAACAATAATGGAACAAAATTGACTCCATACTTCAGGAGTAATGGCTTCTTCTTCTCTGAGCGGCCTTTCAGCCTCTGTGAGGAATGGTTCTAGTCTGCATAATGATCCAATATGACCAATTTTTCACAATGTTTTTGCTTTTGTTTGTTCGGAATTTCTTAATGTTGAGAACAAAGACTTTAATTTAGGCATGAAATGTTAAGAAGGTTGGAACGAAAATGGCTATCCTTTAAGTACTGAGGCAGAAACAGAAAAAGTAAGGTTGGTTTGAAATATCCTGAATTTGGAGCATTTTGCTACAAAAGTGGAAATAGACTAAATAAAATTATGGTAGAAAAAGTCTTGATGTGTGTGTTTTTAGAGGTTATATTCAAATATAGTGGTGTGCTTCTGTGTAATTTGAATTTTGTGAATTAATCAATCAGAAGTATACAGAGCCATGACATCATTAGCTGGAAATTGTAGCTTTATAAACTCCTATCTTGCCACTACAAAGTTTCTCTGATTTGCTCCCTGAGGCTCTCAGATCATTACCACCCATTCAGAGAAGTTTGTCTTTGTCCTCTGCAGGTATGTAAATGGTAAAACCTACATGGAGGACGTGGCTGACGCTCTGGAAGCGGCCAAAGAGGAAATCTTCATCACAGACTGGTGGTAAGCGTTTAACCACAGCTTCCTCCCTTCAGGCAGAGCGGCTGGCGGTCACCTCTACGGGAGGTTTTCTGCTCAGACGGATCACTTACAGCGTGACGCTGAACCCAGTCAGAGGTTCAAGCTATCGTTAACACTGGCGTACAATTATTACTAATGAGGAGTTTCTGCTGTGTCTGCATTTAAAAGATGCTACATCCTGTGATAAATGATGACAGAAAATTGCAGGAATTAGTTTCATTTAAAAAGATGCTGATATAAAAATGTTTCCTTTTAGAAGAACTTGCAAAGTTTGCTGTTTAAAAACAACTTTAGCAAACATTTGGAATATAGAAAAAAACTTATTGCCGTTTTTAAATGAATTAAAATGGCAATACAAAAGAAACATACACGTTATTTTACATTTGCTAATTGTATTGTTAAGAATATATTTTTATTCTATATTTGTTGAGTTTTGTCTTAATTACTGCTGTAAGTAGGTCACTCTATTACCAAATTGCATTTTAGTGTCTGTAGCCACATTCTAGGTGAGGATTTGATTCCGTTACAAAATTATATCAGTTATTAATAAATCATGATTAATCCAATGAATCGTTTCAGCCCTTATTGTGAGACATTTATTGGAACATTGTGCTCTAAATTTAAGATGAATGGAAGACTTCAAAATAAAATAGAGGTTGAGTTTGCAATATAAGGGATGATCGACAGCTTTAATAAATGTATAAAAAATTGGGTTTATAAAGGAACATAAAAGCGGTTCTTGGTTGTGCAGGTTGAGTCCTGAGATCTTCCTGAAGAGGCCAGTCGTTGAAGGAAACCGATGGCGTCTTGACTGCATCCTGAGGCGCAAAGCGGTGAGCACGGCTCATTTAGGCTGTTTATTATGATTAATGTGGGATAGACACGTTTTTAAAACAAAAAAAACTGAGAAGGAAGGAAAGGATCTCCATTTAAATCAGGTGATAAAGCTTATGGGCATGTTTAGGACTTTTATCCAAACTGTTCTGGATTGAAACCTAAGTTAGAAGCTAAGATGTTTTTACTAAATTATAAATGGAGGATTTAAGTGCAGAATGTTTCAGTTTTCATTCACACATGCTGATCTACAGTCTAACACAGAAAACATAAACTGGAGTTGTAATGGTGAGAATGAAATCTATTCCAGGAACAAGGTGTGCGGATATTTGTGATGCTGTACAAGGAGGTGGAGTTAGCTCTGGGAATCAACTCCGGCTACAGCAAGAGGACGCTGCTGCGCCTGCACCCCAACATCAAGGTTGGAACCCTTTCCCTGCAGGTTTCATCTCCTTTTCCACTTCCTCTCTGAATGGCTCCGTCTTCATTTATCATCAGGTGATGCGCCACCCGGACCACGTTTCCTCCGCCGTCTATCTGTGGGCACACCACGAGAAGATCATCGTCATTGATCAGTCTGTGGCCTTCGTTGGTGGGATCGACCTGGCGTACGGCCGCTGGGACGACGAGGAACATCGACTCACGGACATCGGGAGTGTGACCATTTCTCAAATGGAGCAGGTCTGACAAACACCACAACACACTACTATACAGGCCTCCCTCTGCTATTCAAAGACTTTACATTCAGCGCCCACCAGGGGGCGGCAAACAAATGACAGCCAATTAAGTGCAGTTGTAACAGATGTTTTTTAATCAAAGAACTTTTGCACTGTCATTATTGTTCTGTGAACAAATGCCCAACCAGCTGTGTGTTTAGACAACAATCAAAGTAGGTGTTTTTTTATATTGTGCATTTTAAAGTATCACATAAGAAATTATGAAATTCTGAAAAATCTAATTTGTTTTTAAGCCTGCTGTAGGGGATTTTTGGTTATTGCAAAAAAAGGTTAATGCACAAAATGGGCGATGGAAACACTTTCTCTAAACTTAAAAAAGTAAAATTCGTATTTCAGTTGGATTTAAACAAGCTGAATGTAAATGGAGCTCATATGATGTTCAAACATTTAACTCTGCACACATGATATAGAATAAATTCAAAATGACTTCCATTTATAATCTAAGAACTTATTAACAAAAATCCTTCAACTCAGAACATATTTCAGTTAAACTCTACACTAATTTAGTGAAACTTAAATAATTAAGCAACTGCAAACACAAATTCAAAAACAAGAATCAATTGAATGGTGCAATGATTTTACAGGTTAGCCTGGATTTGATGTCTGAGAAGCAAAGTTTATCTTGACGAGTTTAGAATGAGGTCAGATTAGCTTTTGAATTAATGTAGATTAAGTTGGATTAAATTAGATTGTGTTGAAACCAACTATGCTCTGTGGTTCCAGTCTGATACCGCCAAGTCATTCCTGTAACCTCAGAGAGAAATGTTGCAGAAAGTCTGTTTTTAAAATCTGTTTCTAAGAGAGCCATTAGGTCCACCTAGCTATCAGCAGTCTGGTCCTTCAGGGCCCTCGATGCGGTGATCCTGCAGAGCTTGCACTAAAAAGTGAATGCACCAGCATGTAGCAGTGGCTCTGTGCACGGTGAGGGGGCAGGATTGCATGTTGAAGAAGGTTCTAGAGTTTCAAAGAAACCACCTTTGACATCAGACCCCAATGCCCAAAATCATTATATTGGCTTATGGCACAATGATTCCTTCAGATTCTACTCTAAGTGGAGCAAACGAAAAACATAGTTGTGTCCAGTTACCCTTCTACATGCACTGTGCAACAAAACAAACCAAATAATTTTACCTGAATCTGGGATTACTATTCCCCTATTTTAAATCAGCCAGCATCACCAACATTATCAACCAAACTTAGGCTCCATCTGTTATCTTTGACTAATTTAGGCTGCGGCTGTTTCCTCCACCGTCGCTGCTTCAGCCAATGGCAGCACCAGCTCTCCCAGGAGCCAACGGACGGCGGCAGACTCTGGAGACCAGCCCAGGCTGAAGGGGCAGGGGAGGTTTAAGAGGACCAGGATGAGCATTAAGAAACGCCTGCAGAAACATGGACTGGCTCGCGTTGACAGCGACAGTGACAGCGACCTGGAGGAAGACCAGAGTGAGTCTGAGCGAGTCTCTGTGCACTAATACAGTCAGGACTGTTTGACACACACACACACATATATATACAGAGGTGTAAAGTAATGAAGTACAAATACTTTGTTACTTTACTTAAGTACACTTTTTAGGTATCTATACTTTACTCTATTACTTATTTTTCTTCCTACTTCTGACTTCTACTCATTACATTTTCACACAAGTATCCGTACTTTCTATTCCTTACATTTTTAAAACAAACGTTACTCTTGGCTTCGGTTTAATGTTTATAAATATTTATTTCCCGTCATGTGCTCCATCCAATGCAGATCATTGGCTCCATTCACATCTAGTGAAAACTAGTGTAATTGGATGAGTCATAGAACTCAAACACTCATTGGTTAGCTAAAGGAAATCATCAGAAGCAAGCAGGTGTTCTTCAAACTGCAAACATGAATTGTCTATGCCATGCTACAATGTTGGATTCAGAAAAAGATGTTGAAATGTCTGAAAGGTCGGACACAGGCGAGAGCGTATCGGGAGACGGAGACCAACAAGACCTCCCTCATCCTTGGCCCTATCTCAAAGGATTTTTTTGAAATAGTCCAAAAATTGAGCTTTGTATTCATATAGTGGCATCTGGCTGTTTTTTTTTTTAAAGTTACTTTATAGTTTTAAACTTTAAGTAGTTTTTGGACTACATACTTTCACTTTTACTTGAGTAAAGAGGTCAAGCTGAAGAACGGATTATATCAGGTGGCTAAAATATATGATTCCCCTCTCACAACTCTGGCAAATAAGGATCAAATGTCATCATATCAACAGGGTTTGTTGTTGATAAAGAGAGGAATAAACACAGTTAAAGACTTGCAGGTGAATTAATTTCTTCCCATGTTATTGAGGGGGAACGGATTATTTCAGGCAGCTGAAATATCCATTCTCTCCTCTCCTCCTCCCACATCTATGGGAAATAAAGAGCAACTGTTTCCAGTTTTAAGAACTTTTTATGTGTGATAGCATGTAGTATACTAGAAATGCCCCTAATACAGTAATCTGTGATTATTTACATTACAACGGGATTTAGCAGAAAGTCTTCACTCTCATCTCAATCCTGCTATCAGCAGGTTACCATCCTCTTATATCACCAATGAAAAATGATACGAGTTTGAAAACTGTGTTTGGTGACTGACTTTTATTTCTGTCTGGCTGAAGGGACAAAAGTTGGAAAAAGGCCGATTATCTTGGCGTAAAAAAAAAAAAAAAACACAAAACAGCTTAAAGGACCTCATTTATTTAGTTATTTTACAATTCTGTAAACAACAGCTGCTGATTAAACTGGATGTTACAACATTGACATCATTATAGGAGTAGTCTTTAGTGAGAAATCGATCAGAAGTGCCGTGAAAATGGTCCCATCCTTCATGTCCGCCTCTCTGGCTACAATGCGCGCTCCCGACACAAGGGGAACAGAATTTCATACAACACCGGGACAAAGAACGTCTGGAAGTCAGTCAGAGCTGGGACGTCACTTTGTTTAGGAACAGCTAGTGGTGACAACGTCTTCTTCTGTATGGGAATGCTACAGGCTGCTTTCCTGCGCATGCTGCCACCAATTGGTGAATTCCAGTACTGCACATTTTTCTCGGATCAGCTCAGAAGCGAGATCTGGGGCTTTAGCCCAAGTAGCCACCCCCTAGATCCGCCACTGCCCGTGGTATAGCCAAACCCTCATGGAATTCGTCTTTATGTTTCCTTAGACGTGTGACCTCTACCGTAAGGACTATAAAAGCTGCGACGGTAAACCAGAAAGTTCTCAACAAGATTTGAAGTTGTTGTTTCTGTTTTGGCATCAGTTTCGGGTCCACATGAGACATCATTGACCCCTCCTTTAAATTAAAACCTTTAACTTCATACTTTGCTCCTGAGCAGCCAGGCTTTCTTGTATCCTTTATAATGACCAGTGTCATTACACTAACTAGACAAGTGTTTCTGAGGCGTTCACTAATAATGTTCAATAATATAAAATCCAGCATAGAACAATTTTAGAGGATTTATTTTTTCAATTTGCATAAAAAGTAGATTGAGTTCAGCATCATGATGTAGCTGTGGCAGTGGAGGATGGTTGGTATTTATCTCTGTCCTTTGGGCGGTCTGCTCAGGTTGGTCCTCCAGCATCAACAGCCAGCAAACACTGATTCCCAGCAGGCTGCTGGAGCTGAGGGCGCCCACGCCGCTCGGCCACTGCCAGGCCGGTGAGTCGGAGTGACCACCCGGAAGCATGATGGCCAGAGGCTTCCTGTTTCCCAGCATGCATTGTTGTGGATTTGACCTCTACCTGACAACCTTTGCTTTGTTTCTATTGTCAAAGGTTGATCCTTCCTTTTGAACAGAGACCATCTGGAACATTACATATGCGATCAGGTGGACTTCGCACTTCTTTATACATATAGATCTCAATCCCTCAAGGCAGACGATGTAGGATGTTTTTTTTAACAGAACTGGTTTAGCGGAGTCAAACTGGAGTATTATACCTCAGTAAAGATTGTTCTGCAGGGCCAAATATGGTGAACAAGTAACCTGAACATTTCATTAAAGCTCAAACATCCTCTAGGTTAAGAACCTGTCAAACCTTGCCGACTTAGCCAGCGTATGCCTAATATCCCAGAATCTCCTAAAACCCTGGCATACGCTGAACTTTCTATTTATTTTTTCAATTTTGGGTGTATACATAGCATATTCATAACGAGTCCAGAACTTATGCCCAACGACAGCCTAACTTATGCATAACTCACGGCAGCGTAACGCCCATGAAATGATGGACAAGCCAGTGTCCTGGTGGGGGCAGGGATGCCCACAGAGGTGCCCAGTCTGCATTAAGAGATTTATTTGATCGCGGTATTAACCTAGCTGCTGTTTATCACCAACCAAAAAATTAAAAGAAAGAAAGAAAGAAGGTTTGCAGTCTCAGCAGATTCAGCATCATGTCTGCTAGTTTGTTGGTGGTGGGCGTGAGCGCAGGGAGGATCCATCTCCCTCACCTTCTGGCTCACCCTATGATGGGGATGAAGTCTGGAGGAGAACTGATGGTTTCTAACCTGACAACAGCCAGATGCATGTCTTGCTCCGCCTAGCTCCACTCACATACATCTGGGACACCGCCATAGGAATTGCCTTTACTGAAGGCTGGGCCTTATCAAAACTCCTTGCATATGATTGGATAAGCCACTTGTCTGTCATCTTTATCGATGTGCTATTTCAACCACTCACACCGAAGCTAACCCGTGACGCTGTGAGAGCTACGCAGGAAAAAAACAAAACAGAACAGCCGACATCTTGGATATAGCAACAGTGGAATCAGCGCAATGTCGGTAAATGATCAATGTCGTTTGTGCCATGAAAATGTGCAGATAAAAGGCAACATTGTGCACAGCAGACTTATTTTAAAAAAAGAAGCCAACTAAAAAAGTATAGACGAACGACTTACAGAACTCGCTTCTCCACTACGTCACATGGAAGACACACCCACCCTGCGTCCTGATTGGACAGACCATAAATTCGGTTGGGGAAATCACTTTCAATGAGCGGGTTCCCAGATGTATGTGAGTGGAGCTAGGCGGAGCGAGACATGCATCTGGCTGTTGTCAGGTTAGATGGTTTCCTCCTGTGATGCTCCTTTATACCAAAACGCTGCCAATATGCCATTATACAGTAGCTGGAAGTTAGAAACACGTTCAGCGCTCGTCTGGAACACGTCAGATACCTTGATATGCGATGGAGAGAAGTTCTTGATAAGTTACGCATCAGTTATACACAAGTTAGGTTCTGGATAAGCTGGATGCCACGACACTTAATGTATGTCAACAATCACTTAACTTACCTGTAACTTATGGCCCATGTATGAAAAAGGCTGGCATGCATCGCCGTATGCCGCCGTGTACCTGCATGCTTCAGCGTGCTGATAAATTATACAAAACTCACCCATAACTTATCCAACGTATGCCAGCGTTTTTGCCTGATTTTTCATACGTCAGCCATACGCTGGTCTAAACCGTCAAGCTGTGACAGATGTGCCTGTTTTTCCTGGATGTGGCTGATCTAAAAAATTTGATTGTATTAAATTTGCCAATCTTATTTTATTAAACCCCCAAAAAAAGCCTTTAAAATTGTGAATAAGGAAGCGAATATTTGCATATAGCTGAAACCAATTGTTTGAATACATTGTATGAAAACATTTTTTATAGTTTGGACGTCGAATCAGGCTAAGGTTTTTCTGTTAAAGACAGACCGATTGATAACTCATAGATAGTTATCGTAGCCATTTTACTTTTTGTGTTCTGGTTTATTGATCATGTTTTAGGCTTATGAGCCTTTTTTAAAGTCTATTAGTTATAGTAACTACTACTGGTAACTTTCAGTTCTTATTGCTAGAATAAGAACTTCATTAAAAAATCTGTTTCCAATCAGCATTGCCGTCATAATCTGGGCTGATTTTTAAAGTAAATGTTTATAAATTGTTTCTTCCTTTTAGGGAAGCAGTCTGTGCGAAGTCTTCATACAGGTGTGGGAGATCTGTTTGGAGACACGAGGTTCTGGCACGGCAAAGACTACTGCAACTTTGTGTACAAGGACTGGATCCAGCTGGACAAACCTTTTGATGGTAAGTATTCATCTGAGGTCTGCGTGTCCAACACCATCGATTTATTTCATTTTCAGATCCTTATGAGCCGTCTTTTTTATTCTCGTTTAGATTTCATAGACAGACATAAAACTCCCAGAATGCCGTGGCATGACATCGCTTCTGTCGTTCATGGGAAGGCGGCTCGAGACGTGGCTCGACACTTTATCCAGCGCTGGAATTTCAACAAGGTTAGTTGTGTTAGTTTTTTTCTGAAACAATAAATTAATTAACTAAAGATAAGGACGTCTTTAACATTAGAAGAATGTTAGAGAAAGAAACCAGCTAAATCATTTAACATTAATATCTTAGTCTTATCTTAATTTCTTTATCCAACTTTTTATATTATTCTTCCTCCAGTTATTCAGAATGTTTTATTTGTCCTTAGCAGTAGCTTATCAGCATTACTTTAGGCTTTTAAATAGTTTCTTTGGATTTTGTTTTGCAGTAAAATCTTTTTCAGAGGGATTTTTTTTGTTTGCATATGAGTTGTCCATCTGAATCAGTTTATTTCTCTATTAATAGATCATGAAGCCCAAATACAGATCGTTATCATATCCCTACCTGCTGCCAAAGTCCCACAGCACAGCTGGAGAGCTACCATACCAGGTTCCCAACTGCGTCACCACTAAAGTGCAGGTTTGGATTTAGTTCCTGGGAATTCTGCTTGTTATTAACTGAAAGACCGGATGCTATTAAACTGGTTTTGTTTGGTTAAACTGAACATTAAAGGTATTGTGGAGGATCCTCTGTTTAGAAGTTGCTGTTCTCATATCTCATACAAGCTTACTGTGTCTGAACATCTGCTCTAACCCCTAAATCCCTCAATCACTATATAGAGCAGGGAATATATAGTGGAATCTATAGTGAGCTCAGTTAACCGACCGTTCAGACATATGATCACTGTCTTTTGGTTATGTAACTCCTCCTCCACTGCGTGGTGCCTGCGCCATCTTTGTTATTAGTCGCCGCTGTAGTGACCCAACAGCCTATGGTGAGAGCAGGCTGCTGTGACAGCAAATCCCAGAATGCTTTGCGAGGAGAGCTCGCCGTACAAAGCATTCTGGGATATATCTGCCTCTTCTGAGGCTTTTCTTTTCTTATTATCTTTGTAGACACTTTTTCTTTTACGAACCTCGGCCATTTTCAAAGAACCACGGTGAGAAAGGTGAGATTCAATGACTGTCTGAAACTGTAGCTCACCACACATATACGCCTGAGAGGCGCAGAAAAAGATAGCTAACAGGAAGGGGACGTAGGACAGCCTTACGTAAACATATCACCAGAATGATTGACAATTAGGAGGACCACTTATTGAGATGATCCACCTGGAAATAAAAGATCGACCTCTATACCTTTAAAATTAACAATAAGGAACGTTTTTCCGCTGGTTAATTTTTTTTCCCTTGAGGTTGATGCCAACTCCAAAAAAAAAAAACATAGAATACAATTAATTCATCTGTCATTGGTTAATACCTAATAGTCAGAAATTGGAGGATTCATTTACTCCTTTTTCTTTTTTTTGGCATCCCACAGGGCTTTGTACTAGTATCTGAAATTATTTATAATTTATGTGATTTTTCAGGGAAACAGTGTAAATAGGTTAAGTTCTGTTCTTGATTCTGAATTTTTATGAAACAGTCTTTAAATATAACTTTCAATTATGTGGTGCCTGTTTGCAATATTTAATAAAATAGTTTATATGAGTGTGGAAATCATTTTGGCAATATATCATGATTTTTGGCTGCCTGATATAATATTAATATTTTAGTTCCTAGTATTTATTTTTTTAAAGCTAAAACTGAGGGATAATGGGCTGCCTTTTTACCGACACTCTGGCAGATATTGCTTTGGAGCCCATTTACAGAGGTTGCTTTTTTATCTATGTTTTCAATTTTGATAGCAATAAAAATAACACAATATATATTGCTATATTGAAATATAGTGATAATATCGTATTTTACACATATCGTATCGCAACACCCATGCCTTACCTCCAATGGTTTAGTGAGTTTTAGCAGTTTACATGATATTTGTTTATGTTATAAATAAGCTTTGCAATATTTTCCTTCCTCACAAGATTGATCAAAAATAACACAGGTGTCCAGTAACTGCAGTCATATGGAAGGTAATGAGTGCTGCAATGCAAAAACTGATTTACGTATGAAATAATTATTAAAATGTGGCATTAATTATATATGTCTTCAGTTAGATATATTGATTTAATTTTAAAAGGTAGATTTAAATATTTAATGATTTAATAGAATAATTAGTGTTTTTAATGTGTGCACTTAAACAGCATGAATTTAACTGTCACACATCCATCAAAGTCAAAGAGGCGGGTCTAGGGCCGCTTCCATAGAAACACTGATGTCTGATTGGCTGATTCTCACTGAGCGAGATGAAAAGAAAAAAACTTCTTCCTGGTTTTCTTTTACTTAACCTCTTACACCCTAAGGGGGTATAAATAAATTTCTGCCTGACAAAAACACACAAAAGTAAATAACTTATAGCCTCACAGCTATTAGATTTAAGAAGAAACTTTTGGTACGTCTGTAAAGGTAAGATGTCATAGAATGGTTTTCTGGTGTCAGCACCATTGTAGCTTTGACCCTGCCTGAAATATTAGGGACAAAATACAAAATATTTTGCATTTTTTGAACCTCGCCAAAATTGTCTTTGAAATAAACATTGCAAAACACTACCAAAATATTATCTATAGCACAAAAAAGTAGTACAGACTTTCAAATCTAAATGTTGTGTAAAAATATACAAAATGTGGACTCAATCAGATGAATCATATTTATTTTAGAATGGTATTAGTGAGAAATTTCTTAGGCGGAGAGGCCGTTTTGGCACATTTATCCATAAATGTCACCAAACTGTGCCAAATATGTTTTTTACATCAATACTGGGGGTTTGGTAAAATTACGAGGTCATGTAGCAGCTGGACCCACCGGTGGGTCCGTAGGGTTCTAGGGGTTAAAGTCAAGATTTAAACTAAATATTGATGTTTAATATTAGACCTGCCTCCTTGATGGATGTGTAACAAACTAATTCACAGTGCACTTGAGCGCAGAAACATTACATCATGAACTTATTATATTTACTTCAGAAGATAAAATCTATATATTTAGGTTAGGCCCATAGAATTAGTTGCGTATTTATATTTTAATACATGATTGAGACATTTAAATAATTATTTTATAAGCTATTCATTGAATTGTGGGAATTGTAATCCTCAATACATTCAAACCCAAATCATATTTAGATTTATTGCCTGGTTAAAAGTTGTTCCTCTTGTTGATCTTTCCTTGTGTTAAACCTACTTTCCTCAGGTGCTTCGCTCTGCGTCAGATTGGTCGGCTGGTATCAAATACCATGAGGAGTCCATCCATAACGCTTACGTCCACGCCATCGAGAACAGCAAGCACTTCATCTACATTGAGGTGTGTTTCTGTTGGACTACTGGGTCTTTTTAAGAGACTGGAGATGTATGAAGGTGTCATGCAATAGATGAGAAAGCACCAGTGTTTAGCACTATTTTTTATTTTTCATTTTTATATTTTATGTTGTATGATCGCCTTCGCTTTCAGCTACAGTGTATTCTGTATATATGTGGGGGGGTCAAACGTATCGATACTCTAAAAGTATTGATCTCTGAAATGCTCCATGTGGACGCCATAGTGGTTGGGCCTGGAATCCAGACCAAGTATTTCTGTTGCCAATAATGGATTTCTGGATTTTTCTTGCTTTAAAATAATAATAACCCAGACAAATTTCAAATAATATCAATTTGGATCATATTTTAGTCATTTATAGTTTATTTGCACACTGGCTAAGCTAGCATTTGTGATCCTGTTGAAGTCTGGTCCTTCATGGCCCACGATGCTGATCCTGCAGAGAATGTACAGGCATGCAGCAGCCTGTACGCTTCTACAGTTTCAAAGTAAACCAGCTTTAACATCGGCTTTAACCTAATGCCAAAAAATGATTATCACAGCTTATGGCTTAACAACTTTTTGATTTGAACATTTAATTTTTTTTTTTTTTTTACATTTTAGATAAATTGCATATTGTAGTATGCCATACATATTTGAGCCAAGGGCTCAAACATGTACGGCTGGAAGCCTTCTACACCAAACCAAGCTTCTGCCACCCTGGCGTCAAACTTCTCTTTCCCCCCAAAAAATGTATGACAGAGGAGACTCATCCACGACCTCTGACACTAAACTCTCCTCCTCTTGCATGTTTCCTCTGTCCATAGCGTTCCTTGACAGTGTCGTTTCTAAGTCACCAATTTAGTGCTACTTGGTCCCAATGGAATTTCCCATTGGGAACCTACTAGCATTAAGTTGCTAACTGGTTAGCAAGATGCTCCCGAGAAACCGCCACAACAATCCTGCCCAGGCGCGCTGGAAGCTGTTTCAAGCGAGGGGGGCTGATGGATGGGTTGGAAAACACATGACGTCATTATGTTGAGGGCTGTGGTTGACGTTTTTAACATAATATTGTAGGCCTACATTTGTCGCCAAAAACTGCCATTTAAAATGCATCGGAACAAAGCATGAACATTTTAAACTTTATTTCTTCTCTTTTAATCATTCGAAACAAACAACAGCTCCCAATCAACAGGATCAGGAATACTTGAATAAAACATGGCCTAAATATCGCCTAAACTCAGCATTGAACGTCTTGAAAGTCCATTCGACTATGGATATGGGGAATGATTTCATATCTGAAACAAAAAACACACACACAAAAAAAAATTAACTAATTTCATATTTTATCACTAAATAGCTTAATACAGACATAATATTTAGTGATATGCAGCCTTATTCTAGCGTATAGGGGAATTAAAACCATTTCTCACCTCGAAATAGTCAGAAATACGTTTCTGCTGCCTATTGCTAGCCATGCCTAAACGAATGTGAGGTGACGGAAGCACTTCAGGGGGAGTTGCCTAGTTTTTTATGAAATATTAAAATAATGAATCATTTGTTTATATCTTATATACAGCCCATCATTTTAATTCCATGTCAAATACAGTCTTTTAAAAAATAAATACATAAATAATTTCATGTTTTTAAGTACAATATTATGTTACTCCACAGCCCCCCACCATGGGGGGCTGATGCTATGACGAGGGAGGCTGCAGCCCCCGCAGCACCCCCCTTCCCGTGCCACTGATCCCGCCCCCTTGATAATCGACCAATCGCATTCACTTTATTCACTCGTGTAAAGTCGGGCAAGCTTGGGAGAATTTGGAAATGCAATGATTGGAACAGCCGCTTCCCTATGACACTAACTAATATGTTTTACAAAAAACATATTTGTTCAGTCTGCAGCAGGGAGGGTTTTATCCCGAACAAGTCAAGAATGTACATTTCTTTAAGCATTAAGGATTCATTTCACACCTGATGTATGATTCACTTTTTCTTTTCAGAATCAGTTCTTCATCAGCTGCGCAGAAAACAAGCTTGTCTACAACAAGATAGGAGATGCTATAGCAGAACGCATCATCAAGGCCTACAGGTAGAGTGAAACCGCCAGCGTTGGATCTCTGTTTTAATTTCCCACGTAGTAGAAACGTATACTAAGTTATCACACCAAAATAGTGGCTGCGCACCTTGGATGGAACCATTGGTGACAGAGCAGCCACTATTTTTCCGTCTGTGTTGTGTAATGATATGCCAATGAGAATTGCATAATTGTATCTCCTTGGCCGATTTATAGAACTGTCGCTGTATCCTGAACCTTTATCACGTGTTGCACTTCATATGGATCCTACCCACATAATGTTGCTTATGGGCGTATTGTTGTGTCGTTACACCATTGATCAGCCGCATCTGGACACACTTTACTGAACACGCCTCAGGAGCATCAAAGCTTCTCTTGAGGCGCGTCGGAGCTTAATGTGTAAATGCATCAAAAATGAAACAGCAGAAGCTTTTTTGCTGTGAACGTGTGAACGTAGCTTTAAACTGCCCAGATTTTGGTTTAACCATCAGAAACAGCAAAGCTAGTAGAGACAAACCTGAAGGATTTACTGATCAGGAAAAGAAGAGTTTTAACAAAGACGTCATTGAACACTTTGATCTGCTCCTGCTTTGATGAACCTTTAGATGGTTTTTTTGGTTTGTAGAAATGGTGAGAAGTACCGTGTTTACGTGGTGACGCCTCTGCTGCCGGGCTTTGAAGGCAACATCAACACCGGGGGGGGCAGCGCCATCCAGGCCGTGATGCACTTCAACTACAGGTGGGTGTTCCCAGCCCACCGCTGAACGCCAGGCGGGTCGTGGTTCCACTTCTCTGATGGATCCTCTACTTTTATCTGTGCAGAACCATGATTAAAGGAGATCGCTCCATCATCGCCCAGTTGCAGAAAGAGAGTAAGTCATCCACTCTGAGTGTTGGAGACCAATCAGTGTTAACAAGCAGAGAAGATCTAACGGTGTCTGGTTTGTGGTGTTCAGTGGGGGGGCAGTGGATAAACTACATCTCCTTCGCCGGTCTGAGGACCCACGCCGAGCTGGAGGGCACGCTGGTCACCGAGCTCATCTACGTCCACAGCAAGATGCTCATCGCCGACGACAACACCGTCATCATCGGTAAACACTGCTCTGCATCCATGGCCGTGTCAGAATGCTGGATCAACGGCTGCTAATGACTCTTTCCGTCTGCAGGCTCTGCTAACATCAACGACCGCAGCATGCTGGGGAAGAGGGACAGCGAGGTGGCGGTGATCGTGGAGGACTCAGAGACGGTGGATGGCGTGATGGACGGGCAGCCGTACAAGGCCGGGAAGTACGCCCTGCAGCTGCGCCTCCACTGCTTCAGGTAGCGACTCGCCTTCCATCTAGGGCTGGGAGATATGAATTCAAATCAATTCAGTTCATTTATATGGCTCCAATTCACTAAACGTGTCGTCCCAAGGCACTTTACAGTTGATCAGATTGAGTCAAAGTTTTCTAACTAAGGAAAACCAGTTGATTGCATCGACTCATTGACTAGAAGGCAATCCCTCACACTAAAGGCCTAGTTATACTCGAGCAACAGTGGTTCCCAGTGAGTTTGAAGCAGACATTTTTGATTCATGCCCAATATTGAAGCGTGGTCTGTGCTATGTTATTCCACGCCACAAAGCAAGAGGGACAATCAGGAACTAGCTGTGGGTCTGGATACGGCCGAGGCGGTGAGGAAAATGGGGGCAAGTTTTTTCGACAACGGAGGGACATGAAGGCCAAAAAGAGCGGGGATCCAGGTGGAAAAAGGGTCCCAACGTTCTCACACACCTTGCTCTTCTAGCTGGTCCATTTTCAGGAGTCGTTTTCCACAATGGTGGTCATACAAACAAAACAAGCTAGTATGGTGCCAAACAGGAAATACGCTTAGTGTAGAGTGGAGGTAGATTTGACCAATCAGAGGCCTCCTGTCTGCAGTCACCTACAGTTTTGGAGTGATGCAGCAGAGTGTTTGCAGAAGGGGCGGGGCATATTTACCATCACTGCGACACACACGCAGACGACCTGGTTTCTGAGTATAAACCAGCTTTAACCATGCTTTTAGCGACAGGGCTTTTTTTATAATAAAAAGAAATGCAGGATGAAAAAAGAAATTGATCTTAAATTACAGAAACAAAAGTGTAAATACTGTCGAAAAATGTGAGCGTTATTAGAACATCTCCAGACTATTAGCATTGATCTTTACATGCTGGGAATTATAAAGAAGCACAGAAAGTTGTAAAATTCAGACACAGGAGTATTAGAGCATCTAAAAAGCATTTAAATAAGGAAATAAATAGTCTCTGTGATTTCCCTCCATCTGTTCCTTTCTCTCTCATATGGGATTCACAGCTGACTTATTTAACGTATTAATTTGTGTTCAGGCAGACGCTGAAAAGCTGAGTTTACAACATTCTTCTTTTTGCAGCAGATAACTTTTTAGGTGGTGGGATAAATTTGCACTGCTTCTGCAATAGTTTTTGCAGCACGTCTTACAAATTAGCGCCTTTGGTCCGACTTCCTGGGCGTGAAATCAAACCGCTGCTGTATATTGCTCAGCTGAAACACCTGCTGTCGCCATATTCCGTTCACTGTATTGTAGAAAGTAATCCTGTTTGGAGGAGGAGTTTATGATGCATTCAAAGTGTGTGGGGAAAAATAAAACTCTCAGTGAAAGGTCGTCATGTGGATTTGTACTCGATGGTTGCTATAGAGTCATTTTATCGACTGTGAATGCGAAAAATCGAGATACATCAAGTATATGTCGCTCACCCTACTTCCATCCACACCAGATGCAACCTTCTCAGTTTAGAGAGACATGCTTCCTGCTCTAAAACGAAATGTCAAGAGCCAAAATAAAGGCTTGGAAGCAAGATTACTATTTATTTACTGCATCAATTAAGAAGAACAAACATAATTTAACCTTTAAAACAGGAAACAAAAAGATTGATATTGTAGAAGAAGAATAGTTAGCCTTGCTAAAGATTTAAAGCTCATAGTTGAACTAAAATATGTAAATCCCTTTATTGTCCCACAATGGGGAGATTCACTCTCTGCATTTAACCCATCCCCCTTGGGGAGCAGTGGGCTGCCATCACGTGGCGCCCAGGGAGCAGTGTGGGGTTAAAGGTCTTGCTCAGGGACCCAGAGTGGAGGCTGTGGGGATCAAACCGAGTACTTGCAACCTTCTCAGAGCACAAGCTCACTGCTTTAACCACTAGGCCGACATTCCCCCATATACGTATAAAAAGTTTGTACTACTTGTTTCCCTGCTGTTGTAGATGTTATTTCCATATTTTACATTAAATCATTTAGAAGAGCCATTAAGAGTTAAATTAATTTCTTATGCTGTGGTATTTGAACTCAGAACCTTGGGCATGAACCTTGGCCACCACCGCCGACCAATGTCAAGTATCAGCTGCAGCGATTCGCCGCATTCAGACAAACGTTATTTGGTCCTCAGGCAAAGAAGCATTCATCCTTTGCTCTGATTTTATTATTTCTCTCCATGTTAAGAGTTCTGCAGGTTTGCTTCTCTAAAGCTGACCTTAGATCAGGTTAGTGTTCCTCTGTTTCTGAAACTCTTCCTAATCTTCCCTCAGGATGGTCCTCGGGGCCAAGTCCGACCCGTCCATCGACGTGTCCGATCCCATCAGCGACCAGTTCTACAAGGACACCTGGATAACCACCTGTGCCAAAAACGCCTCCATCTACCAGAAGGTGAGTCCGTCGTCCTGCCCCCTGCTCTGCCACCGCGAACTGAACGGCCCTAAGATCCTGGAAAGGCTCTAATGTTGGGGATTGAACTGGAGGATCCTGAATGTTTTGGGCCCCTGGGAGCTAATCAGAGCTGAATGGTGTTGATCAGTCAGCTTTCTTAGAGGACAGTACCTTATTACTTTTGTAACATTCAAAAATATTCATATTTTTATAGCAAAATGAAGCTAAATGTCATAACAAGAAACGGCCACATGCCCTAATATGTTGAGAAAAATAACAAAAGTGGTCCAAAAGAGGTTCATGAAAACACTCAGAGTGAAAGGAACACATTTTTTTGTTACAACATATCCTTAATGACATTAATTCTTATAACAGGCACTGATATCTTTTACTCATTTGCTTATTACATTTTTAACTTTACTTTTTAACTTTTCAGTTTGCCATTTACCTTTTTTCTTAACTTGGTTATCTTTTTTCCAACTTAATTTACAGTAGTTATTAAATCGTTGAAGGGCTCATGGAAATTGTCAAATGCTAGAATAACATGTATGTAGTTTCTGCTCGTCCCCATTTTCACTAACCACTGGTGAGTTTGACATAGTGGAAAAATAGCAAATCTTCTTTTGGAAACTAAGCTTGTATGATCGATGCAAGCAGCAACTTTTAAACAGAGCGTGCACGAGGGGAACGCTCTCACAAGCATTTAATAGGTGTTCCCTCTGTGGAGCAGGTACAGGGTTGTGCATGTGCATTTTTTTTATTAAGTGGAGACGAGATTTACGCAAACTTTCAAAAATGATATAGAAATAAGCTTTCCTTACTAGAGTGTTTGTGGACTCACGTCTAGATTTCCTCCTAACTCAGAGACATGGAACGGACTGGACCAGTGTTATTTTGCTGGGTGTGTTTTTATGTGACCCACTCCATTCCTTCTCTCTGACTCCTCCAGGTTTTCTGCTGTCTGCCGTCCAGCGATGTCCGCAGCATGTCGGAGCTGGAGGGTTTCCTGGCCAAGCCGGCTCTAGCCAAAGAGGACCCTGCTCAGGCTCGGGAGGAGCTCAAGAAGATCCGCGGCTTCCTGGTCCAGTTCCCTCTGTACTTCATGAGCGAACAGAACCTTCTCCCTCCCATCGGCTCCAAGGAGGCCATGGTTCCCATGGAGGTGTGGACCTGAGGAGCCTGTCTGATTCATCGCTGACGCCATGTTGGAGGTCCGAAAGAAAACGACTGTTCAGGCTTGAATCACATGAAGGCAGGAAGCAGCTGGGTTCAGATCCACGTCCCCGTGCTCAATTAACACTAATCAACCCGCCGGAGATCCAGCCTGATGATTAGGCATTGCCAAAGACAGAAACACATTAGTGAGAAAAAAATGGATAAATAAGAGCAAGAAAATCTGCCTGCAAGGCTCAACCCTGGGTAAAATAACCCAAATGACACTACAGTTAAAGCAGCCGTTTTCTTTCTCTAAAGCTCCTCTGGAAAAATCATCCCTTCACATTCCAGGGAAACGGAGGAATGACCAGTTTATCTTCAGAGATGCCAGATTTTCTCCAAAACAGCGGGCTGTACTAGAAACCCTTTCTTTGTTCAAACTATGAATCAACCAGCTGCTGCGGTCAGGGGTCCGTGTCACTGTAAAACCTCCACCAGCTTGGCCTCAAGTCTATCATCATCATCATCCCGATCAGGTGGAAACACTGCCCAGCAGACGCAGAGTTAAACTCCACCATGCCTGAAAGTCTGCTTCCTCCTGGTCGGATACTGACTGTGCAGCTCTGCTCCTGCTGCCCCCCCTATGCATCATCCGAGGCTGGGAAACGCAGCTTGTTTGCTAAAAAAAAAAGACACTAACTGGATTAAAAAAGATGAAGAAGAAGATCAAACTTGTCTCGTATTTAACTGTTATTTTTCAAAGTGCCAAAACAAAGATCCCAGCACACATTTACATTCCTCAGACTGTGGATTACGCCTTAAATGACTTGTTCTCTATATGTGATGTGCTACATCTGCGTAGAGATTATATTATGCATGTATCTCTTTAATTTAGATCTGTTTATCTTTTGTTTTTCTTTTCATTCCAAAAAAAATCAACAGTTTTGCCTCCAAGACTACCTAACTGATCCAAGATCAGATTGTGTTTTTCCTTGTCGTGCTGCATGAGTCCAGTGGAGCCTTTCGTTACTGATGTGTTATTAACATTTATTCAGTGAAGGAGCAGCTGCTTTAAAATCTTTGAACCTGCAGTCATTTTTCGGGCCACTAGATGGCAGCAAAGTGGCATAAAAGTCCGGCATACTGACGTCATAAATGTCTAATATTTATTTTCCAGATGTGGGGGGGTGGGGGCGTCACTATTTGTGTTCATTTATGTTTTTTAGAGTTTCCTCCTGCCTTAAAATGTGGTCAAACGGAGAAATTGGTGTTTCTGCTTCTTTTTTTTGGGGTCCAATTGGCTTTAGAATAATATTTTTTTTTATTTAATTAGATCATAAAGGAATTGAGCTGGTTTCTCCTGCAGGACATAAAGGAGACAAATGCAAAGAAATATATTTTTTTATTTTTTTCTATACTGACATTTTTTTTCTTAGCCTTTAACTTTAACTAAGTTGTCAAAAATGCTCAATCTGAAGATGTGAAATTTAAAAAAAGAAAGAAAGGTAGAATGAGTTCAGTTTAAGTTTAATTAAATTGAGAATTTACATGTTTAACTTTTTATTAATCTTAGAGCTTTTTATTTTATTTTCATTTTACTTTCAGATTCAAACTTTAAGTTCAGCTTAAACTTTGTTTCCTTTTTCTTTTATTAATAAGCTTTAAGTTTCCTGATTTAATCAAGATTAATATATATTCTTAATTTTGGAAAAGTCCTTATTTTTGGCCAAAAACCCAAGTTAAAAGCCTAATGTGTTTCCATAGATGTAATATATCAGTTTTGTAGTTTGTTTTTTGCTGCCCCCTAGTGGCAAGAAATAATTGGCTGATCTCTGCAGGTTTAAAAATACTTCAAGGTTATCTCTTTTTTGAGAATGAAATGTAAGTTTCTCCTCACTGCAGCCTTGATCTTTGTAGGAGTCGTTCCTGTCTGCCTGTTTATCTGCATGAAGCTGCAAGTTTGATAAAAAAAAAGAAGAAGGAGCCATGTAGCTGACAGCATGACAGCAGTGTGTTGCCATTACTTCCAGCAGATCCCAGCATGAAGCCTGCTAGGTTTCCTCTAAAGCCATGATTGATGCTAAACGGTGTGCCTGTCTAAACCTTAAACCTAAATGGTTATTATTTTTATCTGTCTTCTCTACCTCTCGCTGCCTCTACCTCTCACTCTCGTGCTTCTAATTTTCTTAAAACGGTGACATTTTGCTGCTTTACACAAACTGAAACTCATAGAGATCTTCTGATGGGGCGTCCAGGCTGCAGACGCTCTGATAAGCTTGTGTCTTTAATTTTTCTCTGTTCAATCTTTGATCGCTGTGTCTCTCTGGAAATGCACTATTTGCACAGACTGTTTCACTTTGTGTTGCTTTGGTCAGACTAAATAAATGTGGGAAGGATGGCATTGACATGAGGATTTTCTCATTTCTTCTCTTTCTCTTTAATATTTGTTTAAAAGGAACAAGGGGGTTACATTTGCTCAATACTGTATAAAACATCAGAGAAAGAAAACCTGATTAAATGCTGAATATATTTTTGCGTTTTAGAAGTTAATTTCTTAGGGTATACATTTATATAATCCTTTCTTTTGATTATGTAGAACTGCCAGCTTCTTAAATCATGATTCTGTTTTTAAGTGACATTTCTCTGGCTCAAATCCACCAGCCAAAATCAGACTTGATTGCTGCCAGAGAGGAGAATTAAGAAGTTACTGACAGAACCTTTGTAAAAACAGGAAATAGGAAAAATATCCAAAAATAACGCATCCTGCCCTGATGTTAAGAAATGTAAGAACAGATGAAAAGACGTCTAAGTTTGAGAACAGTGACAAAGCTGTGCAGCTGGCTTCTAGAATTACTCCAAGAGTTCATCAACGACTCATCCAGGAGGTCAGACGGACTCAGAACAACATCTAAGCTTTCTACGCCTCACTGCCTCGGAAAACCAAGACCAGAACCTTTGATGACCAAATTCAACATGTCTCACATTTACCAAAAACATCTTTATAGTTCTTTTGGCAAAGGTTCTGCAGCTTAATCATATAAAAGTGGACGTTTTTGGAAGGTGCATGCGGTCAACAGGTCATACCTTCACTCAGACATGGTGACGGTAGTATGATGGTCTGGGTCTGAGTTGTTGCTTTCTGGATCTGGAACTCTAACTGTAGCTCATAGATCCTTGAATTCAGCTTATATGTTTTAGAGCATCAAAAAAATGAGTTGATATTAAAGAAAAATAACCGAAGTGAAAACATTAATTACAATGTAAATAAATTACAACAGCATCAGCATTTAAGAGTTTGTGATAACTTAGCGTTGTTTATTTTTTTGTATTTAATGATCTATAAGGAGACAATACAATATGATTGAACAAACTGTAAATATGCCAGACTGTGGCCAGTGCAAATTTCCTTCTCTAGTCCATTTGAGAAATTGATTTCAAATAAATTAAAAACAATCCACTGGACTTTGTTTCCAAGGCTTGTTACCGGAGCGTACAGTCCCCTGGGAAGACGGGATGGAGGAGGCTCATGAAAGGAAGAAGGCGAAGTATCTTGAGCTGATTGAGGCATGCAGATGCCGTGGATGGAGGGCCCGCTGTGAGCCAATA
The DNA here is from genome assembly GCF_016077235.1 of Cyprinodon tularosa. Taxonomy (NCBI): domain Eukaryota; kingdom Metazoa; phylum Chordata; class Actinopteri; order Cyprinodontiformes; family Cyprinodontidae; genus Cyprinodon; species Cyprinodon tularosa. The sequence goes on along the minus strand of NW_024039267.1, from coordinate 266,203 downwards.
GAAGTGGGCTGCAGAGGCTTCCTAAGTCAGACCGTGCATCGGGCATTAAGGTTCCTTGGCATCAGAGGGTTGCTTGAGAGAAGAGCCACCAGAAACATCAGTGAGGCCGCTGAAAAAGCCTCAAGGTGGCTGTGGATCAAGAGGATGGAGTAGCGCGCTGCTTGAACACAAACTGGGGCCTGATCTGATCAACCCCGGTTGGGACGCCCAGACGAGGGTGTCTCAAGATCAAAGACCCGAAACACCCTATGACCCTGGGTCCTTCACTGACGATGTGTTCAAGCTGCACCGGCTAGGTGTTTCAAAATCTAATCTCTTGTTTGGAGGAGGTCGCTCCTCTGTGTTGGGCCATGCTTCTGTGGAGAGGTTGTTTGGTTTCTCCAATATAAAGATCAAAATATTCCTCACTGCATTGAACTGCAGACACCACTCCACTCATCTTTGGTCTGGGGGTTTTATCTTTAGGATGCGCCAGTCTCTGTTTAAAGGTCTGTTTGGTTTGAAATGTACTGGGATTTTGTGTTTGGAGAAATTCCTCATGAGTTTTTCAGAGACTCCAGCAACATAAGGGATGGAGATGTTTTAGTGTTTAATCGTCTCACTGTTATGTTCTGCTGCGTGTCTTTTGGATTTCCTTGCTGATTTGACAAACGCCCAGTTTGGGTATCCACAGGATTGGAGAGCATCTTTGATGTGTTTGTGTTCTTTGTGCTTCCCTTCTGTTTTAGTAGTTAGTAGTCCGGTGTTGTAAGGTTCTGATGACTGAAAGTCTGCGTTCCAGTGGGTGGTGATAGTCAAAAGCAATTCAAAACTACCCATTTCTAAGGGATGGACCTGTTTTTCCAGTTCAATTTGCATGTTTTCTAAGCCATAACAAGGCTTTGTTGGGCCACTCTATAAAGCCAGGAACTCAACGCTATTCCAGACATTTTGAATTGAAAAAGCTTCCTGGATGGGCAGCGAAATGTCTTCAAACTTGGAAAGAAAGTCCAGTGGATTGTTTTGATTTTTTTTTTGGGAATAGCTATGACCTGGATGATTGAGAATCTTCACCAGTGCTTTGGAGTTAGAGCCCCCCGCTCACAAACAACACAGTACAATAACAAAAACAAGAGACAATACTAAGTCAAAAAAATAAATATATGCATCATCACTTCAAAAACATTACTGTCCACAGTTGTGAGATAAAAATAAAATAATTTAATATACAGAATATCCATGTTCATATCAGACCATATGATCAGTGCATTAGGTCTGCATTGATCTGTCTACTATATTTAGTACTGTATATACATTTTCCTGGGCTTGCGTGCGGAAATTTTGTCTGCAGGGCTGCCGTACGGAGTGCCGTGAAAGCAAAAAAATATGTAATTTTGCCTGCAAGGAGCTCGTGGACGCTTCAAGCAATAGACCAAGCTTTAGCTTCCAGCCTCCCTCAGCTAACTCACTCAAGCTGTCACTGTCCCTCTTCCTGACCTTCCACTACTGATTTCCACACTTAGCCACACCCCCTCAGCATGCCTTGGCACCAATCACTTTGGTGGCATTTTGTTCAAATTTATAGTGAGGATGGAGTTATATTAAAGGAATAGTACACCCAAAACATGATTAGCCTTCATTTTCTACTCACCCCCATGCTGAACAACACTCTGGAGTACTTTTTTGATATCTCAAATGCATCTGGAGATCTGGGAGGCTTCTTGCTGTCTGCTGACATTCAAATAATGGAGGTCTATGGCGCGCCCGAGGCAGAAAGGTCCATAAAAGTCCACAAAAAACGTGTCAATATTCCTCCATACTGCTCGTCCAATGTATTCCAAGTGTCCTGAGTGGGTAGCATCCAGAATTTACTCGAAACGAAGTCATTTAGAATGTTTTTAGAGCATAAACAGTAGTGTATAGGATTTCCTGAAAGCGCGTTCACGAGTCTACGGAAACCGCGGCAGACCAAACCAGAGGAAAGTGCGCATTCAGCGTCTGCTCTGCCAATAATGCAAGCGTAGAAGAAGAAATGTGCTGTTTACCTGTGCAAAGAAAGAAACAACGAAAGAAAAATATCTGAGGACTTCAGTGTTGAGGAAGAGCATGAGTTCTTTGCCGAGCTGAATGCGCACTTTCGTCTGGTTTGGTTTGACGCGGTTTCCGTAGAGTCGTGAACGCGCTTTTAGGAAATCCTATACACTACTGTTTATGCTCTAAAAACATTCTAAATGACTTCGTTTCGAGTAAATTCTGGATGCTACCCACTCAGGACACTTGGAATACATTGGACGAGCAGTATGGAGGAATATTGACACGTTTTTTGTGGACTTTTATGGACCTTTCTGCCTCGGGCACCATAGACCTCCATTATTTGAATGTCAGCAGACAGCAAGAAGCCTCCCAGATCTCCAGATGCATTTGAGATATCAAAAAAGTACTCCAGAGTGTTTATCAGCATGGGGGTGAGTAGAAAATGAAGGCTAATCATGTTTTGGGTGTACTATTCCTTTAAGTTATATTTTAAAACCACGCTGTGCAACTTTTAGCCACTAGGAGGGGCTAGACCTGTAAGTTCCAGGTTTGGTGGCCCCTGAAAGTCCCTAACAGGTCAGCACTTCAGCTGTTAGAAATAGCCTACTTCTGTGTTTTAAAACCTTATAACAGACAACTTTGGACCAGTAGACTAAGTCATGGAGTTACTGATAACTGAAGGCAAGATTCAACCATCTAGATTAGACAGGGGCGCCAGGAATTTGGGGCCCCATGAAAGACATTGAGATTGGGCCCCACACAAATAAACTGTATGTAAGCTTTTTAACTGCTGTAAGGATGCATTGATTTGTTTCATTCATGTAAAATGACATGCGTGTGGCATGACGGGGGGACCTGATGAGATGCAGGTTGGGGTTTTGGTCAATATATTCATGCTTTGTTTTGCTGTTTACTGCTAAAAAATGAGGGAGAATACAAAATGATTTATTTCACTGCTGCTGCAGTGAGGTGGTGCTCTGGGTCATGTGACCTGTTCAGTGACAGATCTGACCCTTTCGGGTTACATAGGAAAGCATTAAAGAGGAGCAACATGCAGAGCAGTACACAAAATGAAAGAATGAAAATAAATAGTGCATCTCTATTCTTCAAGGTTACTTTGATTCCACATTGGAGGTATAATGTTTTAAAGTTTTATTCATAACATTTGAGCAAAATAGAAAGCAGAAACTATTTACAATAATACTTTGACATTTTTACTTTTGATTCCATAGATTTATGCTGGTTTTGATTTTGCACTCCACCCCTACTAACCAATGGCTGCAGCCAAGGCTACTAATCTCTTAATGTTACATTTATCCTTTTTGGCTGTTGCCTTTCAAAGTTCTTATCTCAACCTTGATATCTGCCTTTGGTTGTAAGGCTTCATGTTACTTTTGATTTGCATCTGTCACATTTGCACAAATTCCAAGTTGCTGGTTATTGTAATATCGTAATTCTATCCCACAAACTTATTTTCATTTTTTTTAGGTTATTGCCTTTAAAAAATAATTGTGTGAAAATTTGAAATAAAAAATAAATGATTATGGAATAACTGAGGAATTGCTTTTTTGGGAAGAGTGCAAGTTTATGTACCAAGAGGTGCATGTTGACCGAGAAATTAATTCGGGTAAATGAATTCAATTAAGCTGATAAACGGCTCAGAAGTTATGTTGTAAGGTCAAAAACTGATTTCCTGTTAAAAAGCAGAACTTTTAGTCTCATCATTTACGACAGGTCTTGAAGCAAAAGAGAAACCCCAGACCATCACACTGCCACTACCGTGCCCAGCTGTTGGTTTCATGTATTTTTTTATGAAATGTCTTTATCTCTGAGATGTTTTCCAAAGATTTCACAGATCATCAAGGTGCATGTGTGGCCTGTCTTTGTGTTTCCTTTGATCAGCAGTAGTTATACCTTGATACTCTCCCATAGAGGCTGGTTGAATTGTTAAAAACTTATGTTATCTAACAGATAACATTAAAGTAAGAATATAAAGATTTTTTTGTTTTGGCAAAGTTGAGAAAAATGGTTTTAATGTTAGAATGATTAACTCCATCCTGCTGTTTTCAGGTCTGCCTGTTGGGGGAGTCACAGACATTGTTTAAATGTGATGACAGCAGCAGCAGCAGTTAGTTTATTGGAGTGCAGAGAGATCCTGATCTCATCTCAGACTGAATCCCAGCAGATCTCTGGGTTTTAAATCCAGCAGCAGCAGCAGACTGAGGTGGAGACAGGAATGTTTCACCCAGCAATGTTTCTGCTGTTCAGGGTCTAATCTTTACAAACCAAGTGAAACAAGACAGTGAGACAATCCCTTTTGTTTTGCTTTCCATGAGCTGCTGTACCTGCCTGAACATGACACATCTGACTGAACCGGAGAACGTTCTGGCTGTAAATCCCTCACAAAGAGCCTGGCTGCTCTGCTGTTCACAGTCAGGTTACAGAGAAACCCTGCAGCAATGCAGGCAGGGGCAGAGCTACCAGCAGACCTGGATTGGTCTTTATCTCTAAAATATTTATATCTAAATCAGAAAAAATGTTCTGATGAACTCTATCACTGTTTCTTTGCTACATGACGCCCCATGCAGGGAAAAGGTGACTTTTTAGCTTTTTCTCATATTTACCAAACTCTACACTGAAGGCAACATGCTTGTTTTTCCTCAGGGGGGGTTGGAATGTACTGGACACTTAAAAAAACAAACATTTATTTAGTCAAACTAAAAAACCTGATCAGGAAAGAGTGACTAAATATCAGTGCAGTGAAATACTCTCTGTATTTTCTCCAAATCAAAGCTGCTGGTAAGTGAAAATTAACTTCTGATCCAGTAACAATTTAAGCCAGAGCATTTTTTTAGGCTATCTATTTGTTGCTCTGTATGATTGCATCCCTTTTTCTTTCATCTCTTTGCAGGAAAACAAAAAGAACTGATTGTTTTGTGCTTGAAGAGCATAAAACCAGCTGTGGACCACAACCAGAAGTCTTCCTTTGTCTGCAGGTATTTGTAATATCCTGAGGGCAGATTCAGGGTGTGTCCCACAGGTTCACAGCTGAAGCTTCACTATCTGAGGATCTGTGAGCAGCTATAGAAAGAACAGCAGCAGCAGACCTATGAGGCTGACCCATGAACATGTTCTAACGCATTTAATCCACAATCACTTAAAAACAAGCTGCAAACAATGTTTAATAATCCAACCATATACTCCACTGCTTGCTCACTTGAATTAATCACCATAAAGAGCAAAATACATGAATAAATTCAGAAAAAAACATAATAAAATAATCTGATTCATACATTTTTTTATGAAAACATGTATCTATGCTAGTATTACTAATTTATGAATGTTCTAATTAATAATTAAGTGACTATTTAAATTATTGTTTTTATTGTTCTAGTAATTGTTGATGTTTTGATTTATTATTTAGCTGTTTTTAAATGCTGTAACAAACGCTGCCATTAATTACTATTAAAGTAACCATTACAGTAATAATTCATTTTTGGTGGAAATAGAAGCAGCAGCAGTGAATTTTCTCAGATTATATTAGATTGTCCTGAACACATGAGAGGGGCCAATAGGGGCCAGACTGAGGGCCACTAATGTGTTCATCTACTGTCTCTTTCATGCGACCTGAAGACATAAATGAGGCGGAGAAATGTCCCTGGAGGGTTTTTATTGAAGGCATTTTGATCGTGGGCGGGGTCTGGATCCCCCCTCCCCAGCCTGTTTCTCAGCAGCTAGTCTGAGTCTGGATCAGAGCTGATTTTGATCATCATGCGCTCTGGCCGAGGTGTGATGCGGCTGTAAGAAATGTCCTGTTTCCTCTCCTCTCCGTGGAGGTGTGTGCTGAGTGTCACAGTGGGCGTCTCTGCGTGAAGCGCAGCCTCCTCCCAGCCAGGCCACTCCCGGGAAGCGCGCCGCCCGCCTCGAGCACTGACGGACGGACGGACCGTCCCCGCTGCTCTTCCTCAGTGCGCCTCGGCCGTCTCTCCTGCGCGCATCTGTCCTCCTGGCTCCTGGTTGTGGATGAAGGCATGTGGGAAGGACTGTGACGCTCCGAGCAGCATGTAGCACCTGGAGCTGCCCTCCTCCTCCTCCTGCTCCTCTCGGCTCTGCGTGTTCTCCACCTCCCGGAGCGCTCATTCTTCCGCTCCGCATCGCCTTCAGCGGGATTTTTTATTAGTTTTTTTCTTACGGGGATCTTGTTGGGGGTGGGTGGGGGTTGGGGGTGCTCAGGCCTGTTTTTAGAGGAGTGAGTCTCCATCCCTCAGCACCTCCCGGTCGATGGTCGTAGAGGAAGCTTCCATCTTGAGCAGCGCTTCTACAGTCGGAACCATGGCGAGCGACTCCCCGGCGCGGAGTCTGGATGAGATAGACCTGTCTGCACTAAGGGTAAATATCTTCAGCCCGCGTGCGCGTGTAGAGGTGTCCTTTCCTATGTGTGCGCGTGCATGTGCAACACCTGTCCCCCCCTCCTCCCCTCCCCTCCCCTCCCTCCATCCTCCCTCTCCTCTCTCAGGATGTGTCTCCAAATGCGCTTTCCTCTCCTCTACCTGTAGCGAGCACGCGGAGGCTTTAATCTCAGATGTGCGCGTGCATGATGAGATGTGTGGGAGGTGTGTGTGTGTGTGTGGTGAAGAAGCAGTGCGCGTGTAAAGCGGACATTGATTGAGGAAATAAGGTCGGTGATCAGAGATATCGGTGTGGGATCACTCAGCTGCTGCTTCTGGTTCTGCTTAACCATTGGGACGTGACGTAATGAGGCCCTGAGCTGCTGCTGCTGTGTGTGCGCGCGCGCGTTCACCACCCCGCACTCTCGCGGCATCATAAACGCGGCTCTTGTCTGCACTATGTGGGGCAGATGTTAAAAGCCGCTCACTGACACTTTGCACAAAGCCATCGGATGCACGCGCACTCTCCAAACACGCGCGCGCTCTACCTCCTCTCCTGTTCTCTCTCTCAATCATTCTTTCTTTTTTCCTCGTGCACACGCGCATTTGCACGCACGCGCCCTCACTGCGGGAGGGGGTGGTGGTGGGGGGATAACAGCGATTATAACCGCAACAGGAGCGAGTTCCGCCATTTCGTGATGTTGTGGCGACAGCAGCCTTTTGGGTTGATTTTTTTTCTGTATCACAGCGGCTGTTTGTGCACGCTGACAGGAAGTGCAGTACCGGAATGTGTGCGCGTGCACCCAGGCATGCATGTCAAAAAGAAAACTGACTACAGTTTGTTACAGGTCACCCTAAAAGGAGGCGCGTCATGGCTGAATGAAGCATGTCACATGGATGTGCCCCCCCACATCTCTATCCTTTCCCAGCTGCTTATGCAACTCAGCTGTACCTGCAGAGCAACCATCAAGTCTGGACATGAGCGGCGGGGTGGGACTGAACCTGAGCGTGTCTGTAACGCACTGAAAGGCGTGGGGGTGGGGGGGTGGGGCGGTGATAGAGACAGAAAGATGTGAGGAAGAGGTTTCTGTGCAGCCAGAACCTGTTCTTTCTCCATCAGTGGAGTTCAGAGCAGAAATTGGGTCAGAGAAAAAGAAGGGTTGGTGGGCGGTGGAGGGGGTGAGGGAAGCTTTTTGCCACACTTCCTGTTTCTGTGATCGCCTCCTCTCCCACCCTGTCTGGAGTCTTCATGGTCCACACTGGATGTTTAAATGCTGCCTGTCAGGGTTTATAAATAGCTGTCTGACTGTCACATATAGGAACATGATTGTGTTATATCACCTGGTGAATCATTCTGGAGGAGAATCCTCTCATGCAGAGCCTAAAGTGTTATATGAGGCCAAAGCAGTGTTTCATGAGGTGTTTTATAATATATTCACATCATTGCAGCTTTTATGTATTTCTAAAGCTACATCATAAACATTGTGTATTTCATATCACAGACCATCAGAGAATTGCACAAACTATGGGGCAGTGTTCCACTTTTCATTTTTCAACCATTCGTCTTTGCAGAGGAGCCCAAACTCAGGCACATTCAGTGGAGAACATCTGTAAACATCTGTTCTGTCTTACCATAGACTCCCAGTTGTCAGTCTAGCTATGCTAATATACACTATATTGCCAAAAGTATTTGCTCACCTGCCTTGACTCACATATGAGCTTAAGTGACATCCCGTTCCTAATCCATAGGGTTCAATATGACGTCGGTCCACCCTTTGCAGCTAGAACAGCTTCAACTCTTCTGGGAAGGCTGTCCACAAGGTTTAGGAGTGTGTTTATGGGAATTTTTGACCATTCTTCCAGAAGCGCATTTGTGAGGTCGCACACTGATGTTGGACGAGAAGGCCTGGCTCTCAGTCTCCGCTCTAATTCATCCCAAAGGTGTTCTATCGGGTTGAGGTCAGGACTCTGTGCAGGCCAGTCAAGTTCATCCACACCAGACTCTGTCATCCATGTCTTTATGGACCTTGCTTTGTGCACTGGTGCACAGTCATGTTGGAAGAGGAAGGGGCCAGCTCCAAACTGTTCCCACAAAGTTGGGAGCATGGAATTGTCCAAAATGTCTTGGTATGCTGAAGCATTCAGAGTTCCTTTCACTGGAACTAAGGGGCCAAGCCCAGCTCCTGAAAAACAACCCCACACCATAATCCCCCCTCCACCAAACTTTACACTTGGCACAATGCAGTCAGACAAGTACCGTTCTCCTGGCAACCGCCAAACCCAGACCCGTCCATCAGATTGCCAGATGGAGAAGCGCGATTCGTCACTCCAGAGAACGCGTCTCCACTGCTCTAGAGTCCAGTGGCGGCGTGCTTTACACCACCGCATCCGACGCTTTGCATTGCACTTGGTGATGTATGGCTTGGATGCAGCTGCTCGACCATGGAAACCCATTCCATGAAGCTCTCTGCACACTGTTCTTGAGCTAATCTGAAGGCCACATGAAGTTTGGAGGTCTGTAGTGATTGACTCTGCAGAAAGTTGGCGACCTCTTCGCACTATGCGCGTCAGCATCCGCTGACCCCGCTCCGTCAGTTTACGTGGCCTACCACTTCGTGGCTGAGTTGCTGTCGTTCCCAAACACTTCCATTTTCTTATAATACAGCTGACAGTTGACTGTGGAATATTTAGGAGCGAGGAAATTTCACGACTGGATTTGTTGCACAGGTGGCATCCTATCACAGTTCCACGCTGGAATTCACTGAGCTCCTGAGAGCGACCCATTCTTTCACAAATGTTTGTAAAAACAGTCTGCATGCCTAGGTGCTTGAATTTATACACCTGTGGCCATGGAAGTGATTGGAACACCTGATTCCAATAATTTGGATGGGTGAGCAAATACTTTTGGCAATATAGTGTATCTATAGCTCTGGGTTCCTTGTCTTGCCCCAGGCTCATCCTCTGTGGCCTAAAGGGCAGATTATACTTCTGCATCCGCACACATCAAATATTGTTTGCGTCTGGTTGCGCACCAGTTTTGCTGGTATGCTTCTGCACCGTCGGTCTGGAATTTCTAGGGACGAACAGCCGTTTCCCGCCGAAGCGCAAGGGGGAGCATATTGGAGAACTTGCGAGAACTTCTGTGGATGGTCATGAGAACTTCGTTTTTGCAGAGACCTTGGCATCTTTATATAATTTGTCTGAGGCATTGTATAAGTGGTTGTACTTCCAAACCTCCGCGATTAACCTTTCGTTATAGTTGTCCATTGTAGTTGTTCTTCGGTTTTTAAAATGGCGGGTTTGCGACCATTCAACGCATAGTCAGGATTTTTTGAGGTGCCCCACGGCGGGTGCAGAACCTCTGAACGGGGGCGTGGTTGCGCACAGAGACAGATTTGACGGTTGCAGAGGCTATGCGTCAGAAGCATAAATTGGCCTTGGATAAAATTCCCCTCAATCTTTTCATTAACTCTGTCCAGTTTCTTTATTCCTGTTGAAAAGAAGCATTCCCCACAGCATTATGGTGCCACCACCGTGTATCTCTGTAAAGATTGTGTGTTCAGCTTGACCTTTTTTTTTTTGGTCTGATCAGACATCAGCCACCATTTCTGCATGTTTTCTTTAGAATAGCTAGTAGCAAACTGCTAATAAGTGTATTTGTATTTTAGGGCTAAAACAATCAAATTAGTCATCATTAATAGATTATTGAAATAATCGTCAACTAATTTAGTTATCGATTAATCGTTTACTGGAGTACAGAGACTTTTAAACATGCCTTTAGCTGACAGAGCGACCCACTTAGAGCAGTAACTAGTTTTTTTTCTCCAGTGGAAATTTAGAAACGCTTGTAAAGACAGAGTGGTGTTCTGTTTAAGGTAGATGTCAGCTTGATGAGAATTTTTTTTCTGGACCAAAAAAAAACAAAACAAGCTAATTTACTTCCAGAGGTTAGATAAAGAATTTAAATCCTTTAAATCAGTGAATCCCTCAGTCATGTGAGGTAAACACATCCTCCTTGAACCCTAGTCGGCCTTGGCAGATGGCCGCTCACACTGAGCCTGGTTCTCCTGGAGGTATCTTCCTGTTAAAAGGGAGTTTTTCCTCTCCACTGTCGCTACAAGCATGCTTAGTGTGAGGGATTGCCTTTGAGTCAATGAGTCGATGCATTCAACTGTTTTTTCTTAGATAGAAAAACTTTGAATCAATTTCACTGGATGATCTGGTGAACTGTAAAGGGCCTTGAGATGACATGTGTTGTGAATTGGAGCTATAGAAATAAACTGAATTGATTTGAAATTAATTTTGCACATATGAACAACAATAATGTGGCTTTACCTACAATATTGGAAACACAATGAGAAAAAAACATTTAGATATATTCAAAACTGAAAACATCTAAACTAAAAAAATGACCAGAATGATTAAACTAGTTATAGCTGAATGGCTAGCTAATTGTGCTGGACTAGTTAGCTTCTTAGCAGTTTTAACTTTCTGAATTAGTACTTAGTAACATTTTAATAAATCTTCTTTAAAGCCCATGTGATTGATGTTAGAGTGTTTGTGAGACAACTGAGGAGCCTGACGTCCCGCTTTAACGTCTCAACTTTCTATGCCAGCGTCCTGGTGGCCGTCGCGCATCTCTTCTTTGGTTCTTGTGGTAAAATGAACATCTGTATAGCAGCCTGATGTAAGGCCATTAGCATCGATAAGCCTCACGCTTCGCTACCCTCTGGTGATCATTTATCAGATTTAGGAGACTATGACTTTGCTGAGCTAGCGAAAAAGCTTCTGAATTCTAGTTTACTAATATCCCAGACAACCTAAAATATTGCCAAATTTTGTTACATTTGAATTGCTTATTTTGCATTCATTTTTAACTAGCATATTGTCGTGAAAACATGTTCCATTTTGCTGAAGAAAAAAGGGATTTTTTGTCATTTTGATCATTTTTTAATTCATGTTATTTCTCATATTCAGTCCACATGGGATTGAGTTTCAAATATTTTCCTGAGTATTGATAGTGAGTTTGAATTTTAGTATGATGATGACTCACTAAATCGTGTAATATTATCTACTCTCTTCAGACATCTTGTCATGATATGTGTTTTATAGCTGCTTTCAAAGTGGCAGCGCACTAAAGCTGTAGCTGTGAGGAACACGAACGATAATCAGTGTTTACGACAATGCAATTTTCAGTAGTTCCTGTTGGGGGAGCCCCACCTACCTAGCGCTGCTTATCAAATCCAAAAACAATGTTACACTACACAGACAATTGTCCAGCACTAGGACTGTCTTTTCTTTATGATTGGCTGTCACCGCTGTCACTCCTGAGAAGCTCACTACAAACATTTGATGCACCACTGAATTGGGTCTGTGATTGGATGGTCAAACACACTGAAGATAGTTATATTAAAAATACTTCTAAAATCAAAATGTCATCCATGTAAGTATATTTATACACACATATATATATATATATATATATATATATATATATATATATATATATATATATATATATATATATATATATATATATATATATATATATATATATATATATATATATATATATATATATATATATTGTCATTACACTGTACAGAGCAATGAAATGAACTCCCCCTTGGGGATCAGTGGGCTGCCATGTGCAGCGCCAAGGGAGCAGTGTGGGGTTAAGGGTCTTGCTATAGGCACTAATTAAATAATTCTGGTCATTTTTTTAGTTTAGATGTTTTCGGTTTTGAATATATCGAAATGTTTTTTTCTCATTCTGTTTCCAATATGTTAGGTAAAGCCACATTATTATTGTTCATAGGCGTATTGGCCCTGAGACTTGACTGTGTGCAGTCTGTGTGTCATGATCGATTTAAGAGATCTGACCCACATGCAGAGAACCACTCAGAGAACCAGGGGAAAGGTTTAACAGGTTTCTTGAGAAGAGAGTACAGGAGTTGAATCAGGAACTCAGAGAACTGGTGAACCAGAACTGGAAAGTCTGGAGAGGAGATCACAGTGATCAGTTCAGGGCGGAGTCCTAGTTCTGTGGAAGCGGGACTCACGTTTGAGGGGGTTCTTGTTTTTTCCTTGATCCAGTTGGTGTGGGTTTCTCCAGAGAAGAGGGAACTCTTTGGAGAGCAGACAGGTAGACATTCGTTGGACCCTGAGGAGCAATGGAGCAGACTGTCACTTGGATTTCTGATAGGGACTTGAACAGCTCGTGTGAATGTTTTCCCCTTCTAAGTGTGAACTCAGTTAATCCTTCCAGGGGGAGAAGGCCAGGCATCCAGTTACACAGGAAGGCTTCCTGCCGAAAAGGCGAAGACAAAAACAAAGTTAGACACAGAGAAACAAAGGCTCAGATTAGACTCAGCTAAACTCAGCTTCGCTAGAGTACCCAAAACTGGCAAAAACTCTGGCGTCGAGGTAGTTACAGTCCGCCACTCAAATACTCTTCAGTGATGAACCAACGAGCCGCAGGTGTGCAGGAAGGCCAACGAGAACAGGGCACCACCTGGTGGTGGAGGGAGAGAAAAACACACAAACAACCCACACAAACTGGATTCCTGACACTATGGGAGTGGGGCTTGAACTCAGAATCCCCTGATTGGAAGCCCTATGGCATAACCACTTGGCTGCTACTCCTAAAGCAGGCATTAGCATCTTGCCTATCTATCGGTCTGTCTGTCTGTCTGTCTGTCTGTCTGTCTATCCATCTATCTATCTATGTAAACACATTTCTTTTATTTTTAAGATAAAAAAAGGGTAAATTTTAAGTTTAGTGGGGCTAACAGCTAGCTCTAAATCCCGTGGTTAACTGCTAACTTTACTGCTATCAACGCTTTAGTTCATAATCTGTTTGATAGCAAGTTAGTGTGTTCTTGTGGTTGTGTGAAGCACCAGAGAGAAAGGTTTGACTTTAATGACCCGGTGTGTCTTCTTCATGACAAAAGTTTATTTCTGTAAAATGCCAGAGTTATTAGGCCAACGTGGCAAATGTTTCTGTCTATTTACCTCAATGCTGTCAATTCAAAGTACTGATGGAGCAAAGTCAGATCATTTCGTTCCTCATCTGTGGTTCCTTGGTGGGTTTTTTTGCAGTTCTTTAGTTTCTCTTTGACATCATTTTGTCTATACTTATTCTTTCTGACTTACTGCTTTTATTTCTCTCTCTCAGTTTTATTAAATGGTATTTTTTGTCTTGTTTCTCGGTTTTGTCGCATTGCGTCCACTTTGTGTCTCTCAGTGGTTGTTTTCCATCTTGGTTTAATGGCCATATTGTGTCTTGCTTTCATCTCTTCGCCTGCTCCCTGTTTTTATTCTGCTGTGGCCTTTTAGTTGTTTTAGTGTCTTCGGAATCATGTGATTTATTATTTTTTATCTCGTATTGCACTAAAGTGGCGATCCTATCTAGTTTGGTCTTTTGGAGGTGATACCTCCGTTATGTCATTGAGTGATTGTTTTTAGGAATCTGTGCCCTTTTTGGTTTGCTTGTGTAGATTTTAATCTGCTTACTGTCGGCTTATTTCTTTGGTAATGTTCTGTTTTATTAGATCTATTTTTGGTATTTTTCCTTTATAATGTGTCTGTAAGGTTAAATCTTTAAGCCACCATGATATCTTTTCAGGTTTTGTGTTTTTATTTCTTGATTATTGCTCTTTACGCTCATGTTACTTTATGTCTCATCCTCATTTGTTTTGTCCTTTTTCTACACCTCTACAGCCACAGAGTTTTCCCTTTTTGTTTGTCTTTTTGCAGTTGTTTTGTGTGTATTTCTGTTTGATTATTTGTCCTATTAATTTTACACTTTGGGCATTGGGTTACCTTGTCATTTACTCGTATTTGTTGTACATAAACGTCCCATATGTTCTATGTTTTTGCGAGTAATGTTTTCTCTGTGTTGTAGGTCAGTTTGAGACTTTATCATCTAGTGATATCATGTTCTTATCATCTGATGTTCCTTTCTACTCTCATTTCAGAAAGATAATGGAAATATTGTACAATGCAAACATAAAAATTGCATAATTTTTCTCTCTTAAAAGTATTTTATAAGAATTATGACAGTAAAACACCTGCTTTATTTGTATATTATGTTTGGCTGATTCCATGTCAGACCTCATTTTCATTGACTGTAGTCAAGATCTTATTAGATAAAGCTGACTTTAAAGACATTTTAGAGACTTTTGCCCCTTATCCGGTCAAAATATTTAAATGAATTTCTGGAAATGCTTTGCTAGTTGTTTTTTTCCTACATACACTATATTGCCAAAAGTATTTGCTCACCCATCCAAATTATTGGAATCAGGTGTTCCAATCACTTCCATGGCCACAGGTGTATAAATTCAAGCACCTAGGCATGCAGACTGTTTTTACAAACATTTGTGAAAGAATGGGTCGCTCTCAGGAGCTCAGTGAATTCCAGCGTGGAACTGTGATAGGATGCCACCTGTGCAACAAATCCAGTCGTGAAATTTCCTCGCTCCTAAATATTCCACAGTCAACTGTCAGCTGTATTATAAGAAAATGGAAGTGTTTGGGAACGACAGCAACTCAGCCACGAAGTGGTAGGCCACGTAAACTGACGGAGCGGGGTCAGCGGATGCTGACGCGCATAGTGCGAAGAGGTCGCCAACTTTCTGCAGAGTCAATCACTACAGACCTCCAAACTTCATGTGGCCTTCAGATTAGCTCAAGAACAGTGCGCAGAGAGCTTCATGGAATGGGTTTCCATGGTCGAGCAGCTGCATCCAAGCCATACATCACCAAGTGCAATGCAAAGCGTCGGATGCGGTGGTGTAAAGCACGCCGCCACTGGACTCTAGAGCAGTGGAGACGCGTTCTCTGGAGTGACGAATCGCGCTTCTCCATCTGGCAATCTGATGGACGGGTCTGGGTTTGGCGGTTGCCAGGAGAACGGTACTTGTCTGACTGCATTGTGCCAAGTGTAAAGTTTGTTGGAGGGGGGATTATGGTGTGGGGTTGTTTTTCAGGAGCTGGGCTTGGCCCCTTAGTTCCAGTGAAAGGAACTCTGAATGCTTCAGCATCCCAAGACATTTTGGACAATTCCATGCTCCCAACTTTGTGGGAACAGTTTGGAGCTGGCCCCTTCCTCTTCCAACATGACTGTGCACCAGTGCACAAAGCAAGGTCCATAAAGACATGGATG
This sequence comes from Cyprinodon tularosa, assembly GCF_016077235.1. Classification (NCBI taxonomy): domain Eukaryota; kingdom Metazoa; phylum Chordata; class Actinopteri; order Cyprinodontiformes; family Cyprinodontidae; genus Cyprinodon; species Cyprinodon tularosa. The sequence goes on along the minus strand of NW_024039267.1, from coordinate 250,636 downwards.
ACAGAGTCTGGTGTGGATGAACTTGACTGGCCTGCACAGAGTCCTGACCTCAACCCGATAGAACACCTTTGGGATGAATTAGAGCGGAGACTGAGAGCCAGGCCTTCTCGTCCAACATCAGTGTGCAACCTCACAAATGCGCTTCTGGAAGAATGGTCAAAAATTCCCATAAACACACTCCTAAACCTTGTGGACAGCCTTCCCAGAAGAGTTGAAGCTGTTCTAGCTGCAAAGGGTGGACCGACGTCATATTGAACCCTATGGATTAGGAACGGGATGTCACTTAAGCTCATATGTGAGTCAAGGCAGGTGAGCAAATACTTTTGGCAATATAGTGTATATCATTAAAAAAGTGTCTTCACTGGTAGCTTAAGATGAATTTTCTTGAAAATCACTGTGTCTGTGAGTAACTGAATAAATAAACTGCAGTAACAGCCATTACCCTTAAAGGTAAGCGTGCGGGGACTGTTGTATTTTCTTAAACGTGTCAGTGCATGGTTCCGCTTCTCATGAACAGCATCAGTCTATGGCGGAACCTGCGATTTAAAATGTTTAACGTCTCTATAAAACTGGCTTTTCAATCCCTTCCTCCTTTCCTCTTTTTAAATATGACAATATAAGCATAAAGGTTCCTGTCCCCAATCATAAAAACTGAGCCTATTTTCTGTCTTACCTGCATGCAAATCTGATGCAGGTACAGCGAGGACAGAGGAGTGAGGTTGCAGGTTCATCCGTTCAGTCGCTCTAACCTTCGTTCCCGGTGATTGTAGAGTTAAGTATATCCAAAATAACAGCACTAATTAAATCAGCAGAGGTGATTTAAACTTAATCAGGATTTTATTAAAAAGGCAAATGAACTGTTGAGTGCCTTAAAGGTGCCTGTAATTAAAAATCAAACATTAATAACATTTTCTATTAAAGTTTCATTTAGAAACATTAGAATAAATGAAAGCAGGGTTTTAAAGACTTTGTTCACATTAAACAAAATTCTGTGCAGGTAGGAAATCAAACAGACGTGACATAATAGTTACTTTATGAAATGAAGAAGTTAATCAGTGAAAAAGGAGAAGAACTGATGCTTTAAGTTGAGCTTTTTAACAGGTGAACAGAGCTAAAACAGTTTATGTTGAACTGGTGCTGCAGCCTTTTCTTTTTTGTTAGAGCTAATTTTTTAGGATTTTTAGTCTATGAATCCATGCATTCAGCCATCAGAGGTCTTCATCTTAAAAGAGAAATGATCAGTAGATTGATGATCAGTCAGTAGCTGAAGCTGCTCACTGTATGCAAACGACAACAATAAGAAGAGCAGCTTAGGACTGAATCCTCATGTCTTTTGTTGTGAGTTAACCTGTAATCTTCCAGTGATCTGAGTCAATAAGAGAGAACAACGATGATGTAATCCGCACAATGACACCCTTAGCTGTCATAGATAAATGCGTCTAGATTCAATGGAAGTGTCTGGACACACTTTCCTACATGTCGTTGGGAAATCTTAGTAGCAGACAGTCGACAAAAATATAGTTCTATTTTTTTTTCTTGCCTGTGGTCCATCTGACCGTTCTTAGAATATTTAACAGGTAAACAGATGTGCATGTGGATCATGTGGATTCATGTGGATTGGTGTACATGTGAGATTCACTCCTCCGGGATTTGATGTGCTTGAGTTTGACCTTGAGTGAAAAGGAACGTGGCTTTTTAAGTTAATCCTTTTCAGGAGGATGCTCTGTAATAGTCCCAACGCTCTCCTTTGGGCCACTGTACCAGCACACACACACACCTAGGAGACACTTTAAGATCTGTGTTTTGGGAGATTATGTGATTTCTAATGAACCTGAAGACAAAACTAAGTGCTTGTGTTTCTGTGTGTGGAGTTTTCTTGCAGACATCTGATGTTTTTTTCTGTGCTTTAAAAGCCAGATTAGAAATGTTTAGAAAAACCCATCCTTTTGGAGTATATTTATCTTAGCTCTTAATGCTTCTGGCCTAGACCACCCAACATATTTAGTGATGAATTTAATCTGCCTTATGTTTGGATCAAATATAAAACATTTCATTGCAATAACTGTGAAGGAGCCTTATTCTGTTCATATGAAATTTGCATGAGGAAATAAGGCTGGTTTATGCTCAGAAACCAGGTCTTCTGCTTGTGTTTCAATTCAATTCAATTCAATTCAGTTTATTTATATAGCGCCAAATTCACAACACATGTCATCTCAAGGCACTTTACAGTTCAACCAGATCATACAGTCAAATCGATACAAAGTTTTCTATCTAAGGAAAACCAGTTGATTGCATTGACTCATTGACTCAAATACAATCCCCCACACTAAGCATGCTTGTAGCGACAGTGGAGAGGAAAAACTCCCTTTTAACAGGAAGAAACCTCCAGCAGAACCAGGCTAAGTGTGAGCGGCCATCTGCCGAGGCCGACTGGGGTTCAAGGAGACAGAAGCAGAGATACAAAAAGCAGCTGTAAAAGGCGGCCCCGTCCAGGAAACACACAGCCAGGCAGACGAGCTCCAAGGCAGCTCCCATGCCAGAGGACGAAGAGAGCACATCCACTCAGTCATGGTCAGAGAAACAGGAAAACACTGGAAAACAGGCCGATCTCCAAAATCTATAAACAAGGGTGTTGATAGAAGCAGCACAGCTGATGTTTCTTTCCAGGATGACGTCACAGCCAAACAGGAACAGACGAGGCAAAGCTACTCTGAGGAAAAGCAGAGAGAGCAGAGGGTTAGAGATTGAACTAACAGATTCTGCAGAATAGGAGAACAGCGAGAGAATGAAGCAGAATGATGAAATGGGGGTCCCTATGTCCTCCAGCAGTCTAAGCCTATAGCAGCATAACTATAGAGATAGCTCAGGATAACCTGAGCCACCCTAACTATAAGCTTTATCAAAAAGGAAAGTTTGAAGCCTAGCCTTAAAAGTAGACAGGGTGTCTGCCTCACGGACTAAAACTGGTAGTTGGTTCCACAGGAGAGGAGCCTGATAACTAAAAGATCTGCCTCCCATTCTACTTTTAGAAATTCTAGGAACCACTAGTAAACCTGCAGATTGAGAGCGAAGTGCTCTGTTAGGAACATAAGGAACAATCAGATCTCTGATATAAGATGGAGCTTGGCCATTTAAGGCTTTATATGTGAGAAGGAGGATTTTAAATTCTATTCTTGATTTAACAGGAAGCCAATGAAGAGAAGCCAGGATAGGCGAGATATGATCTCTCTTTTTCATTTTCATTAGAACTCTGGCTGCAGCATTTTGGATCAGCTGAAGGCTTTTAACTACAGTTTGTGGACTTCCTGATAGTAAAGAATTACAATAGTCCAGCCTTGAAGTAACAAATGCATGGGACTAGTTTCTCAGCATCACCCCTGGACAGGATATTTCTAATTTTTGCAATGTTCCTCAGATGAAAGAAGGAAATTCTAGAAACCTCTTTGATATGGGATTTAAATGACAGGTCCTGATCAAAAATAACACCAAGATTTTTTACTTTATTATCTGAAATCAGTTTAATCCCATCCAAATGAAGTGACTGGCTAATCAGTTTCTTTTTCAGAGACTCTGGTCCAAAGACTATAACTTCTGTTTTGTTTGCATTCAGAAGCAGAAAGTTAAGAGTCATCCAGGTTTTTATGTCTTCAAGACATGCCTGTAATCTATGTAATGGGTTAGCTTCATCTGGATTTATAGACAGATATAGCTGGGTATCATCAGCGTAACAGTGGAAATTAATCCCATGCTGTCTAATAATTCTACCAATTGGGAGCATGTATAAAGTAAAGAGAATTGGTCCTAGCACTGATCCCTGTGGTACTCCACAGGTAACCTTTGAGCGTGTTGAAGATCTATCATTAACATGAACAAACTGAATTCGATCAGATAGATAAGATTTAAACCAGTCTAGTGCTGTTCCTTTAATTCCAACAAAATATTCAAGTCTTTCTAAAAGAATATTATGGTCAACTGTATCAAATGCAGCACTAAGATCCAACAGGACGAGCACAGATACAAGTCCATTATCTGAGGCCATGAGAATATCATTAGTGACTTTCACCAGAGCTGTTTCAGTGCTATGATGAGCTCTAAAGCCAGACTGAAACTCTTCAAAAAGTTCATTATGGTGTAAGTGATTGCAAACTTGTTTGGCAACTACTTTCTCAAGAATTTTGGATAAGAAAGGAAGATTGGATATAGGTCTATAATTGACCAAGTCATCTGGGTCAAGAGACGGTTTCTTAAGCAGAGGTTTAATTACAGCAACCTTAAAAGCTTTAGGTACATATCCCTGTAACAGAGATAGATTAATCACATCTAAAATGGAGGAGGAGATCAAAGGGAATACCTCCTTAAATAACCTGGTTGGAACTGGATCTAACATACAAGTTGAAGGCTTAGATGAAGACAATAATTTTGCTAATTCAGAAAGTTCAACTGGATCAAAGCAGTCTAAACCCGGTTCAGATTCCATGACTACCTCAGGTACAATCACGGATAGAGGAGTGCTTATGATCTTATTTTTAATAAGATCAATCTTATTTATAAAGAATCCCATAAAATCATTGCTGCTAAGAGCAGGTGGAATGGACGGTTCAACAGAGCTATGGCTCTGGGTGAGTTTTCGCACTTAATGCAGACACCTCTCCAAAATTGTAGGTGATTGCAGACAGTGCCGCAGACAGGAGGCCTCTGATTGGTCAAATCTACATCCGCTCTACACTATGTGTATTTCCTGTTTGGTACCTTACCGGCTTGTTTTGTTTGTATGATCGCCAATGTGGAAAACGACTCGTGAAGATGGACCAGCTAGAAGAGCGACGTACATGAGAACGCTGGGACCACCTGGATCCCCGCTCTTTTTCGCCCTTATGTCCCTCCGTTGTCGAGCAAACTTGCCCCCAATTCCTCACCACCTCGGCCGTATCTAGACCCACAGCTAGTTCCTGATTGTACCTCTTGCGTTATAGTGTGGAATAGCAACATTTATGTCTCAATATTGGGCATAAATCAAATATTTGACATAGTTGCGACATACTCTTTGTGACACACAGCTGCAGGAGTATAACCAGCCCTTTACACTACCCGTTTGAATCCGTTTCAACATCCATCCGAGCAAGGTGACCAAGATAACCTCATTGAGTTAATCAGTAGGGCTTGGCATGGTTCAGTTTTGACTCAGATCTCAGATAACAAAGAGCACATGAGCAGACCGTGTCATCTCCTTACAGTCAGCCTCCGTAATCATGAAATTTCCAGTGATGATTCTGCTTAGCAGTGTGATCAACCCCGTCTGTCATTGTTTCCTGCGTCTGTAAGCCCTGATTAGATTATTGTTTGTCGTATCCACTTCCCTAAAGCCGACTCTGTCAAATAAATTCACCAAAGACTGCCTTCTTTGCCTGACTCTCCGCAAACTTCCTGAATGTTACGGTTCCGCCATGGTGGTTTGCTTGTTTCCCTCTAGAGAGCAGTAGTACCGTAGATCGTCCCTAGGAGGCGAGGAACCGTGCTAGCATGATGTTTAATCGGTCCTAAGGAACCAAGCTCGGCACGGTCAACTGATGCGAGCTCGGTACGGATCAGGTTTCAGAGGATAGTGTAAATGGGGCTATAGTCTAATAAACTAAATACATGAACCTCAAAACATCAAACGTTTATTTTTAATACATGTACATGAGTTAAAAACATACCACTTTTGACCCTTATTTTTAATTTAACTTTGGTGATGTATTTCTTCTGAAGTATACATTGTATGACAGCCTTTTATGTGTTTTGAAGTAGTACCTTAGAAATTGATGTCACCTTCAGAATAAACAAAGGTTAAACATGGTGAAACGGCCTGAAAAGTTGATTTCCAAGCTTAATTTCATGTTTTTTGTCTTCTAAGCTAATTTACTTGAAACAAATTTGCTAAAAAAGTCATTTACTGCGTAGTTTCTTGAATAAATATGGACCACCTAAAAGAGAAACAGCTGTAAAATAGACGTCCATTCTGTGGAGGGAAACTTAATATTCAAGCCCAAAGGAAAAATTGTAACTTAGAAAACTCCAAATGAATCTGAATAGTCTATTTAGAGGACACCGTTAGTAGTTTAACTCCTCCATGCTAAGTAAGAAGCAGCTGCTACAGTGTTGACAGCAGACTAAAAACCTATCTAAATCCCTTCATGGTAACTTCCTTTCATAAGAACCAGACAAATGTGCAGCAACCCGCCTGCTACACTTTGGTTCGCATTGGTAAACATTTACTGTCCAAAAGGGAAGCGGCCAACTCTGTGGTTCTTGGCCCTTTTGTTTCCTTAAATCAGAACCAGACCTAAAAAACCTGCAAAAATGTATCGTTTGGATGAAAAAGGTTTTGCTATGACCTTTAAGCAATCATACACTGCAAAAAATATAAATCTTAATAAGTCATTTTTTCTAAAAATAAGTGCATTTTTTCTTGAATTGAGGAGGAAAGGGAGACACGTTGGTTGCTTTGTCTAATTTCAAGTGCATATTATCTAATTATTTTATTTTAAGAGTAGAAATACTCATTTTATTGGAAAATCATCTTATTAACCGGCTTAAATTAAGGCTAGATACATTCATTTAATACATTTTTACTAATTTCTAGATGGTTTTTGCAGTGTAGTTTCCAAAGGCCTATAAATGGGTGCTTGTAATGTTATCCCTTTGTGATATGATATGACTGTATAGTTTTGGTTTATCTGTGAAGATTCTCAGTCCTCTAGGTCAGAGGTCTTCAACAGGGGGTCCGCGGACCCCTAGGGGTCGCGTACCCCTAGGGGTCCTCATGCAGTACCCCCGGTACTGCATGAGGGTCGCGAAAGTCTTGGTTGATTACTTTTTTTATATTCCCTCCTGCAATTTTTTCCACTAATGAAATGTCTTGAAATCCACATTAACATGAATTGAACACACTGTAGTAAACAGATAAATGGAAGCAGAAGATGTCTTTCAGTCATCAATGCTCACATTCAGTGACACACAGGAGCTCTTTCAAGCTGGGCACCGTTTCATTCACAACACCTGTCCCATCAACCAGGAATCAGAATCAGAAATACTTTAATAGTCCCAGGGAGGGATTACTTTCGTAACATGACTCCATCTGTAATAGAGTGACCATAGGACCAGTTTGATAAAACGCAATTTTATACAATATACAAAATTAGGGGGTCCCCGCTCCATCTTGCAATCAGTTTGGGGGTCCTTGGCTTCGAAAAGTTGAAGACCCCTGCTCTAGGTCATGGTCAAGCTTGGAAAGTTCATTCTAGGCAACTGGATATAAAGTTTTCTAGAAGACGTTTCGTCTCTCAATTCTAACTATTGTTGGGGATCACTGAGATTAAACTCTAAACTTCACATCCGGCTCCCTAAACTGAATCTATCAAGCCTGTAGTTTTGGTTGTATTATTCCTGAATTTCTGATTTAAAATGATTTGGGCTCACGCATAAAACTGCCAGCAGGAGGTTATTTTGCTTTGATGATGGATCATAACCAGTGGAAAACCTGTCAGAACCTGGATTACACTGCAATGAAACCAGAATCAATTTAGATCGATGTAATGTAGTGTTTCTGTCCATCCGTGCATCCTTCAAGGAAGGCTAGATAGCAAATCCTCATTTTATCAAAGCCTAGTACACATATATTTGTCAGAGAAGTAAATGTTTGAATTAAACGTTGCAAGAAAAAATACCAGCTTTAGCTCAGGCTACCAGCTAGTGTTATCTGTGCTACATACAGACAGATTTAGGTGTTTTTGTAATTCAATAAAACATCGCAGAGTTGTTTACTTTGCTCATGATCTGGTCGATTTATGCCATGATGGTACATCAGGCAAGCTCAGGAGTCAAAATATTGATGCACTAATTTCACAGATGTTGTATAAAATAAGCATTTAGCTATTTAGATAATTTAGCTGCTAATTTAGATGTTATATTTAAACAAAGATTGGTCTGCTCAGTAGCGAAGTGGGTAGCACTGGTTCCTTGCAGCTAGACCCCGGGCCGGGTTCAAATCCTGGCCCGGGGTCTGCCTGCATGTAGTTTGCACTGCAAAAACGATCTAGAAATAAGTAAAGATTTCTTAAATTAAGTGTATTTACCCTTAATTTGAGTAGGTAAGTAAGAGGATTTGCCAATGGAATGGGTATTTTTACTCTTAAAATAAGACAATTAGATAAAAGTCACTTGAAATAAGTTAATGCAATTGTTTTTTTCTTATTTTAAATGTAAATTATCTTGTTCCATTGGCAAAGTGTCTCACTTACCTCCTCAATTCAAGAAAAAAAATGCACTTATTTTAAGAAAGAATTACTTATTAAGATTTAAATTTTTTGCAATGTACATGTTCTCTTTGAGCATGCATGGGTTCTCTCCGGGTACTCCAGCTTAATCCCACAGTCCAAAAACATGACTGTCAGGTTAATTGGCTTCTCTAAAGTCCCCTTGTGTGAAAAGTTTTGTCCTGTTTGTCTCCATGTTGCCCTGCGATGGACTAGTGATCTGTCCTGGGTGTACCCCTTCTTTGGCTCATTGACAGCTGGAGATAGGCATCAGGACCCCGTTGCCCGATCACGCTTATCCCAAAATGGATTGATGGATTTAAAACAAAGATTTAAATATAATCAAATGTGATGTGCTGTTTTAACACAAGCTGAAGATTGTCACATCACATGGACTCACACACAGGTAGAGCTTTGATAACCCAAATAAAGGACAAAATGTTGGAGATGATAATGCTTTATCTATACATTTCAGATTCACAAAGGCTTTGTTTATATATTTTTACATGCGTCACAAAAACACATTAATCTATGCTATTAAATGTCTCTTTTTATTGTTTAATAACCATAGCTATGAGTCATTTAAATGTCACAGCAGCAGAAAAGATTTTGGTCTGGTATTATGGGCACCTTGCCTTTTTCAAGTAGCTTTTATTCCACTCCTTTATGATGAAAAATGATCATTCATATTAGATGTCTGCTCCTGGTTTAAGACTGTATGTGATGAGTTGTGATTGAGAATGAAAAGGTTTCCTTGTGAGGGAACGACTGTGGTGATATAGGGAGGATTTTACGAGGTAATACATCAGGTATGCCGAGCTCACTCAGCCCATAAAGAAGGCGTGTTTGTGTGTGAAGGTCAAATGTATTTTAAAATTCCTTCGCTGTCTTCTACCCATTCAGGTCTTATGTTCTTCTGACAGGCTCTGCTGTTTTTCACTGTTCTTGCTCATCATTCGGCTCTTTTTCCCTCGTTTTCAGGACCCAGCTGGGATCTTCGAGCTGGTCGAACTGGTTGGAAATGGCACCTATGGACAGGTCTACAAGGTAGGATTGTAAAATCTAGGCTTATGTTACTTTTAATAGGTTTTTTTCATTTATATTTACTGATAGTTGATTTGTTAATCAAAAGTAAAGTATTTAGCGTCCTTATTTTGGAGCTTTCCTCATGAAAATATTTAATCTTCAAGGTTTTAAAGCTCTTTTTAAATAATGTGCAGTAAAAAAAAAATATTGTCCCTTTTAAGAGTCCTGCAGAGTTAAAGTGGGTGAATATGAAACACACTGGTTCTGTTTTTTGCTCTATTTATTATGACTTCATCTGAACAAAATTTAATTATGACAAAAAACTGAGTTTATTATTGACTTTCTCGGAGGTAGACCTGAGAGGGTGGAAAAACAAATAACCTGTGTGCTTATTTTAGTGTATTGTTTTACCTTGAAAGCAATTAACAACCTCTCACGTCTGCTGATGCACATTGAGCTTCAGTGCTGAGATTCTGTCTGCTGGATTTGCCGTATTGATTTGCCTTCTCTACAAGTTGACACCTCCTCTGCAGAAAATGATTGATGGAGAAAAATTCACACAATCTGTGTGCACTTACTAAATAAAAAAGGAAAGGAGGAATGAACACATAAACAGGAAAATGCTTTCTAAATGATTATCTAGTGTCAGTTCACAGTCAGATGCATTTGATTCGATCTTTTTTTTGTTTGACTTTTCATTCTTTGGTTGAATCCTGATTGAGTATTTGGTGAGTTTTCTTGCCTGACTGTAAATTTAATCCTCATTTTGACATAACAAACAATACTGATCAAATGTACTTTCAAATTATAAATACCTACAAGTCTAGACATTTTATAAAATAAAAGCTACATTTAAAGGTCATAGAACTAAAAATTATGTGGAGATCTCACCATTGGCCACTTACCCCCGCATGATACCTGGACACCCTAAGTTTATTGGTTTTCTAATTGTGTCTGTGGTATATCAGATTGGAAAAGGGAAAGATTTGTCTGGCAAATAAACAAAATCACGATAATAAACTAATTTCTTTGTCTTCATCACAAAAAGATATTTCAAAAAACAATATGTATATTCAGACATCATACTAATAATGTTGGTGGTGTATGTGGTGTTTGTGAGGCATAAATGGGCATCAATAAAGTGTCTACCTAAAATGACAGGACTGGCGTCTGGTTGAAAACTTGTTGGAAAAGCTGTTGTTCTTGACTTCAGATGAGTTAACAAGAGGTAGGGATTTGCTCGGGTGAAGGTCTTAGAAAGGATGAGACTCTGATAAAGGCCGAGCATTTTTGCTTGTCTACATTAGGGACTTGTCTTTACTATCAGACATTTGAGAATTGTAGTAGGATTGTAGTAGGAGAATGTAGCAATGTCAGGAAAGGGGTTTTTAGGTCCTCCGGCAGCCTATGCCTATAGCAGCATTTCAACCTGGAGAAACTCACACAGAGAAAAGAAGCAGTTAGAAAGATTTTATTGACATTAATTAAATAAGCTCTTTAGCTGTTGGACCTCGGCAGAAGACATGATGCTGTGAGTTGGCATAAGCTTAGATGAATAACTTAAGAAGAGGATTACAATAGTCGTTCCCCCGGGACCTGGACACTGGTGGTGGAGTGAGCCAGAGGATGGTAGCAGGAGGTCTAAGAATAGTCAAAGAGTGAGGGAGGATGTGGGTGATAGTTTGGCTGATGCACTAAATGAGAAGCTGGGCCTTCTTAATGAAGAGTGTCTTGATTGATGATTCGCTTTCGGGGGGCTGTAGTCCATTGTTAATTGGGTGAAGCTTGAGCGAGACACAACAGCAGGTGGTCCAGGTGAGGCTGCTAATGAGTCTTCCAGGTTAAAAACTTGGGCTTAAGCTTCATAACTACAGAGACAGTTTAAAGGTAAACTTAGCCACTCAACAATATGCTTAATCGACAAGGAAAGTTGTATACCTAGTCTTAAAGGTGGAGCTTAACAACTAAAAGATCTACCTCCTATTCTACGTTTAGGAACCCATGGAACTGCCAGTACACCTGCATCTGAGAGCAAAACGCTCTGTTAGAAAAAATAAGGACAATTAGATCTCAGATGTATGATGGAATTTGATTATTAAGGGCTTTACATGTTGTTCTTTGTTTACAGGGTCCAGTGAATGATGCTTAATTTTAAGAAATGTGATCTCTACTTTTAATACTTATTTGAACTTCTGGGATATGAAGGATTTTTCAATGATTTTTAAGGGTTACTTATAGCAAATGACTTTATATAAAAAATGAATGCACTCGTTTTTATTAGTTACTCTGAAAAAGAAGAGTAGTTTTAATAGTTTGATTACTTTCTCTCATAGTCAAAAAAATGTTGAGTCTAAGTCACAAATAAGTCAGGGAGACCAACTGCTGATTGCTCAGCTAACATTATGCATTGACATTATGGCAGAGAAGCACAAATAAAAGAAGTGGAACGCCCCGTCTACGTGGTATTTTCTGCTTAATTTTTAAACATATTGAACCACTCTGCACCAAAGCTTGTTTTTCTTCTTAAATTTTCAAAATTTTGTGGGTACAGCATTGAAAAGTAACCTAATGCCAGAATATTTCTGATTTATCCTGATTGTTCATGTCGTGTGACTGCTTATCCCAGTTAATCCTGTTTGGGTTGTTTTCTACATATTTTATGAGCAGGATAGAGACTTGTAGCTATTGCTTCATCCCACTGTGGTCACTTACGTCTCTGTAAGAGTTTCTTAAAATCTGTTCCAAGACCACAAAAACCAGGTTTTTATGACAAATCATTACTGATAATCTATAGTGGAAATCATCTTAGCCCTGATTCGCTTTAAACATTACACTCCCTAACCTAGAAATGAATGAGAATTAATTACTGTTTTCCATGGTCTTTGTAATTAGCCCAATTTGAATAATTTAATTTCCTGGAAACTCCTTGGCATGATTTTGAAATTTCCATTAATCCTTATAAAGCCAAAAAAATTAGGAAATTTGGTGTAACCTCTTCTTAAAAGTGGGAGTGAAAACAGTTTATAAATAGTCAAGTATCAAAGCTAAAACCCTAAATTTTGATTCTATTTAGAACATATTTGAAATCAGATTAGGTTATTAGTTTAAGCAGCTCAGGGGCTGCCAAAAAGCTACTCCTGAAAACCTACCAAATGTTGAGAAAAGCTGTATTTTCAGGCGTAAAACTTCCACCACAGAAGCTGCTGTGCAAGTTTCCTGCTCACTGGGACTGGCTCTGCACTCAGGTTTCAGTTTCTCTCATGTTTAAAAAGCTCAGACATGACACTCCATCAATGAGGAGGCGTCTTCTGCTTGTATTGCATCTGATTTTGCAGTGAATCTACTACATGGAGGCAGGGTTTCATTGATTGAGGAGCAGAAAGGATAGATATCTCTCTCTTTTCCTGCAGTTCAGTCATAAATGTAAAATACTGCAAGATCACTTAATACACAAGAAAATAAGAAATATACACCTGGGCTGTTAAGGGGTTCAATTCAATTGAGTTTATTTCTATAGCACCAATTCACGACACATGTCATCTCAGGGCACTTTACAGTTCAACCAGATCATCCAGTCAAATTGATACAAAGTTTTCTATCTAAGGAAAACCAGTTGAATGCATTGACTCATTGACTCAAATACAATCCCTCACACTAAGCATGCTTGTGGCGACAGTGGAGAGGAAAAACTCCCTTTTAACAGGAAGAAACCTCCAGCAGAACCAGGCTCAGTGTGAGCGGCCATCTGCTGAGGCCGACTGGGGTTCAAGGAGACAGAAGCAGAGATAGAAAAAGCAACTGTAAAAGGCGGCCCCGTCCAGGAAACACACAGCCAGGCAGACGAGCTCCGAGCCAGCTCCCATGTCAGAGGATGAAGAGAGCACATCCAGTTAGTCACAGTCAGAGAAACAGGACTACACTGAAAAAACATCTAGAAACAAGGGTGTTGATGGCAGCAGCACAGCTGATATTTCTTTCCAGGATGGAGTCACAGCCAAACAGGAACAGACGAGTCAAAGCTACTATGAGAAAAAGCAGAGAGAGCAGAAAGTTAGAGATTGAACTAACAGATTCTGCAGAATAGGAGAACAGAGAGAGAATGAAGCAGAATGATGAAATAGGGGTCCCTATGTCCTCCAGCAGTCTAAGCCTATAGCAGCGTAACTATAGAGATAGCTCAGGATAACCTGAGTCACTCTAACTATAAGCTTTATCAAAAAGGAAAGTTTTAAGCCTAGCCTTAAAAGTAGACAGGGTGTCTGCCTCACGGACTAAAACTGGTAGTTGGTTCCACAGGAGAGGAGCCTGATAACTAAAAGATCTGCCTCCCATTCTACTTTTAGAAATTCTAGGAACCACTAGTAAACCTGCAGATTGAGAGTGAAGTGCTCTGTTAGGAACATAAGGAACAATCAGATCTCTGATATAAGATGGAGCTTGGCCATTTAAGGCTTTATATGTGAGAAGGAGGATTTTAAATTCTATTCTGGATTTAACAGGAAGCCAATGAAGAGAAGCCAGGATAGGAGAGATATGATCTCTCTTTTTAATTTTCATCAGAACTCTGGCTGCAGCATTTTGGATCAGCTGAAGGCTTTTAACTACAGTTTGTGGACTTCCTGATAGTAAAGAATTACAATAGTCCAGCCTTGAAGTAACAAATGCATGGACTAGTTTCTCAGCATCACCCCTGGACAAATATAGAGTGACTGGAGATTAAATTCAGATGATCTTATTAACTGCTAGGTTTTCTACCAGGTCAACCTGATACTCTTTAGTGCAGAACTTTTCATTTTAAGAGGGCTACTTTTGATTAGCTACTTGTGCTAGTCAGGCACTGTATATATAAAAACACACAAAAAATTACATTGAAAAACAAATCAAACTACAGATGCCAGGTTTTTGTGCTGATAGTATTTACCCAATAGACAGTATTTTTGCCTTTGGTGCGATGAGCAGACCATTGCACCTCATCCATTGGCAGTAATTAGTCACCCATCCAGTCAACTTGGAAGTGAAATCTGAATGTTTCTGCAGCTTTAGCTCACTCTTCAGGGAACAGTGCCGTTGTTCATTTTGTATTCTGAGTCATACTTGTCTCTTATGTGTTATGGCATTTTTTTGCACCTTTTTTCATAATCTTGGTCTTTCCCTTTTTCTTTTTGCACCTCTTCGGTTTTGATAACTTGCTTACCTCAATTACTTCCTCATTTAGTCATTGGGCGCATTTTTAATGACATACCGCTATTCACTGAATGTTTTTATGGTAATTATACACAGTTTTGTGTACTTACAATCAGAGCAAAAGAAAGCAAAACACAGAAGTTTCACATAATAAGTTAACAGGGTGCAATAAATTTGTCAGAAAACTGTATGCAACCAGAGGGAGGTACCAATGTAGAAAATATACCACTAGACCTCTTTAAGAAGAAGCCAAATAAAGTTCCAAAGTTGGAAGAATTCATCTAAAAGCTTTCTCAGATACTATGTGAGAGCTGCACTTTAGACAGATAATAGGAAGGCTCTATTGGGTACAAAAAAATGTAAGTTTTTTTTTTGTTAAAAATCTTTGTCATTAAGTAGTTTGTCTTTAAACGTTAAAAGGATTAAAAAGGTTAAAGGGCTTTTGGAAATCTGAGTAAAGTTTAGAATGGGGAGAGTAAATTATCCTCACCAATGATAAGCTTGTTTTCAGTTTTATAAGACCATAGATCATTAAGATTTTTAAATAATTACTCAGTTTTGTTATTGATTTTTATTTCAGATTTTGATGTAAATGGAAATGACAAAACTGGAATCAGTGTTTTGGCATAAAAAGTTCCTACACTTTTTCAACAAAGTAAATAAATGTGCTGGAGAAGAGAAGGAAACAGATTTGTTGATTAAGTTCTGCTCAGTGAAACAGTGGATAGCACTGTTGCCTTGCAGCAAGAAGGTTCCAGGTTCGATTCTCTAGTATTAACGCTGAATTTCTTTTTTGACATCTACGGATGGCAAATACCGTCACTAATATTAGCTGACATGATAAAGTAAGTGCAATTTGCCGGATTACTGATCTGTGGTTTGCCTTCTCTACTTCCTGTTTCTAACTGGAAGTCAAGATATGATGACAAATCATGATTAACATCACCTGTTTTTTTTTGTTTTTTTTTTACCGTTTTAAGAGTTTGCTCATAATTTGCACAAGATTTAGATCAAAACATGGCTAAGGACTCTTTTTTCCAAGAAGCCTAAAAATATGTCCGAAGGTGAGGAGAGGGATTCAGGATGTAAGGTTCTAGTCTCATTTTCAGGGTGTAACAAAATCATGTTACCCGTGCAAAGCTTCCTTAGCACTGTTGGTCTATTGCCCAGAAAACCTTCAGCATCAAGCTAGGGTTAAACAAACAATGCAAGGATAGATGGAAAGTAGAAGAATTTTAAAAGTAAGCAAGAAGTAAGAATGGTCTGAAGAGTAGGATCAAAACATCTTCAAAAGCAGCTTATTCCAGCACACCAACAAACAAGTTGGTGGATTTTCCAGTATGATGGAGCACCGTGTCACAATCAATAATGATAGGATTTGTTTAAAAGGATTTTCTGTAAGAAATTAAGGTATTTTAAAGGTATAGTGGAGGATGCTGACTAGACTTGATGTTAACTTGATGTTGAAGTAGATGGTACCCAAGGCTGTTTAGAGGTCAGGTTAAATAATAATAGAACTCTTCCCTCATTCTGAAGCTATTAAAAAAATCATTATAAAGCTTTAAAAGAGCTGTTTCAGTGGAGTTGATGTTTTTTTAAAGCTAGACTGAAAATATTAAAAATGTGTAACTTGACCAGTAGAGATCTCTATTGACTTTCCACAGTTTTCTAAAATAATTGACACAGAAAATGAAGCTTTGAAATCAGCTGGTAGTTAACAAAAATGCTGCCAAAATGTTGAAATCATTGAGCTGTGGACAGGAAACTAAAAGCAATGTAGAGAAACAGAAGCAGTTGTCCAATTCAACCACTGAAAGGATAAAAATGTGTCCCCATCAGTCAGGATGTGGTCTAGAAGTTCATTTATTTAGCATTTTAAAAAGAATAACAGGACATATTAAGAGGAAGTATTAACGTTTCTGCTAAGCCTGATAGATTTCCTTATAAATCCCTTGTTTTAACAGCTCTTTAGAAAAAAACAAAAAACAAAACCTTTCATTTGTGACCACCCTGTAGTTAAAAAGTGCTCTTATCTCCTGCAGATTTCCCCTGAAAGGCTTTAATTTGGAATCGGCTGCAAACAGCTGAGCATGTTTGGTTTAGATCTGAAATGAAACTAGGAGCCTGTCGGATGTTCTGATGTCACAGCCTTTTGTTCCCCCACTGAAAAACAGCCATTTTTTGTAATTTTACTTCCTGAAAATATCACACTATGTGGCTCTTTTACACAACCTGCAATTTACAGGATGATCTCACTGGCTGAAGAAGGAACCAACAAATTACTGTCAGGTTCCTCCAGAGAACAAAGTAAACAGGAACAGCCGTGCAGTTTTAGAGGAAATAACGCCTCCAACATTATGGGGAATTTGTCTCATCAAACACACAACATGCCATGTTATCACCTGTGTTCATGTGAACTGCTGTTTACAGAAGAGATCATGAAGACAGGAACTTCCCTCCCACACCTCAGCGATGCACATGTTGTCGTGTTTTCTGGATAATTGGAATTAATCACAGGACTTAGTTGTGTTTTTACAATGCTGTTTTTCATCTACACCACATTTAGTTTTAGGATGGATATTCCTAACAGTTTTAGCTTATGTTCTCTCCATTGGCTGCTGATGCAATTATTTTCATTTAGTTGATTGATGTCTGTGATGGATCGATATGGCAGTGAATGCTAAATGTTTCATTAAAATTGCATCTTTCCTGGCTCAGTTTTACAACTCAGACTAGAGGACCTTTGTAAAAGGGATAAATTGGATTATTTGCAGTTGGATGAAAGTGATCTTGTTCTTGTATATCTTCGGGTTTTGTACAGAAGCGATAGCAAAGTGTGGATGTCAGCAGTTTTGTTGAGTGGTTATGAGTGGTAAGGCATTGGAAAGTTTGATGACGTTAGAAACAGCTTGTGGTTTCTAATGAGTTAAAAAAGTAAAGTAGAAACGATTATTATGCAAATCAATTAATCTGTCAATAATTTTTTCTGATTAATAATCGGACAGTCAAGAAATACTTAAAGTGATAGGGAAGTCATATTTAAATTTAAAATCACTCTGGCTTAAACATGTATATAAATGCACTATTTATCAGACTGTATTGTCCAAAAGTTAGAAAATGTCTTTTTTTCCCCCTCCGTTATCTTATGCAGGCCAGTTAGTTATATGTCAGTCTGAAACCTGAATTCGACCATTCATATGTCAATGGTCATCTGTTAATCAAATTTTTTTGGTCATAGCATCTTGATTCATATCTCACAGCTAATATATGCAAAGGTTGAAATAAGAAATCAGAATCATTTCCTTTCCCATTGAGTTCCGTCCCAGTGTTCACGGGGATGGACGTCTGTGTCTTCAGCAGGCGTAGAGCTAACAGAACTGGCAGCTTTGCGAGGCAAGGTCTCAAACATGTACGGCTGGAAGCCTTCTACACCAAACCAAGCTTCTGCCGCCCTGGCGTCCTCTTCCACAACATCTTCATCCCGCTTTCCTCCTCTAAATAAAAAAATGTAATGTATGAGACTCATCCACGACCTCCGACACTGAACTCTCCTCCTCTTGCATGTTTCCTCTGTCCATAGCGTTCCTTGACAGTGTCGTTTCTAAGTCACCAATTTAGTGCTACTTGGTCCCAATGGAATTTCCCATTGGGAACCTACTAGCACTAAGTTGCTAACTGGTTAGCAAAATGCTTCAGACAAACCAGCCACAACCAAATAGCTTGTGAATGTTCTTAAAGCTTAAACTTAACAACTTAAAGTGTTGCTAACCATTTACCAACGCTTTAAGTTTCTAACTGGTTAGCAAGATGCTTCAGACAAACTGGCCACAAACAAAGTTATTTTTGGTAGATGCATCCTGTTGATGCCTCAGCTTCAAGTTTGGTCACCACAATAAAATCACATGGATTAAAACCACTCAAAGTAAAAAATACTTTATATTTCCTCATATAAATTCTATTTTACAAATGTTTAAATCTCATACAGCTTTGAATTGACTGGTTATTGTCAACCTTCAGAGTCTATCAACATTTAAAATGTTTTTTAATTTTTTTTTAAATAAGCTCAGAAAAGTGTTTAATTGTGAACATCTCATTAAGCTCTGCTGTGAATTTTGGTCAGATTAGGCTAAGGTGAAAGGTTGGATGAAAACTTACTGTGACAAACACTCCAGGTGGCTCTGCTGTGAAACAGGGTGAAGAGCAACATATTCTTGGTATGAAGTATGGTGATGGATTAATGATGCTTTGGGTCTGTTTCTTCCCAGAATCCCAAAAACTAAAGGTTCATAGCTGATGAAAGGACGCCTCAGATCACAACTGTCCCATTAACTTATGTATCAAAATTAAAATTAAATAGTAATTATAACATCATGAAGTCATGATATGGAATATTCTGCTTATTTAACTGTAGCTCATCTTTTAATATGGAAAATAATTTATATTATTTTATTATTCCTCTACAGACTGGTAGGAGTGTGTGGGTGACATGAGGTACTTAGGGTTAAGAACATCAGTTTAATAGTATCTAAAATATTTCAGCATAAAGTGTCATAACTGCTTTTATTCATATTTAGTTTTATCAACTAGAATTCAAATACTGCATAAATAATTAATAGGCAGTGGAATAAGGATGAAAGCAACGGAAGTCTAGAAATATTGGGGAAAAAAACAAAAAACTGGTCCTGACACGAGAGGCACATACCAGGATAAACAACAGGTACAGTCTTACATGAAAGGAATGCAGATACTGAAATTAGGAACTAGACCAGATATGTACGGGAGGGAAACCTGAAAGAATAAAATGACCAAGATTACAAACTAGTTTCAGGAAATACAAAACCATCATGTTTCTCCAAAACAAGACGATAAAAATCAGAGATCAAGAAATTGACAACCAGAGAGAAAGAAAGGAGGCTGAGAAGACAAAACATATAATCTTTTATAAAAAAGATATGATTTTAACATATTTTACACACATAGGATTATTTTTAGGACTATATATATATATCAGATAGTAGTGGTACTTAAGTGTCCAGCTTGAATACCAAAAGGATTAATATGGTTACTTAACTAGTGAGGAGGAAGTCATATGTTGTCTGAGGGACCTTACGGAATGATACCATACCCAAGTGCTAATCCCAGTTCCCCAGATTTTACTATTCAAATTAAGAAATTAAAACTTTGCTGATAGACTGCTTTGTGCGTTGTTTCTCACACAAAGGCAATTAGTTACAAAGAACTTTTAAAAATACCTGACCAACTTTGAAAGAAGAAATATCCAGAGGTGACGATTGTTACGGGCTTAAAACAGTTTTTCTAACCCCTGAACGTTTGGGGGCTTGTCCGGGATGTGTATGGTTTACTAATAGTAACTGATCGAAAACTTTTAGTTCTATTTCCTTAATTAAATCTATTTAAGGGGTAAGGTGTGATGCAGAAAGGGAAAAAAAGACTTCTTATGAAGTAAAATTAAATCAAAAACATAAACCCTCAGACAAAAGGAATTACTCCAATTAAACGGAATAAGAGCCACATGAAAGAAACAATGTTATGGTGATGTCCTGATGTGATCTGCAGGGAGATGTTTTCCCTAAAACAAGATGTTACCTGAGCTTTTAACAGTGGGTCAGTGTTGCCAGATTGGGCTGGTTAACCCCAATTGTGCGTCTTTTGAACAGTTGGGCTGTGAAAAACAGCTTGTTTCTTAAAATGTGGAGTACTTTTCACATAGTGTCTGTTATTGTAGAAAGTGATATTTAAGAAAGCATTTTAATACAGAATACTGTATGGATGCATCAGTTTTTATCATGTGTTTCATTGGTTCTCTGTTTTAACAAAATCTTGAAGAGGGATTGAGATTTTTGCTGGTTTTTATGGAGGTTGGCAGGCTTTAGGTTGTGTTTGGATTGAACTCAGGCAGGCAGATGTTGCAACCCTGCAGCTGGTTTTAACAGTTAATGTAAGTATTCTTCATAGACATATTACCATCAATGACTCAATGTTTTCCCCATAGGGTCGCTTTAACATTTGCTGATGGTCCAATACTCTAACCTCTCACATACTCTATTACACCTCTTGAGATACCATTATTGTTGCCGTCCGGTGAACATTCAAGACATCTTAAAATCCATGCAACCTAAATCATTCACATACCCATCTCTGATCTGCATGAGCAACACATTATATCCAAATCAGTTTGGTCCTTTTGTCCAAATCAGTGTGTTTCAACATAATGTAATGGCTGGTTCTTCTCATCCAGAGCAGGACTTTAGTTTGAGCCTCTGTGGGTTGGTCTGTGTGGTTTCTCCTGGTTAATTGATTTCAGCTGAGTCGTCACACTAACATTGTTGGAGAATTTAGCAGAAGAAAGGAGTCCTATTAGGTCCAATTAGGATAATTTGTGAATTGCTTTGTACCACCTGAAGGTGATCTAAGGCTTATTCTCTTCTAAGAATAGATCCATGGTAAAGCGGTTTCCTTTTAAAAGGGCCTTTAACTCAGAGGTTGGCAGATCATCTGACCTAAAGCATCTCTCTTTGCAACATTAACAGCATGAGTTGAGATATAATGGAAGTCAAATCTCAGGGGAAGTAAAATCCCTCGACTGAAACTGTTAGATGGTGTTTCTGGTGGTTAAAACGCTACTGTTGGATGGAAAAACTAAAATCAAGGCCGTCATTTCTTTTGTCCATTCTTTGTTCCTCTTGGCTGATTTCAGGATGAAAGCTGTGATGTTTCATTAATTTTATGGACCTTCCGGAGAGGATAGTGCCAGGTTCACACAACAGTTGGGATTAAGTTACTGTGAACAATCACAACATTATTAGTTTCCGCCTGGAGTAACTGTTAAAGATGTGAACTGTTTGACTCATATCTCACTGAGCGTTAGGACAAAGTTTTTGCTTTAAACAAATTGTACAAGTGATTCATTTCCTGCTGCAGCTGCATCCATTAATGTTAAAGCAAAGCCTGGAAGGGGGTCAGAGACATCGTCTCAGAGGTGAGGTGATTTCCAGCTTCAGGTTCGGGTTGTTTATGTAGAAAAGAAGTTTTAGATTTCTTGGACTTCTTAGAGTCATGATGCCTGGAAAGAAACATCTACAATCCCACTGCTCACTGATGAGAGGGTACACGGTGGCTACACACAGCCGAGTGTGATTCATCGCAGGAATATTTTTTGTTATCGCTGCCTGTATTTTGAAGTCTCATTAATCATTCTGTTACAGACACAAGTACAAACAATGTTCTGCTCTTTTTCGTCACGTTTCCTGGAGGTTTTCAGTAACAGGAAAAAAAAACATCTGATTCTTGTCAAACTTCACACTGATTTTGACTTTTTAAAGCTTTTTAAAACAACACATTTACTGTATGAAATATCTAAAATATCAAAGTTCTACAGCCTTAAACTGGAACTTAAACCAGGTGTTTTGTGTTTTTTATCCACACATCTGTTCATTTATCTGTCCGTCCACCTGACAGCCTATTTTTAAAGGTGTGTTCTCACCGAATGCAGATTTTGTGTGCTGAGTGAAGGATGTACATGTTGCTGAGGAGCACTGTGAGGAGAAGGTCGGGATTCTAGTGAGGCGAAAGGCACTTTTTTGGCAAATACAGTAAGCAATAATGCTGCTGCACCTTTGAAATACAGAAAGTGATATTAGCATCAGTTAATATTTAGTGTATATTTTCACATCACAAATGTTTCCTTACTGTTATATACAGTAAGGAAAAGAAGTATTTAAACACCCTGCTATGTTGCAAGGTCTCCCACTTGTCATCATAGGTGCATGTCCACTGAGAGACCTAATCTGAAAAAGAAATCCAGAAATCACAATATGATTTTTGAAAGTATTTATTTTTATGATCCACCTGTAAATCAGTAATTGAACACCTGTCTATCAGCTAGAACCTCCAAAGACCTGTTAGTCTGCCTTGGAAATGTCCACCTCCACTGTATTTAGAGTAGAAACGAAAATCCCTTTATTGTGCCATAATGGGGAAATTCTGCTGTTACATTTATTTATTTATTATGCACCTGTTTGAGGTTGTTTGACGCCCCTTCATGATTTCTAAGTGGGAGAACTTGCAAATTAGCAAGGTGTTCAAATACTTATTTACCTCACTGTAAGTTTAAGTAGACAGGCTTTTTTAATCAAAATGAAAGCTATCGAAAATAAAGTTGACAAACAATGAAGTGGGAATGCTCTTAAGAAGTCGGCACATATCTTTGTAATTTATTTTAGCCCTAAAAGAACTGCCTCTCATCCTCCAATCTTCTGCTGTGGTTTCCTTAGCTCCATAAGGGGGATACAGCCGCTGCGCTGGTTCTGGCGCTCTCCATGCCAGCGTCCCTGCTCTCATTTCCCCGCTGCTCCTTTCTGAACTCCAAAATGGCCATCTCACCTTATCTTAAGCTCTATAGAAAACGGCCGTGATCCAACTGTAGGTCTTAGACTTCTCCATCTGGGATCATCTCTGGAGGATCTGCTGGACCTAGGGACTCCAGCAGCTTTGTCCAAAGTAACTAGAATACTGCAAATTGCTCAATAAAATCCATGTTCAGGTTAAATTAACAACCAATGATTTCAATATGTGGTGGAGCCCTGAATATTGTTGTCGCCCACCAGGCAGGTTTTTGGCAAAATGTCAGGTAAAGCACATGAAACTGCTAGGTTTCTCATTCACTGTGAAGGCACCATAAGAGCTTTGTCATTTGGTCCTGATCCAGACCCCTTTAAGGTACCATAGGGTCAGAATGCAGATGGAACAATAAATTAGGACATTTTTTTTAACCTACTTCATGTTGCCGCATAGGTTCATTGTTTTCAACTGTATTTATGGTGTGAATGCCGGGCATTTGTTGCCTCTACCGGTCTGGTAATCAAGCCTGGGTTTGAATTATGAAATCACTGTCAACCTCTAAAATAATAAGGGGAGGAGTCCTATTTTTATTTATGTAACGTTGGTTTGGTTTTTTTGTCCTTGATACAACAAATTATTTAATAAACAACACAAATAAATAAATAAATAAGCAAATAAATAAATAAAAAGAAACAGAAGAAATAAGTAAACAGGAAAGAAATGTTCACTCTGCTGGTGGCGTCTGGTTAAAGAAAGGATCTTTTCTCATGTGATCAGCTTTTTTGCTTTTTCTAATACGATCTATTAGTGCTGCATCTAAATTAGCTAGCCTGGTATTTACTAGTGTTGCATCGATACCAGTACCAGGCGGGGCCCCGATCCAGCACTAAAATGGTGGTATCAGTATCGGCGAGTACCAACAAATAGGGCACTGATACTATTTTGAGAGCCAAAAGTTTATTCAACTTTTTCACCCATTCCAGGTAGGCAATAAAAAGTTCTACTGGATTCACTTTGTTTTAGTCTTTTTCCTGCTTCACAAAGGTAGGCAGCAGCTTGACAAAGTCATAATGGCAATTATTTTACATCCAAGTAGTATGTAGTTCTTTATATATACACACACATCAATTTCAAACAGATGGTATCGGTATGGTATCAGTATTGGCCAGTTCTGCTCAGCCAGGTATCGGGGCCAAAAAATGCCATCGGTGCAACATTAGTATTTACCCTCTGAACAATGACGCAATCAATCCATTAAAATCAACCAAAGTAGCATTAGGAGTACTTTCACCTAACCTGAAGATGAAACAATTTCTCCCCTTTTCACAGGCTACATTCACACTGCAGCCTGAAGTGACCCAATTCCGATTTTTTTCCCATAACGGACCTGGATCTGACCTTTTCGTGGCAGTCTGAACAACACAGATCAAATTTTTTCCAATGCGACCCAGACCACTTGGCTATGCGCTCCTGAATCCGATACAAATCTGATCTATTCAAATGCGACCTGTGTCTGAACGGCCAGGTCGCATTCATCTGACCTGTATGCTATTAATACTCGATAAAGGTCACTATTCGGTGTCTTGCAATGATAGCAAGAAGAAGAAGCAGTTGAAAAACAACTACAATGGTTGACCTTAATTAGTAGAGCAATCTTTTTTAACCATCTTGAAAATATTGAGTTTTTAAGGTTGGGAAAGATCGCTAGATGCGCTCCAGCACTACCATCCATGTTTACTTCTGTAAACATAGAGCATGCTAGCCTGAGACTTCATTGCGTCCTCTACTGCGCATGCGAGATACTTAGGTTGTATGAATGAAGTTAACACAGGAGATCACATTCAAGTTGCAAATGTTTGGAAATGTGCAAACAAAATTGGATTTCACAAAAAAATCTGAATTGAGCATCGTGGCCTGCAGTGTGAACGCAGCCCAAGTATTGAGACAACCTCCCTGGGTTACTCATCCCTGAAAAAGACTAAAATGCCTGCAAGCTTGTTCCTGTATTTAGAAAATAACGCAAAGCTTCTTCACGTGATATTTGAAAGGTAAAAACATGCAAATGTCGCCTCAGATCTGAACCCCAGTGCTGAACTTTGTAGAGAAACACAGAGCTGCAGAACATTAATCACAGCCCCTCTTTGTTCCAACGCGCAGACCAGGATCCAGTTTGGTGGCTCACGCATGCAAAGCGTTTCACCCGGAGAGGGAAGCTCGTTTCGTCTCCCGCTCCCCCAGATGTCTCTTGAAACAGCAGAAATGTATTTTTAAACCCGTTCCGCTCTGGTGATCTCATGTTCCAGCTGATGTTCTGATGAACACACACTTTCTTAAGTTCCTGAAATGACAACAGGGAGCTGACTGTGGAAAAGTCTGTAGCGTCTCATCATGGTTGAACTTTTCATGCTAACTCCTGAAAGCAGTGCTCCTTGTTGTGATGGAGACCCAGCTTGTGTTTAACTGTTTCTGCCTTCATGTGTCAAGGCTTGTGTCTGGGTTAGGAATGCGAGGCATGCCCGATGCGGTACCTGAGGTGTTTTTTTTTGTGCCTCGGGCTGCTGCAGAATATTCTGCTCCTTTTTTTTTTTTCCATCTCCAGATCCTCCTCCTCAGCTGCCACCTCCTCCCCCCCGTTCTCGCTCAGGCTCTATCTTTATCTCGCTCTCGCTGCATATATATGTGCGGATTCAGATACTGTTTTAATGCCGCCTTCTCGCCATAATCTCCGTTACACACACACACTCAGTGGCCAGCTCACACTGGGAGCTCAGCGTCACCTTTGGGAGATTGTCTGGCCGGCCGTCAGTGTCAGGGGAAAAGAGATAACAAAACAAAGAGGCTCTCTGAGATATTATCGCTTCCTCTCATCTGTCCTGCTTTATCTGCCTCTTCTTTTATTGCTTCATCGAGGTGGATCGCTGCCATTTGTCCTGCAGTCAGAGCCACACTTCTCACACTTAACCTGTGCTCTAAACAGTTGCTTCACACCCATCTGGATTATGAATTTGGTGAGAAAATCCCTCCCAAATCATGACCAGGTTGGTGTTTATGTAATTAAAAAGCTTCCTCTTTAGCAACCAACTGATCCTAATGTTATAGCATACTGAGATCTGTATGGTATATCTTTATTTCTTTTTTTTATGTTTAACTAAAGCATGTAACTTTTAATGTGACATATTTGCTGCAAATCCAATTAGAAAGCTTTAAATTAGCTCTTAGCTTCAGGGTTAATACAGTGGGAAATTTGTGGGACAGTGGATTTCAATTTAGACCTATTTTTATCTGGATATATGTATATATTTCACGGCTGCAGAGTTTTTTAAAGGAAAAGTCCGGTCAGCAAGGAATAACCAATGGGTCATTACTTATAGCTAAAACTAATAGGTTTGCAGTGATTTAATGAATTTACAGTTAATCAGTAAAAAAATAAAAACAATGATTTTTGTTGCGATCACTGATCTGGGAGCGGCCATTTTTCCTAAATATAGTAGCCCCTCCCTCCTGCCATCTTCCGGCAGTGACGTCACGGTGCGGTAAGCCTAGCGCCATTCTCCCCGCTTTACAAGCTAAATCAATGGGAACTACTAGACACATCTGCAATCAACAACAATTATTGAAGATTTCCAGAGGACTTCACCATTGAAATTCACCAGAGCTATAGTGAAACTGACAATGTCCACGTGCATGGCAGCTGGATGCTGGAATACATCAGGTTCATCGTTGATTGCCAACTTGAAGAGGGAGGATTTGAAATCGAACCTCTGGTCAGAGAGAAAACATGTCATTAATCCGTTACTCTCCGCTTCACATAGTTCACTGGTCTTCACCATCATAGATAAAAGTGTATTGTGACAAACACCAGATACAGCACTGGGACTTGATCAACAGCCGATCCCACACCGATGGCAGTAGTGTTCTTTGACAAACATGGATGTCTCCAGTAAAGCACATTCAAATGAAAATTACTCTTAATTAAAAAAACAACAACCATTTATTGAAAAGTATGTAATAATTTTATACTTAAAGTACTTTCAGAAGATTGTATTCTAAATGTGACCAGACTTTTCCTTTAAGACTTCTGTATGTAAATTGTGTTTTTCATTTTGTAAAACAAAAAAACTGTCATTTTCGATCTGTTAAAAATAAAACAACAAATTAAATTAATATTTAAAATACATCTTCCCACTATTAACAAAAAACAAACTGTTGGATTTAATTTCACACAGTTCAGTCTGATAATAATAAGGAAACTAGACAGTCTGCTATCGTTGGTCATGCTAATGTCTCAGATCTTATCTATGTTTGGTAAACCTAGATGATTACTTTAAATCACTGACTTTGAAGAACTCCCCTCCTCCTCCTCAGCAAGCATGTTGCGACAGTGGACAGATAATTGGATTGAGTCACTGACTTCACTAGTAGCTGATGCTCCATCAGCATGCAGCAGCACTGGAAATGTTAAATTCTCTTTAACCCAAAGTAACCTACAGCAGAACCATATGAAGATTAGCTGAAGACACACAGATTTAGGATACTGTGTGCCTGATTACTTAAGTTTGATATACTAATGCCGTTTTCCAAAGAGCAAAGCTGAAGCTTGTAGCAGAGGTGTATAAACTTCCCACATTTATTGGGAAAAAATTCAAAGGTCATGAAGACAGCTGCACCAGTACCAGTGAGCTTTAGTGTCTCCAGTTTAAAATGAATAATTTTAGTTCCCTTAGATCCAATGTGAAAGGTGGCATTGCAGCTACCTCAATGAAAAAAAAATCTTTTTCAATTGAAAACTGTTACCATTCATTTCCAAAAAAAAACACATTGTTTCCATCCTTTTTACATTTATAGGGCGGGGCCATATTTAAGGCCAATTTATGCTTCTGACGTATAGCCTCTGCAAACGTCAAATCTGTCTCTGTGTGTAACCATGCCCCCCACGCAGAGGTTCTGCCAACTGTCGTCACGCGCCTCAAAAGAAAATCCTGATTACGAGTCGGACGGTCGCACACCCGCACAGACAAAAAGCAGCTGTGATTGGTCCTTGGTTTGCCTTTCATCCTTCTCGATTCGGTGCCGGGGCGCGCCGTTTTTAAAAACCGAGGAACAACTACAATGGACAACTATGATAAAAGGTTAATCAAGGAGGTTCGGAAGCACAAACAGTTCTCCAATAGGCTCCCCCTTCACTTTGGCGGGAAACTGTTGTGCGTCCCTAAAAATTCCAGACCAACGGTGGAGAAGCATACCAGCAAAACTGGTTTACGACCAGACCCAAACGACATTGGAAGTGTGCGGATGCAGAAGTATAATCTACCCTTTACACTCAATGCAGTTTCAACCAAGCATAAAAATAAACTTTTAATTCTAAGTTTTATCTAATATATATGACTCTTAGCTTCTATTTATAAATATGATCTGTCTACTGTTATTTTTATCTGTCTCATAAAACATAGGAATGCAAACATTTACTTATTTTATGCTATGCTAATTCTACGCTAGTTTTAGTCCGTAGCAACACCGTATTCTGGGGCCATGTTGTCACTCAATGGAGCACCATAGAAACTTCATAGTATTTTCAGTAGCTTCTTTAGGTTTGGTTAGGAGTCCTGTGAGGTTTAGTGTATTAGAGAGCAGACTAGTGAGGAGAAACTAAATGCAATGTGACATTATTCTGTGTACTATTTATTTCTAACATATTTTTTAGATTAGATTTTAGATTAGATTCAACTTTATCGTCATTACACAGGTACAGGTACAATGCAACATAATGCAGTTTAGTTCTAACCAGAAGTGCAATAGCAGCAAGTGCAGGATAAATAGTGGTTCCATAAACACAGGATATGGGTTTCTAGTGAATAAATATAGAGATGAATACCATTATAAACAGAATCTTACTAATAGATTTGTCCTATGATTATTATATATAGATAACTAGTGTTAAGAACTAAATTTACAGCTGGATATGTACCGAATATGATATACAGGTGGATATTACTATAGAAAAGGGTTTTTACAGTTATATAAATGGATTTTACTATAAAATGAATAAATTAAGTTTGGACAAAAGCTATCTAAATTAATGTGAAGTGGAAGGTAATTGCATATTACAGTTAAAGTACATTATTGCAAATGTATATATGTAACAATTGGTGCTGTGAATAAACAGTCGGCAGTGCAAATCTTGACATCCTCTGCCTCTTTATTTCATAGTGTGTTATAAATAATGCCGTATAAAAACATGTTATCAATTTGATCATCATTGGATGATTAATGAATAACTGTTTATTTTTCCCTTCTCTCTGTCTCTGTGACTATGATGTGCTTATTCATATTGTCTCAGAGTAAGCAATAAATCCCAAGAAGCAGAACAGCACCGAGTATCAAAGTATAAATGAAAACTCAAAATATAAAACGCAAACAGAACCAAAGAGGGCAGAGTCAAGACAGAGGATTCCTTTTCAGTTTTGTTATTTTATTCATAACAGGGAAGCCCAAGGGAAGTTCTCCAGGGACATTTTTAGATGCTTTCCTTTTCCACCACACCTGAAATCATCAGCCTGTTACCTGGCGTCTCCATGCAGAGGGACTGAATGCTGAGGAGGGAGATGAACTGTTTGATTCAGATGTGTTGCATAGTGGATTCATTTAAAGCTGGTAGATCTAATATAATACCAGGAACTGTGATACTAGTTTGCTGTTTTGCACTGGGCCACCATCAGAGTCTGTGTGTTTCTCCTGTTGAAAACCTTCTTTTCTTTTAGTACATCTACTGTTTGAATTTCTAGAGCTCATTTAGATTTGCTTCATTCGTTTCTTTCACACCTGGAGTGAGTTTCCTAATAGCCTCATGTGCCATGCATCAGGCTCTTATCCCTGCAGGATTTACTGGTTTGTCTTTGCTTTCTGCACCATCGGATCCTCCTTGTTACTTCTTTGAAGTGCCTCTGCTGCAGTCGCTGCCTCTGACTAGTTCTATTACCGTGTCAGTCGTTTAGTTGTGCATTTTTTTTTGTTTGTTTCTTCTCAATCAATCGATTTATATCCTGAGCAGCTGCCCGTTTATAAAAGGTTTAACGTGATTCGTTTTGAGGACCTGGTTTCAAAGATAGACCCTCAGTTTCCTCCTGCTGACTCTGAAGTCGGTATCACCGCAGCTGCTGAGGCCGGGAAAGTGGAAATTCATTCACTTCTCCGCACACACTCCGTTTCCTCATGGTAACCATAGCAACAGGCCAGGCAGCCAGGCCAGCCAATGGGGAGGCGTCGGTGGAGGCAAAGCGATGGCAGCGTGAGGCGTGTGTGTGTGTCAGGCAGTGAGGCTTCACAGACACACGGGGTCACTTCAGCAGCGTTCACACACAGCGTCTCGGTTACTCAGCGTTGCATCAGACACTGAATGTTTCTGACAGGACCAGAATCACCTCAGAGGACGGAGAGTCTCTGCTTCACATGCCTCTGCGTGTTTTTTTTTTTATGTTCTGTCTCTCATCTTCTGTTTCCTTTTTCTTTCACACATTACAGACTTTTCATGTTCAGCCTTCTGATGCTAAACTGACTTCACCGTGTGCTGTAAAACAGTTTGGTTATGAAGTCAGACTCAGTCAGATGGATGTAGGACTCGGATGGAGTCAGACTGTTTAATTATTCCTTAAAACATCAGCTTCAATCGAAAATATGGAGATAATATGTCAACTGTAAACTCAATCTGCATTATTTTTCTTTTTCATTTTTAAATGAGGGTGGGAATATGAGATTATTAGAAGCAGTAAATTAATTAATGGTTACCAGAGCAATATTGGACCAGAATTACCTTTTGTGGAAAATGAAAGTAAAAAAAATGGGCTAAATAAAAGCAATACTTCTTTGAATGATCTTCATTCAGGGAAGAGGCTAAGCTAAATAGAGTAACATAAAGCTAGAAGTTCATTTTATGGGTAAGAAAAACGAAAAGATTACCTGAGGTAGTGATATAAATGACTCTGTCAAAGCCAATGTTAACCACAGAAACACTGAACCAGGGGTACTTTCTGTAGAGGAGTGGGAACCACTGACAGAAATATCAATGTTAATGGTTCTATGCAAAGTTAATGGGTAATAACGGTTCATCTACAGAGGAACAACTATTAACAGAAGTACTGAGCAAGAAGAACTTTCAATGGGAGGGTATAAAACTTTGCTTTTTTCAAAGGTAATGATGGAAAATTGCATGTGTTTCACACAAAGCAATCGTGAAAAAAGCACAGCTAAAGACAGAAGCAATGAACTAGGGGTACTTCTGCAGGTAAATAAATAAAAAACAGTGAACAAAGTCAAAGCCAGCAATGGCCTTACTGTTTGTTTCCCAAAATCAGGCGTGTTTAACTAAACTGAAGACTGAATCAGGGTTTCGTATGTATGAAAACAGCTCAAAAGGTAAATAAAGTCAATGACAGCAATACCTTTAAGGATGCCTTCATTCAAAGAGAAAACAAGAAGTTCAATTCTGATATAAACTGTCATGGTCTTTTCAATGTTATGGGGATTGACATCTCATGTGACTTTCGGATACTATTCATTGGCAAAAGACTGCATTTTGTTGCTTTGTACTTGTGACAGTATGATGACAATATAGTTGAGTTATATTCTAATATATTGTTTTAGCCCTTATATTTAGTCTTTTCTTTTACAGTGCTAAAAAATAAAGAGAACACATAAACAGCACAGTATAACTTCAATCAAATCCAACTTCTGTGAAATAAAACTGTCCAGTTAGAAAGCAACACATCAACACATCACATACTGTGAAATTGTAAATGGAATAGACAGCAGGTGGAAATTATTGCCAATTAGAAAGACACACTCTATAAGAGAGTGGTTCTGCAGGGGGGGACCACAGGCCACGGCTCAGTACCTATGCTTTCTGGCTGATCTTTTGGTAATTTTCAATGTTTGTGCTTTCACAATCGTGGTAGCATGAGACGGACTGTACAACTTGCACACGTGGCTCAGGTAGAGCAGCTCATCGAGGATTGCACATCAATCCAGCTGTAGCAAGAAGGTTTGCTGTGTCTGTATGCATAGTGTCCAGAGGCTGGAGGCATTACCAGGAGACAGGCCAGTACACCAGGAGACGTGAAGCAGGCCGTAGGAGGGCAACAACACAGCATCAGAACCACTACCTCCACATTTGTGCAAGGAGGAACAGGAGGAGCACTGCCAGAGCCCTGCAAAATGACCTCCAGCAGGCCACAAACGTCCATATGTCTGCACAAACTGTTAGAAGCTGACTCCATGAGGATGGTATGAGGGCCTGACGTCAACAGATGGGGGTTGTTCTCACAGCCCACCACTGTGCAGGATGCTTGGCATTTACCAGAGAACACCAGGATTGGCAAATTCACCACTGGTGCCCTGTGACCTTCACAGTTGAAAGCAGGTTCACACTGAACACAAGTGACAGATGTGATAGATGTAGAGTGATCTGCTGCTTGCAAAATCTATAACCGGTTTGCCATTCAGTCAGTAATAGTGTGGAGAGGCATTTCTTTGGAGGGCCCCACAGCCCCCCATGTGCTCGCCAGAGGTAACTTGACTGCCATTAGGAGATGAGATCCTTAGACCCCTTGTGAGAAAATATGCTAGTGCTGTTGGCTTTGGTTTCTTCCTAATATAGGATAATGTTAGACCTCATGTGGCTGTAGTTTGTCAGCAGGTCCTGCAAGATGAAGACACTGAAGCTATGTACTGGCCCGCCTGTACTGAGCCTCATTTTTACCTGTTCTAATGACATTACATCAAAGTTAGGTCAGATTGTAGGATTTTTCCACTAACTAATACTGATCCAAGCCTCTATTGGTTAACATATTTGATTTAAATTGTTGATATTTTTGTGCACGTTCAGCTTTGAACAGAACAAAAATAATTATTGAGAATATTTAATTCATATCTAGGATGTGTTATTTGAGGTTTCCCTTTATTTTCTGAGCAGTGTAGTTTTTCCTCTTGATGACACTTTCAAATATTTTTTAAAACTTTGTTTTGCTGCATCTTAAATTCTGAATTTAGTAAAACGTTCGGCTGGTAAAATTTGTAAGAAGACTATAATTAACCAGGCAAATATTTTAGAAATGTTATTACAGTTGATATAAGTATTCATTTTAAATGCTCACACAGTGATTCATTAACAAGTTATATTCAGAGATATTCTATTTTTTCATTTATTTTCTTTCTTTTGTGAGTATGTCTAGACTTTAATACATGTGTGAAAGGGAAAGATCCATGTTAAAGTGTCTAATAAAGCTACAGAGCTCAGTTTCTGTCACCAATGATTTACTCTTGTTTTCACTGCTGCTTTTTTAGGGGGGTGGGTAAGAATATCATGTCTCCCCTCTTAATCCAACCTGCAAAGCTCTGTTTGGTTCAGCTGCTTATCCAACTGGGAAAACGGGACATGTAGGCGATGATTGAGAGCTCTGGAAGCTGAATCATACCAAGGCCGTGAAAGGTTAAGGATACCAATCGCTCTCAGAAGCTTATGAACAATAAAGATAAATTAATAAGTTTAGGAGTGATATGTCTTGGTCAAAGATAATGTTTTTATTGCAACAGGTAACAATCATACTGTAAACCTAATTTTTGTAGTATTAAGCAGACCGTGTGCATGTTTTATAGACCTGGATGACGGCTGTAATTTAACAGTACTAAACTCTGTAGTTGGTGAGTTAATTCATGGGATAGAGGTTTTAGAATCACTTTTACCACCAGTAAGTAGCTGGGTTTTGTCTGAAAATGTTTCAGCCTCTCACCTCACTGTGCAGATGCTCTCAAATCCAACTTCACTTCAGTTTATTTTGGTTTGAATACATTTCTATAAGGATCTATGAGGTTAATGTCTGGACTTTGACTATCCCTTACAGCATAGAGATGGACTGATACATCAGCCTGCCAATAGTTTAATATTTTTACATTTACTAAATAATTGCATTTCAAATTTGGTAGCAATTTAAAGTGGATTGTAGTTTATTTCATTTCAATATTTAATTTACTGATGATGACTTTTCTTTGTTCAACTGTTGAAAAGTTAGTATGGGGTTTGAGAATAAGGGGAGGCAAAAACGTTCATGTCAACAAAAGGGGCCTTTCTCAGTGAGAAAAGTCTCTGTGTGTTTGGAAGCCATGCATTGCTGCTCTTGTTCTCTGGTGTTGCACCAATTCCATTTTATGGCCCCAATACCGATACCTGGCTGAGCAGTATTGGCCAATACCGATACCATCTGTTTTAAATTGATGTGTGTGTTTATATAAGGAACTGCATACTACTGGATGTAAAATAATTGCCATCATGGCTTTGTCAAGCTGCTGCCTACCTTTGTGAAGCAGGAAAAAGACTAAAACAAAGAGAATCCAGTAGAACTTTTTATTGCCTTCCTGGAATGGGTAAAAATAGTTGAATAAACTTTTGGCTCTCAAAATGGTATCAGTGCTCTATCTGTTGGTACTCACCGATACCGATACAACCATTTTAGTGCTGGATCGGAGCCCCGCCTGATACTGGTATCGGTATCGATGCAACACTCCTGTTTTCTATCCATAATTATTGATCTCACAGCTAAATGTTTCTTGTTATTTACATTGAGACTTAAGTCATGTTTATTATCATTTGTATCATATAGATGAGCAAGAAAAAAAAAACAATATTGGCTCTAATAATCAGCCCAAAAATATCTGCAACACATATGGGAAGATTGATGTTAAAGTTATTGGTATTGGTATTGGTTGACCTCTACTTTACAGTTGGTATGGTGTGTTTTGTTTCTGCTGCACTGGAGTTTTAAAACATGGTTTTGTGCCCATTGTTCAACATTTGTACCTTGGTCTTAGTTGTCAAAAGGAGTTTTTTCTACATGTTTTGTGATCAACCGGAATGCAACTATGCAAACCCAAGTTGTGCTCTCTGAACAATTATGTATTTTAAAGGGTTAGAAAATGTTATTTTAAGTCTTCTGAGATGCAGGGGCAGGAACAGTTACTATCTAACGTTGTCCCTATCTTTGCATTCTGTTACACATCTATATGAAGCAATCCTCCAAAACGCCTCTGTTACTGTAGAGGCAATCACACTAATAGTGGCTCATAGATCCAAAAAGTTTAGAACTGACTGAATGTTTGGGTTTTCCTATTTCTAACTTCTGTTCATTTGTTATTTTTTTTATCAGGGTCGCCATGTCAAAACAGGCCAGCTTGCTGCTATCAAGGTCATGGACGTTACTGGAGTAAGTGTCACACTCACAGTCATTATTTCTGCCTCACAGCAGATATCTCTATATCTGCTAAACATCCTTGTCCTGACCTTCTATATCTGCTTGTTTATATTCTTTAGGATGAGGAAGAGGAGATTAAAGCAGAGATTAATATGCTGAAGAAGTACAGTCACCACAGAAATATTGCAACCTATTATGGTGCTTTTATCAAGAAAAACCCTCCTGGAATGGATGACCAGCTATGGGTAGGAGTTTGCTTTAATCAACAGATAAAATGTTACATATTATATCAGATATTGTCTTTATTAGGTGATTTTTATTTTTATTTTGTATTGATAAAACCGTAGTGGATCATTTTGAAAGCCTGTTTATTCCTCTGACAGCTAGTGATGGAGTTCTGTGGGGCCGGATCGGTGACGGACCTGATCAAAAACACCAAAGGGAATTCTTTGAAGGAGGAGTGGATCGCCTACATCTGCAGGGAGATACTTAGGGTGAGGAAAAAAAACAAAACTAAAAAAGAAAATTTAAAAAATTCTATATTGACCAAAACCTAAACTAAGGGAAACCCAAACCGGCTCCCTGAGGTACACCAGGTTTATCTGTGGGTTCCCACAAGTAGTTCTGTGCAAAAAAGGAAAAACAAAAAACTTGTGGTGTTATTTGTGCTTTTTTTTCAGGGCTTAACCCATCTCCACCAGCACAAAGTCATCCACAGGGACATAAAGGGCCAGAATGTGCTTCTGACTGAGAACGCAGAGGTTAAACTAGGTGAGGAACTCTTAGCTTTGAGGAACCCAAAGCTAAACAATGTGAAGATAAAAGCCATATCTACATTGTGTTCGGTGTTGCTTGTGTGTTTCCACAGTGGATTTTGGTGTGAGTGCCCAGCTGGACCGCACGGTGGGGAGAAGGAACACATTTATCGGGACGCCGTACTGGATGGCCCCCGAGGTCATCGCCTGTGA
Organism: Cyprinodon tularosa; assembly: GCF_016077235.1. Lineage (NCBI taxonomy): Eukaryota > Metazoa > Chordata > Actinopteri > Cyprinodontiformes > Cyprinodontidae > Cyprinodon > Cyprinodon tularosa. The sequence continues at coordinate 214,567 of NW_024039267.1, read as the reverse complement.
CGAGAACCCTGACGCCACATACGACTTCAAGGTAGACCTGATGGCTGTTGGTCTGTCAGACCAAGGTAGAAATAGATTAGAAAGGAAGGAGGAAGCTTTTAAAACTGTTCAGAGTATATAGTAAATACCATTATTGGAAAAAAAAAAAAAGCATTCACTGCAGGTTCTGGGCTGTATGAGGTCCTCCAAACTTTTTAGCTGCAACATTTAACCTCCTGGAGCCTGAATTGATATACGTGTACATATGCATGTTTTCCCTTCAATGCGATGCCAAATTAAAATGGTTAATGTTACTAAATAAATATAAATGAAGGTAAAGTTTATTTTGTAACAGCAGTTATAACTACATAATAGCATATACTGTGACTAGCACTGGGGTGATGGAAAAACGCTATGGTGGCTGTTTGCCTACACTGCAAAAAAAAAAAAAAAAAGTGTAAATACACTTATTTTAAAACTGCCTTACAATAAGTAAATTTACCGTTAATATGAGAAGGAAAATAAGATGATCTGCCAATGGAATGAGCATTTTCACCCTTAAAATAAGATAATTAAATATTATGCACCTAAAATAAGATTTTTTCTTACCTATTTTAAATGTACATTGTCTTGTTCCGATGGCAAAGTGTCTCACTTACTTCCTCATTTCAAGAAAAAATGCTCTTATTTTAGGAAAAAATTAACTGTAATTTACATTTTTTGCAGTGTAATGCAAGTGGTTTGTTGCTTATTACCAACAACAGGCATCAAAGAGTTAAACAACCTCAGGCCTGTTGAGGATCTAAAATTAAGAACACAATTAAACGTGTTGGTTTAAAACCGTTTTATGAGCTTAAAAACTTTATACCTTTAACTTTTTCAAATATTTTACCATTTCAAGTACCTCAACCATTGAGCACCTTAACCGTTAAAGAATCACAGAGCTTTAAATAATCTTAAACTTTTCGAAAAACTTGAACCTTCTCAGGAATCCAGGCCTCTTGACAAACCTTCATCATTAAAGCAACTTGTATTTGTGTTATATTTAATATGTGACCTGCACATCATCTTCAAAGCCTATTCCAGGCAACTATAGACAAGGCAAGGCAAGGCAAGGCAAGGCAAATTTATTTGTATAGCACAATTCAGTACAAAGACAATGCAAAGTGCTTTACATGATTAAAATACAGGAAGATAAAACAGAATCAAAGCAAGTAGGAAAAAAATAAATAAATCCATGTGACTATATGATCTGGTTGAACTGTAAATTGACTTGGGATGACATGTGATGTGAATTGGCGCTATATAAATAAATTGAATTGAATTGAATACAAACGGGTTTAATTTAAAATACATGCATAAATCTAATCTCCATGCATTTTGACGTTTCTCTGCTGATTTAACACTATTAGGCCCCTAATATATCATAACCATCAGTTTATGCTCCTTCTCTCATTTTTTGCTTTTTATGCTACTGCATCCTCTCCCCTACTCGCATGTGAGCCTGTTTCTCTGTACTCATGTCAACTTTTGTCACTTTGAGGGAGGGAACAACTTCAGAAAGAAAACTGCCTGTGATTGGCTAATTTTCAGGAAATCCCTCCTCTTGATACATTACTGTTTTCATCCTCAATGTGGCTGGTAACGTTAACAAAGCATCTTCAGGCTAATAGCTTTGAAACATTGGTTTACTGAAGTCATCCTTTAATAACATCAATAATGTGTTCTGTATTCAGCAGCAACAGTATGAGGCTAAATTGGGGCCATAAAGTTTGTTAATAAAATTGTTTGAGAAAACAAAAAAATTTATTTTTTTTGCAAAAAAAAAAAAAACTGAAAATAAAAGTTTGTTAAAACTTTTTTTTTGTCAAACATACATATATATATACATGCACACACACAAATATATATATACACATACACTATATTGCCAAAAGTATTTGCTCACCCATCCAAATTATTGGAATCAGGTGTTCCAATCACTTCCATGGCCACAGGTGTATAAATTCAAGCACCTAGGCATGCAGACTGTTTTTACAAACATTTGTGAAAGAATGGGTCGCTCTCAGGAGCTCAGTGAATTCCAGCGTGGAACTGTGATAGGATGCCACCTGTGCAACAAATCCAGTCGTGAAATTTCCTCGCTCCTAAATATTCCACAGTCAACTGTCAGCTGTATTATAAGAAAATGGAAGTGTTTGGGAACGACAGCAACTCAGCCACGAAGTGGTAGGCCACGTAAACTGACGGAGCGGGGTCAGCGGATGCTGACGCGCATAGTGCGAAGAGGTCGCCAACTTTCTGCAGAGTCAATCACTACAGACCTCCAAACTTCATGTGGCCTTCAGATTAGCTCAAGAACAGTGCGCAGAGAGCTTCATGGAATGGGTTTCCATGGTCGAGCAGCTGCATCCAAGCCATACATCACCAAGTGCAATGCAAAGCGTCGGATGCGGTGGTGTAAAGCACGCCGCCACTGGACTCTAGAGCAGTGGAGACGCGTTCTCTGGAGTGACGAATCGCGCTTCTCCATCTGGCAATCTGATGGACGGGTCTGGGTTTGGCGGTTGCCAGGAGAACGGTACTTGTCTGACTGCATTGTGCCAAGTGTAAAGTTTGGTGGAGGGGGGATTATGGTGTGGGGTTGTTTTTCAGGAGCTGGGCTTGGCCCCTTAGTTCCAGTGAAAGGAACTCTGAATGCTTCAGCATACCAAGACATTTTGGACAATTCCATGCTCCCAACTTTGCGGGAACAGTTTGGAGCTGGCCCCTTCCTCTTCCAACATGACTGTGCACCAGTGCACAAAGCAAGGTCCATAAAGACATGGATGACAGAGTCTGGTGTGGATGAACTTGACTGGCCTGCACAGAGTCCTGACCTCAACCCGATAGAACACCTTTGGGATGAATTAGAGCGGAGACTGAGAGCCAGGCCTTCTCGTCCAACATCAGTGTGCGACCTCACAAATGCGCTTCTGGAAGAATGGTCCAAAATTCCCATAAACACACTCCTAAACCTTGTGGACAGCCTTCCCAGAAGAGTTGAAGCTGTTCTAGCTGCAAAGGGTGGACCGACGTCATATTGAACCCTATGGATTAGGAACGGGATGTCACTTAAGCTCATATGTGAGTCAAGGCAGGTGAGCAAATACTTTTGGCAATATAGTGTATGTGTATTTATTATTTTTTTTCAACGTTTTTTGTTATAACTTGCAGATTTTTTTTTGGCTACAAACTTAGTTTGGCGTTGGGCGCGGCGCCTCAGATGATGGGCATGTGGAATCATGACTAACAGCCCAACATAGTGGTTGAACAAGCTATTCCCAGCTTTGGCATTCAGGGACCATTGGAACTGAAAATTTCATCATCAGTATTCTATGTGTATGTGTTTAAATTTGGAAATATAGCAAGGTTGGCCAATAGAAGCAGCTTATATGAATACATGGCTGTAATCCCAGAGGATATAATTTGATCTTGATCTTGCAAAGCATTTTAATCACAGGTGGTTTACTTTCTCAGGTTGGTTCCACCATTTATGAAACAAAAGCTAACATAAGCGAACAGAAACGAGTCCACACAATTAAAAGAGAATCTACAGGAGCGCAAAAAGCAAGAGAAGGAGCATGGAGTGATGGTGGTGACATATTGTGGGCCTCATTGTATTAAATCTGCACTTCTTTTAAAATGCAAACACAGCGTTTCTGTGTGTTTGAAATAAAACTGCTTCTATCAGTTTTTATTATGAGTGTGCACTTATGGCTGAATTCTTTCTTAAAACTCAACATCTCTACAGTCAGAAAATCAGACTGTTTGTAGCTGTGAAGAAGGATCACAAGGTGACCTTTAGAAAATGATTCCCTTTGTTAGTTTTTGGATTCCTGCAATCCCGGATTATGCTACTGAGCAGACAGAAACAAGAAGCATCCTATGAGAGACAGGGAGTCTGCAGTGGTTGCTGCGTGAAGGATGTGCAGCACTGAGGACAGATGAACCCCTGCAGCGAGCTGGTGGAGGATGAGCGCCTACACCATTAACTCTGACCCTCCAGGGTTAAATGTGTCAGGAAAGGCTGAGTTTATCTTCCACTAGTCGTTCTTGCTGGCTGAAACTAAGCACAGAAACATGTAATTGTGTTTAAAGGAAGGCAGAGCTCTGCAGTGGCAGATGGGTAATGTCTCCCTCTGTATTTTTATCACTTGACGAGAACACTGACCTGTGGAACCATCTCTCAGAAACTGGAAGTGTTGAGTGGGAAACACGTTGTGAGGATGTGTTTGTCTCTCTGCAGAGTGATCTGTGGTCGCTCGGCATTACAGCCATAGAGATGGCAGAGGGAGCACCACGTAAGTGTGATTTTATTCCCATCCGCTGAAAATCAGCACAATTTGTCCTTCTTGACTTTAAATCAGCACTGGTTCTTTTCAATTTTTCTTCTTGTCGTTATTTTTCCTTTCTGTTCTCTCCTACATTTCCTCTACTTTCACAATTTTTTTATCATATATTTTCTTTTTTCTCTTTTAACTATCTAATTTTCTTCTTATTGTTATTTACTCACACACCTTCCATTTTTATATACTTTCCAACTATTTCTATATTATCCTTCCTTTATTTTTCCTTATTGCTATTTTCTTTAATTTCCTTTTTATTTATCTCCTTTCCATTCCTCGCATCCTCTTTATTTCCTCTCTCATTTGTGATCCTCCATCCTTTCCCATTCAGCCCTGTGCGACATGCATCCAATGAGAGCGCTCTTCCTCATCCCCAGAAACCCTGCTCCCAGGCTTAAGTCAAAGAAGTGGTGAGTCTGATAATCTGAAGAGCACTAGTGAAAGATTACTGACCTGCTACAGAGACAGAACGGCTAATGTGTTTGCACGTCCAGGTCGAAAAAGTTCCAGTCATTCATAGATAGCTGTTTGGTGAAGAGCCACAGCCAGCGACCGAGCACCGAGCAGCTCCTCAAACACCCGTTTATCAGAGACCTTCCCAACGAGCGGCAGGTCCGGATCCAGCTAAAGGACCACATTGACCGAACCAAGAAGAGGAGAGGAGAGAGGGGTGAGGCTGCATCCCCCATGACTCACCTCACAACTCCTGACAGACGCATTCAAAGATAACATGACCTTTTTGTTTTTTCCTTGACAGATGAAACGGAATATGAGTACAGTGGTAGTGAGGAAGAGGATGAAGAGAGGGATATCGGAGAGCCCAGGTAAGAATATTTAGTCTAAATTTAAATATCAGTTGGGGATTCGGAGCAAGAGAGAAAACCTAAACTCTGAATTTGTTGTTTTGGTGATGGTTATAGCAACAGATACAGCCATAAACAACACACATCTATGGTGGATATCAGAATAAAACCAGGCAACTGACTAGACCTGGCAATTATAAAAACAGCCAGGTCCCAAAAGGCCAGCAACATTTTCAAAAGCTAGCCTTTTTTTAACAGTCAACAGACCTCTGTAGGAATGCTGATGGAGCTATGGTTTGGGTCCTGATCTACTAATATCCTGAATAAAGAGCACTAAATGTTTGTGCAATGGAATTACATATTTTCAGATCAATATTCAGCTCTGGGTGCGTATCGATGCTCTGTTCAGGCTACCCTTCTCCAGAAAACTCCCCTTGCAACTTGAGGGTGTTGGACCTGTGACTGAATTTGACATGTGACCCGTAGCACCGCTTTACAGCAGTCTGAGCTTCCATTAAACCGCAGAGCTAACTAAGCTAAAAGTAACTGTTGGCCAACAAAGCAGATATGACCCCTACCTGTGTCACAGTGGGGTAGAGGTTTGACAGGACCCAAATCCAGACACGAAGCTGAAGTGGTTTCTTCGAGATTTAATAACAAAAAGGGTAATAGAGGCAAAAATCCAAAAACATAAATCCACAAAAACTGAGAACCAGGAATACTAAATTGAAGGTAATTGAAGGAAATGATGACAAACCTGCAATAGTGACTGAGCAGGAGGTGCATATATGGGAGAGAGAAACAAAGACCAGGCTGATCAGCAGATTGGGAGCAGCTGTGAACAGAGGAGGCTAGAAGGGAGCTAGGAGAAGGAGACTGACACAAGTGGGCAACAGAGGGCAAACAAGAAATACCTAAGAACTCAAATACGTCCAGAAAACACCACAAAATAAGAATTAAACCAATAAAACATGAAAAATATGGATCAAAGTAAAACTGAAAACTCAAAAAGAAAACTTGACAACCTGATCAGACATATTTTGGTTCTCTGATGTAGGGTTTAACCTAGAGGGTGAATGTGGCCTTCTTTTCTACAATTAACTTGATACATTTTTGGGATTTTAAACCTGAAAGGTATGGTTTTAGCACCCCTAGTGACTGAAAGTTACACAGAGTTTTGCATTGCTATCAGCAAATGTGGGAGAACAGAGTGGGTTTACTTTACATGTCCATAAGGTGACTGTAATTTGCAACAGCACTGGACACAGATGGCGGGTATGAGAAGGCATAGGTAGAGGAGAAGATAAAGGCCCTTCTTTGTTTGTGTAAATCTTTAGAACTGATTTGCAGCAGCAGATTGTTAGTTTCAGGACCTCAGCAATGAACAGTGCCTGTAGGTTAGGAGCACACAGAAAAAGCTAATTGTTACACAATATGCTGAAAAATAACACCTTCAAGAGTGCTACATGTCATTACACTATTAATTTTTCATACAAAAGACAGGCTTATGAAAAGTTACTTTTTCACTACATCTGACAGAGGGACAGTAGCCTTAGCGGTTAGTAGTTAGCAATAGCTTCTGCTGATGTTTTTATCTTTTAAGAAGTAAATAAATTATTATCCTGGAATAATTTTACATTGTAAGTCAGATAATAATTTATGTATGAAAATATATCATTTAATCATCATCTTGTTAATAATTTAGTTAATTGTATGTGGGTTTCCCGCCTTGGTTATCTTTACTCTTTACAGCTACTTACATTTACAGCTGTCATGGGCTGTGGATCAGGCAGATATTCGGACACAGCCGAAGAGATGTTTCATAGGGATTATTAACATAATATAGTAATTTATAACACATGTAACTCAAACTTGTTCTTTCCAAAGTGTCCCCTTGTAAAATCTATGACTGCAGGACCATACAGGATGATAACAGATGCTAATGCAGGGTTTCTAAGATAAAATGAGCTTCCCTTCTCCACGTAGGGCCAGTGATATAGTGTTTATAGAAGGTTACATAGGGTTGATGGATTAAGTCGGTACATTGCTTCTATAATGCTAGCCTTGGTGCAAAATAAGATGAATTACATTTTAGTATCGAATAAAAGACCAGTTTAGTGTCACTAAACAGCTTAAATGGTGCTAGATGATGCCACCTCTGACTTTTGCCATATCTGCTGCTTTTCAGCTCAATCATCAACATTCCCGGGGAGTCCACTCTCAGACGGGACTTCCTGCGCCTCCAGCTGGCCAATAAGGAGCGATCGGAGCTGATCCGGCGTCAGCAACTTGAGCAGCAGCAGAACGAAGAGCACAAGCGCCAACTACTGGCTGAGAGGCAGAAACGCATCGAGGAGCAGAAGGAGCAGCGGCGACGGCTGGAAGAGGTAGCAACAACTCTGAGGTTCCAAGAACAAAGAAAAAAGCATCAAAGTCATTATGTGGCTATTAATAAAACCTCAACATAGAAAGGGGAAAGAAACTATTACTGGGTAAATGAGCACCACTGCAACTAAGCTGTAGCTATTTTACCTCGTCAAAAGCCATCAGATGTGATGCTGGAAAAAAGCGCACCTGTGTTGTTGTTCATCAGAATACAAGAGACACACACCTGGCATGCACAAATACACAGCTAACACTGCGGTGTGAAAATTGTTCCCACTTACAGCAACAGCGTCGAGAGCGGGAGATGAGGAAGCAGCAGGAGCGGGAACAAAGGAGGAGGTATGAGGAGATGGAACAGCTCCGGCGGGAGGAGGAGAGGAGGCACGCAGAGAGAGAACAGGTAGAAAAACACCTGGATAATAATTCTTTCAAAACCTTTAGTTAGTTTCACTGCTTCTTAAAGCACTTTGGTCAACTTCAGTTGCTTTTATGTCCTCCAATAAATATATGCCACTTTTTCTAGTAACCTCTATATGAGTTACACCAACATTTAATTTCCAATTAATAAAATACGTTTGAATTGAACATAAAAATCTATTAGTAAATAGAATGCTCTTCTGAGAAAATTATGTATGAAAAATAACTTTATATATTTCATCCTAACTTGTAAAATATAAAGGTAAATTAACTAAATTGTCCACATTGAGTAATACAAAGCGTTTTTTTCTTTCACCTTTCGTTCAGTACATATACAATTTTAGATTTTTTATTATTTTATTGACATCTTTAAAGTCTAGATTTGTTATCTAATAGCTAATATGTGTATTAAGGATGTTAGAAATGTTGGCTAGTATATTTAGGTAGTAATAATGTTGTGTGTTTGGACAAAGTTTGCCATAGTATTATCACACACACACACACACACACACACACACACACACACACACACACACACACACACACATATATATATATATATATATATATATATATATATATATATATATATATATATATATATATATATATATATATATATATATATATATATATAAGCATCAGAATTCCTATGACCTTTTTAGTTGGAGTAACTGACTCTGACATTAGGATCCTTGATCCTTCTTAGGTTCCTGAGGGCATTAGCTTTAGGCTTGGTTAGCATTAGTATTAAAATACTAACATTATCATAGATGTAATTTTTGGTAGGTTGTTGAAATCCAATATTATAGACTCTGTATGCATTTTAGCATCTGGCTGTTTCTTTGATGCACAAATTGGATATAGATTTTATATATCAACATGTTCTGGGTCACTAAAATAGATTTATTTATTTTATTTATTCATTTCAAGCAATTGCATGCATTGAAACATACAAGTGAATGCTAGTTCATCATTTTAAACGTATGAGTCATATTATAACTAATAGAAAAAAGAAAAAGAAAAAAAAAACAGAACTGAAAGACAGTGAGAAGAAGAAAACTTATTAAATATCATAGTAAGCATGTATATATTTCCAGCTACTTTTTTCTTTTTTTTTTTTTCCTTAATGGCAACTTATAACACAAAATTAAAGCAAAAGCAGTTTAAAAATAATAATAATAATGTTTCCAGTACTGAGAACAAATAAGCAAAATCGCAATTGTGTTAATCCAGCAGTTAATTAATTACATAGTATCGTTTTGTTTTTTCAGCATACCAGCAATGGTAAGGAAGAACTACAAGCACACATTAACATTCACTAATTTACATTTAAGGGAAGGAGAAATTGTGTTAAGATAAAACAAGTAGGACGGTGAAACATGCAGTGGGCGATCATATTGTTTCAATGTTCATGCACAGGTTGAATTCCAAACAGAAATGTTTGATGAGAGATTCTGTTGCAAAGTGATGAACTCTGACATATTGTCCCTTGGAAAGTAAATAAACTTTCAAATGGTTCTCTGCCGAATCCAGTTCTCACATTAAGTAGCTGCTCTAATGGTGAACATATCATCACAATTAAAGGGAAGAGACAGGTTTTCTTTGCAAAAACCAGTATAATTTTTCAGAGTTATGGTTTTTTCTCTGCAAAGCTGAGTTCTCCATGACTGTTTTATTATAAGCATGCCCCTCTATTCCACTAATGACAGCTCCCTGCTGCTTTTTTCTGAATTACTATCCAATCTTAACACTCCTTTCATAAAAGTACTTTTCTGTGCCCTCTTTCTTTCTATTGTTCTCCTCTTATATTTCCTGCTCTGCTGATATCACTGGTTGCCTGGGGCTCTGATTCGCTTCTGTTCCGCCTGGTCGCTCTCTGATTGGATGCGTCTTTTTGCGCTGTCCGGCCTCTGATTGGGTAGGAGTATATCCGTAGACAGCTGGAGGAGGAGCAGAGGCAGCTGGAGATCCTGCAACAGCAGCTTCTGCAAGAGCAAGCTTTACTGCTGGTAACACAACATGCAAACACACACGTAGATGCAGATAATCTGATTCTAGAGATAAGACCCACTGAAACCATTTCTCATCTTCAGTTCTTTGAGGAAGGTATATTTAGAATCTCTGAACTCTGTGGTTTGCAGCTTATTCTAAACCAATTAAGTCTGAAAGTTAAAGTTTCAGATATAGAAATGTTATTTAAATGCAGCATAGAGTACAGGACTGGGTGGAAGAACCGCGGTGAGAAAGGTGAGCTTCAATGGCTGCCTGAAACCGTAGCTCACCACAGATATACGCCTCAAAGTGCGCATGCGCAGAAAAGATAGCTAACGGGACGAGCACGTAGGACAGCCTTACGTAAACACGCCAACAGAATGATTGACAGCTAGGAGGACCACTTCTTTAGATGATCCTCCCGGAAATAAAAGATCGTCCTCTATACCTTCAATAAATAACAATCAATTGCATTTTAATTGAAAACAATATATCGACAAAATGCAAACATTTTTCTAATCATAAACCCTTTTTAGCTCTTATGGAATAAATCTACATCTGAGCACAGCATTTACTCTTTTTAATCCATTATTTAGCCTATTCAACTGTGCCACTGGTTTTAAGTTAAAATCATTTAGCTTTTTATTCATATTTTATGCAACTTGAAGTACTGCTTTGATCAGTATATGGACACTATTATAACGCAATTTATTATATTGAATACGGTAAAAATATATAAATACATAGCAACTATGCATACAATACTGCATATAAGAGTTTAAGTGTTGCTGTAAAAACAAAATAAGGTTCCATTGTTAATACAGACATTAGAGAGATTAAAGCATTGTACAGAAAAAATGGCTGCCTGTGCTTCATATTAACATGTATGCAAGAAACAGTGAATTTAATGACTTCAGTATGTATTTTAAAAAGTGCAACTTACTGCTTTCATTTTTCAAGGCTTTGAAATCAAAATAATACATTTTTCAAAATCAATGTGTTGTCCCAACCTTATTTTTATGATAATTTGTAATTTGTGTTTGAGACCACTGTCCTGATCTAGCTGCTAAGTTAAACATAATTTTATTTTAAATAGTTTTCTATCATGTTTCTGTCCCTGATAAAATATCTACACAGTGTTATACTGCCACCGTCGTGCTTGACAATAAGCCCAGTGCTCTGTTGTTGCTCCTCGTCTTTCTGGCTGAAAAGCTCAGTCTTGTGTTACCATAGAAATTTCCTCTTGAAGACATTTGGCTTGTCAGTTAACTTTAAACTTGCTTCTTTTAAGTTTCTACCTCTGCAGTCCTAAACTTTGGTGTTTTCTGGGGGGGTTTTTTTGTCTTTCCCAGACATAACCAATTTCTCTTCATCCAAGGTTAACCATTTCAGTCTTATTTCCCACAATATAAAAAAGCTGTCCCTTGTTCAGGGCCCTGTCACACCTTGCTGATTTAGCCAGCGAATGCCTGACGTCCCAGAATCTCCTAAAACGCTGGCATACGCTGAACTTTCTATGTATTTTTCCAACTTTGGGCGTATACATAGCATATTCATAACGAGTCCAGAACGTAAGTCCAACGACAGCCTAACTTATGCATAATGAGGGGTGCGCCTGGAGGCGCCCAGTCTGCATAAAAACATTTATTTGATCACAGTATTAACCTAGCTGCTGTTTACCAACTGCCCAAAAAATGAAAAAAAAAAAAAGAAAAATAAAAAGAAAGAAAGAAGGTTTGCTGTCGCAGCAGATTCAGCATCATGTTTTCTAGGAAGTTTGTTGGTGGTGGGCGTGAACGCAGGGAGGATCCATCACTCACCTTCTGGCTCACCCTATGATGGGGATGAAGTCTGGAGGAGAACTGATGGTTTCCTCCTGTGAAGCCTCTTTCATATGTATATCAACATGTACCAGCGTGTTTCAGCGTACCTCAGCATACTCATAACTCAATGTACCCATAACTTATTCAACGTACGCCAGCATTTTTGCCAGATTTTTCGTATGTCAGGCATACGCTGGTCTTTATAGTCAAGGTGTGACAGGGGCTGCAAACTATGGCTGCAAACTTCTAAAAGTATGGGAGCGACTCCTGTCATATGCATTATGGGGGTTTAAACGTCTCTGTTGCTTCTTTTGTCTGCAGGAGTACAAGAGGAAGCAGATTGAGGAGCAGCGGCAGGCGGAGCGGCTGCAGAGGCAGCTGCAGCAGGAGCGGGCCTACCTGGTGTCTCTGCAGCAGCAGCAGCAGGAGCCTCCCCGGCCGCCACAGGACAAGAAGCAGCTTTACCATTACAAGGATCAGGCGCCAAGCAGCAACGACAAGCCAGCCTGGGCCAAAGAGGTAACCTGCAGGGTCCCAGACTTAAACTCCATCACATTTACCTTCATGGAGATCCGTTTCTCTGTGTAGAGTCATGAAAACTCCGCCTGAGATTTTCTGCTCTGTTGTAGCATTCTGATTTTCCTCCCAGGGACATGATCTCCATATGGAAACTTTAAGCTCTCCTCAAACTCAAATCAAAGCTTTTCTTTTAAATCTACAGGTTTATACTTACAGTGCCGTGGAAGCTGGACCACAGAGAGCCTCAGATTTGTTTTGGTTTGCTTCCTTGCAGGTATCTTCAGAGCTGCTCCCAGTGTTTTTCATGAGCCCAGAAATGTCACCCTGTGTCTTTATTTCTCTTAACAGATGAAAGTAAAGAGCTCGGAAATTCTGCCAATAAAAAAATCTTTAAAAAGTCTTAGTCATAACTCAGCAGACGGATAAATCCCTTTTTTTTTTTTCTTTTAAAGGGCATCAGAAGTTGCTTGGTGCCTTTTAATGCTGGAAACATTTTGTTTCTGAACATTTTAACGAAATTACTCAGCTTTGTTTATTTTTTCATTCAGACTCTGCTTTTACTGGTTTGTGTTTTTCTATAGTAAGAATAAGGAGGTCCACTTATTAATACATCCATGTTATATTTAAACACAAAAAAAAAGTAGAGGGAATCTACAGGTGCTTAAAAAGCAAGAGAAGGAGCATGGTCTTATGGTTGTGATATATTGAAGGCCTCTTTGTATTAAATCTGCAATCAGAATGTTTTAATTCCGTGTAGAGAGAAGTTAATGTGTGTGTCTGGAATAAAACCAGTCATGTCAGTATTTATTATCCATGTGCACTTTTGGGAGAAATCTGACTTAATAGTCACTCATTTATCACAAGACAGCCCAGGGATACACAAAACAGAGAAGCATGAAGAGGCTCATACCTAAGGATAATTTAAAGAGAGCAATTAAGCATTATGTATTTGGGCTGTGGGTGGAAGCAGAAGTACCCTGAGGGAACCTACCGTAGGGGGAGAACATGCATGCTTCCCTACCGCAAGGCAAAAGTGTAACTTACTGCACGGATAAAGTTAAAGTTAATTTAACATAAAAAAATGACATTAGTACTGCTATATTTGTCTCTGCTTCAGAGCACGGACATGGCTGTAATCTGGAGCCGCCATCGGCTTACATTTAAATACTTCCTGTTTCATGATACAGAAAACTCCGACTTTCAGCATAATGTGATTTACTAAGCAATTAATCTGTCACTGTCATGTCTTTTCCTCTGGGAGGAAAACTCTGAGGAGTGCAGAACGTGACAAAACTACAAACAAAACTAAAATCCAACAAAGTGAGGATAACCGGATTCCTTCTAAAACAATGATTGTTTTAGAAAGTGTAAAATATGGCAAGAATAATGGCATAAAATGCTGTTGAAGGAGTTGATTATTTCAATGTTTTTCTCTTTGAATAACAACGCTGTGAAATGTATTATGAATGACAGAAAATAGCGATTTAACAGGAAAACAACTTGTTATGTTACCAACAATCTAGTTTAGATTTGAAGGCATTAAGCTGATTGATTGTGTCAATAAGGGGGGTGAGGTTGCTTGAGGACCCAAATGCAGTGATGAGTGAAACAGAGATGAGTTCTTGTGGGTTAAATGAAAAAAACTAAGGCAGACATCCAAAAATACGAAATAAAAAGAACCAAAAACCAGAAAACATCAGGAAAAACTCACATGGGAGGCCAGAGACAAAGAAGGAACTAACAACAACAAGGAACCAGCAAAACATTGGCTGTGTTTGTATTTATGGGCTCGTCTTCCAAGGAGGCGTTCTTCCTGGACTGGATCCTTCAAAGTCCGTGAAAATAACGAGACCAGAAGAGTTTTGGCTGTAATTTGAAACAGGTCTAGCCTTAGCCGGCTTTCACCACCGTATGTCGCCTAGCAACCGTGACACTTCACAGAAAGCAGGAAAAGAATGAATACCGATCTTTTCAAAACTATTTCTTTTTAATTTTTTTCTTTTTTTATTGTAAAGTGGACAAAGACTACACTCACGAGAATCCAGAGTGGAATAAAGGTTCCAACCACCGGGAGCAAATAAAAGAAAAAGTAGTGATACAAACCTTAGTCAGTTAAATAACCTGCTGCTGTCATTCTGCACATCTCTGATGTTGCTGCTATTTTCGAATATCCATTACTGTAAAAATGTCCATAGTTGTATATTGGTTATTAACTTTAGAGTACAGTATTTTATTGTTTATCTTTTAACTCTTCACTATTATTTTATTCTTATTTTTCTAAGGTCCTCATTTATGTGACCGTTTTTTACTATAATCTTTTTGCTTCTTTAAACACCAGAATTTTCTCATTTTGAGACAATCAAGGGATTTTTAAAATTCTATTCCATAAAAGGGGGAGAAAGAATGTATGTATAAAAATATACCTACAAATTAATTTCAACAACAAAAAGTAATTAGTTATGCAAATTGTGCAAAAAAAATAGCAATAAAAAATAAAAATCCTATCAGATTTATAGTCCCCACACTGCAGATTATTATTATTAAATTACAGCCAAATACATTTACACAGTAACAGATAAAAACCTTTAGATAAACCAAACATTACCTCAACATATCTGACTCAATAACCATTAAAACAACTATTTTCAAGCATTTCAGACGGAACTATTCACTGACTTGAATTTTATTAAACTGAACATCCAATATTCACCACTGTTTGGCGCCATTTCCCTTTTTCCTCTGACCACGGAGCAGCCGGCTTGCTTGGTCTCGCAATGAATCCTGAGATAACAAGGATAGATAAGATACACAGGACCCGTCTTTCAAATCGGGCAAAAAGAAGGACGCATTTGTAGGCTGCATAACGAGGAGTCTTGGAATCCGACCAGACCTCAGCGCCGCACTACTATATCGGCCTTTGGAGGACGAAGCCCATAAATTCAAATACAACCAGTGACCGAAAATGAGGTGGATAGATGGGAGACTGAACAAAGATAATTAGCAGATATGGAGCAGATGTGGACAGAGGAGTCTAGAAAGGAGCTAGGGAAAAAGACTGACAGAAGACGACAGCAGAGGGCAAACAATACCTAAGAGCTTCAAATACAATCAAAAATAACTAGAATAACACAAAATGGAAAAGAAACCAATAAACAAGCAAACACAGAAAGACATGAATCAAAGTATAAAAGAAAACTCAAAAAAGAAAACTTAAATAAAAACAAAAAGTCCTGAAAGGTTGACTAAAGGACCGTAGGGCGCTTTGGTGTAAAGGTTGAATAGAATAAAAAAATTGATTCACATTATTTCATTAAAAATAAAGCCTGTTCTGTAAGAAAAGTGAGATGAATTTTAGGTGTAAACCTTATTGAAATATGGTGCTGATGACCCTTTAACAAACCAATTTATGAGGATTCAAAAGCTTCAAACTTAATGAGTGTTTTCATCCCATCAGTGGACGTCTTGGGTTTAATGCTTAATGTCTCCCATCCCCCGCTCCCTTTTAACTGACTCTTCTTCAGGTGATGCGACGAGCTCAGAGCAATTCACCTCGCATCCCCCCAAAGAAGTATCACTCCTTCAAAGAGAAGCGGGAAGTCAACCTGGACAACCTCCTCCTGCTGCCTGGTTACAGGCCTCCCCGGCCCCGCCCCCCTTCTTACCCTGCTCATGTCAGCCCCTCCAGGGACAACCTGCATGTACCCAGAATCCGGATCACCTGCCTACCCGAGGAGAATTATTCAGACCCACCGATGAGGAGGGAGAGTCCCGGCAGGAGCCCTGTGAGGTGCCCTGACTCCAGGGGCCGCAGCCCCGCCCGCCGGGTCAGTCGGACAGACAGACAGATGCCTCCTCCTGGTTCTGCAGCCTCAATGAACCCTAACCTGTTCCTATTAACTGCTTTATTTCTCTAACCAGGTGAACTCACATCCTTTAACTCTGGCTGCTGCAGCTCAAATGGTGATTTACCTTGTTTGAAAACCTCCCACTGGTTTATCTAAACACTTCTCTTTGGATTTTCTGGAGTTTCTAACAACTAACCTTAAAAAACTGAAGCTCTGATCTCTTCAAACAGTACTCAGCTGTCCATATTCAGGGTGCTGTTGATGAAGAAGCTGGTGTTCAATTCAGTCTCTTTAATCTGTACTGTTTATTCATTCAAAGAAATGCTAGTACCGAGTTGAAAAATTGGTCAAAAACCTCTTTCAATGCAACAGCAATGTTCTGAGTGAGATTAAAAGCAATACACAGAGACACACCAGCTCACTTCCTGTCATGAGTCATTACTTTTTTCTCCCTCAAAGCTGTTTAACCTTCTTTTTTCAAGTCTCTGGAACCTTTATCTTTTACCAAAGTGGGATCTAATGGTGTTTTATTGCATGATGTCCTTGGTTTTAATGTCTAACAGGTACTAACTTCAACCACTAATTTAAACTTTCCTTTCCCAGGTTTCATTCTTTTTTGTCTTTTTTTTTTGCATGATATATATGTTTCTTTCACTGAAATTTTGTTTTTTATAATTGTTTTAAGTGATGCCTCTCAAACTGCGGCTGTATTTGAGCCCTGAAAACATAAATCAAGGCTGTAAATGCAAGCAGTGCCATGTACCCATTTAGGGCAGATTTGCAGGCCTGCCCCCTGGTGGCAGCTGGTAGACAGATGTAGGGCATTGGCAGCTATTTTTAGTGGCACTGTGTGCAGAAAGGTCTATCCTATTCTAAGCTTTATAGGACTTCCCTCAAGGCTTAAGAAGAAAACTAAATAACAACACAGAGATACAAATGTGCTGGGCTTTAGAAGGAGCAATTAAGAAAGACGTTTTTTACTTATCTGAAATTTTGCCATTTCACAGTTCGTACACACAAAGGATTAGGATGGATGGATGGATGGATGGATGGATGGATGGATGGGTGGATGGATGGATGGATGGATGGATGGATGGATGGATGGATGGTACTACTAAAATGCATTGACACAGTAAATAAGGATTGGCAGAGTGTTGTTGTAACAAAGGAAAGATAAGGTTAGAGATAAAAGGAAAGAGGAGATAAAAGCAGGTGATCTGCTTTGGCGCCTAAAAGACGGAGCAGCTAGATTAAACTTTGGATTTGTAAAAATACACTTAGCTATATTTCACATTCGATTAACTATTAATTTCATATTCCTTGATATTTTAAATAATTTATTCAGGCCTTTTCAGTCACTAAAGGTCCAACTGCTTTGTCAGTTTTATAATTTGGTGGTCGGTCTGACAATTCACACAGCTAAAAAGTTGTTAAACAAAAACAAATAATTTGAAGTATAGTGCATTTGAAATATAAGAATTACAAAGGAGTATTAGGGCCATACTAAGCAATATATATTTTTAGGTTACAATAAAAAATTAAAGCCATACAATTACAAGAACAAAGTCATAACATTGGTTCTAAGACATAAAAGTTGTATTCCCAGAATAAAAATAAATATGGTAATAAGGTTGTAGCATTACTAGAATTAAGTTGTAACATTATTGTAATGGTCGTAACATCATAAGAATTGACTGGTGACATTACCATGATGACGTTGTAACATTACCGTAATGAAGTCGTTGCATCTCATAATGTCGTAAAATTACCAGAATGAACTGGTAACATTACTGTATTAAAGCTGTAATGTTACCGTAATGAAGTTGTTACATCTTCATAATGAATTCATTACATTACCCGAATTAACTGGTAAAATTACCATAAGCCATAGCATTACTGTGATGAAGTAGTTACATGTCTGTAATGATGTCATAACATTACCAGAATGAAATGGTAACGTTATTGTAATGTAGTCGAAACATTACCAGAATGGACTCGTAACATTACCATAATGAAGTAGTAACATTAATAGAATGAACTGGTAATGTTACCATGATAAAGTTGTAACATAAGTAGGATGGACTGGTAACATTTTGAAGTCCTAACATTAGCTGAAGGAATTGGTAACATTACCATAATTAAGTTGTAACATTACTAGAATGGACTGGTGACGTTACCGTAATGAAGTTTTAACATTGCCATAATGAAGTCGTAACATTACCAAAATGAACTAGTAACATTATTGTAAACAAGTCACAACATTATCAGAATAGACTGGTGTCGTTACCATAATGAAGCCGTAACACTAACCGAATAAACTGGTAACATTATCGTAATGACGTCGTAACAGCGGCGTAGGAAGCGGGGGGACGGGGGGGACATGTCCCCCCCAATATAAAAGCCAGGTGGATATGTCCCCCCCAAAAAATTGTACCGCAAAATATTAGATTTTGACAATTTTTTAACTATCGTGCTTTTATTTTGAAGGCGCAGCATAGCGTTACGTCACTGTACTCCCCCTCCCCTCTGTGAACTGTTGAGTGTTTGAGCACTCAGAAGGGAGGGAAACAGCGATACAGAAAGTCAGAAACTTGTTAATGAGGTAAAATGGTCTGTCGGGAATGCTGCTATGAATATTGCCTATTTATAACATCTTGTTGTCAGTTCACTTTCATATATAGAAACAATCTTTTTGGTTTAGGCATCTTAGTCTTGTAGGAAGAGAATTAGGGCCACTGAAAAAAGTTAACTGATTTTTAATTTTTTTTTTAGTTTAACATGGGGGGAAAAGTCAGAATTCTGACTGAAATTCAGAATTCTGACTTTTCTCAGAATTCTGACTTTAATCTCAGAATTCTGACTTTTTTTTCTGACTTCTTTCTCAGATTTCTGACTTTAATCTCAGAATTCTGACTTTTTTCTCAGAAATCTGACAGATGATTAATATTTCTAATCAATTTACAGTTTTGTTTTTTTTGGTGGGGGGGGGGGTACTATACAGATATATAAAAACAAGAAGGTCTAACTAAAAAATAACCAGAATATATGTTTAGAGTAAAGATTGACTACTTGTGTTTACACAAGCACACAAGAAAATGTAAAATATACGTATAAAGAAATATAACAGGAAGTACTGCTAAAACAAACTAAATGTTAAATAATGTAGATATTGCTTTAAAAAATTCTTTAGATTTGGAAATTTGGAAGGAATACATAATTTTGAAGCTAATCAACAAATCTGGTAAAAAAAATTAAATAAATAAAAAAGTTGCACTTTTTTACTTGAGGAATTTGTTGAATAACTTCATAATTATGAGTTTAACTAGTTGGAGTTAATGCTACACTTCTCTGCTTCCTGTCCTGCTCATAAAAGGTAAACATTATAAACCCACCATTAATTTTCTACACTATTTGGAAAACACAACACAAATGTAATATAACAAAAGTATGTTTAACAACAATCATGTTAGCATCCAGCCATAGCCATGTCTCTTTTAGAGACTAGCTCTCTTGTTTTAATGACCTTCTGCTCCTCCATTAATGAGGGGACCCCTCGGGCACGTAAAAAGTTGCCTAATTCCGTCATTTTCCACCAATGTGTCACTGGCCCTCTCAAACAACTCACTTCTTTGTCAGTGAAGCTGAGTGCTCCACCAATCTGCCTTCATGGTGCCCATCTACATTAAGATCCATAATTCTGAGAAAAAAAGTCAGAATTCTGAGAAAAAAAGTCAGAATTCTGAGATTAAAGTCAGAATTCTGAGAAAAAAAGTCTTAATTCTGAAAATAAAAGTCAGAATTCTGACTTTTTCCCGTATTAAACTGAAATAAAATGTAAAAATCACTTAACTTTTTTTTTTTCAGTGGCCCTAATCCTCTTCCGTAGTCTTGGGATGATCACTCATCCAATATTTAACTGCTTACTTTCTCTAGACGTTTGCCACGCTAGCCAAAATGTTTTTTTTATATATTTTTTTTTTATATCTCATTTCAGTACAATGCCACCACCAACTAAAAGGCTGAAACAGCAGTAGGACTTACTCAGATTTTTTTAAGAGAAACGTCAGTGTGAGTAACAGTCACCTAACACAACTTGTGTTGAAATTAGCCCGGTCTGGGCGTGCGTTTTACGAGGATTTTTTATTTTTTGCATGGTTTTGATTCGCCGAAATGGACAGATGTTATACCTGCCGTGCTCCTGATCGTTAGTTAACCAAAGGGAGAATTAATTCTAATTCTTAGCAGCGGCGGCCGCATTGGTCGTGCAGCGGACTGCTGCACAACCACTAATTAACCAACTAATTAACTTCTGCATCTTTATTTCCTCAAATAAACTGCTGGCTCCTCTTTTTACACTATAAACAGATTAACACAACATTGACAACTCTGTAGTTTTCTCTGTTCTGTCCTGCAAATTGGAATTAAAGGTGCCATTTCTACCAAAGGTCTGGACAGACTGGCCACCTGTCTAGGGTGGACCCCGCACCAGCACCTCCCGACCCCACTAAGGGACAGGGTGTACAGAAAATGGAAGGATGGATGGATTTCTACCAAAGATTGATAATGCGTTTTTGAACCAGATGCTTCAAAGCGCCCTGTCCATAATTCTTCAACACACTGTCAGCTCCCTCTGTCAGTCAACCTATATAAATTCATTTTTGACCATTATTGCAAGTTTGACAAAATAAAACATATCAAACTTTGCACTTGTGTGGCCTACTGAATTGTTTTGATTTTCTAGTGCGTATGCGGACACTAACTATGCCAAGGGCTGAAGCCCTAGAAAGACATCTCCCTTTGCTTAATAAAATACTCCAGTCATTTTGTTTGGTGATATGCTCACATCTTATGAACAAATGCATTATGTTAATTTTAAATGCATTATTTTTGCAAACACATTTATAAAGGAATAAAGTAAAAGATTAAATAGCCTTTTTTTAAGTAGCGTACTTAAGATATGTTTCTGTTGAATATTTACGAATCTCAGATTTCCGACATGTGTCCCCCCCAATTGTAAACATATTCCTACGCCCTTGCGTCGTAACATTTCCAGAATGAACTGGTAACATTAATGAAGTTGTAACATTACCAGCAAAAAGTTGTAACAGTATGACTAAAGTCATGTTATTACAAGTATAGTTTAAATATGAGATAATGCAATATTATGACATTAAAGAAGCCTTTTATGTTAACTCCTACAAGAAATAGCATTCTTGCTCCTGAGTTAAATGCCCAGCTCACTGTGCTGTTTGAGAGAGCTTGGTTGATAACTTTAATGAAGATTTCCTCTTAAAAAACAGTGTTTTAGTCAGGGTTAACCATTACGATTTTATTCTTGTAATGACATAACTTTATTCTTGAAATAAATAAGTCTTTTTATGGCCCAAATACTTATCTTAAGAAATATCTTGGTTATATCATATCCTTTATGTCTTTATGTCAGATTTTATCCTGCCTTTTAAGCTTTCTTTTTTTTATGAAACAGCACTATTGAGCTCAGAAATCAGAGGACAGTTATCCTTAAAAAAGGGCTATCAGCATGGTAACTAAACACTCTGTGACCTATAAACTCTGACCAGGGGCCCGTTTACCAACATGGACCCAGAGCAGGCTGATTTACCTTAATGAGACACACATTTGTTGCATGCCAAGTGACCGTTGTCTGATGTTTGTGTCAGGTGGAGGAACATTATAAGATGAACAGACAGGGTTCTCCTGCATTGCAGCATAAAGTGTCCAACCGGATCTCGGACCCATCCTTGCCGCCCCGCTCTGAGTCCTTTAGCAGTGGAGGAATCCAGCAGGCCCGGACTCCACCCATGCACCGCTCCGTAGAACCGCAGGTCAGTACACCACAGCTTCAGATGGATGGATGGATGGACATACAGGGCATACAGAACAACAACAAAAAGAAGCAGGTACCTAAATAGAACCAACAATCTGAGAGAACGAACCTGAACTGCCTGGTCTAGCTGCTGCGTGTGAACTTAACCCTTTGAGATTTGGAGCAAATGAGAGCTTTTCCTTATTCCTGTGAACACCCTTTTTTCTCACCTTGATCACTCTTCCTGACCTGCTTCCTGATCACCTACTAATACCTTCTGATCCTGCTCTTCTCTCTCCTGCTCTCCTCCACCTGGCCTGTTTCCTGCCTGTGTGTGCGTGTGTGTGTTCAGATGGCCCACCTGGTGCAGGTGAGGAGTCACGGCCTGTCAGGCTCCCAGTCCCTGTACGACCCCCACGGCGTGTCCTCCACCTCCGCGTCGCCCTCCCCCTCCCGGCCTCCCATGCCCCGGCAGAACTCCGACCCCACGTCCGACACCCCTCCTCCCCCGCCACTGTCCCGCCTGGCACCCCCCCTCGACAAACTGGACCGCAGCTCGTGGCTGCGACAGGATGACGACATGCCGCCCAAGGTTTCTGCATGCTGCCGATTGAGTGTGTTAGCATTAGTGCCCACTTTCCTTTTCTTTTCAGTCTTGTGATGTTTCAGCATTAAGGTTGTTCACTTTGTGCTCATCTCATCCTCATCGTTGTTTTTCTGTCTCATTGGAAACGGGTCTTTTTTTTCTCTTTTTTTTTTTTTTTGGACCAACAACTATTGAGCCACATTTCAAAGTCTTAACTGTGATTAAGAGGGATTAATATTTGATGTTAAGGAGAAAGAGAACAGATTGATTGATTGTTTTTAACAATTTTTCCAATTTTTTTTCAAATTCATTTTATGCCAATAGAAAGCAAGTTTTATTTTCTTTTAAGTTTTACTTCCATTTAAAAATTTCCCCATCAGAAAGGAAAATGCTTGTATGGTTTTGGCTTCCCTGCCAATTTAAACGACATTTTAATTTTTTAACTCTACCTTTGATTTGGGTGAATTTATTGACATGTATATAAAACATTTGTAGGATTTTTTTGCCTTTAAAGCAACGCTGCCTAACTTTTGACCCAAGTATTGGCTTAATTTGAGATATATTAGATCATTTTCAATATTTTCAATTTTCAGTTCAGCTCTTGGTGCGTATTGATGCTCCATGCAAGCTTATCTTTTAGAAAAATGTATCTATCTGTTTTTTACAGCATCTGTTTTGCTTTGTCCACAAAAGCATTTTCCTGATAGATGTAGCACCATTCAGGAGAAATGAAAAGGTTTTTTAATAGTAAGAGGTTTAATATAAAGAAATTATCAATCAGGTAAAAATTATTTACTTTCAATACAAAGTATTTTGCTCATTAGATAATCTGATACTAGATTCCCTGATCTCAAAAAGTTGTTAGTATTAAATGAAACTGTGTGTTTCCAGGTTCCTCAAAGGACCACTTCCATTTCACCTGCCTTGGTCCGTAAGAACTCTCCTGGAAACGGTCCTGGACTCGGTCCACGGGCTGGAGCTCACCTCATCCGGGCCAGGTACGTCCACACAGTGAGGGAGAGAAAGAAAAGAGGCTGAAGAGCTCTCAAATACCTGCTGTGTGTTCACCGGCGGGATTTAAAAGGTTTCCTTTTATGAATGAAACGGCGCTGTGTTCTTGTTGCCATAGCAACCCTGACCTGCGGAGGACTGATATTTCCATGGATACGCCTCTGAAGAGGACGAGCAGCGGCAGCTCTTCCAGCTCCAGCACCCCCAGCTCCCAGGGAGGCTCCAACGAACGAGGTGAGTGTCAGTCCTCTCTTCCTTTTCCTGTGTCTAACAGCTGGTGTCCATCACCTGTTGTCCATCACCTGGTGTCCAGCACCTAGTTTTCATCACCTGGTGTCCATCACCTAGTGTCCAACAGCTGGTGTCCATCACCTGGTGTCCATCACCTGGTGTCCATCACCTGGTGTCCAGCACCTGGTGTCCAGCACCTAGTTTTCATCACCTGGTGTCCATCACCTAGTGTCCAACAGCTGGTGTCCATCACCTGGTGTCCATCACCTGGTGTCTATCACCTAGTGTCCAACAGCTGGTGTCCATCACCTGGTGTCCAGCACCTAGTTTTCATCACCTGGTGTCCATCACCTAGTGTCCAACAGCTGGTGTCCATCACCTGGTGTCCATCACCTGGTGTCCATCACCTGGTGTCCAGCACCTGGTGTCCAGCACCTAGTTTTCATCACCTGGTGTCCATCACCTAGTGTCCAACAGCTGGTGTCCATCACCTGGTGTCCATCACCTGGTGTCTATCACCTAGTGTCCAACAGCTGGTGTCCATCACCTGGTGTCCATCACCTGGTGTCCAGCACCTGGTGTCCAGCACCTAGTTTTCATCACCTGGTGTCCATCACCTAGTGTCCAACAGCTGGTGTCTATCACCTAGTGTCCAACAGCTGGTGTCCATCACCTGGTGTCCAGCACCTGGTGTCTATCACCTAGTGTCCAACAGCTGGTGTCTATCACCTAGTGTCCAACAGCTGGTGTCCATCACCTGGTGTCCAGCACCTAGTTTTCATCACCTGGTGTCCATCACCTAGTGTCCAACAGCTGGTGTCCATCACCTGGTGTCCATCACCTGGTGTCTATCACCTAGTGTCCAACAGCTGGTGTCCATCACCTAGTGTCCAACAGCTGGTGTCCAGCACCTGGTGTCCAGCACCTAGTTTTCATCACCTGGTGTCCATCACCTAGTGTCCAACAGCTGGTGTCTATCACCTAGTGTCCAACAGCTGGTGTCCATCACCTGGTGTCCAGCACCTGGTGTCTATCACCTAGTGTCCAACAGCTGGTGTCTATCACCTAGTGTCCAACAGCTGGTGTCCATCACCTGGTGTCCAGCACCTAGTTTTCATCACCTGGTGTCCATCACCTAGTGTCCAACAGCTGGTGTCCATCACCTGGTGTCCATCACCTGGTGTCTATCACCTAGTGTCCAACAGCTGGTGTCCATCACCTAGTGTCCAACAGCTGGTGTCCATCACCTGGTGTCCAGCACCTAGTTTTCATCACCTGGTGTCCATCACCTAGTGTCCAACAGCTGGTGTCCATCACCTGGTGTCCATCACCTGGTGTCCATCACCTGGTGTCCAGCACCTAGTTTTCATCACCTGGTGTCCATCACCTAGTGTCCAACAGCTGGTGTCCATCACCTGGTGTCCATCACCTGGTGTCCATCACCTGGTGTCCAGCACCTAGTTTTCATCACCTGGTGTCCATCACCTAGTGTCCAACAGCTGGTGTCCATCACCTGGTGTCCATCACCTGGTGTCCATCACCTGGTGTCCAGCACCTAGTTTTCATCACCTAGTGTCCAACAGCTGGTGTCCAGCACCTGGTGTCCATCACCTGGTGTCTATCACCTAGTGTCCAACAGCTGGTGTCCATCACCTGGTGTCCATCACCTGGTGTCCAGCACCTAGTTTTCATCACCTGGTGTCCATCACCTAGTGTCCAACAGCTGGTGTCCATCACCTGGTGTCCATCACCTGGTGTCCATCACCTGGTGTCCAGCACCTGGTGTCCAGCACCTAGTTTTCATCACCTGGTGTCCATCACCTAGTGTCCAACAGCTGGTGTCCATCACCTGGTGTCCATCACCTGGTGTCTATCACCTAGTGTCCAACAGCTGGTGTCCATCACCTGGTGTCCATCACCTGGTGTCCAGCACCTAGTTTTCATCACCTGGTGTCCATCACCTAGTGTCCAACAGCTGGTGTCCATCACCTGGTGTCCATCACCTGGTGTCCATCACCTGGTGTCCAGCACCTAGTTTTCATCACCTGGTGTCCATCACCTAGTGTCCAACAGCTGGTGTCTATCACCTAGTGTCCAACAGCTGGTGTCCATCACCTGGTGTCCAGCACCTGGTGTCTATCACCTAGTGTCCAACAGCTGGTGTCTATCACCTAGTGTCCAACAGCTGGTGTCCATCACCTGGTGTCCAGCACCTAGTTTTCATCACCTGGTGTCCATCACCTAGTGTCCAACAGCTGGTGTCCATCACCTGGTGTCCAGCACCTAGTTTTCATCACCTGGTGTCCATCACCTAGTGTCCAACAGCTGGTGTCCATCACCTGGTGTCCATCACCTGGTGTCTATCACCTAGTGTCCAACAGCTGGTGTCCATCACCTAGTGTCCAACAGCTGGTGTCCATCACCTGGTGTCCAGCACCTAGTTTTCATCACCTGGTGTCCATCACCTAGTGTCCAACAGCTGGTGTCCATCACCTGGTGTCCATCACCTGGTGTCCATCACCTGGTGTCCAGCACCTAGTTTTCATCACCTGGTGTCCATCACCTAGTGTCCAACAGCTGGTGTCCATCACCTGGTGTCCATCACCTGGTGTCCATCACCTGGTGTCCAGCACCTAGTTTTCTTCACCTAGTGTCCAACAGCTGGTGTCCATCACCTGGTGTCCATCACCTGGTGTCCATCACCTAGTGTCCAACAGCTGGTGTCCATCACCTGGTGTCCATCACCTGGTGTCTATCACCTAGTGTCCAACAGCTGGTGTCCATCACCTGGTGTCCATCACCTGGTGTCCAGCACCTAGTTTTCATCACCTGGTGTCCATCACCTAGTGTCCAACAGCTGGTGTCCATCACCTGGTGTCCATCACCTGGTTTCCAGCACCTAGTTTTCATCACCTGGTGTCCATCACCTAGTGTCCAACAGCTGGTGTCTATCACCTAGTGTCCAACAGCTGGTGTCCATCACCTGGTGTCCAGCACCTAGTTTTCATCACCTGGTGTCCATCACCTAGTGTCCAACAGCTGGTGTCCATCACCTGGTGTCCATCACCTGGTGTCTATCACCTAGTGTCCAACAGCTGGTGTCCATCACCTAGTGTCCAACAGCTGGTGTCCATCACCTGGTGTCCAGCACCTAGTTTTCATCACCTGGTGTCCATCACCTAGTGTCCAACAGCTGGTGTCCATCACCTGGTGTCCATCACCTGGTGTCTATCACCTAGTGTCCAACAGCTGGTGTCCATCACCTGGTGTCCATCACCTGGTGTCCATCACCTGGTTTCCAGCACCTAGTTTTCATCACCTGGTGTCCATCACCTAGTGTCCAACAGCTGGTGTCCATCACCTGGTGTCCATCACCTGGTGTCTATCACCTAGTGTCCAACAGCTGGTGTCCATCACCTGGTGTCCATCACCTGGTGTCCAGCACCTGGTGTCTATCACCTAGTGTCCAACAGCTGGTGTCCATCACCTGGTGTCCAACAGCTGGTGTCCATCACCTGGTGTCCATCACCTGGTGTCTATCACCTAGTGTCCAACAGCTGGTGTCCATCACCTGGTGTCCATCACCTGGTGTCCATCACCTGGTGTCCAGCACCTAGTTTTCATCACCTGGTGTCCATCACCTAGTGTCCAACAGCTGGTGTCCATCACCTGGTGTCCATCACCTGGTGTCTATCACCTAGTGTCCAACAGCTGGTGTCCATCACCTGGTGTCCATCACCTGGTGTCCATCACCTGGTTTCCAGCACCTAGTTTTCATCACCTGGTGTCCATCACCTAGTGTCCAACAGCTGGTGTCTATCACCTAGTGTCCAACAGCTGGTGTCCATCACCTGGTGTCCATCACCTGGTTTCCAGCACCTAGTTTTCATCACCTGGTGTCCATCACCTAGTGTCCAACAGCTGGTGTCTATCACCTAGTGTCCAACAGCTGGTGTCCATCACCTGGTGTCCAGCACCTGGTGTCTATCACCTAGTGTCCAACAGCTGGTGTCTATCACCTAGTGTCCAACAGCTGGTGTCCATCACCTGGTGTCCAGCACCTAGTTTTCATCACCTGGTGTCCATCACCTAGTGTCCAACAGCTGGTGTCCATCACCTGGTGTCCATCACCTGGTGTCTATCACCTAGTGTCCAACAGCTGGTGTCCATCACCTAGTGTCCAACAGCTGGTGTCCATCACCTGGTGTCCAGCACCTAGTTTTCATCACCTGGTGTCCATCACCTAGTGTCCAACAGCTGGTGTCCATCACCTGGTGTCCATCACCTGGTGTCCATCACCTGGTGTCCAGCACCTAGTTTTCATCACCTGGTGTCCATCACCTAGTGTCCAACAGCTGGTGTCCATCACCTGGTGTCCATCACCTGGTGTCCATCACCTGGTGTCCAGCACCTAGTTTTCATCACCTGGTGTCCATCACCTAGTGTCCAACAGCTGGTGTCCATCACCTGGTGTCCATCACCTGGTGTCCATCACCTGGTGTCCAGCACCTAGTTTTCATCACCTAGTGTCCAACAGCTGGTGTCCAGCACCTGGTGTCCATCACCTGGTGTCTATCACCTAGTGTCCAACAGCTGGTGTCCATCACCTGGTGTCCATCACCTGGTGTCCAGCACCTAGTTTTCATCACCTGGTGTCCATCACCTAGTGTCCAACAGCTGGTGTCCATCACCTGGTGTCCATCACCTGGTGTCCATCACCTGGTGTCCAGCACCTGGTGTCCAGCACCTAGTTTTCATCACCTGGTGTCCATCACCTAGTGTCCAACAGCTGGTGTCCATCACCTGGTGTCCATCACCTGGTGTCTATCACCTAGTGTCCAACAGCTGGTGTCCATCACCTGGTGTCCATCACCTGGTGTCCAGCACCTAGTTTTCATCACCTGGTGTCCATCACCTAGTGTCCAACAGCTGGTGTCCATCACCTGGTGTCCATCACCTGGTGTCCATCACCTGGTGTCCAGCACCTAGTTTTCATCACCTGGTGTCCATCACCTAGTGTCCAACAGCTGGTGTCTATCACCTAGTGTCCAACAGCTGGTGTCCATCACCTGGTGTCCAGCACCTGGTGTCTATCACCTAGTGTCCAACAGCTGGTGTCTATCACCTAGTGTCCAACAGCTGGTGTCCATCACCTGGTGTCCAGCACCTAGTTTTCATCACCTGGTGTCCATCACCTAGTGTCCAACAGCTGGTGTCCATCACCTGGTGTCCAGCACCTAGTTTTCATCACCTGGTGTCCATCACCTAGTGTCCAACAGCTGGTGTCCATCACCTGGTGTCCATCACCTGGTGTCTATCACCTAGTGTCCAACAGCTGGTGTCCATCACCTAGTGTCCAACAGCTGGTGTCCATCACCTGGTGTCCAGCACCTAGTTTTCATCACCTGGTGTCCATCACCTAGTGTCCAACAGCTGGTGTCCATCACCTGGTGTCCATCACCTGGTGTCCATCACCTGGTGTCCAGCACCTAGTTTTCATCACCTGGTGTCCATCACCTAGTGTCCAACAGCTGGTGTCCATCACCTGGTGTCCATCACCTGGTGTCCATCACCTGGTGTCCAGCACCTAGTTTTCTTCACCTAGTGTCCAACAGCTGGTGTCCATCACCTGGTGTCCATCACCTGGTGTCCATCACCTAGTGTCCAACAGCTGGTGTCCATCACCTGGTGTCCATCACCTGGTGTCTATCACCTAGTGTCCAACAGCTGGTGTCCATCACCTGGTGTCCATCACCTGGTGTCCAGCACCTAGTTTTCATCACCTGGTGTCCATCACCTAGTGTCCAACAGCTGGTGTCCATCACCTGGTGTCCATCACCTGGTTTCCAGCACCTAGTTTTCATCACCTGGTGTCCATCACCTAGTGTCCAACAGCTGGTGTCTATCACCTAGTGTCCAACAGCTGGTGTCCATCACCTGGTGTCCAGCACCTAGTTTTCATCACCTGGTGTCCATCACCCTGGGGTCCAAAGTGGTGTCCTTCCCTGGTGCCCAATAACTGGTTTTCTTTCACCTATGTCCAACAGCTGGTGTCCATCACCTAGTGTCCAACGGCTGGTGTCCACCCCCTGGTGTCCAGCACCTATTTTTCCTCACGGTGTTCCATCACCTGGGTGCCCAAACCCAGCTGGTTTTCCATCACCTGGTGTCCATCACTGGGTTCTATCCCCTTTGTGTCCAACAGTTGGTGTCCACACCTGGGGGGCCCCATCCCCGGGGTGTCCATCACCGGGTTTTCCCAGCACCTTTTTTTCATAACCGGGTTTTGCCCTTTTAGTGTCCAACAGTGGGCCCATCACCTGGTGTCAGACCTGGTGTCTATCCCCTTAGTGTCCAACAGCGGGTTTTGGCCCATAAACCTGGGGGCCCATCCCCTGGTGTCCAGCACCTGGTGTTTTAAACATTTTGTGTCCAAAGTGGTGCCCATCACCTGGGGGCCCAACGTGGGGGCCCATCCCCTGGTGGTTCCTTCACTTGGTGTTTTATCCCCTAGTTTTCCAACAGCGGGTGCCCAAACACCTGGTTGTCCCATCCCTGGTGTCCATAACCTGGTGCCCAAAGCACCTAGTTTTCATCCCCGGGTTTGTCCTCCCCTAGTGCCCAACAGCGGGGTGCCCTCTTGGTGCCATCACCTGGACGTGTCATTAGTGTAACGGGGCCCATCCCCCTGGTGTGCATCCCCTGGTGTCCTTCACGGGTTTTCCCCGGCCACGGAAAAATTTTTTCTCCCCCTGGTGCCCATCCCCTGGGTGTAAAACCCAGCTGGTTTTTCCTATCACCTAGTGCCCAAAACAGTGGTGTCCTTTCACCTGGGGGCCTTCATGGTTTCCGAGCCCTATTTTTCATCCACCTGGTGTCCCATCCAATATTTGCCCAACAGCTGGTGCCCTCCCCCCGGGTTTCCCATATTTTGGTGCCCTTTCCCCTTTGGTGTTATATAGTGCCCAAAGTGGTGTCCATCAAGGTTTGTGTCCAACACCTGTGTCCCACCCATCTAGTGTCTTTTCACCTGGTGTCCTATCACGGTGCCCATCACCTAGGGGCCATCATAGTGTTTCATCACCTGGTGTCCACCCGGAAGTGCCCAAAGTGGGGGTCCATCACGGTCAAAACCCCACATTGGGTCCATAAATTAGTTTTCATCCCCCTGGTGCCCCACCCCTTTTTCCCAAAAAATGGTGTCCATCTTTTTGTGTCCAACAGGGGGGCCCCAAAACTGGTGTCCTTTCCCCACTGTTTTCATCATTGGGGGGTCCATACTAGTGCCCAAACGTTTGGTTTGTCCTCAAAATTGTTTTTCCATCCCCCGGTGTCCTTCACCTGGAGGTTACTTTTCACCTAGTGTCAAAAATGGTGTCCATCACCTTGTCCCCCCAAATCCCCTAGTTTTCCAAAAGCTGGTTTTTTCCAAATAAACTGGTTTTCCATCACCTAGTGTCCAACAGCTGGTGTCCATCACCTGGTGTCCATCACCTAGTGTCCATCACCTGGTGTCTATCACCTAGTGTCCAACAGCTGGTGTCCATCAGGTAGTGTCCAACACCTGATGTCCATCATCTAGTGTCTATCACCTGGTGTCCATCACCTGGTGTCCATCACCTAGTGTTCATCACCTGGTGTCCATCACCTAGTGTTCATCACCTGGTGTCCATCAGGTAGTGTTCATCACCTGGTGTCCATCAGGTAGTGTTCATCACCTGGTGTCCATCAGGTAGTGTCCAACAGCTGGTGTCCATCAGGTAGTGTCCAACACCTGATGTCCATCATCTAGTGTCTATCACCTGGTGTCCATCAGGTAGTGTCCAACAGCTGGTGTCCATCAGGTAGTGTCCAACACCTGATGTCCATCATCTAGTGTCTATCACCTGGTGTCCATCACCTGATGTCCATCATCTAGTGTCTATCACCTGGTGTCCATCACCTGGTGTCCATCACCTAGTGTTC
This sequence comes from Cyprinodon tularosa, assembly GCF_016077235.1. Lineage (NCBI taxonomy): Eukaryota > Metazoa > Chordata > Actinopteri > Cyprinodontiformes > Cyprinodontidae > Cyprinodon > Cyprinodon tularosa. The sequence continues at coordinate 182,796 of NW_024039267.1, read as the reverse complement.
ATCACCTGGTGTCCATCAGGTAGTGTTCATCACCTGGTGTCCATCAGGTAGTGTCCAACAGCTGGTGTCCATCAGGTAGTGTCCATCACCTAGTGTCCAACAGCTGGGGCCCAACACCTGGTGTCCATCACACTGTGTCATCATCTGGTGTCCATCATCTAGTGTCCAACAGCTGGTGTCCATCACATTGTGTCCATCACCCGGTGTCCATCACATTGTGTCCATCACCTAGTGTTCAACAGCTTTTATATTTTTTTTAAATGTTGTGATTTACATGAAAAAGGGTGAAATTATGTTGGCTAATCTCACTTTCTGATGCTTCAGTTATGCTTCTCCAGTTATACAAAAAAGCTTAGAAAACGTAATATTCGTCCGGTTATGGCGTCTCAGTGAACGGTGCATGTGCTGATGGCTCGCTACTGAATCCTTTAAACTAATCCGTAAGATAGACCAATATTGACAATTTCGCCTGTTTTGCTAACGGGTAAACGCTTGCTGGGGATTATGCCACCGAAAAATGCCAAGCCGGTCCAACAACCGACTAAAACGGCCCCACAAGTGAGTGCGGCTAACGTAGCACATGCGGCTATTGTGGCAGATGCTAACGTGGCAGCGCCGCTTCACCTGGATGAGGCTCAGGATGCGCCAACCAACCGTGATATTCTCGGAGCAATTAGTTTGTTGAAGGAGGATATGAATAAGCATTCTGCTGATATGCTGAAAGCAATTAAGGATATCAAAGGGGATATACAATCGTTCACTGAAAGAATTGGGGAAGCAGAGGCGCGAGTTTCGCAAGCAGAGGACGATGTTACTTCCCTTCAAAACAGAGTTAAATCATTGGAGAAGACAGTGGAGGTGCTTTGTGACAAAGTGGCAGAGCAAGAGGACAGGAGCAGACGCTGTAACCTGAGGTTGGTCGGGCTCCCCGAAAAATCCGAGGGATCGGACCTGTGTGGCTTCTTGGAGAAGTGGCTCCGAGGGACGCTAGGTGAGGACTTCACTTTGTCCCGCTGCGTGGAGAGAGCCCATAGGATCGGGCCCCTTACCTCCAGTCCTGCAGCTCCAAGGGTTATTTTAATTAAGTTTCTGAGCTACCGGGACCGGGAAGCAACTCTGAAAGCCGTCAGGAAAATGAAGGAGGTGCGCTATGAGAACCACCGCGTCACCTTCTTCCCTGATCTCTCGGCTGAGACTCGCAAGCTGCAAAGGCGCTTTGATGGAGTGTAGATCCGGCTTCGTTCCCTTAAAATTCGGTATGGCATTCTGTACCCAGCCCACTTGATCATCACACATAATGACAAACGCCGGATCTTCAAATCCGTGGAAGAAGCCGAAAAGTATATTGATGCACTGCAAAAACAATCCAGAAATAAGTAAAAAATTCTTAAATTAAGTATATTTACCCTTAATTTGAGCAGGTAAATAAGATGATCTGCCAATGGAATGAGTATTTTTACTCTTAAAATAAGATAGTTAGATAATATTTACTTGAAATAAGACGATAAAATTGTTTTTTCTTATTTTAAAAGGAAATTGTCTTGTTCCATTGGCAAAGTGTCTTACTTACGTCCCCAATTCAAGGAAAAATTCACTTATTTTAAGAAAAAATAACTTATTGAGGTTTCTATTTTTTGCAGTGGAATAGGCTCGCAGGCTGAGGACAATTCCAAGACTTAGTATGTATTCGCTACTCTTATTCTGGCATAGTTCCTAAAAATAACGTTTTGTCTTAAAAAAGGGAAGCATGAACACTGTTAATATTTTTCTATTACTCCTTTGCAATGTTAGCAAACCTTGCCTTAATTACTGTTATTTTGGTCAGAGCACTTTTTGTTTATGCCGGCCAACCTATACATGACCATCGTTATGCGTGCAGTTTTTTACGTTATCCACTTGGTGGCTGCAACGTTTCATATAACCCAAGTTCAATATTCAGAAGGGGTTACCGCCACATTTCATTTGGGGAAATATGTGGAGATTTGGGTTACAGGGCTCTCTCTGGACACTGTTTTTTTGTGGACTTTACACTACTTGAATGAGAGAATAGGAAGGGACCAATGTATTTCATTTGTTTACATCTCCAATTACACAACTTATGTCTGTTTGTCCTGTAATTAATATATCTAGTTGGAATGTCAGAGGTCTGAATAAAATTGTCAAGCTTAAACAAGTGATGGGCAGAATCAAACAGATGAAAACTACAATATGCTTTTTGCAAGAGACACATTTGACTGGAAAAGATGTGAATAAAATTAGATCTAGGTGGCCTGGCCAGGTATTCTCCTCTAGTTTTACAACTCATGCCAGGGGAGTCATAATACTGATTCACAAATCAATTCCATTTGAACTAAAAAATAAATACTTCGACCCATCAGGGAGATTTATCATTCTTAGTGGGACTATAGTCTCTACAATGGTCAACTTTGTGTGTCTATATGCCCCTAATGGTGATGATCCTGCTTTTTACCAAAATTTGTTTTTAACCATGGCAGCTTATAACGGTCCATTTATAATTGGTGGAGATTTCAATTGTGTTTTAAATCCTGCAGTAGACCGTTCAAACAGTTCTGTCTTGTCCCACCAACAAGCTAGGAAAACTATCAAGAAATATATGAAAGATCTGAATTTAGTGGAGGTTTGGAGACAACTTTTTCCAAATAAAACAGAGTACTCTTGCTTTTCAAGCACCTTTAAAACTTACTCACGAATAGACTTTTTTCTGGTCTCTTCTAGTCTATTATCTACTGTTCAAAAATGTTGGTATGAAGCTATTCTACTCTCTGATCACGCTCCAGTTATTCTATCTATAAAATTACCAAATTAGTGTCGGTCTTCAATCCCATTTCGATTTCAAGCTAAATGGTTTAGGTCTGAAGGGTTTGAAGAATTTCTTGAAGGGAAAATAACTGAGTATTTTAATTTTAATACAAACCAAACCAGTGCATCAATAAAATGGGAAGCATTTAAAGCTTATATAAGGGGGGAAATAATGAGCTATACTAGGCATAAATCAAGAATACATCTAAATAAACTAAAAAACATTGAAAAACAAATCAAAGAATTGCAGGAACAGATGTATTATTGCAATGATACTGACAAATATAGGAGACTTCTTTTATTAAAATCAGAATATAACGAGCTCACTACCAGCAAAATAGCAACAAATCTATTGTGGTTAAAACAATCATATTACGATCAGGGTGAGAAGGCAGGAAAACTCCTAGCTTGGAGGCTCAAAAAGTTACAGACAAATCGGGCCATAAATTTAATCAAATTAAATAATGGTGAGAATCTGGTGGATCCAGTAAGTATAAATGAGGCATTTGCAAAATATTATGAAAATTATTATACTTCACAATATCCAGATAATACAAATAAACAAAAGCATTTTCTAGACCAACTTCAATTTCCAACCCTGTCAGAAGAGAGAAGGAAAGATTTGGATGAAAAATTAAGTGTTGAAGAACTCAAAGTGGCTCTAAGCCACATGAATTCTGGTAAAGCTCCCGGCCCCGATGGCCTACCAATTGAACTTTACAAGAAATTTCCAGATAAATTACTGCCCCCTCTACTCGAAGCGTTCAATGAATCTTATGAAAAAGGCACCCTACCCCCATCCTTACGATTGGCAACTATTTCTCTTTTGTTGAAGCCAGGTAAACCCCCAACAGAAATGGACTCGTATAGACCCATTTCTTTAATGTCCTGTGACACAAAAATTTTGTGCAAAGCTTTGGCTCGAAGGATTGAAACACACATCCCCAATTTAATCTCAAATGACCAAAATGGATTTGTAATTGGACGTCAAGCCTTTCATAATACCCGCCGATTACTTAATATATTGTATGAAAAACAGTTTGCTATGGACCATGCCTTTTTGTCATTAGATGCTGAAAAAGCTTTTGACAGGATTGAATGGAGTTACCTCTTTGATATCCTTAAGAGATTCGGCCTAGGAGGAAAATATTTAAAATGGATTCAGTTACTGTACACTGAGCCAGTGGCTAAAGTTGCCACAAACAATCAATTGTCAAGATGTATAAACCTCTGTAGATCGACACGACAGGGATGCCCATTGTCCCCTCTTCTTTTCTTGTTTGCAATTGAACCGCTTGCCATGGCAATACGTAAATCCCCCGAGATCACTGGCATTCAAATTGGGGATGTAGAGCACCGGTTGTCTCTCTTTGCAGATGACATTGTTTTGTATTTAGCTAATTTGGAAGAATCTGTTCAAGCTGTTGATAAACTACTAAAGGAATTTGGAGAATTCTCAGGATATAAAGTTAACCAAAAGAAAAGCTCCTTATTAATGCTGAACAGAAATAACCCTCCAATACAAACACAATTTGCATGTACCGAAGAGGGCTTTACTTACCTAGGAATTAAGATTGACAGAGATTTAGAGAAAATGGTTTCTATAAATTATGATCCTTTAGTGCAGAAAACATTAGATTCCCTAGAAAGATGGAACGAAATGCCAGTCTCAATGATAGGGCGTATTAATATTATTAAAATGTCCATTCTTCCAAAGTTCTTATACCTTTTCCAGTCCATTCCTTTACACATTCCAGCTTCTTTCTTTTCTTCTATGGATAAAGCTTTTAACAAATTTATATGGAACAATAAGCGCTCCAGATTGCGACTCTCTCTTCTTTATTTGCCCTATGATCGAGGTGGGCTTAGAGTGCCAAACATTAAATTGTACTATCGTGCTGCACAACTCTGTGCTGCTTCCTGTTATTTTTCAACCGGTGACATACCTTGTTGGGTACAAATAGAAAACAACTCTGTAACATTACCTTTGTCATCCTATCTTTACTCAGCGGAACTTAAATATTTATTAAAAAACACCAAAAATCCTTTTCTCAAAAACACCATATCAGTTTGGCACCACTCCCATAAGGATTTAGATGAGGTGTCCAAAATCTCATATCTGTCACCTATTTGGGGAAACAATAATTTCAAACCAGGAAGAGCAGACAGGGGGTTTAAAATATGGATGAATAGAGGCTTAAATAAAATAGGGGACCTTTATAGTGAAGGAGTTTTGATGACTTTTGAACAACTGGTAAATAAGTATGGTCTGCCCCAAAAGCATTTTTTTAAGTATTTACAGATTAGAAGTTTTGTCTTCGCCTCACTGAAATCTACGTCTGAACCTCCACTCACAACCATAGAGAATATAGCCTTTCACCATAATCAGAGTAGAGGCATACTTTCCAAATTTTATAATATTTTACTTTTGGCTTCAAAAGAAAATAGTCTTGCATATTTACAAGCTTGGAAAGCTGATCTGCGAACTGAAATCCCTGAGGATGATTGGAATAACTCATGTCTATTGGCGCAAACGCAAACTATTAACACAAGGTTTAGATTATTACAATACAAATGGTTATTTAGAACGTATATCACTCCTGTAAAACTTCACCATTTTCATTCAAATATTCCTGATATCTGTGTTAAATGTAATATAGATAAGGGCACTCTTTTCCATTGTATGTGGCAATGTATAGAGATTCAAACTTTCTGGAAGGAGGTTACCATGTTCATCTCCCGTTTGATCGAACAGGATGTTCCAATGGACAGTAAACTTTGCTTATTGCACATTTTTCCAGATGGACTTAAAGGACTTATGAAGAGAGGGAAGCTTTTGAGTTTTTGCCTTTTGCAGGCTAAACATTTGATTGCTCTGAAGTGGAAGAACACAGAAAGACCAAAGATAAATGAATGGATTAAACTATTGACCAACAACCTGGCAATGGAAAAGCTGACATATATAACAAAAGGAAAGCTTGAAGACTTTAAGGATATTTGGTTTCCCTTCCTACATCTTATAAAATACTGTGACATGTAAAGTTATTTTTTCCTCGTTTTTTGAGTGTGTAGATAGAGTGAGCCCTGGGGTTTAGTGTTCTTTTTGGGTGGGGGGTGGGGGGAGGGAATTCACCTTGCTCTGTTTTGTCTTTTTGTTTTTAGTCTATTTTGCTTTATTTTTCATGTTTCAGCGTGTGTGTATGTTTGTTTTGTATGTCTAACAGAAAATTCTAATAAAAATATCTTTGGAAAAAAAAAAAAAAAGAAAACGTAATATTCAATCCACTAATTTATTTATGCTACAACTTATATAATATCAATCACGAAATAAAGGCACCACTGAAATATTTACATGTAAATGTAAATTTTCACATTATGCACATTTTAACGGTAGTACGACTAACAAAAGTGACACTGTTACACTCCTCCTTAGCAGTAGGTGGCAGTGATGCATCTGAAGGTTATTTGCCAACTTCTCCTAAACAAGGAGTAGAGAAAGAAGACAAAAACTGAACTATTTGCAACACATTTGATCATTTTGAATTTGTAATTTATACCTGTACTTTTTAAAAGCTGTTACTTTGTACATCGAATTTTAAACCTCATTTTCATACAGATCAGAACATTTAATCTCACAGCTATGTACAAAATGCCATCAAGAAACAACTCTTGAATCTTCATGTTTACTGACGTACATTTACAAATTAGCAGTTATTTCACCCCACAGATTTCCCAATAAGAAGATTAGAACCAGCAGGAAACACTTCTGTGTGAAGACATCCCAGATTACTGTATCTAAAGTCCGGAACTGAAGTCCTAAAACTCTTGCGCTGACCCAAACTCAGGCATGCTCATTGGGTTCTCTGTGTTCTCAGGTAATTCTGCTGCTAAAACCGACGGCTCCACGCTTTCCTCCCACGACACCAAAGACGACAGTAGAGAGCTGACTCGGCCCAGCAGGCCTGCAGTGAGTTCGCATTTTTAACCAACACAAACAAACACGTCCATCCATCTGTGTGTGAGAGCGTCCCACTGGCTGGGCGCTAAACTACGGGTTGACCATGATGCTGTTGGTTCTGTCTCTCCTCTCATCCTGTCCTCCATCTGTCCTTCTGTCGTCCTTCAGAGTTATAAAAAAGCTTTAGACGAGGTCAGTGACATTTCTTCTCTTCCACCTGTCTCTCTCCCTCTCTCCCACCGTCCTCCCTGTTTTTCTGTGTTCTGGTCCGTCTTCAGGCATGCCAGGTTGCTCATTTCACATTTTTCCTGTTTTGAGGAATGTTGGAGGAATAAAACCCCAACAAGAATGATGTGGATCAAACAGTGTGGAATAAAAAGAAACATAACTGGGTTAAAATCTGTATTTTACATTCAAAGGATTGCAACCTCAGAATTCAGAAGCCATTTCTGATTCCTTGGACTGATTTTCTAGAACCCTGGCCGCAATAAGAGAACGGTATATGTACCAGATCTGCTCAGATCTGATTTTGAGAGTGTTGGCCTGGTGAGTTAGAGCAGTGCTCTGAGAAGGTTGCAAGTATCTGGTTTGATCCCCGCAGCCTCCAATCTGGGTCTCCGAGCAAGACCCTTAACCCTGCTCTGCTCCCCAGGTGCCACACAATGGCAGCCCACTGCTCTCCAAGGGATGGGTTAAACGCAGAGGTGAATTTCTCCAGTGTGAGATCAATAAAGTTCAATTAAATTAAATAAATAAAAAAATTAAGTTCTGCTCGGGGCCCTGCCCCTGCTGATGACGTCAATATATGGCAATACCACTCGGACAAACTGTGTTGCAGCCATTTCATAGGAATCAAATTTCTTCTGGATTACTACCTTTATTTGCAATTACTTTACATTTCATTGGCGATCTAAAGTAGGTGAATGGCGTCCTCTTCCACAACATCTTCATCCCACTTTCCTCCTCTAAATAAAAAATGGATGATGGAGGAGACTCCTCCACGACCGCCGACACTAAACTCTCCTCCTCTTGCATGTTTCCTCTGTCCATAGCGTTCCTTGACAGTGTCGTTTCTAAGTCACCAATTTAGTGCTACTTGGTCCCAATGGAATTTCCCATCGGGGACCTACTAGCAATAAGTTGCTAACTGGTTAGCAAAATGCTTCCAAGACACCGGCCACAGCCAAACTGGTTGCAAAGCTTCCACCACAACAACCCCGCCCCCTTAATAATTGACCAATCACATTCACTTTATTCACTGGTGTAAAGTCGTGCACCACTTGAGAGAATTCAGAAATGCAACGGTTGGAACAGCCGCTTCCCTACAATTTTAAATTGCAGCATATCCATATTTTATCGATGGAATTGAAATTTTAGATTCTAGGGATGCATGATTTATCGATTTTGGAATCGGCTCTTATTTGTTGTTTTTCTATACATGAATATTTTTTGGCCCTATATATGCAATGCACTAAAAGGCATCTCTCTAAGATCTATAAATATATATATCAGTGTATTGTGGTTCTCCTGTGTTCTAAACAATAGGAAAGCATTCAATAAATATATGTTTGAACTCAATTTTGGAAAATACAAAAACCTAATGAAAGCGTCCATCAGCCCCCACCCTTAGAGTGTCACCACCAACTTTAATCACCCTTGCCCGAATGTACGTATATCTGTTCATGCATTCGCAGGACGGATCGTTCTTCCGGGACAGATCGGGTAGCGACAGAGACATTACTGATTTCTTATTAGTTGTGTCTAGTAACGTTAGCAAATCGTCTTCAGCCTTATAGCTGTAGTTTGCCACGGTCATTAATGTGTTCTCACAACACTAGCAATAAGCTATAAAATGATTATTGTTAATTCTGAACTTCGTATTAGCTAAGCTAATGTTAGCTTCACTATATTTTCATTTCCTTTGAGCTTTATGCTACTGTGAATCATATCGAAGAGGTTTCCAAAGTGGGGCCCCTGGGGGTCACAAAACACCAAGTGGCGTCCGCAAGATGATTTTCTCAATCATTGTGATGTTTAAGGTATATGTCAGACCAAAATACTATATATAATTAAATACTTAAATATGAATGTAAATGTATTACATTTTAGATCATAGACTGTATTTATATTGATTAATATATTACCATATATGTAGTATTAAATTATAACATACAGAAATGCATAATTTAATGTTCCATATAATAATTACAAAAGGGTTTAAAATAATGAGTGAGACACTAAATAATTGTATTGAAAATGTATATAGTCTCATATTTTTAGGGGTTCATCAGTCTGTGGCACCGTCGTTTTATTATGTGGGATTATATTACGCAGGTTGGTGCAGGGCTGTTAATAGGAGGATTGGGGCCCCTGGGCTGGAGCTGCAGTGGCTGGTGATCCCTTTCCAGACTGTTTCTTTTCTGTCTAATGCCAAAAAAAAAAAATTAGATGGACAATAGATTTATCCAGCTTCCAAAAGCATCATAACTTCAATATTTTAATTTAAATATTTCTCCAGCAAAGTTTTTATTTATCAGTTGTTTGTTTTAATGAAATGCAAATATCCGCTTAAAGGAATAGTACACCCAAAACATGATTAGCCTTCATTTTCTACTCACCCCCATGCTGAACAACACTCTGGAGTACTTTTTTGATATCTCAAATGCATCTGGAGATCTGGGAGGCTTCTTGCTGTCTGCTGACATTCAAATAATGGAAGTCTATGGCGCCCGAGACAGAAAGGTCCATAAAAGTCCACAAAAAACGTGTCAATATTCCTCCATACTGCTCGTCAAATGTATTCCAAGTGTCCTGAGTGGGTAGCGTCCAGAATTTACTTGAAACGAAGTCATTTAGAATGTTTTTAGAGCATAAACAGTAGTGTATAGGATTTCCTAAAAGCGCGTTCACGAGTCTACGGAAACCGCGGCAGACCAAACCGGATGAAAGTGCGCATTCAGCTCGGCAAAGAACTCCTGCTCTTCCTCAACACTGAAGTCCTCAGACATTTTTCTTTCGTTGTTTCTTTCTTTGCACAGGTAAACAGCACATTTCTTCTTCTACGCTTGCATTATCAGCAGAGCAGACGCTGAATGCGCACTTTCATCTGGTTTGGTCTGCCGCGGTTTCTGTAGACTCGTGATCGCGCACGTGCGCGCTTTCAGGAAATCCTATACACTACTGTTTATGCTCTAAAAACATTCTAAATGACTTTGTTTCGAGTAAATTCTGGATGCTACCCACTCAGGACACTTGGAATACATTGGACGAGCAGTATGGAGGAATATTGACACGTTTTTTGTGGACTTTTGTGGACCTTTCTGTCTCGGGCGCCATAGACCTCCATTATTTGAATGTCAGCAGACAGCAAGAAGCCTCCCAGATCTCCAGATGCATTTGAGATATCAAAAAAGTACTCCAGAGTGTTGTTCAGCATGGGGGTGAGTAGAAAATGAAGGCTAATCATGTTTTGGGTGTACTATTCCTTTAACATCATAACAGAGTTGAAACATTTATTCATTGCGTCGCTGAGATAAAAAAGCTGCTGTTTTCCAGATTTTCACCCAGTTATACCTTCTCTTTTATTTCCCTCTCATGTGACATAATGCTGCTGAACTGTTTTCCCATTTTGTCAGACAGGAAGTCGACATTTGATCAGTTACCGTACGACTCATGACTTCCTGTCGTATCCCTCGGTGGAAACGTCACTTTATTCATCTCTGCAGTCATGGTTCATTTTCACGGTCCCACTTTCTCTCTTTTTATCTTCCATTTTACCCTTCCTCTCTTTCTCATCAGGAGGAGTTGGTAAGATGACTCCCCCCCCCTCACCCCCCCACTCCCACCAGCCTTACCAAAGCCTCTCGCATCCCTGCTGTGATCTCTTTGGCCAGATATTTCTCTGGTTGCTTCTGTTTTTATGCTGTGATGTGTCAGTGCAGCAGCCATGTTGCTGCAGGAATCTCACTGTTTTTGTTCATCTGTCAACATCTGGTTCATAACTAAGATATTCACCAGTATTTCATTTAAAAGCCAGCTATGTATGACCAGGAAACTGTAAGAGAGAGGTATAAATTATGTTTCAGGCCTTAATTTCTCCATTACTATTTGTTTAAGTTAATTTTATTTTGTTTTTCACTTTAGTTTCTTTTAATTTGATTAATTATTGTTTAATTAAGTACTTTATTATAATCAATTTAATAATGTTTAATTAGAATATTGCTCCATTGTGAATGTATTCTATTTTATTTACCTTTACTTATTTTAGTGTTTCTTATTTGTAGAATTAATGTTTTATCCAGTTTTCAATTTTAAAGGTTTATTTATATTTTTTTTAAACTACTTTTTTTGGAAGGTTTAGTTTTTAAAAAAAATAAAGGAACATATTTCTCTAAAGAATATGTCAAAATGAATTATTAATTAAACATTAAAAGATGTAATTTCAACACATAATTACAGGATAAAAAGAATGAAATATATTTTTGGAAATTTTTTATAATCACCAAAATCTAAATAAATAAATCATATATGAAAAGTTAAGTTAGAAGTTGTTTAAAGTAAAATGGTAGTTTTAATGATATAATGTTGTCATTTTCTATTGCATTATTTTATCTTTTTAAAACCGATCTAGATTTAGAAAATAAATGATTAAATAGTGCTTTATAGTTCCTGTTTCAATTTGTCAATATTTATACTGTATATATTAATTCCTTGGGAATAATATAATTCCTTTCATTCATTAATGTAGATATTCAGACAAATTATTTGCTCTAAAACAATAAATTCAGTGCATCCAGATAAAATTGACCGTCTGCTGACTGAACTTGTGAATCCTGCTGCAACACGCTGACTCAAGCATCACACTATGAGACAGTTGTTGCATCTCAGTTTATTTATCTGTGGCTGCTGGATGTAGAATGTGAATTTGAAGTTATCTGAAGTGTGACCTGTAGCACTGAGGCATGGTAAATGTCTGTAGTTGGACTCCCCTCATGTCTCTGTTTTCTCCTCCTGCTCGCTGCCCCCGTCATTACAGAGATTCAGAAAGAAATTCAAATGGAGCGTACTAACAACCTGCATGGTGTCTCCAAGATTTGTTATGTTTTTGTGATATTCTGCCTGCTGGATTGTTTGGCCTGAACTCCTGAGCTGAAGGGTTTCTTATCACCAAAAGGTCTTTAGAAGCAAAGCTTTCATTCTATTCTTATAAGAAATGTTTTTAAAACTGTCCTTCTCCCTTAGTTTATGAATTATTTTCTTAAAATATATTGGTTACTTTCTGAAATGTATCAGGGATTTAAATATTTCTTTGTTTCCTATAACTTTAAAGGTTAACTTCCTAAATGATTTTGTGCAACTTTCTAAAACGTAAAGGTTACTTTCTTAAATCTATGAGTTGCTTTTAAAAACTTATATTTATTGTATTAATTATTTGTTAATCAGAGATTATTTTCCAAGGACTTACTGATCATTTTCTATAATAGAACTGTTATTTTTTGGGAATCCAATGTTACTTTCCAAAACTTACGTACCTAAAATGCAAAGGCTTGCTTCTTTCCCCAAATGAAGAAATTGCTTTTATGAAATTTAAAGGTTAAATTAAAGAGTAGTGACTTTCTTAAATCAAAATATTACCATGTAAAAATTACCTGGTTTTCATTTTTAAATTATAAGTAAACTTATAGATTCGTTAACAGGGACTCAATCTAACTTTTTAACAAGCATTAATGCAATGTAACCTTCCTGGAACTTTAAAGTTCCTTTTAAGGAATAAATTTGTTATTTTGCAGAATAATTTCCTCTAAAATCACTCATCGTCACTTCTAAAAACCTGCTTTTACTTTCTTAACTGCAATTTACTTTGCAGAACATCTATGGGACTTTTTCTTGTATTGTTCTAAAACTTTTGCACCTTTTTCTCATACTTGCATCTTAGGTTTATCAAACACTCAGGTTTCTTTCTAAAAACTGAACTGAACTGGGATTTAAATATTACTAGGTTGGAAGTTATTAGTTTATTTACCTTAATTTTAAATGTTGATTTCTTTTACCATTTTTTTGAACTTTCCAAAACATACTTAAAAAATGGTATCTAGTATTATTTCATTATTATTTTTAAAAGATGATCAATTCTTTCATAGGGACTTGCTGCTCACTTTCACAAGCATAACTGTTATTTTTGGGAATATTGGTGTTACTTTCCAGAACTTACCTTGCTTTTAGTTTTAGAATAAATCCTTAGAAATCACCTGAAAATTACCGGATACTTTTCTAAATTAAGCTTTTTTTTTAAGTAAACTAAATTAAGCTAAATTAATCACTTTATTTAACTTAGCTGGTATTTATTTATCTTAACATAATTCATAATTCTTACAGATTTTAGATTATTTTGCTGATTCATTTTCTGGAAAGAAAAAAAACTGCTTACATATCACTTTTTAACTGCAACTTAGTTCGCAAAACTTTTATGGGATTCCTTTTTTCTTTATTTTGAAAACTTATAGATTGTTTAGTAGCATTTTACAGGTTACTGTTCAACAATCCAAATGTCACTTTCTAGAATGCAAATGTTAGTTTTATAGAACTTACAGGCTTCTGCCATAGTAATGTAGATATGCAAAAGATTCCCTGTAAACTGGAAAAGCTGGAACTTAAAGGCTACTTTACAAAATGAACACATTACTCTATATATTACTTTCTTAAACCTGTATATTACTTTTTAGAATATATCATTTAATTATTTATTTATTTCAAGGCATATGTGTTACTTAACTTACCCTCCATAGAGCACATGGGAATAGGGAACAGAGGGAGGGAAGGAGTAGGGAGGAAGGGAAGGTAGGATGTAGGGAAAGCAGAATAAGTAGGGAAATGGCGGGTTGAAGCCCATGAAGGTGGTGAGTATGTATCTGTAGCCATGGGAGATGTTGATGTATGTATGCCAGTTTTAGATGAAGATGTAGTGTCTATCAGGTAGACCGTGGTTGTTCCTGGACACCAGATCCCAGATGTAGTAGAAGTGGTGGTGGAGCATCTGTTTGCTTAACATCCAGCAGAATGTGTGATAGGCAACCTTCAAGGCCGACACATCGGAGCCAATTTCAGATAATGACAATCGTTCAGATAAAAACTGTTGTTTAACTGTTTGCCATAAAGTCTTACTAGAAACTCTCTGTGGTGAAATTCCGCTCCTCCGAATTTCTTGGTCGCTCTTGCAACACAACTTTGGCAAAGCTTTGAAAGTGTCCTCAAGTGCAGTCGCAAAAATCATCAAGCACTACAAAGAAACTGGCTGACATGAGGACCACCCCAGGAAAGAATGACCAAGAGTCACAGCTTACAGCTTTCTCCACAATCTATTTTACTCTACCTGGGATCCGGAAGCTCAGCTGGTCTGTAACCCTCAGCGAGGATCGTCTCCAGTTTGGGATTCTGATCCAATAGCGTCTGATTCTGAGTTCTGATGGCTCAACATATTCCATCACATCGGCCAGACGGCCTCACCGCTCCAAACAGCTGCCAACACTTTCCGAATTTCATGATAGGCCAGGTAGCCACCAAGTCCAATAGGCAGAAATCCAATAGCAATAATCCAGTTATGCATCTTCATCGTCCTCCACAGACAGACACATTATCCTCCACTTCCCCCAGGAATCCATAACATGCTGAGCAGCATGTGTCTCCAGAGGACTGTCCTTTGATCAATGTCTTTGTGGAGGAAATTTGATCGAAAGCGTAGAGGCCAGCTACTCAGATCCATAATTTCCACTCTTCAGAAGATATGCAGAGATGCTCCAAAATAAAACAAAAACACAGCAAAGCAGGTTGACATTTGCATTAACAGTAGTTACACTTCTAGTTTGTCCACTTCTAGTTCTTTATTATTTCTGCAGCACTAAGTCAGCCGTTCAGGGACTACCTGAGAGCGTTAGGTGGACAGTAGGTTTTATTGCTGTATATGTGGCCCGTTTATTTAGTAGAAGAGGGTTTCTGTTGTGGTTTTAACACTGGCTGTATTATTCATGGGAAAAACAAGCGTCTGTAGCTGAAAAACAGGAACCTCAGTGATTGCATCACTATACTCTGTTACAGTTCAGAGGATAATGAAAAGCAGCGTAACTTTGGTAATCCCAGGAAAAAACCTCTGGAAAGTGACTCATCAAATTTGCGTAAACTTTGCAAAGTAACATGTAAATTTTCTAGAAGTCAAATTTCATTCCCTGAAAAGCCGAGCCGGTAATCAAATTACATTTCAGCTTTATTTTTGTTCTCTCAGCTGCAGTCAGAGACTGAGAGGCTTAGAAAGAACTTTGATGTATTTCTTAATAAAACTGCACTCAGAGTCCAGCGAATCATCAGAGAATAAATGTTCTATAGTGGAAAAGTACTTTTTCACTGACAAACTCTTCTCTCAGCTTATTAATCAGATTTGTCTGAATTTAAAGTGTGAAATTAGTTCAAACGTTGGGATTATGTAGAGATGTGTTGATGCACATTTTATTTGATACATTTTTTTTTCCTCTCTTAGTGCTTTGAAAGCAACATTAAAACTAAATGTTACTGTAGCTTCATTCCTCTCATTTACCTGCTCACACACCTGCCTGAGCGAACAGAGCAGAACCAGTAACAGTGGATCCTCGTCCTGCAGGACCTGACGGCTCTGGCCAAAGAGCTGAGGGAGCTGCGGCAGGGAGAGGAGACCAGCCGTCCGCCTGTCAAAGTGACCGACTACTCCTCCTCCAGCGAGGAGTCCCACAGCAGTGAGGATGAGGAGGGAGAGGGCAGATCTAATGATGGTTCGGTTGCCGTTAGCGATATACCGCGCATCATGTGAGTACCTTTAGATCTCCTTTAAAAAGAGGGGAGAGCTTCATGCTTGGATTAGACAAATATATATATATATTTATTCCTTTGGACTTTCAGGCCTCCAGCAAGTCAAAGCACCAACGAGTCCTTCGGTGAGGTCGGAGGTGAAAATGACAGCCACAGTGACTCGTATGGAGACAGCTCCCAGGACAACACGCTCATGATGAGAGAGGTGAGTACCGACTCTGAGCGCCGGCTGCTTCCCTGCAGAGCTGCTTTGGTTTGGGTCCGTAGCACAGTCACGTTAACGCCATGAGGAGGAAATCTGGCCTCGTTTAGCTGCTGCTGGATCAGATGGCAGCACAAATACAAGCTGAAAGACACACTCATGGGACATTGATGCAAAATAAAACAAAACTAAGGTTAAAGGTCAGGGGAGACACACAGGGAATGTTCTGTGTGTTGATGTTTAAAATAACTGGTTGTAGTTTTAATAATTTTCTTGGCCCATAAACTGACTATTAGAACCAAACTGGACCTCTAGCAGCATCCCTAACGAGGAAGGGTTTCCACCAGCCTCCTTTGTAACAATGAATCCCCGCCAGCCCACCGCAAACACCTTCACAGCCAGCAGGGTCCAGCTTTATCATCATCCCCTTTCTCGCCGCTCAGGGCCCTCTTCTCTTCTTCCAGAGGTTTAGGGTACAGAGGCGGAGCTCTGCCCCCAGCAACGGTTTCCATGGCAGCACTAGTCCCTTCCTCGGCAACATCAGCCTCCCAGATTTGGTGCAACAGAGCACCTTCTCTCTGGGCCACGCCTCCGGGGTCCAAGTAGGTTGAGCAGATCCCGGCCCCCTGAAAAACCTCCATTCCTGCTCTGATCCGGACCAACGTCCACCTCCTCCTCCATTTGACCCACCTCATCACCTGCCCACACTGTTTTACCCCAGTGGGAAATTCCCAGTGCATTTTCCACTGGGGAAAATTCTTCATGACGTCTAGAATCCATTAGACATTAGAATAGATTGGAATAGAATAGAATAGAATAGAATAGAATAGAATAGAATAGAATAGAATAGAATCAAATAGAATAGAATAGAATAGAATAGAATAGAATAGAATAGAATAGAATAGAATAGAATAGAATAGATTAGAATAGAATAGATTAGAATAGAATAGAATAGATTGGAATAGAATAGAATAGAATAGATTGGAATAGAATAGAATAAAATAGAATAGAATAGAATAGAATAGAATAGATTAGAATAGAATAGAATAGATTGGAATAGAATAGAATAAAATAGAATAGAATAGAATAGAATAGAATAGAATAGAATAGAATAGAATAGAATAGAATAGAATAGAATAGATTGGAATAGAATAGAATAAAATAGAATAGAATAGAATAGAATAGATTGGAATAGAATAGAATAAAATAGAATAGAATAGATTAGAATAGAATATAATAGATTGGAATAGAATAGAATAGAATAGAATAGAATAGAAAAGAATAGAATAGATTAGAATAGATTGGAATAGAATAGAATAGAATAGAATAGATTGGAATAGAATAGAATAGAATAGAATAGATTAGAATAGAATAGAATAGATTGGTATAGAATAGAATAGAATAGAATAGATTAGAATAGATTGGAATAGAATAGAATAGAATAGAATAGAATAGAATAGAATAGAATAGAATAGAAAAGAATAGAATAGATTAGAATAGATTGGAATAGAATAGATTGGAATAGAATAGAATAGAATATCCCTTTATTGTCCTACAATGTGGAAATTCTGGTGTTACAGTAGCAAACGTCTATAGCAGAAGTTGTCACACAATGTGGACCTTAGAAAGGTCTATAAAAATAACAAAATAAGTAAATAAATCAACAAATAAGTACTGTAATGTACAGTGTTTTTACAATGGGTTGGAATTTCTGTAATTGAACCTCCAGATGCATTTAAACTTCTCATAACTACGTTTTCCAAGTTTTCCCACATTATAGATCATAAAAAGTGACTTAATATTTACTTTGCCTAGCAAGTACTTGCTTCCATTGAGCAGTAACTGCGTTCCTAATGTAGTTACTCAATTAATACTAATTAATATCTATAAATGTTACTTTAAAAAAAGAGCTAAATAAGGACTTTTCAGTATTAATGTACGCATATTTTGATAACTGATTAAAGGTATAGTGGATTTTTCCTGAAACATAGAAATGCCTGCATCATTTTAGAATTACCTTCACTTGCACAGTAGCTCCTCCCTGCTGCCTCCTCCAAAAATACACTCTGGACTTAACTCTCCTCTAAAGCCTTCCTCTTCATGTCATGAACTTGTAAAAAAAAATAGGATAAATTAGAAGGTTACATATTTTATAAAACTTGTTCATACATTTATTAGCAAAGGTCTTTGGGAAAATTTAATCAGTCAATAGGGATTTATTTGTAAAATGTGGATATTTTGCCTCTTCTTTTTCCTGTTGTACAGTCTGATTAGGGTAGATTGGCCCTGGAGTCTAAGGCTGTGTCCAAACATCCACCCTAACCCCTAAATCCCTTAATCACTATATAGAACAGAGACTATATAATCTATACAGTATATATAATCTATATAACTATATGGACTTTATAGTGAAATCAGTTACAGTAGCAGCCATTCAAAATGGCCCTTCCCCGTCAAACGGCAGCTTAATGACAGCCAACTTCACTGAATACATGATCAAGCTTCTCTTTAGATCTTAATGTCCAAAAATCATGACAGAAGGAATATTTTAGTACAAAGATTGATGTTTAAAAAGGGGGAAATTTTAAATGGCTCCTTCTGTAACTTACCGTTTGGACAGATGATCACTACTTTTTGCTCCCAGTTGGTCACGTAATTCCTCCTCCCCACATGGAGCCTGCGCCATCTTTGTTATTTTTCGCTGCTCACACTACCTTGTAGCGGCCCGCTGTCACAATAAATCCCAGGATGCTTTGCGGGGAGAGATCTCTCACAAAGCATTCTGGGATATATGATGATCACTACTTTTCATAATGCATTATTGGAAATTTCAACTCTACTACGTTTTCATCCACTAGACGTTCGGAAACTTGTTTAAAATGGCGTAACCAGTATATAATGCTGGTTATAGTCATTAGGCCAGACATTCCGATGAAGCCTCTATCTTTTTTCCGACCCCTCAGTGTATATCGCTCCCTGCCCTGCCACCCATTCGATTATGATATGGCTATGCCACAGAGATGTTTTCCTACATACAGTACAGACCAAAAGTTTGGACACACCTTCTCAGAGGTTACTTTATGTTCAGGTGTCCTCTGTCAGGTTTAATAAGTTGGATTTCTGGCCTTATAAATGCGGTTGGGACCATTAGTTGTGTTATGCAGAAGTCAGGTGGATACACAGCTGATAGTCCAACTGAATAGACTGTTACAATCTCTATTATGGGGAGAAAAAAGCAGCTAATTAAAGAAAAACGAGTGGCCATCATTACTTTACGAAATGAAGGTCAGTCAGTTTGAAAAATGGTTTGATGAGTCCAAATTCAAGATCTTTGGTTCCAACCATCGTGTCTTTGAGCGACGCAGAAAAGGTGAACGGATGGAAGCAGTAATCAAAGCAAAAGGAGGCTACTTTGAAGAACCGACAATATAAGACATTTTTTCAGTTATTTCACAGTTTTTTTAAGTATATAATTCCAAGTTTTTTTAATTCATAGTTTTACTACCTTCAGTGTGAATCTTCAATTTTCATAGTCATGAAAATAAAGGAAACTCTTTGAATGAGAAAGTGTGTCAAGCTTTTGGTCTGTACTGTAAATATCTGGACTGATACACTTTAAATATTCCAGAAATAATCGATCGAAATTGACCAAACTGAAAGGCTTCAATAGTTCTCCTCTAAAGTCACAACTGACGGCACCAGTAGTTCCTGTCATTCTATGAAGAGCTGAAACTGTCTAATTTATGCATTTCTTTATAAGCAAGACCTTAAAACAAAGTTTAATTTGCTCATTTTTTAATATTGTGCTAAATAAATGTGTCTCTCTTTACTAAACGTGGATCATGTAGAGTTCACTTCCTTCATTATCAGGCTCAATCATGCCCCATCTTCTCCTTCTCTACCTCCATCTTTCAGTTTTCCAGCATCTCAACCAGGAAGTTCTCTCCTTTCTGGTTGACATAAAGTAAACAAGAGTCTGATAATGAACGCGTGTTAAGAGCCAAAGCCGATGTTTCCTTCATTTTGTTCTGAGCTTTGCTGTGTTTCTGCAGTACGGGATGGGAGGAAGCGGAGGCTCCAAGGCTTCCTTCACCCCGTTTGTCGATCCCAGGGTGTACGGCACCTCTCCGACTGATGATGACGAGAAGAGCTCTGCTGCAGGTACGTTTCTCTTCCTCATTGGTTTCACCTCCCTTTCCTCCAAGGAGAAGATCCAGATGTCTTAGGATGCAGAAAATGATTAATTTGGATTGTTCTAAAAGTCCTGAGGTCCATTAGAAAGAAAGGAAGATGTGACAAGAAAGTCATTATTTTCTAAAGCTGTTAAGATGCGTTTCCATCATCAGATGAATTATTGAAAGTCTTTCTGCTTGTTGTGCTACAGCTCTGTTTGCCGACGAGCTGCTGAAACAGGAGCAGGAGCAGGCGAGGCTCAACGAGGCCAGGAAGATCTCTGTGGTCAACGTGAACCCGACCAACATCCGGCCGCACAGCGACACGCCCGAGATCCGAAAATACAAGAAGCGGTTCAACTCTGAGATCCTCTGCGCTGCTCTGTGGGGTGAGACGCCAGCGGACGCCTGGAGGACGCGTTAACATCTGTGTGGCTGCAGGAAGTCAAAGGTTTTTTCTGTTTGTAGGAGTGAATCTGCTGGTGGGGACAGAGAACGGTCTGATGCTGCTGGACCGAAGCGGCCAGGGCAAAGTTTACAACCTGATCAATCGAAGGCGCTTCCAACAGATGGACGTTCTGGAGGGACTCAATGTTTTAGTCACCATCTCAGGTCAGTCTAAGACCCGAGGTCGATATGTTTAATACCAAACCTCCTTAGAGGACTGATTCTGCAGACACCCTCAGCTTAAACAGGAGAACCTGTCTACATGAGAAACTATAAAAATAGCTAATATCATCTTTATCAAAGAGGGAAAAAGGAAATCAAATGTAGGGGAAAATATAGACTGTTCTGCTCAAATTAAACCGTAACTTTTACAGTCTACATTCAAAACAGTTTTTCTAATATAAATTTGACTGACAGCCACGTCAGTATTCCTTTATCTCTAGTATCATTTTTTTTAATCTTTCTATAAATCTGCATGTTTCTATGCTAACTTACATTATAGTTGGGACAGTATTCCCATTTTAAAACATGGCGGTGGCAGCATCATTCTGTGGTTTCTTTATCTGCAGCAGTGATAGAGAAGCTGGTCAGAGTTGAGGAGAAAATGATTGTCAGCTGCACTGCAAAAAATATAAATCTCAATAAGTTATTTTTTCTTAAAATAAGTGTGTTTTTCCTTGATTTGAGGAGATAAGTAAGACACTTTGCCAATGGAACAAGACAATTTCCTTTTAAAATAAGAAAAAACTATTTTATCGTCTTATTTCAAGTAAATATTATCTAACTATCTTATTTTAAGAGTGAAAATACTCATTCCATTGGCAAATCATCTTATTTACCTGCTCAAATTAAGGCTAAATATACTTAATTTAAGCCATTTTTTACTTATTTCTGGATTGTTTTTGCAGTGAGACGCCTGTTAGAGGCTCCAGAAAGCTAGTTACTTTCTACAGATTTAACAATTAGACTAAAAAAGAATAATAAATGCACCACTTTAGCATTTATACTGGATTTATCCATTTAAATGAATATATCCAATGTTTTGTAATGAAATGCTGTTGTATTCCTCACGGTCATGTGTTGTTTTGTGAACACACCCTTCTAGCTGTGTGTTAGAACAACAAATGAAAGTGTGATTTAAGCTCAGTTCATGGTCAAAAAGATATTTCTGCACAGATATGGAATAAATTCAAGAATTTATTAATTCAAATATTATATTTAAAAATGTCAGATTTAAAGGCTAATGCACAGACACAGCATAAATTATATCATTCATGCACAATCTGCAAATAGAAAAATACTATAGCATTAACAGACATTCAGTCTTGATGCAAAATCTTAAAATTATATCTAAGATGTAATTACCATAACAATGAAATTAATACATGTATATTACATGAACATCATCAGTTTAGCACTTTTGGCACATCTGTATTATTATGCTCCATTACCACATTAATTTTATTGTGATGCATTTGTATAATATGTTTTATTACATGATTTAGAGACTTTATTGACTTTATACTGACTATGCGATATAACTATGTTTTTTTAATTATAAGTTAAAGTAATCTACTGATGCTATGAAACAGCCACTATGTGTCAAAGTGATGAATTTATCACAACATCATCGTTGTTTGATGCTGTAGCACACATATTGTTTACATTGTGATCGGTCTAACTAGGGAGTACCAATATGGCGGCTGGTGGCTTTACTTCAACCTGGTACTACAAACTGGCAATCAGCAGTGAATAAATAGAGATCATTGATTGGGACACACTCCCCAAACTACTCATACTGGTTACTTTGTTGCTCTATACTGACACCTGCTGGATCTTTAACACCATTGCATCAGACACATATATTTGATTACTTCATACAGTAATTTATTTATTGTATGACATATTGTATTATTTTAGACCTCAATCAAAACAATTAAAGTGTGAAATATGTTTCATATATTCTAAATATACAGTAAAGGTAAAGTAAAGGTTTTGTAGATGTGATGCTGCTTATTAAATTGCCATTGATGCAGGAAGAATCTGGTATTTAGTTCATTGTGTTTTTATTTTTAAGGCAGGTCATAAAAAAGTTCTCTGAATATTCATGATGGTTGAGCAGTTCTCTGAACTCCTCCCTCTTTAACACTGCCAGGTCCTTCCTGGAAGCTTGATACCTGCTGTGGTATTAAATCACCTGAGTCTCAGCATGTTTGTTTAATCCAGCCAGCAGCGCTTCACACAGATACAGACAGATAGGATGGTTTCTGAGTCTCTACAGTCCTGTTGATGCCTCGCTCTAATGCGGAGCGTTGAGGAGAGGCTTTGATTTATTTATGACAGTTTAGTTGCACAAATGTGACATTTAACCGGTGAGAATAAATGGAGTCAATAAAACTGAGTCACTCCAAATGTATTTGGAGTCTGATCGATGAAGCTGACAGAGAGGGAGGAAATACAAACCGATATCTTATTTTCTGTTGTTAAATTAAAATGTTAAATGTTTTCTTTTGTTTTCAAAATGTCTGAATGGGATGAAGAAGTGATCCAGATGTGCTGCCTTATTAAAACAGTTTAGCTCCTCTGTAACAGGTGAAACTGCCACTGTATCGATCACATGACTTATTTCTTAAAGTGATACGCACACCGATATGGGGTTTTGCTCTGTGACTTCAATACCTGCACAAACTCATCGGTGTTGCCCAATCTGTCACTGCTCCTTTTTAAAGGATTCTTTGGTTATGTTTGAGTGATCAAATATAATGAGCATAACATTAAACACATGAACGTTGACTTTATATTAGTGTTTAAAACCTTCTGGGAATAAAGTTTGTCCTAATTTTACAAATAACAGCTCAAAACATGTCAGCCTTTGCTGGTTTAGTCATTCCAAAAAAAAGAAAATTAAAAACAATCCACTGGACTTTGTTTTCAAGTTTGAACAGGTTTTGCTTTCCATCCAGGAAGCTTTTTCAGTTCAATTCATTTTTTCAAATTGAAAAAGCTTCCTGGATGGGAAGCAAAACCTCTTGTAGCTTGCCTTATTCAACAGTAAACATAATATGACTGGAAATCCTAAAAAACAGCTGGAAACTCTTTCCCTAACTTTGCCAGACTTGTAATCTCTGTTTATTTGTTTTATTTAATGATCCCCATCACTCTCTACAAGTGTAGAGACTGCCCTCTTGGGGTACATTTTCAATTAGAAAACATCACAATCAAAACATAAAACAAACCAAAGAAACAGAATTAAAAATTACAAACAATCAAAACATCAGCAGCTGTGTTGATCTTCTTCTAAGTTGAGGTGATGAGATGTCCAAAGTTCTGGAAGGCTTAGTTTGGGTCTGAGCTGGGTGATCTCTGTTCAGACGGCCTCGCCAGGAGGCCAGGTGTGTCCTTTGTTGGTTTCCAAGGCCTTGCAAAAGTATTCACCCCCCTTGAACTTTTGGGTCTTTTACCAAATTCCGGGCTTCAAATATAAATATATAAAACTATTTATATGGAACAAAACAACAATTATTA
This sequence comes from Cyprinodon tularosa, assembly GCF_016077235.1. Lineage (NCBI taxonomy): Eukaryota > Metazoa > Chordata > Actinopteri > Cyprinodontiformes > Cyprinodontidae > Cyprinodon > Cyprinodon tularosa. Next base: position 158,840 of record NW_024039267.1, on the reverse strand, counting down.
TGTGGAACAAAATGTATTAAATGTGTTAAACTTTTTTAAAAGAAATAAACTGCAAAAGTGGGTGTGCAAAATTACTCAGCCCCCTTGAGTTAATACTTTGTAGCGCTACCTTTTGCTGCGATTACAGATTTGCTGGTTTTGCACATTGAGAGACGGACATTTCTGTCCATTCTTCCTGCAAAGCAGCTGCAGTTCAGTGAGGTTGGAGGGGGTGTTGTGAACAGATGTTTTCAGTTCTTTCCACAGATTCTCCATTGGATTCAGGTCTGGACTTGGACTAGGCCGTTCTAAGACCTGGATATGTTTATTTGTGAACCATTCCACTTTAGATGTAGCTTTATATTGTGGATCATTGTCTTGTTAGAAGATAAATTTCAGTCTTAGGTCTTTTGCAGACTCCAACAGGTGATGGTTAATGAGGCATCTTGAAGCCAAACTATTGATGCTGCGTTGATTCTGTCTCACAGCATACTGACACCTGCTGGACATTTAAAGCCACTACAGGCAGTTCTTTTTTGAAAGACTAAACTGAATTGATTTGATGACCTAGTACAATGATATCATTTCAGTTATTGTAGGTTATATTATACTATTTAATATATATGTTTAAATTGAAAATATCTTTGATATTTTTAGATGCAGCCAATAAATAATGTAAAAAAATATAAGTTAAAAAATTTAGGGGGAAATGTGAATGAGGATGCTTGTGGATTAGGTTTTTAAATCATAATTTTAAAACAATAGTTACAGTACAAACAGTAAATATGCTAAGAATCAATTTCAAATCACCTTTAATTCAGATAAGTTGATTAATAACTGAGAGGAAAAGGATGACACAAAGAGAAAATTAAAATAAAAACGCAACGGCTGAAACGATCCTATTCCTTTTCAGCTGCTCCAAAAATTTAATTTTATTTAATTTTATTTATAAACTGCAAAGGATGAGTAGCAGGCGCATCATGTTGACAAATACCAATACAAATACAGTTTAGTGAGTCAGTTAGTTAGAAACAACTCCTGTATTTAGCTTCATTCATCTCTACTAGGGCTGCAACTAACGATTATTTTAAAAATCGATGAATCGGCTGATTATTTTTTCGATTAATCGATGAATCGGACAAAAAATATTTTTTATATTAAGCTCTTTATTCCAAAATAAACATTTTAAGACAGGAAAGTACAGCAGTTAAAGTTGCTACTTGAGAAAATACTGAACCATAGAGATAAAAATAGCCCTGTGGTTCAAATTATAAATTGTATTTGGAATAAAAATGAGAGAACTAGGGGTGCTAAAAAACACATCCTCCAAAGACAGATATTTACATGGGAATGTGGCAGATAATTAATTGACATATTACTGATCTTGCTGGATTTTATTCTGCTTTACTTCCATAAATTGCAGGATCTTTACTTTATTTTTGCCAGAAGATTTAAACTTTAAAAGTCTTGCCCTCATAATTTGCAAGTTAATTTATTTATAAAGAAAATATAAACGCTGCTTAAGCTAATTCAAATGAAATTAAAAGTAAAATAAGTAGCCAACCTTATCACTGTCTGTAACCTACTAACACGGTAAGGAAAGCATCAGATGAGCTACCTGAGAAACTAACGTTACGTTTCCCCACTTTAAAACCAAACAAACATGGTTACTCATACTGCTGATCAGCTCTCTTCACTGCCATTTAAGGCTCCAACATGTTTTCTTTTCAGGTGCTGCGTCATAACAGTGGTGCTTCCGTGCCATGTTCATTTGTTTTTACAAAAGTTGCATGTTACGACTTTTTTCACTGTACAAAGCGCAGGCTACTTAATTATTGTGATCAATTTGCGCCGTCAATCCCGGCACATGCGCGCTTCATTTGCAGTCTGGACGCTGAGGGTAAACATCCTCTGACTGAAGCGCTGAGAGGGAGCGGGGTTGGGATGGGGGAGGCGCCCCAATGATGACGGCGGCGGATGACGCATTAATCGCGCGACACAACTAATCAATGATGAAATTTGTTGCCAACGCTTTTAAGTCGATTTTATCGATTCGTTGTTGCAGCCCTAATCTCTACATCAATTTGAACCATCTTCCCTGAACCTGCTGGGGAAAACAAGCCCAAACCATGATGCTGCTACCACCATGTTTGTCAGTATAGGTGGTGTGTTAAGGGTGATGAGCTTTGTTGCTTTTACACCAAACATAACGTTTTGCATTGTTGCCTAAAAGTTGTATTTTGGTTTGTTCTGACCAGATCAACCTTCCTCCACATGGTTGCTTTGTCTCCCAGGTGCCTAGTGGCAAACTTTAATTGAGAATTTTTTTTTTTTATATATATCTTTAAGATATGGCTTTCTTCCATTAAGGGCAGATTTATGCAGTATATGATTTTTTTTCCTATGGATCTCTGCAGTTCATGGGCTGCATCTCGGACCAGTCTTCTCCTTGTTTGACAGGAAAGTTTTGAGAAACAGCAGGGTCTTTGTAGATTCAAAGTGGTCTGATACTCTTTCCTTTTCAACATTGTATTTTTTTATCCAGAAGGTTTAAAACAACCAATCAATTTAATTCTACTTCATGATCTTGTCCTACTTGTTGTTGATTCTTTACAAAGAATTACAACCTAATATCTTTATGTTTGAAGCCTATGATTTGGCTAAAGGTGGAAAACTTCAAGTGGGATGAATGATTTTTCAAGCCACTGTTTAGACTGAGAGAGAATATTATGTTCTTAATTGCTGCAGTCTGGTTCTGCCATAACCAGCCTGCCCAGTTAGTAGCTTTTGAGCAGTCTGGGAGTGAGATCTCCTGACCTGCAGAGAATCTCATTCAGGAGTTCCTCCCCAATAAGGTCTCTCTGTGGTCGCACAGCTAAAGAGAAAGAATAAGTCTGAATCAGAGCCTTTTATTTCACTCTAAATGTGAAGAAACATCTTTATTTGATCCAGATCTGCTGATCAGCTGAAAAACAAACCCCTATTTTCCTCTTCTGCAGGGAAGAAGAACAAGCTCCGAGTTTACTACCTGTCCTGGCTGAGGAACAGGATATTACACAACGACCCCGAGGTGGAGAAGAAGCAGGGCTGGATCACAGTGGGGGAGCTGGAGGGCTGTGTGCACTATAAAGTTGGTATGTTGTCAGCTTACAAAACCATCACACACAACTAGAGGGAGTTTTTTTTTATTGCTACTTTTATTGCTAATTATACTATTCAGACATTTCTTTTTTCATGTCTGACATGTTTTTTAAACTTTCCTGCAGTGAAATACGAGAGGATTAAATTCCTGGTGATTGCTCTGAAGAACTCAGTGGAAATCTACGCCTGGGCACCAAAACCTTATCATAAATTTATGGCCTTTAAGGTAAGAACAGCAAGCTGTACGTGTTCGACTTATTTGTGTTGGAGACAAGACGCCACATTACTACATATAAGTATTTAGACGAGTTAAAAGTTTACCATCAACACGCTCCTGTAAACCACTAGGGGGAGCCAATCACTAAGTCAAGTAAACAGAACTTTCCTTTTTTTGATCCAATGTTCCTGGAAATGTCTCTGCTGACAGTCTGGTCTCATTTGATTTAGTGGTTATTGTGATTCCTGGATTGTGGAGCGATTTTACATTTTTTTTGGTTTGCATCATCCATGTTTTAATGGGATTGTTGGCCTAGTGGTTAGAGCCTTGTGCTTGTGCTCTGAGAAGGTTACTAGTACCCGGGGCGATCCCCACGGCTGCCACTCTGGGTCTCTGAGCAAGAGCCTTAACCTCTCCAAACCCACCGGGTCGCCGGTGTTTCAGTTTTGAGAAAAACTCAGAATGCATGAAGGTTCCACCGGTAAAATGTTTACCACTATAGACATGTTAGACATCATTGCAAAGCTTAGATTCTCAACAATTCAACCACCTAGTTCATTTTATGGACACAGTGAGCACCAAAGCACAATGAACACAGATACAGCAGCATGTCAAAATGTAAACATGGCAAAGCAGCCACAAAAACATACCTGTGAAGGCATCCAGGAGCCGTTTTATAATTGCAATCTTCAATTGTTTAAACTCCATTCGTGCATAAGGGTCCACAGATTAAAAGTAATCCAGCATATTCGTAATAAAAATATTCCATGATTAGAATATTGTCCATAACATCTGGTTTGACATAAAAAAAAGTTAGCTGGTCATAACTAATGCTCAGTATCTTGTTAATATTTACTTCCTAATACTTATTTCCTGGGTTGTTAGCCCGAGATGTTTGGTATGATTCTTTACATCATCTTCTTATCTACAAGACAAAAGTGTCTACATCTTTGTATGACACGATTTGAACCAGATACAGTCGCTAAAATCTCACTTCCGGTCACCTGCTGTCAGCCAGTGACGTGTGATATTACGCCTCATAGAATCCTGCTGTGAAACACACAGCTGTAGCTGGTTCGATGCATGCAGCTCCAAGCTGAGTGACACAGCGGTCCTATTTTCTTTGAAGTTTGGATGCTGATTTCGTTTTATTATAATGCCCAAGGCTGAAAAATAAAATAAAATAAAGCTCAGAAAAGGCACTGGGGCTTATTTTAGCTTGAAAAGCAGCAGTTTCACTATCTTTTACTGATTTTTATGTTATTATGGATGTAGAAATTCTACATTTTGTTTCTGATTCTGAAAAAAAGTGGGGAATACTTGCTTTATAAATGTTTTGGGGCTATCAAAATGCTTCAGTTTCATTTTATGGGCCAATTAGTAAAGCAAAGCATAGTAAAAACATTTGGCACATTTGGAGACACTGCTGACACCCAAACTGTTGGAACTGTTGTAGCTGAAATGTTCTGCATTTGTGGTTTACATGATGTAGAACAAAGGGAATACAATGAGACCTGCCTTTTCTCATGTATGTATCTATTACTGCATTCCAAAAAAAAGACCTATCATTTTCCAGAATAAACAGAAACAACTGTAAGTCATGTTTGAACCGATGCAGCTTGGTCTGTGTTCTACTCACCCAATTTTCATTTATATATTCGGAAACTACAGGGTGTTAGCTTTCAAATAATGTATTACACATGTAATTTGGGCTTAAAAATCCTAAGTTATTAGCTTTTGCATTGGGGTATGCAAAATAGGCGAGAATTACCCAAAATGAGGTGGATCTGCTCCCCCCGGGCGCCGCACAATGGCAGCCCACTGCTCCCCAAGGGTTAAAATGCAGAGGTAAACCTCTCCAGTGTGAGATCAATAAAGTTCAAATATGTTTTCGAAGCTAATTTTGTCACCTGTTGTTCACCGTATTTTATCCTCTTGGATTCAAGACGTGTTTTCTGACCAAGAGGTCAGAAAACGACCTCATCAGAAACGAGTTACAGAGAGATTCTTGGCTAAAGCTCAGCAATTAAATGTCTTTACCATTCTCTCTGTCTGTGTCAGTCTTTTACAGATCTTCAACATCGCCCCCTGCTGGTAGATTTAACCGTGGAAGAGGGCCAGCGGTTAAAGGTCATCTATGGCTCCACTGTTGGTTTCCATGTGATAGATGTGGACTCTGGAAACCCGTATGACATATACATCCCCTCACATGTAAGTAAGGGTGTGTCTGTAATCTGTTTTTTTTTTATATTGTGGGGGAAATCAAATTTATTCCCACTTTAAGGACCTGATCCCAGTATTAAAAGCTTCATACAAGTATTTATTAACATTTTCAACATTTTGGGATTTTATGTAAAATATTAGCACGAGTAATGGGAGGAAAATGATACATGACTTCTTTTATTATGGAGAAATGGAAGGAGCTAAATCTAAGACAATTCTGGAAGAAAATCTGTTAGAGATGGGAAAAGATTTGAGAGATTCGTTCCAGTAGGACAACAACCCTGAATACTTATGGAGTCAATTTTGTGCGATTGTTGTTGCCTGCAAATAACAGGTTTTTTAAATGGAAATTTGAAGAAAAGAAATGCTAACTAAAATGTCAAAACATTTAATATAAAAATGAAACTTTGAAAATTGTTTAGTAAAAGAAAAGGTAATTTTTATACTTATCATTTTTTTCATATTTTATTTTTTAAAAGTTCTTACTTTTTTTTTTTTTTTTTAGAGATTTTAGATTTTTTTCTTCAAATATGTGTTTCTCAGATTGAGTTTTACATTCTATTCAAACCCTCTTTTAAAGATCAAATTCTCTTCACTTCCAGCCCAATATAAACATTCGCTCATGACCAGTAGCTGCTAACATCAATGCAGACCAGCAGAAATGCATCTTTGCTCTTCAAGGAAAGACCCCCGTAGTGTAGAGGATGTGACCTGGTAAAACAACTTGAAAAGAATAACAATTTTAAACCTTAATTTGAAATAGAGAAATTTTCCCAATAAAGCAAAATATTGTTTTGAAAGACTAAAATCTGTTATATAAAAAAAATAATAATAATAATAATTACAATGATACATTTCAGGAAGTAAAATTCAAAATTTGAGAAGATAAAATTTGAAATATAAAGTATGAGAAATGATTTTACAAAAATCTTAGAAAACAGCAAAGTTGCTCTTGAAACCTTTTTTTAATTAAAACATTTTTTCTTACTGATTTCTGATTGCCTTTCTTGTTTTTTCAATTTTTAAAATGGAAAATGTGTTTTCTACTTGCAACAATAAGGAATCAAAATTCCCTCCATAAAGATTCAACAAGACATCCAATTGTGTTTAGATCAAAGCATATTCATGTATTATGATGGTCTAGTCAAAGTCCAGAAGCTAAATCTAGCTTGTAATCAGTGGTGGGTAGATTACCCAACAGTTTACCTGGAGTAAAAATGGTAATCCAATCAGTCACTCGAGGTAGATTTAAAACATACTTAGTGAAATAGATACTTAGTTCTGAGCACTGAGCTCATAACATCATATCTAATGTTTAAACGATGTATCAGACGGAGAAATATGTCCAAATTCTGCCATTTAAAAGAATTAAAATATAATTAAAACAAAATAAACAAAGAACACACTGAAAAAAATGTAAACCTAGATAAGTCATTCTTTCTTGAATTGAGGAGATAAGTCAGACACTTTGCCAATGGAAAAAGAGTTTACATTTAAAATAAGAAAACAACTATTTCATTGCCTTATTTCGAGTGCATATTATCTAATTACCTTGTTTCAGCGTATAAATCCTCATTCCATTGGAAAATCATCTTACTTACCTACTCAAATTGAGGGTAAATACAGTGGATTTAAGACATTTTGACCTGTTTCTAGATCATTTTTGCAGTGCATGGTAAAATAACAAACTCACACAGAAGTTTCCAATTTTTTTTTTTTAAACCTATAAAAACCAAAATGTACAGTATGCAAGGCACATGTGAGGAAAACCATAACCTACCTCTAGTGATAACTAGCTTTTACTGTAAAACTCGTGGTGGATAGAAAAAACAGAAACTTTATCTAAAAGTAGCAATACTCTCACTACAGTATTACCCAAGCAAAAGTAAAAAGTTCTTGAAAGTACAGCTTCTCCTGAAAGTATCTTTTTTTATCTTAAGAGGAAGGATTAAAAAAAATTCATCTCTAGATGTAAAGAGCTGATAGAGACCAACCTTAGAGGAGCTGTAGCTGGAACTGCAGTGAAAGGATGTCCCACAAACTGTTTAATCATCTTCAGACCTCATTGTCTTATTCATAAAAAAGAGATTTTAAAGAATAACATTTGGCTTTTTGTTGTTATTTTCTGCATTGAGTTGCTTAAAATCCAAACCACACATTCTAAGCTTTGTTGCTATAAGGCAGCTAATGTTATTTCTAAGTTTGCTGAGGTTTTTTTTACTTATCTCTTTATGCTATGAAATAAAAGATAAACTACAAATATAGAAATTAAAATGAGTTGTTTGCTAAAAGTAATAAATAATAATAGATTAGTACTGCTAGATCTGATTTAAAATGGGTCTTTAGAAGCTACTGGGTGTCTAAAGTTTAAATACAATGTAAAGTTTGCGCTGATGGATGAGGGTTTACTTTATTTATTAAAATCAGAGCGAAACACTGTGATTAATTGAACAAAGTTGACTCAGTGAGTAAAAGGATAATGTTTAATAATTCAGTTTCAGATTAACGAGCTGACAAACCCTGGATAGGGCGAATTAATATTCATGAAGAAGATGGATTGTCCACCGCAGTGTCTTTGATATTATTGTGAAGAAGCTCCAAAACTTCCTCTATTTATACTTTGTCTCAAAAAAACTTTTTATATCCTTCAAGCTGGTCTCCATCAGTATTTCCCCAAAGTTCTTGGAGAGTTTAACTTTAAACTCTGATTTTCCATGCAGTGTCTGACTGTTTTCAGTCTGGAAACTAAATCTAACCTACGAGTCATTCTGACCTATTTGCTGCTCCATCTCCAGTAATCTTATTTAAGCAGAAATCTAAAACGTTTAGGTGTTTGGGACAAAAAACAAGCAAGGAAAACAGCAAATGTCCAAAAAAGAAAAAGCTTAGAATATGTTTTTCTGACCCACATTGAAATAATAAATAAAAGTCTGGCTCCTTGACAGGAAGAACCAGAGATGACTTCAGAATGTTGTACAATTGTGCGTTTAAATAAATCCAACCGTATGTCAGGAAAAACATAACAACGAAATTGTCAGTGTCCTCCTCACACCCTGGCAGGGTTTCAGTCAGACATGGATGCAAAATCGGAAACTGTAACCATAGCAACCGCCTCTCGTTGCTTTTTGGCGCTGTTGATTCCTGCTGTGCTCATGTCTGTTTCCATGGCTGGGAAGCAGGAGAACACAGCAGTTTAGTTTCCTCTGTCTCTGGTACCCTACAGATTCAGGGTCAGGTTACCCCACACGCCATCGTGGTCCTGCCCAAGACGGACGGCATGGAGATGCTGCTGTGTTACGAGGATGAGGGCGTCTACGTCAACACCTATGGGCGTATCACCAAAGACGTGGTGCTGCAGTGGGGCGAGATGCCCACATCTGTGGGTAAGTTGGTCCGGCAGTTCGCTGGATTCAGATTTTAACAAAACGCTTTGATGACCTTTTCGATGAGCTGTGGGTCAGTCCTGTTTGATTCTTTAATATACCGTATTTTCATGACCATAAGGCGCACCGTACTAAAAGGCGCACTCTCAGTTATGTGTCCCATTTCTGTATTTAACACACACATAAGGCGCACCGGACTATAGGGCGCGTTTTTTATATACAGGTACATGTCCTCTACTAACTTTAAATAGCTCTACTGCGTATTTAAAAATACAGCGGGGGCAAAACTGAGTATGACTGTGCTTTATTCATGTATTTATTACAAAGTATTAATCAAACCTTGCAGCTGGCCATGAGACAGACACATCGCAGATGACACAGCGCTGTGATCACTCCTAAATTAACTTAAAATACTGAAACCTGCCGACGGAATATGTTCGCTTTTATTGCCGGTATCCTGGTGCCTGCCGTTTAAAGTATTTAGATGAAAAACACCTGCCAGCCACCGCGTGAACCCGGAGGCTGCCCAGCCTAGAGGCTGCTGATGAAGGGATTTCTGCTGTCGGTGCACCGCTGGTATGTGGGGGTCTGAGCGCCTCCGACAGAAATAGATAATCTGGATGAACTGACTGCAATTATTAAGTTTTCAGGTGGACTTTCTCACTTAAAAACATATTAAAACTACTTTATTCCCACTGATCACAGCAAATATAGCTGCAAGATTTAGATTATTTAGATGAAAAAACACCTGCCAGCCACCGCGATGAAGAGGAGGAGACCCGGCCCAGAGGCTGCTGTTGAATTAAGTTTTCAGGGAGAAAAATAGAGCGGGAGCAAAACTGAGTATGATTGTGCTTTATTCATGTATTTATTACAAAGTATTAATCAAACCCATCAAAGTCCTCATCCTCTGTTTCTGAATTAAACAGCTGCGCTAAATCAGACATGCCAATTTCCCCTTCTTCGCTGTCAGAGCCACTTTCCGTGCAGCGCGGCTCCTCAGAAATAATGCCGGCTTTTGCGAAAGCTTGAACAACAGAGCCAGCAGACACTTTAGTCCAAGCATCAACAATCCATCCGCAAACGGTGGCGTAACTTGCCCGGCGCTGCCTTCCACTTATCCTGAAACTGTGGTCTCCGTCTGTCATCCATCGCTCCCACGCCGCTCGCAGCCTTACTTTGAACGGCCGCTTCACACCGATGTCGAGCGGTTGAAGTTCCTTTGTCAGACCCCCCGGGATAACGGCGAGCACAGCGTTTATTTGATTCACCTTTTTTTCTCATCGGCTGTGAGATGGGCACGCAGCGATGGTGATGCGTGGAAAAAACCACCTGGTCTCCTCACATACACCTCCCTCAGCCACGCTTTCATCATCTCCTCATCCATCCAGCCCTTTCATTTGCTTTAAAATCATATGTCATCAGAGCGCTGTGTCTGTCTCGCTGTCAGCTCCCAGATCAGCTTCTCTGATTGGTTGATGCGGCGCGTCCAGCAGCAAAACTTCAATTTTTCCATCTCGAGCAGCAGCAGCGCGTTGGCGGTGCGTCAGATGCTTAAACGCTCCCGACGCGCAGCGCCTGCTGCTCAAAACGCGCTGCGGGACCTTTTGCTGCGTCTATACGCGCGTCAACCATTGACTTTGCATGTAAACTCGCTGCTTCTGCTGCACCTGCTGGGTCTGGTTCACACCGATGTCGAGCGGTTGAACAGCGAGCACAGGGTTAATTTGTTTCCCCATGTTTTTCACATCAGCTGTGAGATAGGCACATGGAGACAGATTAACAGCGATGGTGATGAGTGGAAAAAAAAAACACCTGGTCTCCTTACATTCAGCCACTCTTTCATCATCTCCTCAATGAGGTGGTCTCAAAAGTCGCAGTTACAACACACATAGGGCGCACCGCACCAAAGGGCGCACCACACATTTTGAGGGAAAAAAAAGATGTTTATGTGCTTATAGTCGTGAAAATACGGTAATCATTATTTGAAAGTAAAAGATGCAGAAACCAAAGTATGCATAGACCCTAATGCAGAGGTATTCAGTTGAGCGTATGCAGGAAAGAGAACTAAGATGGTCTGATTCCCCAACTGAGCTGCAGATGTTTGCAACAAACCCTCACAGAGAAGCTGTGTTTATTCACATTAATTACATGTGGACTCCAGTATGTAACTGAAGGTGTGTAATAAAAATATTTTCAATGCTCATCTCTCAAAGAATTTGAGTTTGCAATCAAATAAAAGAAATATAACTTATTGTGTTATTCAATTCAATTCAGTTCAGTTTATTTCTATAGCCCCAATTCACAACACATGTCATCTCAAGGCACTTTACAGTTCACCAGATTCCAGTCAAATTGATTCAAAGTTTTCTATTTAAGGAAAACCAGTTGATTGCATTGACTCATTGACTCGGATGTAATCCCTCACATTAAGCATGCTTGTAGCGACAGTGGAGAGAAAAAACAGGAAGAAACCTCCAGCAGAGCCAGGCTCAGTGTGAGCGGCCATCTGCTGAGGCCGACTGGGGTTTAAAAAGAAACAGAAGCAGAGATACAAAAGGCAACTGTAAAAGGCGGCCCCGTCCAGGAAACACAGCCAGGCAGACGAGCTCTGAGCCAGCTCCCATGGCAGAGGATGAAGAGAGCACGTCCAGTTAGTCAGGGTCAGAGAAACAGGACTACACTGAAAAACAGGGGGATCTCCAACATGTATAAACAAAGGTGTTGATGGCAGCAGCACAGCTGATATTTCTCTCCAGGATGGAGTCACAGCCAAACAGGAACAGACGAGGCGAAGCTAATATGAGAGAAAGTAGAGAGAGCAGAAAGTTAGGGATTGAACTAACAGATTCTGCAGAGTAGAAAAATAGAGATAGAATGATGAAATAGGGGTCCCTATGTCCTCCAGCAGTCTAGGCCTATAACAGCGTAACTATAGAGATAGCTATGAGGTGTTATTTTCTAGATTTTCTTAACAGAATATATAATTTTCTTTTGTCTTTGCTGTCAAATTAAAACAGCTATATATCTGCAACTGGAAATGTCCCATAATTGCTGTCCCAGTCGTTTTGTAAAGGACTGTTTAAAATTATAAACAGCATTGGGTATAAATAAAGGGAACAGCAATCCGGGGTTGACCTGCACTTCACCCGCATGGCTGCATCCATCCATAGAGAAATTATCCTAGGTCCTCCAGTACTAGTTGTTATTAGTGAAAATAAGATGGACGCCACCTAAAACAATCAAATGTCACAACATTCCTGATGCTGATGGTTACTTTGCAGATCTAGGATCTTTCTTTTGGGTTTGGAATGGCTGACCTGGGGTTCTGTGTCCAGTTAACGGTGCTGATTCTGTAGAATCTCTGGTTCAGAATATAGATACCAACACATGATGAGAAGCTGTCAGAGTATTAGCCTCCTCTGATTGAAGCTCTGTGTTTTTATTCTGCATGTATCCTCCTGTCTTTGCAGCCTACATCCACTCCAACCAGATCATGGGCTGGGGGGAGAAGGCCATTGAGATCCGGTCCGTGGAGACGGGACACCTCGATGGAGTTTTCATGCACAAGCGAGCTCAGCGACTCAAGTTCCTGACGGAGAGGAATGACAAAGTAAGCATCTTGTCTCGACCCAGACCTCTTATATTCTCTTGTAGTTTTATTACTTTTTAGATTTTTAGAATTTTGTGTTAGCTTGTATTGAATCACGCTCTAATAACACTTTATGTTTACAAAACAGAATTCAGTGAAGGTTCAGTTCTTTTGTTCTATTTGGTTGAAAAGTCATTTTTTTCCCAGCTTTTATTGTCATTAAAATGTCACATGTACAGAGCAATGAAATGAACTCTCTGCATTTAACCCATCCCCCTGGGGAGCAGTGTGGGGTTAAGGATCATTGCTCAGGGACCCAGAGTGGCAGTTTGTGGGAGTCAGACTCAAACTCAGACCCTCAGGATTCCAAGCTGCAATGCCCTAACCACTAGGCTGCCCCTCCCCTTAAAGGCCAGAGTTCTGTCAGACCAGCATACCCAGTCAGACCAGCATACCCATAGTCAAAACCTGTTTATCCCTTTAGGTTATCCCTTTAGTCCTGTACAAAAAATAATTTAATGGCTTACTTTTAGGTGTTTTTTGAAGCGTATGGTGATCTGACCTTAAATAGTTTTTGATGTACATGACTAAAGGGATATATGCCAATTGAGGTAGTTTAGAGTTTTTCATTCAAAACTAAAAAGATAAACGCAAATCTGCCTTTTTGCGCTTATGATTAACTATGGATATGCTGACCTAACAGAACACTGCCACTCCCCCTTTAATGATCATAAATAAAACAGCTTTTTTGCTGTCGTTTGTAAGGAATAAACCTGAGGGTTCCCTCTGTTCTCTGCAGGTCTTCTTTGCCTCGGTTCGCTCGGGAGGCAGTAGTCAAGTTTTCTTCATGACCCTGAACAGAAGCTCCATGATGAACTGGTAACCCGCCTCCTTCTTGGAACCACCACCCTTTTGCAAGAGGGATGACAGGAGGACAGTGTCCGTGCGTGTTTATATGTGTGTGTGTACTCATGGACGACGGCGACAACAAGCTGCTGACTGGACTGCACATCTGGAGGAGGTGTTAAACCCCTGCAGGAGGCGCTGCGGGTCCTGTGGTTGGCGTCAGTACCTGCAGACCAAAGGTGACCCCACATGTCAGCGGTCGGCGCTTTGGCCTCCACCAGGGACTGTTGGACTTGACTGATGGCTGACCTGACAAGTAGCCTTTGAGTAGGGAAGCCTTTTTTTGTAGCACATCAGTGACTTTCATCCAGGGTGTTCACACTGCGAGTATACAGGTGGTTCACGGCCATGCAGGCGTGTCTGCTGCAGCAAAACCTCACTGTTGTAGTTGTAGTGAGTAAGCAAAGTAGCATTAGACATAAAACTCACTTGAGAATGAAATAATAAATGCACACAATTTTAGAATCATGCTGCTTTCATCATTTCTGTTTTATTAGATCATGTGTGAATCGAGCACATGTGAGGAAATCAACACCTGCAGAGTTTGGACATTTTTTTTTGCTTCAGTTTTAGGATTAGAAATGCACAACTTTAGAAAGCAACAAATAAAAGGCAACAGAAAACGAATTGACTCAGAGCGCCTCCTGATTGAATTTGACAATCTTAATAGACAGTGAGAGGAAATATTTGACCATAAGGTGAAAACAGGGCCACAACATTTCACTGTTTCAGCCATAGATTGAATAAATCCTGCTGTATTTTGTTCAAGCTTAAACTCTTAAAAGATGGGGGGGGGGACAATCAAATCATGACAAGTGGCTTTTTACTGCTCCTGCTGCCTTTTTGAAGCTTTTTAGCTCTCATGCCTCACAGTGAAGAGCTGCCAAAGCCGCAGGTTTTCAACACATCCGTCTGATGCTGACATGCTAAATTTAAAATGGAATTGCTCAACTCAAAATATTCTCCAAACAGATCAAATGTTACATTTGAGACTTTTAAAACCAAATTATATTTTTATCGTATTCTATAATAATAAAAAGGTGCAAAAATGCCTGATTTTATGTTTCTGTAAAAAGTAGTGTTGCACCAATGCCATTTTTTGGCCCCGATACCAGATACCCGGCTGTGCAGTATCGGCCGATACCATCTGTTTCAAATTGGTGTGTGTGTATATATGAAGAACTGCATACTACTTGGATGTAAAATAATTGCCATCATGGCTTTGTCAAGCTGCTTCCTACCTTTGTGAAGCAGGAAAAAGACTAATACAAAGTGAATCCAGTAGAACTTTTTATTGCCTACCTGGAATGGGTGACAATAGTTGAATAAACGTTTGGCTCTGAAAATGGTATCGGTGCTCTATTTGTTGGCACTCGCCGATACCGATACAACCATTTTAGTGCTGGATCGGGGCCCCGCCTGGTACGGGTATCGGTATTGGTGCAACACTAGTAAAAAGTTTTTTTTTTTTTGGTTGACTGAAACATTTCCAATAACTCCCAAAAAAAACTTGCTGTGAACCTTATTAATCTTAAAAGAACGTTTGTACAACTACTTCACCCAGTAGTCCTGATGAAGCTGTTAAAAACACTGTTATTATTAAAAGTTATGCATTGGAGGAATCTACTGTAACACCTCAGTGGTACATTTAACCACTGAGGTGTTACAGTAGTGATACATGTGCTTGGAGAGCCAGTATTCACTTTAAAATGCAATATGGCTGCCCCATCATACAAGCTTTAAAAAAAGACAAAAGAAATCTCTCTGTGTGACTTTAAAATCCCGTACGGCTACTTAATAGATGAAAAACGGCAGCAGAGCACTGGTCAAATTTTTCTCCATTGCTCTCTCTTTAATTCAGTCTGAAAATAAAGAACTATAGATTTAATTTTTCACATGTTCCAACAGTTTTTGCATTAAATAAACTCCAGTTCACCGAGCAAACATTTTAGCTGGTTTAGAAATGCGAACAATTAAGTTTTTTACCAAATTATGACTCTGACTCCTTAGTGAAGTAGGAAACAGGAAAGGCTAAAATAAAAGCTCCTTTTTAGGTCAGAGTCTTAAATTTGATTTTGGCTTTTTTTAGAAATAAACTAGCTTTAATTGTTTTTTTTATTGTTTTAGTCAGAAAGTACTGTAGAACTTCTTTTCATCAACATTTGTCACAATTATTAAGGTGGAATACTGTGATAATGCATGATCAAGCTGTAATGTTAGATATAGCTAAAGTTTAAGCATTTTTTTTATCATTTAGGCTAATATTGACCCCTGATTCAGAGGAAAATGTAACTAAGATTAAAAATGACCCAAAGTGTCCTGATCGCGCAATCAAATCCAATATGGCTCCTATTTGTATTACAAGCTGAAACCCTTAGAAATTATATATTTTTTTCATTTCTTTCATATGTAAATTTTAATTTAGGTAGAGTATCTTTGAGACTCTTGCCAAGAGCATCTTGATTCAATTTTAAAAGCCTTAAATTAGGTGCTACTTTAACCTTTTATAGGGAATGAGTAACAATTATTTAATGCTCTTAAAAATCATTTTATTGCCATCAACATGTACCCATGACTCTAATATATATATATATATATATATATATATATATATATATATATATATATATATATATACATTTATATGTATAAAACATGGCAAAATTCATCTTTACCGTGGACAGGCTGTTGAAATTTGCGTTTTTAAATAATCTAGCTTTTTCTCCGCCTCAAGCTTCATTCTGAACATATGGATTTACGATCAACCGGAAGCAGTTCCACGCTGTTTTGGAGCCAGTTATATCTGATATAATATATCCAACGAAGTTGTTTTTAAAAACGTTTTTATTTTTTTAAATAAAGCATTTTAAATGCCACTATATCACATTTGATAAATTTTAAAGCCAATTAAGGCCTTAATTTCAAAAATAGTTATTTAATGACTCTTAATGATTTTTTCTGACTCACAGAAACCCTGTGTTCTGCTAATCATAGCTAGCTAGGCTACTAAGCACAACCCTTACCAAACCCCACCTATTTCCCAGCTAGAAACTGGAAAATATTTGAGACATTAAAGTTCATATTGGCATCTATGCAAACAAAAAAACCCTATAACCTTAGAAAAAAATACTTTTGAACTAGGGTTGCCAACCCTTCCTTTAGAAAAGGAATCTTTCTGTATTTAGAAATAGAATAACCTGTCCCATATTTAGTGGAAAAGGAACGCACTTTGTCCCATTTTGCTGTGAGAGTAAAAAAAATAGTCAGTAAAAAGCTAATGGAAAATGAAGAACAAGGGCAGCTTAGATACAAAATGGTAAACTTGTTCCTGGGCCCTGTGCTGCGTTTTGACCAATGAGCTGACAACATACATTTAACAATCCAGAATACCTTCATCCCATTGGTGGAGCCAAGTGTTGCTCATGGAGAAGATAGCGGGAGACATTAGAGCAGTATGGGGGATGAATGGAGTAATTTAAATGCTGACGCTGCTTTTGGGGGCAATGCACCTTCACATAGCGATGCTCCTTCTCCTCCAAAAAAAAAAAAAATGAGGTGGGTGGAAAAAGTCTGTGATAATGAATATAAAGCACATTGCAAATATGCATCTAATTCAATGCAGATTTGAGTCAAATAGTTAAAAAAATAATTTCACACACAAAGGGGGGCTAAAAAAAATCACCATGCCAGGAGAAGGGGTAAAGGTTATCAGGTCAATTGGCACGCACATGAGGTGTCCCTTTTTTTTTTAGGGAGTTGGCAACCCTATTTTAAATTCTGTCTCTCAAGTTAATTCAGTCACAAAGTATACAACTTCTGATCAAAAGCACTTTATTGCAATTTTTGATTGCATTAAAGTGAAACCACATTGTAATGGCTTTTTTAAACATAATGGTAGAGCCTAATTCAGGTCATTTGCAGAATTAAATAAAAAAAAATTATTGCATAAAGGGTTGGCCTCGTGGAAAAGCTGAAAGCACATCATTGTTGCATTGGTGAATCATATTTCTCAGAATAGCTTCCCAAGGTCTGTTTTTAACTTGGTTTTGTTTCATTATGTTTACAAACATGCAGAAGACACTAAATAACCTGAAAATTAACAACCAAGTGCATTTAGAAATACACCTCCTATCTGCTCCAAATAAAAAACTCAGTGTAGCTTTTTGGGTTTTTATGACTGTTTTCAGTTCCTCCATGAGGGAAAGCATGCATGACACACAAATAACAAAACAGCAGGAATTTTAAGGTCACCAATATGAAATGCTGTAGATTTGGTCTGCAAGCTTGGGTTTATATGCAGGACATCTAAGTAGCTGTACTGACTCCTCTAAGGAGCCCTTGCTCACAGTGTGAACACACATATTGAGTGATGCTGCTGAAACATCTGTCTCCTCTGAGAATATGAGAACAATCCTTCAAAAAAGCAATGACTGTCAGCTGGAGAAATGAGAGATTTAACACCTCATCGCAGACAGTCTGCAGGCAGCTGCCACGGCTGTTTGTCTTGTTTCTGACGGGGAAGGAAGGTTGTAGATATTGTACTATTGCTGCAGCAGCAACACAATGACGAAAATCTTCACGTCTTTTCTCCCCTGGAAGAACTCGTCCGTAGAATAGTTGCCAACTTCTGGAAGATTTCATTTCTCCTGCCTCATGTTAGGAACATGTTTTTTTTTTTTCCAGTTTCAACTCTTCTGCTTGGTCATCGCTTTTGTAAATACTCACAATGACGTAAAGGACACGTTTGTTTTTTGCAAAGGAGATAAAAATCAAAACGGATTCATTATTTTTGGGGGATTGCATAATTCTTTAAACCATTCTATTATGTGGTTCCTTCAGAATGGGACTTTTTTCACAACAGTTCTTGGAACTAAAAGTTTATTTTCTTTCTGTCATGGCTGTTAATTTAGTTTGCATGAAGACATACATGTTGAACCGTCTTCACTTGTTATGAATTGCAGGTTTGAGGCAATACGCTTGTTGGTCTTTCAATATAAGATGGACGAAATGTAGGCAGTTTGTGTTTTTTTTAAGTTTGATAACGGTAACAATTGTACACTGGAGAATTACGCGTAATGTCAAAATTTATTATTAATTTAGGTTTGTAAAAACCAGACAGGTGTGTAGATTATGAGGTGGAAATCAACTCCCTGAGGACTGTAAATTCTGTATTTGTTAGAAGAAAATGGTGCATCTTTTACTTAACTTTCTTAAAGAGTGTGATAAATGTGGAGCAAAGGCAGTTTGAGGCCAGCTGAGGCCTTTAAAACGTGCAGGATGTTTGAGTGAATCATCAACCTTTGAATAAAGATCAGGAGGGAAAGTCTTTCAACAAACAATAGATGAAAAGATATTTATACTGTAATAATTTACATTATGATAATATCTTACTGATCATTTTAGAGGACATAGATAATGTTCACTTATCGAAGCTTAGTTGTCTTTCTACTGAATAGAGAACATAGCTAATACTGTAAGGATTTCTAAAAAAAAAATGTTTTTATTGTGGTATTATTTGTATTTCAATTTTTTGTATTAAGACTGTGAACGTGTGTGCGACTGTGTGTCTGAGTGTGCACCTGTGTGCACAGGTGTGTGAAATGCATGTGAGCGAATGTTTTCACTTCACCTGAATCACTGGAATCAGTCAGAAGAAGATCTTGGTCCGATAACACTCACTCTGTGATGTTTGGAATCTACAATAAATGTCCTCTCCTTGTATAGCAGAAAAACACGCAAGCTGTTCTGCTTCTCTTTCTTCATACATCCACATAATGTTTGTCACTGATAAACGAGCATATATGATACCCAGTAGTCCAGTTGTAAAAAAAAAAAAAGGGGGGGGGTGGAGAATTTTTATTTTTCTGGAAGCATAAATAGCCTAATTAATATAGTCTTTTAACCTAAAGCAATATGCTTGGTATGGTTGTTACATGTCAGGTACGCCGGTCATTGACCTTGACCAAGGCACCTTACAGTAGAACTGCAGTCAGTCCCTGCAAATGAATATCTGAATCCTTTCGTGTCAAGTATTTTTTTTATTCAAATTCAATTAATTAAATTGAAACAGCTCAAATCATTTTTAAAAATCTGAAAAAAAACGTCTAACAAATTCAAATACATTCAAATTAGCCTGAAAATGAAATAATCTTGTATAAAATCTAATAATTTTATTCACCTTTCAAATATTCTGTTCAGAACACTGTCACTTGCTCCACCACTGAGATTGCATGTGCCCTCTGGGCCACCGTAATTTGGTAAGCGCACAGCCTGCCGAATGTTGAAAGTGCAACATTATTACTGATTATATAATAGAAATGTACTCATTCAGTGATAAATTGTCCCAGAGGATGATATGGGGGGTGGTCATTTAGGAAGGAGGATGATTTTTAAGATTTTTTTAATCTTGAGTACTGATTAAACCCCATAAATTACAGTAACAGGTCATTTTTCTATGAGCACGCATAAAGGGACTTCTCAATGTAGGTTTTGAGAAACTATTGAAAAATATAGCTGTCATTTTTTTGGTTTTGTCTACAAGTCTATAAAAACTGTTGGAATAAATTTCGTATTATTGCAGCATACAGGTGCTGGTCATAAAATTAGAATATCATGAAAAAGTAGATTGATTTCAGTAATTCCATTTAAAAAGTGAATCTTGTATATTATATTCATAAATTACATACAAACTCATATATTTCAGATGTTTATTTTGTTTAATTTTGATGATTACAAATGACAACAAATGAAAATCTCAAATTCATCATATCAGAAAATTAGAATATTACTGAAGACCAATAAAAACAAAGGATTTATAGAAATGTTGGCCAACTGAAAAGTATGAACATGAAAAGTATGAGCATGTACAGCACTCAGTATTTAGTTGGGCCTCCTTTGGCCTGTATTACTGCAGCAATGCGGCGTGGCATGGAGTCGATCAGTCTGTGGCACTGCTCAGGTGTTATGATAGCCCAGGTTGCTCTAATAGTGGCTTTTAGCTCTTCTGAATTGTTGGGTCTGGTGTATTGCATCTTCTTCTTCACAATACCCCATAGATTTTCTATGGGGTTAAGGTCAGGAGAGTTTGCTGGCCAATTAAGAACAGGGATACCATGGTCCTTCAACCAGGTACTGGTAGCTTTGGCACTGTGTGCAGGTGCCAAGTCCTGTTGGAAAATGAAATCTGCATCTCCAAAATGTTGGTCAGCTGCAGGAAGCATGAAGTGCTCTAAAACTTCCTGGTATGTGGCTGCGTTGACCCTGGACCTCAGAAAACACAATGGACCAACACCAGCAGATGACATGGCACCCCAAACCATCACTGACTGTGGAAACTTTACACTGGACTTCAAGCAACGTGGATGAAGTGCCTCTCTTCTTTTCCTCCAGACTCTGGGACCTTGATTTCCAAAGGAAATGCAAAATGTACTTTCATCAGAGAACATGACTTTGGACCACTCACCAGCAGTCCAGTCCTGTTTCTCTTTAGCCCAGGCAAGACGCTTCTGACGCTGTCTGTGGTTCAAGAGTGGCTTGACACAAGGAATGCGACAGCAGAAACCCATGTCTTTCATACGTCTGTGTGTGGTGGTTCTTGAAGCACTCACTCCAGCTGCAGTCCACTCTTTGTGAATCTCCCCCACATTTTTGAAGGGGTTTTGTTTCACAATCCTCTCCAGGGTGCGGTTATCTCTCTTGCTTGTACACTTTTTTCGACCACATCTTTTCCTTCCCTTCGCCTCTCTATTAATGTGCTTGGACACTGAGCTCTGTGAACAGCCAGCCTCTTTAGCGATGACCTTTTGTGTCTTGCCCTCCTTGTGCAAGGTGTCGATGGTCGTCTTTTGGACAACTGTCAAGTCAGCAGTCTTCCCCATGATTGTGTAGCCTATAGAACTAGACTGAAAGACCATTTAAAGGCTTTTGCAGGTGGTTTGAGTTAATTAGCTGATTAGAGTGTGGCACCAGGGGCCATCAATTTTGAACCTTTTCACAATATTCTAATTTTCTGATATGATGAATTTGAGATTTTCATTTGTTGTCATTTGTAATCATCAAAATTAAACAAAATAAACATCTGAAATATATGAGTTTGTATGTAATGTATGAATATAATATACACGTTTCACTTTTTAAATGGAATTACTGAAATCAATCTACTTTTTCATGATATTCTAATTTTATGACCAGCACCTGTAATGTCTGACTAAGAAAGGTTGACAAATATAGCTTTGATGCAAGTACAATAGAAGAATATAAACATCTTTTAATTTCCCACAGTGAGGAATTTCAGGTTAGTTTGTAAGCTAAACAAAAAATTCAAAGCACCGTAAAAAAAAATATATTCAAAGAGGCCTAGTCATAAAATATTAAAACTGTACCATTTTCTATGCTGGTTGCTCACTTTAGTTGCATGCACAGGCTTATCACTGACGTTATGGATCCCTTTTGGATTATTGTGTTTTATTTTTGTGTTTTACATTTATTTTTTTTTCCATTAAAGTAAACTAAAGTGTTTGATATTAACCACAGAAAGACTCATTGACTGCAAATCAGCATTCCTCTATCTGTGGTATGAATAGGAAGAGTAAGTCCAACAATAACCAGTGAGAGAAAAAGTGCAAAGAAATATTTGATGCTACCTGAAATAAGAGCCGAGTCGTGCTTTGAATACAAGAGGAACGCTGGGGTTCACTAAGGCAGAGGCTAAGGCTGCACAAGCTGCTAAGGTGATGTATGGGTAAATACTGCCAGTACCTACTGGCTTAAAATGACCTAAAGTTGATTAAATTAACACCATCAGGACAAATGATTAGTGTACGTATATTGTTTTAATTGGACAGGAATGTGTGTTTGTTTGGTTTGTTTTTGTCTTTTTCTACAAGCACAGATATGGTGGTCAAAGCTTGCAAATGTCCTGCAAATACATGAATGTGCAGCAAATTCAAAAAGAACAGCAAATAAAAAAGTTCACAAACACAGAAATGTGACTAGCAAACCCAAAATACTGCAGCAGAGAAATGCTTTCAACATAGAACATAGAGAGCAGCAAACTGCACATGAAATGCAAATACAAAACTCCCGGCAAATATTTGAATGATGCTAACACACATAACATATGCTAAAGGAGAAATGCTACCAGTAGCAAAAACAACTGTAGGTTAGGAAAAACTGAAGTAATGTCACAGAATGGAAGTGCTCCAGACCACTAGGGGGAGATGATCATCAACATATATGGGACCAGACCCTTACTGAACACATCGACTGGATGCTTACAAGAGGCTGTTTAAATGTCTGCTCAAGTTTTTTTGTTTGTTTGTTTTTTTAATGCTTTATTTGTAATCAAACATCAAGCATAGATATACAACAGTTGGTGAAACATTGGACAATTATAGGCGGAAGAAAGACCTCAAGAAAGACAAGACATAGAAGGTAAAAAATAAATGAAATAAACATAAAATAATAGCTAGGGGTTTTACATTGAGTTTACGGTCATTTACAAAACTGTATAATTTTATACCATTTTTCTTCCTCCTAAATTTAAGTGATTGAAAATAAATCAAAGTTATTAAGAAAAATGTTGAAGTTTGGCTTGGTCCTCATGTATTTGTTTGTGTGAATGAAAAATGTCCCCATCATAAGTAACACATTAAAGGCTAGGTCCTGCAGGTTATCTGTCATTTTGTAGTCCAAACAAAACATTCTCTTTGTCCAGATGAGAAGGAGAATCAAATTTAGATGAACACTAGAAGCAGAAATCTTCCCAGAAAACTTTCACGTACATACAATCGTAAAAGAGGTGACCAACAGTCTCAGTTTCACATTCACAGAAGGTGCAATCATTTTCTTCAAAAACCAAAACGGAGCCTCAGAAATTGCTTGGAAGGATAAATGTCAGTGATTATTTTGAAATGCACTTCTTTAACCTTTGGAGCAACAGGAAACTGTAGATATTTACTCCGCAATTTTCCCACTTTTTCTTTGGAAAATCCTTGGATTAGGTTTCGATGGGATGTATCGGGATCAAATTCCTTGACAAACAAACTCCGTATGACATTGTTGGTCAGCTTTTTATCAATAACAGACTGACCGTTGAGTAACAGAGAGGGAAGTTTTACCTGGACATGGTTTAGGAGTAGGTTGCATGACATTATGATCAGAGGCTGAGGAAGGGCTTTGATTAATATATTGTTTTCTGTTATTTATTTTGAATTTAGAGCAAAGAGTTTCAAAAGGTAAAAAATTCCCTTTGTCATCAAAAATGTGCATTAGAATCAGAATCAAGTTTATTGCCAAGTAGGTTTGCACTTACAAGGAATTTGACTTGGTGTTGTTGGTGCAGACAAAACAAAACAAAACAAAATAGCAAAATAAGATAGAATATATATAAATATATATATATATATACACACAGAAGCTATATACAAACAGTAGACTGTGCGTTAATGTTACACGTGGAAGAAGAAGGGGTCTTCACTGTGCAGCATATTTAATTTTTATTGATTTTTCTGTGAAAACATGAACAACAACATCAGTTCACTTTTGCTATGTCTCATCTCTGATCACACTGTCTGACGTCTTACTCGCTCCACAACTGCACGCGCCAGCAGCGGATACTTTGACTAAAGCAAATCATGTAAAACATACCAGTCCTGACACATTAAACTGTGGTCGTATTCACCAAACATCAGTAAATGAACTCTTTTTAACCTCCATATTTATCATTTTTAACCACAATATTCCCTTTATTTTCATATATACACATCTCGGTGCTGTAATGGGTTAACTTGTTATTTTTGCATATTATTTCTAACCATAAACAATTATAAACAAACGATAAGACTAGTAACAGTCTAGTACATCAGTAAATTAACTCTTTTTAACCTCCATATTTATCATTTTTAACCACAATATTGATTCCCTTTATTTTCATATATACACATCTCAGTGCTGTAATGGGTTAACTTGTTATTTTTGCATATTATTTCTAACCATAAACAATCATAAACAAACAATAAGACTAGTAACAGTCCAGTATTTAGCCCATGAACTGACCCACCGTATGCTAACATCACGCCACCGCGAGCTGAGCAACTGTCGGTTAGCTCCGGTTATACACTAAGCTATTAGCCGCGTGCTAATGTTAGCAACTCGCTCAACCTGTTGAGACCAACCTAAAGATAGTAACAGTCTAGTACTGAGCCCATGAACTGACTCACCGAACGCTAACATCACACCACCGCAAGCTGAGCAACTGTCGGTTAGCTCCGGTTATACACTAAGCTATTAGCCGCGTGCTAATGTTAGCAACTCGCTCAACCTGTTGAGACCAACCTAAAGATAGTAACAGTCTAGTACTGAGCCCATGAACTGACTCACCGAACGCTAACATCACACCACCGCAAGCTGAGCAACTGTCGGTTAGCTCCGGTTATACACTAAGCTATTAGCCGCGTGCTAATGTTAGCACCTCGCTCAACCTGTTGAGACCAACCTAAAGTCGCACGGCAATACGTTCTTCAGTGTTCGCCCACATCATGTGTCATCTTTACACATCTGTATCTTATGAATTTTACATTTTCTCTTACCTGTGAAAACATGAACAACAACATCAGTTCACTTTTGCTATGTCTCATCTCTGATCACACTGTCTGACGTCTTACTCGCTCCACAACTGCACGCGCCAGCAGCGGATACCTGGGAGACGCAGCGCCCCCTGCTGATCGGATGTTTTCACAGTCACATGCATACATAACATTGAGTCAAAAAAAATAAAAAATATAATTGGGGGTACACTGTAAATTGTCTTTTCAATAAACTGTCCATTAGCACCAAATTGTCTCTGTAAACACCTTATGCCACACTCTCCCCCACAAGTTTTAATGTCTCCCGACATTACAACCAAAGTTTTACCAAGGCCGCCATAACTGTCTCTGCTCAATATGCTGAGTCTCTATCACCTCACAGTGTCTTGACACGAATGATGGCTGTCCCAATGTCTCATAGCTCAATACTACAGGTGGCTGCCTGAGTCTGTGTGGGTGTGTGCGTACCTTTTGAGGTGAACCCTCTCTTGACTCACCACTCTTCTGTACTCCAGATGCAGGATACAGGTCTGGTTGCTCAGTCAGTAGCAACACATCAGCAACATTGTCATTCTTTAGTGGCAAATCCTCTTCAGTCTGTAGTGGCAAATCCTCTTCAGTCTGTAGTGGCAAATCCTCTTCTGATTGTAGTGGCAAATCCTCTTCAGTCTGTAGTGGCAAATCCTCTTCATCAGTTGAGGAACTCTGTTGAGGCTGGAAAGGTTCAGCCTCAGGATTCAACAACCCTTGGCTCTGTTTCCTCCCCTTTCTTGACCGGAGATACCAGTGGTAGGCGCCGTCGTCGTCCTCATCCCCTGAACCACTGTCTGATGCTGACTCTCGCTGCTGGTCGCGGTGTGGTGTCCTCTTCTTCTTTGCAGGTGTCTGGGCGTCGGTCGGCTGGGTTGAAGGCTGTGTAGATGGCAGCTCAAGGGGCAGATGGTCACATGGTAGCAACAGGTTTCTATGTACCACTCTGTCTCTCCCATTGCCATTCTCGGGACTGATCTGGTACACTGGGCTCTCATCCCCCTTCCTTTCCTTTACCCTGAAGATTTGGTCCTCCCAGTAGGCCTGAATTTTCCTTGTTCCACCCCTCGGAGTGAGGTTCCGGATGAGGACCCGATCACCTGGTTGGAGGTCCCTACCCAGCACTTTCTTATCATAGTTGGCTTTCCCCCGAGTTGCTCCTTTATCTGCATTGCTGGCAGCGATCCGGTAGGCATCCTGCATGGTCTCCTTCCAGTGATGAACATAATCCTCATAACTCCCATGGGCATTGTCTCTCTCAATGTTGAACAACAGGTCAATTGGGAGGCGTGGAGAGCGTCCAAAGATGAGGTAATAGGGCGTGTATCCTGTACTCTCATTCTTTGTACAATTGTACGCATGGACGACCTTAGCCAGGGACTCCTTCCAATCCTTTTTCTCTTCTTCGTCCAGGGTGCGCAACATGGAGAGCAGAGTTCGGTTGAATCTCTCCACCTGTCCATTCCCCTGAGGGTGATATGGTGTGGTGTGTGAGCCCTGGATGCCAGAGAGTTCTTTCAACCTTGACAACAACCTGTTCTCAAACTCTCCACCCATATCATGGTGCAGTTTGACAGGGAACCCAAACTTCAAAGCGAAATCGTTGAAGAGCTTATCAGCCACAGTCTTTGCTGACTTGTTCTTTGTTGCATAGGCCTGCGCAAACCTGGTGAAATGATCCATAACCACCAGAATGTACTCATAGCCATGTTTGCACTTGTCCAGGTGGAGGAAGTCGATTGAAACTAACTCGAATGGATATGTGGTCAGGATCGGGTTCAAAGGTGCACGGGTCTGCTTGTGTGATTTCTTCTTCTTGACACACTCACAAACGTTGGTCACAAAGTGCTCCACATCCTTGTACATCTGTGGCCAGTAAAACCTCTCTCGGACTAGGTCCAGAGTCCTTTCGACCCCCAGGTGACCCATGTCTTGGTGTAATTCTTTAAAGATTAATGGGTGGTAGGACTGAGGAGCGACCAGCTGTTCTCGTCGGAGGGTCCTATCGTCGCACAAGCTAATTTTTAGCCACTGTTTTAGTAAGGTAGCGACTGCTGGATGTTCTTTCTTGATCGCCGCTCTGCTTGGTCTGTGTCCTTGGCTCTTGTACCAGATGACTCGTGCCAGTATTTCATCCTCTCTTTGAGCCTCACGGATCTGTGATGGAGTTAGAGGTTGGCCAGTCCTGCTGCTACAATCCTTTACCAGGCTCAAAGCACAGGTCTGGATGACTCCAACACCCCTGCATGGATTCTCTTTCTCAACTTGTACATTCTGTATGAGCGCACCAACAGTCTCTCCACTGACCTCTTGCGTGCAGCTGTTTATGTAGTCTTCCATACTGAGTGGCATCCTCGACAGTCCATCTGCATCATTGTTGTTCTTTCCTGGGCGATAGCGTATTGTGAAGTGATAGTCGGCCAGCTCTGCCACCCATCTGTGTCCTGCGGCATTGAGTCTTGCCATTGTGCGCACATATGTCAGAGGATTGTTGTCTGTATAGACAACAAATGACTTGGCATGGTACAGGTAATCCCTGAAGCGCTCGCAGATAGCCCACTTCAGAGCTAGAAACTCTAGCTTCCCTGAGTGGTACCTCTTCTCTGACTGGCTGAGGCTGCGAGAGCCGTATGCAATGACTCTCATCTTTCCCTGTTGGCGTTGATACAACACTGCGCCCAATCCATCTTGTGAGGCGTCGCAGTGAAGTGCGAAGGGCTGGTCAAAGTCAGGATACCCAAGGATGGGGGGTTTTGTAAGGGTCTCGACCAGCTGATTCAGTACTTCCTGGTGCTCCGCGGTCCACTGGATTGGTGTGCGAGAGGGTAAATGACCTTTCTTACCCTTTATTGGTTTCTTTCGTTTCTCAGTCTGTGTCTCTGGGTCATGTTGTTCTAACTTGGGTGGAGCAAGGAGGTTATACAATGGCTTGGCCTTGCATGCAAAGTTAGGGATGAAGGATCGGTAATAGGACAGGAACCCTAGCATCTGGCGCAGGTCGCCCACCGTTGCAATTGTCCGCTTCTTCAGAGCCATCACGGGTGCAACCTCTGCGGGGTCCATTGTGTAGCCCTCTCCTGTCACCATCTTTCCCAGGAACCTCACTTTCCGTTTGAAGAGCTCACACTTCTTGGGTGTCAATTTCACCCCATGTTCCTTGTAGCGCTGGAGAACAAGGCGTACATGTTCTAGATGGTCATCGAAACTGCCACTGTGCACCAGGTTATCATCCAGATACGGGAGACAAATTGTGTCTCTCAGGCCTGTTAAACAATGCTCCATGCTTCGTTGGAACTCAGCAGGGGCGGAGCTCAGACCAAAGGGGATGCGTACCCATTCGTACAGCCCCCAGGGCGTGATGAATGCGGTTAAAGGCCGACTCTCTTCATCCAGGAAGCCCTGGTGGTACGCTTTCCCTTGGTCCAGGACAGAGAACCATGAGCTTCCGCCGAGCGTGTCGAGCATGTCCTGTATTCTTGGGATCGGGTGGCGGTCGGGCACTGACTTACTATTCAGTTCTCTGTAGTCACAACAGAGGCGGAGGGTTCCATCTTTCTTGCGGACACACACCACGGGTGATGAATATTGAGACCGCGAAGGTGTGACCCAGCCCCTGTTCAACAAATCCTGCAGATACTCCTTCACTTCCATATGAAGGGGTCTTGGGACTGACATGTAAGTCTTCTGTACTGGATTAGTGTCATGAAGTGTGATGTGCATCTTCAAAGATGGAATACAGCCTATCTCATCACTGTTGTATGCAAAGGCTTCACACTCCTCCCTCAGCATTGCCATGGTGACTTTCTGTTGTGCCTCGGGGAGATGGCTGAGGTCCACTGGTGGATCCCATTCTTTTGGCCTCTCCACCCTGTCATTCTCTGGTGGTGTCAGGCTCAGCGTCTCTTTTTGCTTGTTCTCACTTGCCTGAGAGCCTACTGAATACATTGTCTTTACGGTTTCCAAATGTCCAATAATCTTGTGTTGGTCCAGGTAGATGTTGTGGTCAGTGGTGTTGGTCATGGGGACTGGAATATACGCAAATCTCCTTTGGGGAATACATACAAGCACCTCAGTGAGGGACACACCTTCAGGTGGGGGATGGAGCACGTCCGGTGTGAACAGCATGTCGCGTCCTTGTGCTTGTGCGTTCACATGGGCTCTAACGTAGATGGTGGACATTTGATTCGCTGGCAGGATCACTCTTTTTCCACCAGTGCGGGCCACCCCAGTAACTGGCTCGGAGCCACCTTGCACTAACTTGACCACATCCTGGGCTGTTTTCACAGTTATGGAGAATGCTTTACTTACTTGTTTAGCCAGATGTCTTTGTTCTTTTCTTGTGTTTGCCTCCTTCCCATTAATTACAGCTTCAATGACGTTATAACCCACTATGGGGTCACTGGCAACTGCTGGGTCGCTGGACACCAGGATCGGAACTTGCAATTTGTCTCTGTCGTCTTCAAGCTGAAAGCTGACCTCAACCCAGCCAACATAGGGGATCGGGGTGTCATTGGCTGCCAGAACTGTCAGGGTGTCGTCATCTAGTAGTTCTGTGACAGACCTGATAACAGTGTGGGGCAAATGCTGCATACGCCAGGAATCATTGATGATGCAGGACTGAGCACCTGTGTCCCACAACACTTTTACGGGGTGATCGTCCATATAGCAGTTGACAATGCACCTTCTTCCAACCAGTCCCACTAGCTGTGATTGGTGCTTGGTGGGGAGGTACTGGATTGTGTTCACTGCCGCTCCTTTGTCTTTTCGCACCGTCCCTGGCGAAGAAGAGTTGACATGTCTCTGCTGACTTTGGGACTCTCGATCCTGGACTACTGGTGATCCCGCCCCAGTGGTCCCGGCCCGTTTCCCTGCAACGGTCTCTGGGCCCGGCAACCACGGGAGAAGTGGCCATCCTGCCCACACTTAAAGCAGTGTGTACAATTTTCACCTACCCCCTCATTTCTGCATTTTTGACAACCTCTGCTCCGCTGTCTCTCCGCAGGAGGATGAGGGCGAGCTTCCAAAGCAGCGGACAACATCTGTTTCCTTTCAGTGCGCAGCTCTTCGATCATCTGTTGTGTGCTCAAGATCTGCTCGTTTTTGGTCTCTTTGCCTTTCATCGCTTTGACAACCACCGTTGTGTTGGATTCTTTGGATGTAGGCACACTCTTGGACAGAATGGAGTCGGTTTGAACATCAGAGGTGAGCTCATGCACCCTGGAGCCTCTAGCAGCAGTAAACCTCTTTAGTTTTTCCTGTCGTTCATTTTCCAGTTTTGACGCTTCATTCACTCTCTCTATGAGTTCTTCGTCTGTGATTCTTACATTATTGAGGTGAGGTAGGATGTTAAACTTAACAGCGTCACTCAATAACCCTGTTTCAATGGACCTGAGAAACTTCCGCTGGATGGTGGCTCGACTGTAATGTTCCTCAGCATCCCCATTCTCAGCTTTCCACAATAACTTCTCCTTTACCTCCATGGCACGGAACACAAAATTCAGGGCCGTCTCTTTGGGCTCTTGGGACAGGCTAATGAGTTGGTGGTAAAGGTCTGTGGAGCTATCAACCTTATAATGACCTCTCAGGATGGTGAGGAGAGCGGGGAGTGTAAGGCCGCGTTTTATCTCCAACATGTCTCTCAATGGCAGTCCTGGACTCACAGCCCTGATCACCGCTTCAGTTATCTCCATCTCCCCGTGCCCCTTTTCTGTCCCCATCTCAATCTGTCTGAGGAGGTTGAGGTAGGACAGCTTTTCCTTCTGCCCGCTTTCTCCTATTTGTCCAAATATTTTGAACTCTCTCCTTAGTGTGACCTCAGGCCACCAATGTGCTGGGCTCTTGAGTGGAGGTTCTGGGCTCTTAAAGAGGAGTTGGTGCCGTGGTGAGTGCTCCTCATGTGTGGTTGCCCCGACCGCTGGCGTGACGTGTAGGTGACGTGGTGGAGAAAGCCTCTCCCCCTGACTCTTCTGTGGAACAATCTCATGTTTTTTTTCTTGTTTTTCCATTTCTATCAAGATATCATTCAGGACTTTTTTAACGTCATCATCACTACGACTTATCTCTATCTCATCCAGCACATCTTCTGCTTTCCTAATCAACATCCTCCGGGGCAAACTTCCAGGCTCTCTGTTGTCCAGGCCATCACACTCTAACGACCTGCAGACACGCATGAGAGGTCCCTCTTTCAGTTGCCATAAGGCTGCACTTACACGGTCTCGCAGAAGCTGGACTTCCTCCATTTCTCCACTAAATGAAGAAGAAGACTCGTCTCTTGGGTAGAGGAAGGGGAGCTGATGGGCTTGAAATCCACCGGCGTCCTATCCTCCTGGCTGGCTCGCCAAAAATATGTTACACGTGGAAGAAGAAGGGGTCTTCACTGTGCAGCATATTTAATTTTTATTGATTTTTCTGTGAAAACATGAACAACAACATCAGTTCACTTTTGCTATGTCTCATCTCTGATCACACTGTCTGACGTCTTACTTGCTCCACAACTGCACGCGCCAGCAGCGGATACTTTGACTAAAGCAAATCATGTAAAACATACCAGTCCTGACACATTAAACTGTGGTCGTATTCACCAAACATCAGTAAATGAACACTTTTTAACCTCCATATTTATCATTTTTAACCACAATATTCCCTTTATTTTCATATATACACATCTCGGTGCTGTAATGGGTTAACTTGTTATTTTTGCATATTATTTCTAACCATAAACAATTATAAACAAACGATAAGACTAGTAACAGTCTAGTACATCAGTAAATTAACTCTTTTTAACCTCCATATTTATCATTTTTAACCACAATATTGATTCCCTTTATTTTCATATATACACATCTCAGTGCTGTAATGGGTTAACTTGTTATTTTTGCATATTATTTCTAACCATAAACAATCATAAACAAACAATAAGACTAGTAACAGTCCAGTATTTAGCCCATGAACTGACCCACCGTATGCTAACATCACGCCACCGCGAGCTGAGCAACTGTCGGTTAGCTCCGGTTATACACTAAGCTATTAGCCGCGTGCTAATGTTAGCAACTCGCTCAACCTGTTGAGACCAACCTAAAGATAGTAACAGTCTAGTACTGAGCCCATGAACTGACTCACCGAACGCTAACATCACACCACCGCAAGCTGAGCAACTGTCGGTTAGCTCCGGTTATACACTAAGCTATTAGCCGCGTGCTAATGTTAGCAACTCGCTCAACCTGTTGAGACCAACCTAAAGATAGTAACAGTCTAGTACTGAGCCCATGAACTGACTCACCGAACGCTAACATCACACCACCGCAAGCTGAGCAACTGTCGGTTAGCTCCGGTTATACACTAAGCTATTAGCCGCGTGCTAATGTTAGCAACTCGCTCAACCTGTTGAGACCAACCTAAAGATAGTAACAGTCTAGTACTGAGCCCATGAACTGACTCACCGAACGCTAACATCACACCACCGCAAGCTGAGCAACTGTCGGTTAGCTCCGGTTATACACTAAGCTATTAGCCGCGTGCTAATGTTAGCACCTCGCTCAACCTGTTGAGACCAACCTAAAGTCGCACGGCAATACGTTCTTCAGTGTTCGCCCACATCATGTGTCATCTTTACACATCTGTATCTTATGAATTTTACATTTTCTCTTACCTGTGAAAACATGAACAACAACATCAGTTCACTTTTGCTATGTCTCATCTCTGATCACACTGTCTGACGTCTTACTCGCTCCACAACTGCACGCGCCAGCAGCGGATACCTGGGAGACGCAGCGCCCCCTGCTGACCGGATGTTTTCACAGTCACATGCATACATAACATTGAGTCAAAAAAAATAAAAAATATAATTGGGGGTACACTGTAAATTGTCTTTTCAATAAACTGTCCATTAGCACCAAATTGTCTCTGTAAACACCTTATGCCACATTAATGTAACGCAGAAATCCTGAATGGGGGAGAGAAACATTGTTCAGTGTCACGGGCGGGTCTTGGCCTTGTTGTTAAGGCCGATAGCAGATGGGAAAAAACTGTTTTTGTGACGGGAGGTTCTGGTCCTGATGGACCGCAGCCTCCTGCCAGAGGGTAGTGACTGAAATAGTCTGTGACTGGGGTGCGAGGGATCAGCCACAATCTTCCCTGCACGCCTCAGAGTCCTGGAGGCGTGCAGCTCCTGGAGAGATGGGAGATAACAGCCAATCACCTTCTCTGCAGACCGGATGACACGCTGCAGTCTGCTCTTGTCCTTGGCGGTGGCACCAGCGTACCAGATGGTGATGGAGGAAGTGAGGATGGACTCAATGATGGAGGAGTAGAACTGCACCATCATTGTCCTGGGCAGGTTGAATTTCTTCAGCTGCCGCAGGAAGTACATCCTCTGCTGGGCTTTCTTGGTGAGGGAGTCGATGTTCAGCTCCCACTTTAGGTCCTGAGAGATGATAGATCCCAGGAAGCGGAAAGACTCCACAGTGTCAATGGTGGAGTCACAGAGGGTGATGGGGGTAGCTGGGGCTGCGCTCTTTCTAAAGTCTACAACCAACTCCACTGTTTTTAGAGCGTTGAGCTCCAGGTTGTTCTCCCTGCACCAGGTCACCAGATGGTCAGCCTCCCACCTGTAGGCGGACTCGTCACCATCGGAGATCAGTCCGATGAGAGTGGTGTCGTCTGCGAACTTCAGGAGCTTGACAGACTGATGACTGGAGGTGCAGCTGTTGGTGTACAGGGAGAAGAGCAGAGGAGAAAGAACACAGCCCTGGGGGGAACCAGTGCTGATGAGCTGTGAGTCAGAGAACTGTGTTCCCAGCTTTACGTGCTGCTTCCTGTCCGATAGGAAGTCTGTGATCCACCTGCAGGTGGAGTCAGGCACATTCAGCTGGGAGAGCTTCTCCTGGAGCAGAGCTGGGATAATTGTGTTAAAGGCCGAGCTAAAGTCCACAAACAGGATCCTGGCGTAGGTTCCTGCGGAGTCCAGGTGCTGGAGAATGTGGTGAAGGGCCAGGTTGACAGCGTCATCTACAGACCTGTTGGCTCTGTAGGCAAACAGGAGGGGGTCCGTGATTTCTTTCAGGTGTGACAGCACAAGGCGCTTGAAGGACTTCATGACCACAGAGGTCAGGGCGACGGGTCTAAAGTCATTAAGTCCTGTGGTCCTTGGCTTCTTGGGGACAGGGATGATGGTGGAGGATTTAAAGCAGGCTGGCACGTGACATGTCGCCAGTGAGGTGTTAAAAATGTCTGTGAACACTGGAGACGGCTGGTCAGCACAGAGCTTCAAAGTGGATGGAGTGACAGAATCTGGTCCAGCAGCTTTCCGGGGGTTCTGTTTTTTGAAGATTTTGTTTACATCTCTCTCTTTTATGGAAAGAGTTGTCACTGAGGAGGAGGGGGTGGAGGTGATCTGTTGGGTGGTGTTGTGGGGGGTGGATGCATGACTGTCCCTTTGTCTGTCGAAACGACAGTAGAAGTTGTTCAGGTCGTTGGCTAACTGTCGGTCGTTCATGGAGTGGGGGGTTTTAGGCTTGTAGTTTGTTATCTGCCTAAGCCCTTTCCAGACAGAGGCAGAGTCGCTGGCAGAAAGATGGTTTTGCAGCTTCTCAGAGTACAGTCGTTTAGCCTCTTTCACCGCCTTGCTAAACTTGTATTTTGCATCTTTGAATCTGCATTTATCGACCATATACCACTTGCTAGCCAGCTCTTGTAAAATAAAGACTTTTGTTTAACAAACCAAACAGTTAGACAATTCAGGAAGTTATGGTTATTTCAGTACATGCGCCTTTAAAACACAATGTTACGAATGAGCGAGCTGCCTGTGGCAAGATGGCCGCCACATGCGGACGTCGACCCCCATTGGCCAGCAGCGGGGACGAGACATCTAGCCTTTATTATGGATATCTATGGTGATAGCAAGGTTAAGATTTGGACATACAGGACTTAATTACACACTTTTTAAAATTCAAAAACATAATATTGGAAAACGTCATTATTGCGGAATGTATGACACAATAGAACATGTTATAGTAGATTGTAATAAATATGAAAGACAGAGAAGATTTATGAAGAGAGAGTTTGAATGTATTAAGGAAATGTAAATTTATTTGATATTTTGAGGAAGAATTTGGGGAGTAAACATATACAAACAGTTATTAGATATTTAAAGAAAACTAAATTATTTCATAGAATTTGATTATAGACGGTATTTACGATATCTATGAGTAAAATACTAAGATATGTATAGATAGAAATAAATAAATATACATATATATATATATATATATATATATATATATTGATATATATTGATATATAGACATGGGCAGTTCTAGACAGGGGCCAACAGGGGCCAGTGCCCCTGTAGATCATGTCCTGGCCCCTGTTCTGAAGACATAATACTCTAATGATGATATGCGCTGGAACAGACATGGTTACTGATAGGTCCTTTGGATCTATTTCATTTTTTTTTCTTTACAAATTCTCTTTTACTAATTATTTAAAAACAATAAGGTGATAGCTTCAGTGGTACTGAGATAGGATCCCAGTTTTCATCTGCCAAATGTTTTTCAAAATAAAAAAAAAGGATAAATTTATCGGGGGGTTCTAATTCACATTTTATAGAAAACTGTAATTTTAGCCCAAATTAAGTCAAAAATATGTAAAATTCCTAAATTATGAATGCATATGTATCTAATAAGACATTTTTTATTTTAGATAAATCTCATTGAATAGAAATTTCACTTAACGCTGTTATATTTCTTTTTTATTTAATGCTTTTCTGTGCCCCCATGAAAACACGCTGGCCCCCTCCTGGCCCCCTGGTACATTTGGTCTAGAACCGCCAGTGTAGATAGATAAATACATCAAGAACCACACTCCATACCAGTAAGTGGCGGTAATGCTGCTCAAAGTTTGTTTCCAACCGCCAATAAACCAAAACAAGAAGAAGAAGAAGCAGCAGCAGCAGCAGCGTGGCGGAAACGCCCCCTCCAGTACTGGACACAAACCTCATCTCATAACATCCCTACCTGGAAGGTAAGTGCGGCATGGCGCGTGTTTCTTCCTTCAGGGAATAAACGGAGAACTTTATCCGTTATTTGCTCACCGGAGAGCGGATTCTGAGGCAGGAAGGTAGTTTCCTCCCGGTAAGCGAAGCCCTCGCAGTAGTTCCCTGGTTTAGCCGCTGGATTCCTGTCGGGCTGCGGGGGGCAGGGTGTGGGTGTCCCGGGTTCAAACAAAGGGACATGCGGCCTCTCTCTATCATCTTAATCACCTTGTTTTTGCTGCTTCTTCTATTGAAGCTGAAGTCTTACTGGACGATAGGAGCTGGGATTACATCTAGTCTGTTTATATTTCCAGCCACCAGAAGCTGTTTACCTGATCAGAGCTCTGTCTGTCCTGGCAGACCCATAATGTCCACCTCCAAGACCGGCAAGCACGGACATGCCAAGGTACGTTTGGCTTCTTTAATGTCCGGGTTTGACCCAGTTTTCAAGACTGTTAAAGGTCAAACCAGTTCCTCTAGGTAGAGATCACATGTTTAGATTCCTGTTTTTAGTTTTCTTCAAATATAATAATTGAAATTTCAGTTTTGTTTTGTTGTTCTTTAGAAATATTGAGCTCTTTTATGTGAATTTAATCAGCTGTTGGTCAGTTTAGCTGCAGTGAGCTGTTCTGTTTTCTCCTGTAGGTTAACCTGGTTGGAATTGACATGTTCACCAACAAGAAGTATGAAGATATGTGCCCCTCCACCCACAACATGGATGTTCCCTCCATCAAGAGGACAGATTATCAGGTATGCTGCTTGGTGTTAACCAGAGAATGAAGATAAGATAATACAAAGTGAATCCAGTAGAACTTTTTATTGCCTACCTGGAATGGGTGACAATAGTTTAATAAACTTTTGGCTCTCAAAATGGTACCGGTGCTCTATTTGTTGGTACTCCGATACCACAATTGTAGTGCGATAGGGGCCCCACACAATACTGGTATCAGTATTGGTGCAAAGTAGAATTTTTAAATGCTGTCAATGGTTAAACAAATCATTGTTTTTAATCTTGCATAATTATTTTAATTTAATGCTGTAATTGTAATTTGTTTTAGAGGATTGCTGCATCCTCTTGCACTGAGCAGATGGAAAAGAAGGTAAATATGTGGAGTAGTTTCTTTCTTCATCTACATTCCCTGATGAAATTCTGTACATTTTCCTACCATGTCTATGCTATAGTGTGCTTGTTCTGTATATTTTATTGATTTTTCTCTTATCTAATTGAGATTTCTTTGCTCAACATTAAAGGAATCCCGGTGGAAGAGCTCACTAGCAAATCTACAGTCTGAGCCTGACGTGAAGAAAATTGATGACCTTGTTTTCAATCCAAAAACTAAGATTGCAGATGGATGCAGTGGGACACAAGTCTTTCCAGGACTCTTCTGCGACTGTCCTGTGGCAGTAAAACGAGTTCTTAAACATGTTGCCAAAACTGAATTGAAAATGGCAAACTTTCTAAGTTCAGAAAAATTAAAGATGAAACATTTGTTGCAGCCCCTTGCTGTGTTGGAAGACTCATACTTTGGCTATTTTGCCTACCCTCTTTGTGAATATAATCTGAAAGACTTGATTGAAAAAAAGGATTTTCCTGAGAGACAAAACCTGACTGACCAGTGGAGACTGGGAATCTGCCAGGAGTTATTGCTGGGACTTCAGGAACTCCACTCACATGGGATTTTGCACAGAGATCTGAAGCCTGAAAACATCCTGTTTGGTAAGTTAAGCTTAATAAGCAAACTGGACTATACTTTTATCCACAGACACACACATGTATATGTGTATTTATATACGGTACAGACTAAAAGTTCTGACATTCCTCCTCATTTAAAGAGTTTTCTTTATTTTCATGACTATGTAAATTGTAGATTCACACTGAAGGCATCAAAACTATGAATTAACACGTGGAATTATAAACTTAACAAAAATGTGTGAAACAACTGAAAATGTGTCTTATATTCTAGGTTCCTCAAAGTAGCCACCTGTTGCTTTGATTACTCTTTTGCACACCCACAGCATTCTCTTGATGAGCTTCCAGAGGTAGTTACCTGAAACGGTCTTCCAACAGGCTTGAAGGAGTTCCCAGATTAGCACTTGTTGGCCCTTTTGCGGTCACTCTGCGGTCCAGCTCACCCCAAACCATCTCGATTGGGTTCAGGTCCGGTGATTGTGGAGGCCATGTCATCTGGTGCAGCATCCTATCACTCTCCTTCTTAGTCAAGTAGATCTTACACAGCCTGAAGGTGTGTTTGGGGTTATTTTCCTGTTGAAAAAAAAAAACGATAGTCCGACTAAACGCAAACCAGATGGAACAGTATGCCGCTGTAAAATGCTGTGGTAGCCATGCTGGTTCAGTATGCCTTCAATTTTGAATAAATCCCCAACAGTTTCACCAGCAAAGACCCCCACCACGCACACACACCACCATACATGGGCGGTTCTAGACAGGGCCAACGGGGGCCAGTGCCTACTGTACTGTAGATATAATACTTAAAGAAGTTCTAATGATGATATGCACTGGAACGGACATCGTTACTGATAGCTCCTTTGGATCTGTTTCGTTTTTTTCTTTACAATTTCTGTTTTACTAATTATTTAAAAACAATAAGGTGGTAGCTTCAGGGGTATTGAGATAGGAGCCCAGTTTCCATCTGCTAAATGTTTTTTTTTTCAAGGAAAAGAAAAAAAATATATACCGTATTTTCACGACCATAAGGCGCACCGGACTAAAAGGCGCACTCTCAGTTATGTGTCCCATTTCTGTATTTAACACACACATAAGGCGCACCGGACTATAGGGCACGTTTTTTATATACAGGTACATGTCCTCTACTACCTTTAAATACCTCTACTGCGTATTTAAAAATACAGCGGGGGCAAAACTGAGTATGACTGTGCTTTATTCATGTATTTATTACAAAGTATTAATCAAACCTGGCAGCTGGCCGTGAGACAGACACATCGCAGATGACAGAGCGCTGTGATCGCTCCTAAATTAACTTAAAATCCTGAAATCTGCCGACGGAATATGTTCGCTTTTATTGCCGGTATCCTGGTGCCTGCAGTTTAAATTATTTAGATGAAAAACACCTGCCAGCCGCCGCGGTGAACCTGGAGGCTGCCCAGCCTAGAGGCTGCTGATGAAGGGATTTCTACTGTCGGTGCACCGCTGGTATGTGGGGGTCTGAGCGCCTCCGACAGAAATAGATAATCTGGATGAACTGACTGCAATTATTAAGTTTTCAGGTGGACTTTCTCACTTAAAAACATATTAAAACTACTTTATTCCCACTGATCACAGCAAATATAGCTGCAAGATTTAGATTATTTAGATGAAAAAACACCTGCCAGCCGCCGCGCTGAAGAGGAGGAGACGCGCCCGCTGCTGTTGAATTAAGTTTTCAGGTAGAAAAATAGAGCGGGAGCAAAACTGAGTATGATTGTGCTTTATTCATGTATTTATTACAAAGTATTAATCAAACCCATCAAAGTCATCATCCTCTGTTTCTGAATTAAACAGCTGTGCTAAATCAGACATGCCAGTTTCCCCTTCTTCGCTGTCAGAGTCACTTTCCGTGCAGCGCGGCTCCTCAGAAATAATGCCGGCTTTTGCGAAAGCTTGAACAACAGAGCCAGCAGACACTTTAGTCCAGTGGTT
This sequence comes from Cyprinodon tularosa, assembly GCF_016077235.1. Lineage (NCBI taxonomy): Eukaryota > Metazoa > Chordata > Actinopteri > Cyprinodontiformes > Cyprinodontidae > Cyprinodon > Cyprinodon tularosa. The sequence continues at coordinate 119,097 of NW_024039267.1, read as the reverse complement.
CTCAAACTTTTTCTGTCATTCCCCACTTTGGACAAGGGGGAATTTTCAAGCCCCGCCTGTCCCCATCGCCCCAACACAATGCTAATGAAATATGCAACAATCTTAAAATGTTCCAATTTTATTGAAGTAACAAGTAGTATCTAAATACAAACTATCTACATCAAAAGCCAGCAAGCTCAAAAATAAAGAAAATAAAAATGCAGCTGTGTCAAAATTTGTATCAAGCTCAAAGATAGAAAAAATTAAAGTGCCACTCTGCAATCTGTTAATAAAAGAAAAGAAGTGAAATCCATCTGGCAATACAGGTCTATTTATCCCTGCATTAGTGGCTGCAATGAGCCTGTTTTGCATTGCAGTTTATCAAAACGGGGTTGCAGGCTTGATACTGCCACTCTCAAGTCATGCTCAATGTTCAGCTGAGATCTGTATTTTGTTTTCAGTGAAGCAACAGCTGAAAAGCCCATCTCACAGAGATATGATGTGGCAAAGGGAAGAAGAATGCACACAGCTCTCTGCCCGATGAGTGGATACTCCCTCTCCACTCCAAACCAGAATTCACTATTAGTCTGAGCATTAAACCTGAGCTTCAGGGTGGAGTCAGACGTCATTTCAATAAACTGGTCCTATTTATTTAAGATAAAATATTTCAAATTCAGTTATTTATGATCAACCTGCGCCGTCAATCCCGGCGCACGTGCGCTTTATTTGCGGTCTGGACGCTGAGGGTAAACATGCTGTGTCTCTGACTGCAGCGCTGAGAGGGACTCCTGTGATAGCGGGGGAGAACGGGGTGGGGATGGGTTAGGCGCCCCACGGCAGCACCTGCCGCTGGAGGACAAGAAAAGGAACGATACGTGCTTTCACGTAAGAGTCTCCAAAAGTCGCTAATTTGTCGCTAGTCGCTTTTTTGATAAAGAGTCGCTGGAGGGGTCTGAAATATAGCGACAAAGTCGCTGAGTTGGCAACACTGGGGCGCGAAAGTTTATTCCGTTACAAATAATATGCCGACGTCACGTCAATCATTATTTTGGCACTTCAGTTCCAGGTGAAATTTTTCTAATGTTCTTTTAATTAGACTGCATGTAGGCTAGTAATGATTACTTTGTGGGTTTGATTGGTCTAAAAAGCGGCAACATACAGCTATAAGGACAGTTTGCTCTCACACGTTCTACATTTATAGTCACACACACACACACCGGAACTTGGCGCGCCCCACCTGTCACGTCTCAATTCCCCACCAGTGGGTCGCGCCACACACTTTGAGAACCACGGCTTTAGTCCAAGCATCTACAATCCATCCGCAAACGGTGGCGTAACTTGCCCGGCGCTGCCTTCCACTTATCCTGAAACTGTGGTCTCCGTCTGTCATCCATCGCTCCCACGCAGCTCGCAGCCTTACTTTGAACGGCCGCTTCAAACCGATGTCGAGCGGTTGAAGTTCCTTTGTCAGACCCCCGGGATAACGGCGAGCACAGCGTTCATTTGATTCACCTTTTTTTTCACATCGGCTGTGAGATGGGCACGCAGCGATGGTGATGCGTGGAAAAAACACCTGGTCTCCTCACATACACCTGCCTCAGCCACGCTTTCATCATCTCCTCATCCATCCAGCCTTTTTCATTTGCGTTAATATCATATGTCATCAGAGCGCTGTGCCTGTCTCGCTGTCAGCTCCCAGATCAGCTTCTCTGATTGGTTGATGCGGCGCGTCCAGCAGCAAAACTTCAATTTTTCCATCTCGAGCAGCAGCAGCGCGTTGGCAGATGCTTAAACGATCCCGACGTGCTGCAACTGCGGCTCAAAACGCGCTGCAGGACCTTTTGCTGCGCCTATACCGGCGTCAACCATTGACTTTGCATGTAAACTCGCTGCTTCTGCTGCACCTGCTGGGTCTGGTTCACACCGATGTCGAGCGGTTGAACAGCGAGCACAGGGTTAATTTGTTTCCCCATGTTTTTCACATCAGCTGTGAGATGGGCACGCATGGAGTTGCATATTAATGGTGATGAGTGGAAAAAAACACCTGGTCTCCTCACATTCAGCCACTCTTTCATCATCTCCTCAATGAGGTGGTCTCAAAAGTCGCAGTTACAACACACATAGGGCGCACCGCACCATAGGGCGCACCGCACATTTTGAGGGGAAAAAAAGATGTTTATGTGCGCCTTATAGTCGTGAAAATACCGTACTAATTTCTACGGCTGAATTTATCAGTTTTTCATGAACGCCAACTTAGATTTTATAGAAAACGGTTATTTTAAGTTAAATTACATCAAAAATATGTAAAATTCCTCAATTCTGAATGAATATAGACCTAATAAGACATAGAATTTTAATTAAATCTATTTGAATAGAAATTTCACTTCATGCAGCTCTCTTAATATATTTAAATCCCTTGCCGTGTTTTTTGTTTCATGCTTTTCTGTTCCCCCATGAAAACACGCTGGCCCCCACTTGGCCCCCTGGTACATTTGGTCTAGAGCCGCCACTGCCACCATGCCTCCTTCTCCATGCTTCACGGTGGGAACAGACACGTAGAGTCCATCCATTCACCTTTTCCACGCACAAAGACACGATGGTTGGAACCAAAGATCTCGCATTTGAACTTATCAGACTTATCATGTTCTTTTACCAAAGCAAGAGTCTTCTGCAGTTGTTCTAGAGCCCTGGTTTTCAAAGTGGGGGACGCCAGGAGGGGCCGCGGGAAGATGGAGAATAAAAAATAAAAAGTTATACATGAAATAATTTTTTTTGAATAAAAAAAAATAAAATATTCCTGTCTGGGTATGAAAACCATTCACCTAAAGCTTACAAATAATATTTTCTGGGTGTATGTAAGACAAGAGTTTCCCACCCTAGCTGAAAGGGCTCTGAAATGTCTCCTTCCATTTGCAACCGCTTACTTGTTTGAGTTCGGCTTTTCCACTTTAAAAGTACTGAAAACTAAACACAGATCACGTTTGAATGTGGAGAATAACATGCGTGTTAATCTGACAGACATCAAGCCCAGACTGGACAAACATTAGAAGCCATCAGGCCCACTGCTCCCATTAGCATGGTATGTCTATGTATTTCTAATGTAGCCTACATTTGATTTTAGGCCTGCATTATAAAAAATGCCAGCATGTTTAATTTGGGACAAACTTTTTATTTTGTTCACAAATCTTCCTGTTTTTGCAATCTTCTGTTTTGGCTTATAAAGAGGTTCATTGTTTAAAAAAAGGTTATTAAAATTTAAGTGGTGGGCCTATGTTATTGTTATATTTTATTTATTAAATTAATGAATTAAAGTTTAATAAAATATATTTGTGACTAGGCCTGTCACGATAACAAATTTTGCTGAACGATTAATTGTCTCAAAAATTATTGCGATGAATGATAATATTGTTTGAAGACCTTTTTACACTGATTTAATGGAAATGACGTAATAATGCATGCGATTTCCTGCCAAAGATAAACACACTTTATTTTCAACAGAACTCTTAACACTGGAACTGGTTAACAAAATAAAACGAGAAATAAAAATTAAATGGACTCTCAGTCTTTGTTAACTAAAAATACACTTGAATAAAAACTAAACACATAAGCTTATCTTTGAATGTGAAAAAATGTAATTTCATGGTTTTTGCTGGGCACAAAAAATATACATTTGATGATATAAGAATTTGTATTCAAAACCAACAAATTGATAAAGTTTCTACTGTTTGTTTTTTGGGTGTCCAACTTGACGACAAACTCCTTTGGAGAGAACAAATTGGTACAGTCTGCAAAAAAGTCACTAAATCTCTAGGTATTTTGAGAAGGATTAGAAATTTTGTTCACAATAAAGGGATGTTAACTCTATATTATTCATTAATCTATCCATACCTGTCATACTGTAATATTGTTTGGGCAAGTACATTTCCTAGTTATCTTAAAAAAATACTACTTTTGCAAAACGCTTTTGTTCGCTTAGCAACATTCTCTAAAGTTGATGCAGCTAGTGCTCCTCTTTTTTCCAAATTACAGCTGTTGAATATTTTTGAAATTAATATTTATGAAACATGTACCTTTATTTTTATGATAAAACAAGGTCAGTCTCCTGATACTTTCAAGAAATATTTTGTTAAGAACCACCAAGTGCATTCTTATAATACTAGACAAGCTTTGTCTTTTCATTTACCGTTAAGTATTAAAACTCAAGTGCAATTTTCTTTTCGGCATCGTGGTGCAAAATTATGGAATGAATATGGAAAATATTTGGAATCTTCAGAAATAAATGGTAGAAAGTCTTTGAAAAAAATACTGTTATCCAAAAAAGACAGTGATGTATGACTTTACAAATATTTGACCCCCTGAAATCTGAATGCTAAAATGTAAAAATAATATTACTGTACATGTCTATTCTGTTTTCTCTGAAAGGACTTTCATAATGTGAGCTGCCTGATATTTTGTTGGTTTACGGGTGTGGCCTTTGGTATAAGCCCTAAAGGGTTTCTGTCACACTCCATCACATTTTTTATTTTTTATTTTATTCTATTGGTGTATTCTGAGTTTTTATTTTGATCTGTGAAAATAAAAAAAAAACAAAAACAATAAAAAAACACAAGATAGAGCCAAATCACCTCGGTCACGTGGTTTGAATCCTTTGAAACCAGTTTCATTTTGAGTAAGCATGTTTAACGCATGTTTCATATGAGGGGGGCCTTTACTTGGCTCCTTTTTTCTTGCCATAATACAAATTCTAACCGTCCATTCAGTAGGACTATCAGGTGTGTATCCACCTGACTTCTGCAAAGCACAACTAATGGTCCCAACCCCATTTATAAGGCCAGAAATCCCACGTATTAAACCTGACAGGGGACACCTGTGAATGAAGACCATTTCAGGTGACGAACCCTTGAAGCTCATCAAGAGAATACCAAGAGTGTGCGAAGCAGTAATCAAAGCAAAAGGTGGCTTCTTTGAAGAACCTAGAATATCAGACATATTTACAGTTGTTTCACAATTTTTTGTTAAGTATATAATTCCACGTGTTAATTCATAGTTTTGATATATATAAGAATAAACCTAACAGATGTCTTCAGTGTGAACCTACGATTTTCATAGTCATGAAAGTAAAGAAAACTCTTTGAATGAGGCGTGTCCAAACATTTGGTCTGTATTGTATACATAAATATATGTATGTATGTGTGTGTGTGTAAAACCAAAATGTAACATTTTGTTATATGTCTAATAATATTTTATTTGTCTACAGATATAAACAATAAGTTGTATATTGGAGACTTTGGTGCAAGCAGAAAACTAGATCCAGCACAAACCATCATGTTTTCACAAATGTACTGGATTAGTTATGAGTGTGCTGAAGAAAACCAATACAAGAAGGAGTCAGAAGTCCAGGTATGTTGACCTTGAAAATGCTAATTAAACTGCTTACCATGATTATTTATCAATCTGAATTGTTTGGCTAGTTAATTGTCAACAGTTTACTATAAAAAAGTTATGATTGGGACTGTTAAAGAGCGTATCTTTAATATAATCTGTTGCATTTCAGGTTGCGGGATGCTTGGTGCATTACATCCTGACAGATGGCCAACATCCCTTTCAAACAACAACACCATACTTCAGGAATCCCTTTGGGATATTGGATAATGTCCGAACGGGCAACTTTAACCTTAAATGTGAGGAAAACTGGAGCAGCCAAAAAGATATAATTTCCCGGATGCTGAGTAGATCTATTGAAGAACGTCCCTCCATTGAAGAAGCCCTTCAGGTATTCATGTGTGAGTACCGTCGCTTTAAATATTTTATATAATATTATGGACTAAAAACACTATCTTGGGTAACTAATGAAAACGGATTAACTTAATTTACAGGTTTGACACATCAGCCTGATTATACTGGAAATACAAACAACGCTGGGTTTGAGAAGCAAAGTAAAGTAAGTAATTCTTTTCAGGTAGGGCAATATAACATTCTTTTTTTTTTAAAGAAAATAAAGATTTTTCCACAGAGATTTTGTCTTACTTTGTATTCCACTGGCTAAATATATTGTCACCCGATATAGACATTTATTCACTACTTTTTGTTATTATTACAGGATGGACCCCATTCAACAAATTTCTGCATTGAAACCTTTGACATGAACCTTGCAGAGAGTCTGGTGACAGATTTGCCTGACATTACTGCCAGTAATCCCCTGCCTTCATCTCCATCGACAGACGAGGAATGTTATGAGATTGAGACGGTAATAAAGGGTTTAATTATTCAAGTAGTGTTAAAGGCACACTATGCAACATTTTTCAGTTAATTAATGTGTTCCATAATGTTATGGATGATTAAATGAGTCATTTCAGGTTGAACAAAGGTATTCTCGGCCGTCCTGGTGGTCTGTGGGGGAAATGCTGCACTTGCAATTGCAGGAGCACCGACCCGCACCCACAGGCTCAGAAGTCTCGCGAGAGTCGGTCTTGCTTTACGGCGAGAACTGCTACACGCCCCCAGTTAAAAGCATGCTCGTTGCTAGCACAGTGGCGATCTTTGTGCAGTGCTGCTTTCACACCGGACGCAGCAAAATCGCGTCTGCTGCTTCATTTTTACTGCTTGTACCAGTTAGTTCTGACGCGCGGCTGAAGCAGCTTTGCTGCTCTGGCTGCGCGGTGCAAAAGTGTGTCTGACGCGCGTTGGGCGGAGCTTCACTATCCTTTCTCTGCCTTGCAGCTATATTTGCTGTGATCAGTGGGAATAAAGTAGTTTTAATATGTGTTAAAGTGAGAAAATCCACCTGAAAACGTAATCAGTGCAGTCAGTTCATCCAGATTACCATCCTGCCTTCCAATATTTTTTCTGTCGGAGCCGCTCAGACCCCCACATACCGGCGGTGCGCCGACAGTAGGAATCCCTTCATCAGCAGCCTCTGGCCGGGTCGCCTCCTCGCGGTTCAGCGCGGCAGCTGGTAGGTGTTTTTCATCTAAATAATCCAAACTGCAGGCAGCAGAATAATAAAAGCGAACATATTCTGCCATCAGATTTCTGCATTTTAAGTTAATTTAGGCGTCAATAAACTGTTTAAGACGAGTGATCATAGTGCTCTGATCATCAGCGCTGTGTCTGTCTCCCTGCCAGCTCCCAGATCAGCTTCTCTGATTGGTTGACGCGGCACGTCGAGCAGCAAAAATTCAATTTTTCCATCTCGAGCAGCAGCGCGTTTGCGGCGCGTCACGCGCATCAGATGCTTAGTCATTCGTTGCGTTTGCCTGTCTGCTAAGCTCAAAACAACCGCGCCTGGCTTGACGGAGAAACCAGGAGAACAGCTGTGCATATTTACGACAGTGCACTTTTACTTTCGCCCTCTGGGGGGAGCCTCGCTGGAAAATCAACACCGGTTGCATAGTGTACCATTAAAGAAAACTATAACTGTAAAAAAAAAAAAAATGATGCATGTATCATATTCTCTTGTTTTCAAAATAATAAGCTACATTTTCTTTCAGAATCCTGAAGAACAATTTTCCCTTTCTCTGGAAATGTCAGAAGATGAACAAGTGGATGATGACCCACAAGCTGAGGAAGAAGAAACTACAGAAACTGTAGTAATCCACAGAAAACCGTCTTCTAAAACTAAGCAGTGCTCAAAAAAAAGCAACTCTCAACAATATAACATCACAGTTAAAATGTCTTCAAACACTGCAGATCAACGTGTCTATGACAAGAGGAACTATTGTCTTTACTGTAAGAATCCTTATGCCAAACTAACAAGACATCTGAAGCAGAAGCATTCAGACAAATCTGATGTGGCTAAGGCGCTTGTGCACAAGCAAGGCTCAACGATGCACTCTTTGCTGTTGACCAAAGTAAAAAACCTGGGAAACTACCACCACAACTGCTCTGTTCTGTCTTCTGGAAAGGGACAAATCATACCTAAAAGGCAAGCAACCCGTCAATCAGTTGCAACCGACTACGTACCTTGCAAGTTTTGCTTTGGTATGTATGTCAAGAAAGATCTCCCGAGACATCATAAGCGTTGCAAGCTGAAGTTGAAAGAAGGATGGTGAACGCCGTTCTTTATCTGTTCCATTTGATTGACTTGTGACATTTGATTATTTTCACCAAATCTCATTATTTCTTAAGGTCGTAACACTGAGGGGTTTTGGTTGAGTCCTGAAACTTGTTGACGGACCTTAGTGGCGCACAGAGGGGAAAATGTGTGAACAACAGGGTTATTTTATTAAATTGTCTTAAAAATGTGTCTGTTTTGATAATTTTTCTTCTTATTCGCTCACCCTGGAGTGTGTATGTTGCTCCATCCTATCTCAGTGGGGACTTGTGTCGTTCTGCACCAGCCAACAGTGGACCCCTGTTGTTCTATACAAACCAAGAGGGGAGCTTTATTTTTCCTGTAATGGCTTTGACATGGGTTGGAACTAAAACAATGTACACATATTTAAGAATTTTGTAAGATCAGAACGATAAGAAGTTTTTGCATTTCAGTCTCTGGTGTGAAACTATGCAACAGTTTTGACTGTGGAATTAAAACAATGTCCAAACTTTAAACAATTCAAAGTTCTTTTTTAATAATAAAATAGTTTTCAGTAAATATGAGAAACTGTCTAGCTATTATTATACTATAATATTATTAGAGCTATTGTATCAATAAGTGTACTGCATTAATCAAGAATCAGGAAGTAAAATGAAGGTGTACTTAAAAAGTACATATAAATAAGATATTTTGTGATGGGCCTTGATATGTTTATTATTCCCTCTCCTTTGAACGTTTTTGTTATTGCATTGTAATTTTATTGTAACTTGGCACGTTCAATAGAGTAAAATCAATTATATTACTGAGCAAGCTGCACCTATGTGGGGTAAGAGAAAGGCATATGATTGGTTTAAAAGTTACCTTTTTGGTAGACTTGTAGATATTAATCACCAAAAATTGGGGACATCAAACATGGAGTTCCCCAGGATTCTCTGCCGATGTAGTTACTTTTACCAGCAGATCTGAGTGGTTTGGTAGAATCTGCAAAGTGAGGGAGGAGTTTTGCAACATAAGTCATCATCCCCAAAAAACGGCGAATGTCTGCAATGTTCTGTGGGAAAGGCATGTCCGTAATGGCTCTGATTTACTCTGGGTCTGGTTCAATGCATTCTGCACTGACTTTATGTCCTATAAACAGAACTTCTGTCTGTGCAAAGGTGCATGTATCGTTTAGTTTTAGCCCTGCCTCTTGCAGCAGCGTAAGGACAGCTGTGAGTCGCTCATCAGGCTCTGCTTAATTCTTTCCCAATACGAGGACATCATCTGCATGGCATATAACACCTTAAAGCTGCATCTCTGGCCCATTTTCTGGGCCCGAGTTTATCCCAAAGCATAGCACATTGAAAAGGAAAAGGTCAAAGGGAGTAACAAATGTTGTTAGTTCCCTACTTTCTTATGCTAATCCAATTTTATTAACATTTTCAGCAATTCAGCTGTGCTAATGGCTGATCTACAGAGGGCAAGATATATCTTTCTCTGCACACACTTTCACTGAGCTTGGTGAGGTCAACACATGGTCTAATTTTGCCATTGGGTTTTGGGACTACTACTGTCCCCGCACACCACTCAGTAGGGCTCCCCAACCTGGAGATGACCCCCATTTCCTCCATTCTTTTTAGTTCCTCCTTGACTTTTTCAGTTAAGGGTATTGGCACACGACAGGGGTTGTAAGGGCAAAGGGGACAGCATCTTCTCTCAGGCGGATACGATAGTCACCTTCCAGTCTCCCTAATCCTGTAAACACCTTGGGGAATTTGTTTTTGAATGTTTTCTCTGGGTTCCCTATTCTCCAGTGTTTCGAGGCATTCCCTCACACTAAGTATGCTTGTAGCGACAGTGGAGAGGAAAAACTCCCTTTTAACAGGAAGGAACCTCCAGCAGAACCAGGCTCAGTGTGAGCGGCCATCTGCCGAGGCCGACTGAGGTTCAAGGAGACAGAAGCAGATGTGGTGTACCAGGTGTTGCAAGAAGCAAACCATTGATTGGTGGGTGGGACAGGCCTCTGCAAGGTGCATGTGTCTTTGTTTCCCCTACATGTCGGCTGCCTAAGTTGCTGGTGTGCTTGATCCGCTCATCTGAAATGATAAGTGCCATTTTGCCATCTGTGGCTGGGATTGTGGTTGGGCTCTGGTGCTCTACCTGTCGTGCGTTTCTGCAGCATTTCTCTGCTGGTGTAGGCGGCTGCAGCTGGAAGTTTTTGTGGCGTGCAGCTTCCATCTAACCCTCACCTGCTGGTCCACTTTCTCCCTGGTTAGGCTGTGTTTCCACTCCTGGGTAAGCTACCTCATTGCTGCTACATGTTTATCGAATGTGAACAGAGTTGTTTCGGCTTGTTAGATCAGAAGCGTTGGTGTGTTGACTTCTGTATGTTGTGTTCAATGGTTGCATGTAATTTAGTGAGTTAACCCGGCTCTGATGTTCCCACAGCATGCCGATCAGAGCCGAGGCAATTTTAACGGTTCGTTTGCAGAGTTGTATGGTGGTAGACACGAGTCAGTGAGCTGTTCCCACTTCCACTAAATGCCGCTTGTTGCTGGGTATAAACATTTTTTTTCAGCCAGTGGGAAAGGGGTACATGAGAAGTTCAAGTCCTGTGATTTCCAGTTACACTGTCTTAACCCGCTTTAAACTTCTCTCTGCTGTAATCCTCCGGCTTAGTCCACTAGATTTAAACTTGGGTTGTATTAAACGGAGGTGGACAGCTGAATGCAAAGACATGCCACACTTTTTAGATATTTATTTGAAAACACTTAGGGGATGAGTTACCAGTTACTGTTTTCTCTGCCTATTAATATCCAATAAATATATTATTCAATTTTTACTTGTCAAATAATATAAAAAGAAAAACAATTTTTTTTTTTATATATCTTTTCAGGAAGAACCATCGCTATCTTACTGCTATTGAAGGACTGGCTGGTTGGAGGGTACTGCCAGTACCTATACTGGCTTAAAATGACCAAAAATTGATTAAATTAACACTATCAGGACAAATGATTGGTGTGTATTGCTTTATTTGGACATGAACATGTGTGTGTTTGGTTTGTTTTTGTCTTTTTCTATAAGCACAGATATGGTGGTCAAAGGTTGCAAATGTCCTGCAAATACATGAATATGCAGCAAACTCAAAAAGAACAGCAACTAAAAAAAGCTCCCAAACACAGAAATGTGACTAGCAAACCCAAAATGCTGCAACAGAGAAATGCTTTCAACGAAGAACATAGAGAGCAGCAAAGTGCAAATGAAATGCAAATACAAAACTCCCGGCAAATATTTGAATGATGCTAACACACATAGCATATGCTAAAGGAGAAATGCTACCAGTAGCAAAAACAACTGTAGGTTAGGAAAAACTGAAGTAATGTCACAGAATGGAAGTGCTCCAGACCACTAGGGGGAGATGATCATCAACATATATGGGACCAGACTCCAGTCGATGTACACATCGACTAGATTGCTCTTTTTGAAAACCTAGGATGTGTCCTTTAAAGGCCAGATTCGAAGGCCGATTACGTCATAGAGCGGCGCCGAGGTCTGGTCGGATTCCAAGAGTCCTCGTTATGCGTCCTTAAAATGCGTCCTTCTTTTTGCCCGATTTAAAGGGCGGGTCCGATGTATCCTCGGTATCCTTGGATATCCCAGGATTCATTGCGAGACCAAGCAAGCTGTGATCAGAGTAAAGGTTACTTGGCACCGAGCAGTGGTGAAATTTGGAAGTTCAGTTTAATATAATACAAGTCTGTGAATAGTTCCTTCTGAAATTAATGAAAATAATGGTTTTAATGGTTATAGAGTCAGATATGTGGCGGTAATGTTTGGTTTATCTAAAGGTTTTTATCTGTTACTGTGTAAATGGGTTTGACTGTAATTTACAGATTCTAATATATCTGCAGTGTGGGGACTATAAATCTGATAGGATTTTTATCTTTTTATTGCTGTTTTGCACAATATGCTTAACTAAGTATTTTTTGTTGTTGAATACTAGAGATCTTGTAGATATATTTTTTATACATACATTGTTTAGATTTACTTATATCTTTCTACCCCTTTTATAGAATAGAATAGAAAATCCCTTTATTGTCGAACAATGGGCAAATTTACAGCAGCAGAAAGATTATTGAAAATGGTCACACAAATGTGGACCTTAGAAAAATTTTATAAAAATAACATAATAGGGAAGAGTTAAATATATAAATAATAAAATACTGTAAAGTGTTTTAACAATATAAAACTGGGGAATTAATAACCAATATGCAGCTATGGACATTTTTACAGTAATGGATATTTGAAAATAGCAGCAACATCAGAGATGTGCAGAATGACAGCAGCAGGTTATTTAACTGACTAAGGTTTCTATCATTACATTTGATTTTATTTGTTCCTGCTCCCGGTGGTTGAAACCTTTATTCCACTCTGGATTCTTGTTAATGTAGTCTTTGTTCACTTTACAATAAAAAAGAAATAAATCAACAAACAGTTTTGAAAACTTCGGTTTTCATTCTTTTCCTGCTTTTTGTGTCAACTTTTGCGGTTGCTAAGCAACAGAGCGTACGGCGGTAAAACCCGCCGAAGGGTAAACCTGTTCGAATTCACAGCCAAAACTCTTCCGGTCTCCTTATTTTCAAGGACTTCGAAGGATCCAGTCTAGGTAGACCGCATCCTTGGAGGATGCAGCCCAGGTTTTCAAACAGAGCCGATGTTTAGTGAGATAATGTGCTTCTAAAAGATTCAAAGGAATACAAACTTTTTGTTCTTCGCCCCAAAAAGCCTCTGGGTTGGCATCCTGTTTATATTTCAGCTATGGATCTGATCCATAGACATTCATTGTGTTTCAGGCCTCATTTTTGTACTTTTTGAATTTCTGGACCAGATTTGTTCAGTGTTTAAATGTGTTTGAAGGGTGTTTGCACCCTACATAAAACAGGACTAGGATCAATATCTATGTCAGACTGTACAGTAAAAGACAAACCTATATCACAAAAAATAAATAAGGGTAGTTAGAATTAGTATAGTTAGTAAATCATTTTGATTTACTTTGTCAGAAACTTCAAAAGACCCAGATGGAGGCAACCGCAACCACCTGGATCAAAGACTACCTGATAAACAGACCACAGTTACTTAGACTGAAGGGTCAGTGGTCTAATCCAGTAGTCAGCAGCACAGGACCACCACAGGGAATGGTATTCTCACCATTCTTTTTTACTCTGTTCACCTCTGACTTCCTGAACCAGAAAGAGTTCTGTTACCTGCAGAAATACTGGGATTACTCTCAAGAAATCCCAGTATTTCAAGTGGGTGCATCAAAGATGGACAAGAAGCTGCTATCAATAAGTAAAATCGATTTTAACTAGGTCCACTCAGAGTTAAGCGCAACAAGTATGAAAAGCCATTATCAGTGGAACACCAATTCGACGAGTCACCTAGACAACAGGCAACACGAAGAGCATATTTCACCCACTGATCTCTATTTATTCACTGGATTGTTGATAGCCCGTTGGTATTAAGGGGTTAAATTAAAGCCCCCGGCCGCCATATTGGCACTCGTCACAATGTTAAACTCGTCACAATGTAAACAATACATGCGCTACAGCATCAAACATTGATGATGTTCCAATTTTCAGTGGAAATTTTTACTCAGGTATTTACTCAGGGGTGGTTTCAGTCTATTTTAGACAGTAAATAAGTAGCTGTTTGCAGCCCTGCTTCAGATGTTATCATCCCAATAAATGGTCGTTATTAGCGGTGCCATAGAATGGCTTCAGATTGTGCCAGTAGGTTCATTAGGCTGTTATCATGGAGTGAATCCTAATTTTAACCCTAAAGTAATTCCTTTTTCCCCGCAAAGTTAATGAATCTATTTATCTGTAACCTGAAAATAATTTCAGTAATTCTTCTTGTACTTTAAATATAACTAAATAAGAATAAAATGAACCGCAACTCGGTCATATTAAACAAACCAAAAACAAGTAATCTCATGCCCAGTCAACTGAGTTGTAGAATCCTCTCCCTATAAATATTTATTTCTCTGTGAAAAGGTGCTGATCATTCTTTAATAAGATCCTCATCAAACAGACATGCAATGTTTGTTTTTAAAACCTACTGTGTGAAAGGGATCTAGTGAATTATATATATTTTTATGCACAAAACTACAACAAAAATCGTACTAAATTAGGAAATAAAACAGGGTGATTGGCTATAAGGAGAGTGGAGAAAGAGGAGATTCTGAGTTTACTGAACAAAACCTGCTACCGACCAGGTTAGGTCAGAGGAAAATGTTACTATGGTAACAGAGATAGAACTTCTAACGATTTGGTTGGAGATTTTTGTGAGCACCTAAATGCAGAGGCTGAGAGGCAGGAGTGAGTTCCTTGAAGATTTAATGAATGATTACAGGCAGCAAAAACAGCAATCCAAAAAAATCCAACTTAAAAATGTCAAACTGAACAAAGGCAGGACTAATGAGCTGATAAGGAGCAGGTGTGAGTAGAACTGACGAGGAAGCCAAGGGAAAAGAAAACACAAGGGGGCAACAGAGGACAAGCAAAGAAAAGCCTAATAAAATAAAATAAATCCAGAACACACCAATAAAGCTAGAAAACAAAGAAAAACATGGACAAACGTTAAACTGATAACTTAGAGAACACCAACAGAACCAAGATCATTACAGAAGTTGAGGAAACTCTTTGTGAACCGGAAAAGTTGAGTTTCGCTGTTTTTTGCAGCTTTAGACAACTTTTTCGGTAAACCTGCTTCATGAAAGAGACCCTGGTGAACTGCTTTGTGGCGTGGAAACAATCATCTGATCCTGAATGTCAACAAAACAGATGATTGTAGATTTTAGAATAAACAGGAGCAAGTTGAATCACATCATGGGGAAAAATAGTGGAGGTGGTGGAGGAGTAGAAATACCTTGGTGTTCACCTGGACAACAAACTAGACTGGAGACAAATGTGAAGCTGTCTGCAAGAAGGGACAGAGCAGACTGGACTTTCTAAGGGAGTTTAGGTTCTTCAGTGTTTGCAGCAAGATGCGGAATATCTTCTATAAGTCTGTTGTGGAGAGTGATCTCTTCCTCCATCATCTGCTGGGGTAACAGCATCAAATGACATTAAAAAAGCTCAACGAGCTAATAGAGAAGACAAAGGGACTCTCTCTAGAACCCCTGGAGATGATTTCACAAAGAAGAATTAAAATGAAGAACATTATGGACAACAGTGACCCTCCTCTTCATCACATTGTTAAACACCAATGGTTTTCGCTCAAAGGCTTCTCCAGACCTGGTGCAAGACAGACCGCTATAATATCCAACCTGCCTACAGCTATAAACACCTACAACAACTCGTCTAAAAAGGCTGATGATTTACTGCATCATTTGATTTCCCTTTGGGATTAATTAAGTCATTTTGAATTCAATTGATTTGCAAAAATGGCACACTTATAATTTTTTATATTATGTGTACAACTTAGTCAAGTGACTTGAACTAAAAAAAATGCACATATCTGACTGCCTGAGAAAGAAATCAGCTGAAGATTTTCTTAAAAACCTACTTTGGAAATAAGTGCATGGATGTAGAACATTGCATGAGTCTGTAGGAGGCAGTGATGGTTGCTGAGTCTAAAAGCTGCTAGGAGGAGAGATCTGTAATAATGCTCCTTTTTGTAACTCCGACCCAAAAGATAATCACTGAAGGAGTTCAGTAACAGCTTCATGAATGGGTTAGTGATTGTGTTTATCCCACAGACTACAAGTAGGCCTACCCTTTCGGTATAGAGGAACAACCTATGTTATGAAGTAGAACTTTCTTTTTTTTTCTGGTGTCACAATAGTTAAAACTCCTGTCATAACTTTAATGACCAACGTTAGCCACCACAGAAGCTCTTAGACCCCCACTGTAACGTTTTACTGTCCCTCCTGTTTTAGACGACTCTCCTCTCCTGCACTTTGCACCTCTGATTCAAATGATTGGATCATTTCTTCAGCATGTTATGCCGTCCTTCATAGCAATATTCCTCGCACATTCAATTAAGTCCGCTGCAGGGAAACAAGGAAACACATAAAACATGCAGACTGCAGAAACTAACCTGTTTGTTTGGTGACAGGATAAACATGGGTCTAGTCCAGCTTTTCTTTCTCGGTTTCAGCTGTTTAAAACGTATCAGTCTGACTGTAAACATGAGCAAGTTTAGGCGAGGAACTATTTTCTTTAGAAACGTTATCACTAATTAAGATTTTTTTCTCACCTGAATTTAATGTTCTCCTGTCTCACCATTTTCAAGGTGGGCAAAAAAGAAATTGGCCCTATGCGTTACATGACGCCAGGGGCGTCTCTAGGTTTAAGAGAAAAGGGTGGCTCAGCCCCTAGAAGATATAGCACGCGCGTTTCCAGTGCACCTGCTAAGGCGTTGTCTAAGACAAGGGTGTAACTTTGTGTTGAAAGTTGGTGGGGACGGCTCATAAGGAAAGGGAGCTACCTGCGCGACGCCTTTTTTTTTTTGTTGGAAAGGATAAAGCCAAAAAAATGCGAATAACATTTATCAATTTAATGCTTACAGTTGAAAACATAACTGTTACAATATTCACTTATATATTTTGTGCAAAAAATATCACATAAATCTAAACAGACAGCACAAATCAAAGAAATCAAATAAATATATCAATTTTGTAGAACATTTATTGACGGTCAATTTTATGTCACTTTTTAAAATTAATTTACTTTTAAACCAGGACTCGGACAAGATCTTATGGGGCCTTAAGCAGAATAAGATTAAGCAACTCTGTCTTTCTGTCAAGAACATCCACCAGCAGGGTATCCAGGGGGGGATTTACCATTAGGCAATACTAGGCAGTTGCCCAGGGCCCCAAGTTCCTGGGGGCCCCATAAAACTCTGTTTCCATGTATGGTTAATACAACTAATCCTTATTTGTGCACATTAATTATGTTTTTGATAAAAATCCTTTGGCTAAAATGCCATCAGAACGCTGATAAATAGAAAGGAAAAAGGGACAAGAAGAGAGGGACAAAACCTAGAACAAATAATGGATGTCTATTCTATTAACATTTCTCTATCTGTAGAATGGGTCTGTTTTATGGGTTTACTTCTCAGGGGGCCCCCTGCCTGTCTTTGCCTAGGGCCCCAAATTTCCTAAATCCGCCCCTGAGGGTATCAATACTGATTTGATAGAATCTGGGAGAGCGGACTATGTTCAACCATCCATTTTCTTTAACCTTATCCCTCAGTGGGATCAGGAGGTGCTGGTGCATATCTCTAGCCACGTTCTGGGTGAGAGGTGGGATCACCCTGGACAGGTCACCAGTCTGTCGCAGTATGTTCAACCAGCTTAAAAGTAATCTGTAATCAGATTTATTATTTGCACTTTTACTAAGTGAACTTTCTAACTCCCTTAAATCTGAAATTCCAATGCCAAAATTGTTTAAATCTTTTATCTTTGGACCCCCTGCAGAGTGACATCACACCTGCAAGATCCTATCCTTACCTTCCTGCTAGATTGCAAAAAGCAGCTTGCTCATGAGTTGTCAACTTAACACGCTAAATCTTAAATGTACATATAAAAGAAAAAGGGGTGCAGTGCTTGCTACTGAATGGCAACACTATCAAAGTCAGGAAAAAGTTTTAAGTAAAGCCGGGATTAAAACAGTAGCTACAAGAAGCTTCAAATAAAAGGTGTTCTTTATGTTCGACCTAAACACCAACTCCGATAGACCATCAGTAGAGCAGGTGTTTAAATTAATCAATCACTGCTGCGAAAGCTTATAGCAGTGAAAGCTAATATACCACAGCCATCACTTAATAAACGCAAAATAAACAACCCTCTAAAAACGGAAAACTGTAATGGACTGAAAGTCCTGTTTTTTATGTGGGAAATTATTTGCGTGTGTTTTAGTATAATTCTGATATATTGGCGCTGTTGTCTGTTTCTATGGCAACGATACTGAATGTAGTGTAGCTTAGAGACCTGCATGGGTCGAGTTTTACCAACCCGCACCCGCCCGAACCCGTTAGGATGACTACCGAACCCGACCCGTCACCCGCGGATATCTTCAATTCAAATGTTATGGGGAGAGGTTGGAGGGGGGTGATGGGGAGAAAGCGAGAGGCAACAGATTCTTTTTTCTGAGTTTTTTGTCGGGGTTTGTGGACGGTGAGCAGCGGGGAGAACTTTTTTTATTTTCCTTCTGAGGAGCGGCATGAATGGGGTTTTAATCAGATATACACAGCACCGAAAGCAAAATACGTGTACAAAATATTGGTGGGGACATGTCCACACCAGTCCTTAAGGAAGTTACGCCTATTGTTGCACACTCGAACAAAGTGATGTTGAGACATGCGGTGGTTTTAAATTTTCTTTTACTTTTTCGTTTCTTCTGGAAATACAAACAGCATTCGTATATCTGACGTGCATCACACTATGGCTGCTATCAACTTCTGAGCTTCTTCTCCAACAGAAAACTTTGGACCCCAGGGTGCCCTAAAATGCCTGTTCAAAACAAATCCCTTTCTAAACTCATTTCAATCTCTCAGCCAGAACAGTTATCAATATACTCTTATGAGATTTCAGCTTAACATTAACAATGAAACGCAGTGCCGTTTAATAACAAACCAAAATAAAATATTAGGAAAGAGAATAGAATATTTTAATGGAAGGGGGGGGACCCTTGATCTAACCTCCCAAGCATCTGATCCCCCACACTATGATTGTTCAGATTAACTTTACTGCATTTATTTTGGGAAAATATGAGGAAAAAATAAATACAGAAAATAAAATATATATTTTTTTAAATCGTAAAATAATTATAGGGTGGCTAATGCCAAAGAAAGGATGACTGAAGCCACCCTTAAATAGGTCTAACAACGCTTATGCATGACGCTGATATCCCAGAGAATGATAAATTGCTAGATTACTAACCGGACATTTAAGACCCCTGAAATGATTCCCAAAATTAAACTACACTCAAAAACAATATTTCACAGGAAAAGTCTTGTCAATAAATCTCTATAATATACATAAAACTTTATTGTGACCAAACGTTGAAAAGTCATTGCCTGTTGGTGACCTTCACCTACATTTAGGGACTGGTAGTTAATTTCCTCTGGTGTCCATCTGTGAACCAACTCCTAACAAATCAAACTCTTTATATATCCATTGTATTTCTACATGTGGTCCAAATTACATCTATTTAGGACTACCCCATATGGATGTTAAATAGTTATATCCAGGGGTGGAGCTATATGGGGGCCCAGGGGTGGCCACCCTTAGGCAATCATTGGCCACCCCTACCATTTATTAACTCTAATACGGATGGTGGCAGCAGTAATGCTCTGTAGTGGAATGTTCAAAACATTTTAATTTTTTGAGGTTAATTATGCTCATCAATATACTAACATCAAGGATGATAAGTACAGAATTCATGCACTTTACAGAACTAGCGTTTGTTATATGGGGCAAAGAGAAAATTATGTGTCTCTGCAAGTCATCTAGGAGTCTTTCGTGAAATCAAAGATAAATAACAATTTTAATAAAAACGTGTCAAATAATCAATTTATTCAGATATTAGTGCTTGTAAATATTAATTTTATGCAGAATCTTTATTGATACAAGTATTAATGACAATGATGATTTATTTACGCCCCAGAACTCAAAACTGAGTTTTATTCACTATACCTTTTACCTATAATATATGCGCCTATTTGTTAGCAAAGGCTGTAGGAAAGTATAGTTTGTCTTTATTTAGAAAATATGGATGTTTTGCTCGTTAATGTTCCTGTTGGAACAGTGTAGAAAGGCCCTGAGGTTCTGGTGCCTATCTGCTTTCGGCCCCCCCTCAGCGTACATTGGTTCTCTTGTGTTGTTGTTTGGTTTAATGGAGGTTGGCAAACATCTTTTCCGTGCATTACCGCCACCAACTGGTAAGGAGTGTGGATCAGAGTGGCCCTATTCATAAAGATATTTATTTTTATTTATCTATATATCTATATCTATAATATTACTTTACAAATACTAAATCCTCCTAATTATTCCTGTTATTGTTAAATATTTAGATAAATATTAATCTTTTTTTTTTTTTTACTTTTTCTGCAGAATATCCATCACATCAAATTTAACTTTCTCCTTATTTAGGTCTCTAGCCAAATTCCTTCCTTCTTCTTCATACTTCTTACAATACATGTACTAATGTTTCATCTTGTCCACAGTATTCACATTTGCCTGACATGTTTCCCCATTTTCAATACTGTATTATTTAATTCTCTCCAAATCTAAGTCTTGAAATAACTGTTTCCTCTCTTCTGCTTCCTCCTGCTATCCTCATTTCTTCGACTTTACGTCGAATCCTATTAAACCATCTTCCTCTCCTTTCTTCTTCCCATTGTTTATGCCACCTTTCCTTCATCCTTTGTTTAATGATACTTTTCATTTCTGTCTTACTCAAGTTAGTCATCATATCAGTTGTTTTATTTTTTTATGCTTCCTTAGCCATCTTATCTGCAATTTCATTGATCCCTATATGTGCTGGTGCCCAAATAAATATAACACTAATATCCATCATTTGAACTTGTTAGAAAACTTGCTGTATTTCAATTAAAAGGTCTAATCTATTTTCCAATGGAGTAACTATTGGTAAGCAGAGACTGCAGTTGCTTAGGGGCCCCGTCTCTGACACCTGGTTGGCCCCCTACGCAATTGTGTACTAGAACGTCTGTAATGGTGCGAAAAATTCCTCTTAAAACCACCTGATTTTAAAATAACTGACCGGACCTTATTTATACAGCAACACATGGCAGATGTCAACATGATGGTGAGCCGTTTAAACACGACACCAATAGCAAAGCAGACAGTGGTACTTTTAATTACTATTTTGATAACTGTGTATAATTCATTAAACGGCTGGTAAAAAATACACTCATATAATGTGTTTCAAACCCCATTAAAGATCTTAAAAGAACCATGTATTTGAGTGTTTTATTTTTTACACTACAGGTAATCCAGAGCGTAGATTAAAACCATAACTGTTAGGTACAATGTGTTAGCGATGATGGATACCAAAATGATGTACTTAAGCTGATTCCAGAAACGAAAAAGGAAAGAAGAGCTGCTAGAATAATGGAAAAAAATTCCCAAAATAGGTGGACGTTGCTTTTACAGTGAGTAAAGATTGTGACCAGGAGATGAATGGAGAGGGTTGGTGAGGAGGGGGCTGTGAAACTCGAGGTAGCCTGATAAGACTGATTTTACAGCAGAGTATACTAAAGTACATCCATGTCTAGTGAAGGTGAAGAATGAGGAACTGATGACGCCTGTATTTATGGGGCACATTTTGGGTCAGTTGTGTACGCCGCTGCAGGGTTTGGGGGGGGGGGTTGGTTATGGGGTGTTGTACTTCATATGGGCCCCCCCCAGATAATATTGCTTAAGGGCGTATTGTTTTGTTGTTACACCATTGATTAAAGCTGAACTCGAATCAGAACATATAATTGATCTTAATTGTCTCACTTCCTCTATCCATTGTAATGCTAATAATATTGCCAATAATTCTCCTGTATATACTGATAATTCATTATTTATTCTCCTATTTACTTTGATATTAACATCTAGTGTACATTGGTTATTGGCTGAGAGCCCTAATAAAACATTTCTTGCTGCGCCTCTGGTTATGTCCACACATTTTTTATATATATAAACTTTATTAGAAAAAGTTTTATAATACAGAAAAAAGTATAATTTACAGTGAACAATCACCAGGGGTTTGGGTTATATCCACACATGTGTGACAGGCTCTTCCAGAGCAGCGTATCAGTGAGCTCACGGGTTGCCATGTTCGCTAATGACTGACATATCCTCTGTGTCTGCCTGAATGAGGCTAGACTCGGACAAACCTGGCATCCCTTTCTGCCTGGCTGAACACATATATGCCCCCTCCTCCCCTCTTCCTCCGCGGATGCTGCAGTCAAGTTGGCCGCGCCTGCGCACTCTCGGTCCTCTTTTTGCTCGGAAGGTAAGTGCGGCATGGCGCGTGTTTCTTCCTTCAGGGAATAAACGGAGAACTTTATCCGTTATTTGCTCACCGGAGAGCGGATTCCGAGGCAGGAAGGTAGTTTCCTCCCGGTAAGCGAAGCCCTCGCAGTAGTTCCCTGGTTTAGCCGCTGGATTCCTGTCGGGCGGCGGGGCAGGGTGTGGGTGTCCGGGGTTGAATCAAAGGGACATGCGGCCTTCGGCGGCGCGGCGCTTGATGTCATGTCGGCCGTGCTTTCCTGCCTCTCCGCGCTGCGTATCATCGGCCAGCTCTCCATTAAAAAAGCGAAATAAAAGCTGGAAATCAAACTGCCGTCGAACGTGAAATGAATCTCTGGTTCTATCTGGCAGCTCGTAGCTGTTAGCATGTGTAGCAGCTGCTAGCTAAGCGTTAGCTCACTTTTAAATTATCACTTAAATGAATTGGCAATAGTTTAGTTTTAGATATCAAACGAGGCGTATTAATTAAATTATGTGATCCAAGTGCTTTTAAAATGACTAAATATGGTTTATTTTCCTTGAACCTCCCCGCTGTCTGTCGGTGTTGTTAACAGAAGGCCAAGCTAGCGGGCGCTACTTTCATAAATTATCCCGTAAATCCCCACGAGAGACGCATTCCTAGTTTGTCTCCAACATTTTTTCTGTCTTTAATTCACATTAGGGTATTTCTGCTGCAGTAAGTGACGGATAGCCCTTTAAATCAGTGGTGGATGACACAGCAGTTGAGCCTCGTGTTTAGCCGGCTAGCCCGTCACAGCTTCCACGTTTCATGGACGCTGCGGATTTATCGCTGCTGTTGATCCAGACCTGTTAGACTGATCGGTCAAATGAGGAATATTTAACATTTTCTCCTAAAATTCAGCTCTGCATCTAAGATCTGATGAGTAAGGCTGCTATAGAGGCCCCAGAAAGGCAGGGAGAGCAGCTAACTTAAGTTGTCCCTTTAAAATATAAGGAATAACAATGTTTTATTTGTCTAATGCAAGTATAACTTACTTAGGAAACTTAATCCCAATGTTCCAAGAATTTAAAGCATACATGAAATGAAGTATGAGTTTTATTTAGTTTGAATGGACTCAACTAAGATTTGTTTATTGCTGCTATGATGGAAAATCTAATTACTTTGCTTTATAGTTTATACTCTTATAAGTAGGCTACTTAAAAAATTAGAATTTAATGGTTTAAATATTTTAGTCAATAAGAACGTAGATTAAGTCACAAATTTAGAGCTGTGTATATATAATTATACAACTTTTAAAAGTTGCTAAAATTGAATAAAACAGCATCTATTGTCTTTTAAGGGCGTCACTGAAACCCAGAACCATCTATTTGGGTAAAAACAAAAACTTAAACGTTTTGTAACATGAAGGTGCAAACTTTGAATCGATTCTCGTCTTGGTTTAATATTTTACCTTCTACAGATATTTGTATTTTTTGATGTAGTGAGGCCTCCTTTAAGCTCAGGTTTTCATAATTAACTGCTGACTTAAATTAGTCTGGAGGGGGTTGGATTGAGGAGTGGAAAGATAGATGCTGATGGTTTCTTCGGTTTTCGCTCGTCAACATGGGAATGTAGCTTCTTGATTCTCTTCAGTGTTTTCCATAAATGTTAGAGCATATCATGGACACCTAGATTACTAAACTGTTGACTTGTAATTGCAGTTAAGCAACGTTGAGCATGTTAGGAAATCATCCAGATTTAATCCTTAAAATTTACTTTAACTTGAGAAACCGTTCACCTGACTGACTTAAAAACTATGAACCCTGATTGTTGCAGCTGTTATCAAACAGTTTTTTGCTGCGTCTTCTATTAAAGCTGAAGTCGTACTGGACGATGGGAGCTGGGATTACATCTACTCTGTTTATATTTCCAGTGCCGCCCACCAGAAGCTGTTTACTGTTTACCTGATCAGAGTTCTGTCGTCTGTCCTCGCAGCGCCCCAGACCCATCGCACCATGGCAGATCCCGATCTTGACTTCACGACTGGTGAGTCTGGCGCCTCCGCCACCTACCCTATGCAGTGCTCTGCCCTGCGTAAGAACGGGTACGTGGTGCTGAAGGGACGTCCTTGCAAAATCGTGGAGATGTCCACCTCCAAGACCGGCAAGCACGGACATGCCAAGGTACGTTTGGCTTTTTGAATGCCAGGGTTTGACCCAGTTTTCAAGACTGTTAAAGGTCAAATCGGTTCCTCTAGGTAGAGATCACATTTTTAGACTTCTGTTGTTTTAGTTTTCTTCAAATATAATAATTGAAAGTTCAGTTTTGTTTTGTTGTTCTTAAGAAATATTGAGCTGTTTTATGTGAATTTAAGCAGCTGTTGGTCAGTTTAGCTGCAGTGAGCTGTTCTGTTTTCTCCTGTAGGTTAACCTGGTTGGAATTGACATCTTCACCAACAAGAAGTATGAAGATATGTGCCCCTCCACCCACAACATGGATGTTCCCTCCATCAAGAGGACAGATTATCAGGTATGCTGGTTTGTGTTAACCAGAGAATGAAGACCTCGCCTGCATTAGGCTGAGCTCCGCTGCAGTGATCCTGAATCTGTGCCAAACTCCAGCCTGTCCTTAATGATGATCTGCTTGTTCAGTTTTCACTTTCCTGATCATCCATCTTTCAGTTGAACTAAATACTGTTGGATACTTCTGTTCATGTTTGGAATAAACCATAGTCTTGCACCAGGATCAGACTGTAAGGACCACATTTCAGGATACTAGTTCCATGCAGTTATTTTAGGACCAGGCTTGATGCCTTATTTAACAGTTTCTAATCAATTCACTTTGGCAGCTAGAAAGTGTTTCTGCAGAGTTAGCAGGGATTGTGGATCATCGCAGCTGGTTTTAATACAGGCTTTTAGACATGAAGGAAAATCAAAACAGCTGCTGATTGATCTGTTTTCCATTTATTGGCTGTTTTGGGTTTAAATTTGCTTTAAAGTTTAGCAGGATGATTTCTCTCCCTCGTTAATCTAATGTCTGTAATTTGGGCCATCAGTAAGCCTCGGTGTCGGCCTGCAGCTTCTTTACTTGATGATGATTTCTCTGGAACCAGTGAGCCATCAGTGCTGAACACTGTCTGGGAAACTTTTCTGTTTTGTACATTATTTCTGGGTTAGAGGAAAAATGTTTTGTCTTTCTTGAAGTTTTCAATCTTTTAGATTTTAAAAATTAGGGGAATAAAATAACATTTTACTTTTTGAGGTTTCAAAAATGCAGAACATGACTAAATGTCGTGTACATTTCTTACGCTTGAATGTCTGTCTCTGCTGTTAGCATAGCGGTGCGGTTAGCTTGAAGCTAGCAGATTTAATTTATTTTATGTAGAGACTACTGGGACCATTTAGCATTTCCTGTATAGATGGACTGGGTGAGTCCTGTCCTAAAGAGGTTCAGAACAGGCTAGTCCCCTCACTATCCTGCGCAGGGCCAGCCAGTCTATCCCAGTGGGTGATGGACTGACTGGCCCTTCAACATCACCAAACCTGTTTGAAGCTCCTAGATTAGGTGTTGGGGTGAGTGTGGATCATCAGTGAGGATCTTAACGGTCATGGAGGAATGATCGCTGGTTTATTTATTCTAACGTTATGACACCTATGTTTTCTCTGCAGCTGGTTAACATCAATGAAAACTACATGTCCTTGATGGGCGACAACGGCGACATCAGAGAGGACCTGCGCGTCCCTGAGAGCGATGTCGGCAAGGAAATTGAATCAAAGTTCGAAGCCGGTGAAGAATTTATGGTGAGTTTTTTTTTTTTTTTTTCAAATTCTTATAAGTCCTTTATTTAATGGCAGAGCTGTTGGCCCCCCTGAATGACCCCCCCCCTTGCAGGGAATGTCTGGACTCTGAGCAACGTGTGTAAAGTTTCAGTTGATTGACTTGAACACGTTGCTATCCCTCTCTGCAGGTCACCGTCATTTCTGCCATGGGGGAGGAATGTGCCGTCGCCACCAAGGTCCTGGCCAGCAAATAGGGAGACGGACTTTGCTGCCCAGGCAACAAGCACCACCCACAACCAGTCTCTTGCATTCTCATTGGTTCTGCCACCAAAGCATCGGTCTTCACAGACAACCTCAAAACATTCAGTTGTAATTTCTCCCTCATCTTGATCTTTTTATCCCCCCCCCTCCCTCCTCCTCCCCCTCCTCCATATCTCTTTTCCGTTGCTGTTGGGAATGTTCCTCTGCCTGATCCAGTTTTGTTTGGTAACAATCTACTTTATATAAAAACAACTTTAAAAAAAAATCCCGATCAGTTGCTCATTCCTGCTTATTTTGCCTTCAGTGTTGGTTTCCGCCGCTCACATTCCTGAATGTTTAAAAAGAAACAAACTTTGGGGTTCAGCTTTTGTATGATTATTATTTTTGATATTCTTTAGATTAAATAAAGCGGATCTGAGGCGTCTTGGAGGGATGGGGTCAAGGGGAGGGTTGGCTGCCCCTGTAGATACTTCATTCTGGTTTAGGTTGGCCCTCTAGCAGCCCTAATGCTTCCTAGCATGGCCTTGATCTCCCTCCCAATCACTGGTTCAGGGTGGCCGGCACTTAAAGAGCACCTGAGGCCCCCCCAAGCATGTAAAGCTGTAAACCTGAGAAAAGAGAAATGTTCTTCTTCCCCTGCTTCCCTTCAGGAACAAAAGCTTCAGTAACTTCTCCCTCGTTGTCTGGGGACAGGCTGGTGCACTCATAACGGCGGTCCGATGCAAAGTGGCTAATCCCGCCCCTCCCTCATAACACCCCCCCCCCCCATTACAAAAAGTGTTACCTTTTGTTTTTAGAGGCGAGTGTGAGCGTGGCGCGGTGTGGGCCTCCAACCTGTGGGAGGCAGTTTGCAGTGAGGAGTGTGGTTATTTTATTTTTTTTCTTTGAGGGACTTTA
This sequence comes from Cyprinodon tularosa, assembly GCF_016077235.1. NCBI lineage: Eukaryota > Metazoa > Chordata > Actinopteri > Cyprinodontiformes > Cyprinodontidae > Cyprinodon > Cyprinodon tularosa. Next base: position 92,179 of record NW_024039267.1, on the reverse strand, counting down.
TTTGGGTTGGGGAGGGTGGTTCAGTTGCAAACTTTTTTTGTTCACTCGAGGCCTTTGTCACTTGACTGGAGAAGGCAAAAATAAAACAATGATACAAATGGATAAAAACTGCAAATGCTGTCTGGTTTTCTGTCCAAGTTCCACCACATTGGGATCATTCTGTGGGTAGGGAAAAATGCGTTATGTTTTAATTCCTTGCAGAGTTTCTAAAACCTGAAAAGTTAAGATGTTCATGAGTGTTCTGGTCTTATCATTTGCTATGGAGTCAGTTACTTAAAAATGTAACTATTCTGCTAAACTTATATCTTTACCAACATTCATTTTGGTAACTAGTTGTATACCTGCAAATGTTGAATTTTAATTAAACTCGGTGCCTCAATTCTTTGTGGAAATTTAGAAGGAAAATGTTTTTTAAAAAATTAACTGCACAAATGAATTTTGGCAGAATTAGATTTGAGCTCAGGAATCAGAGGATTCCACAGCCATCTAACCTGAGACTTGACTTTGGTTTAGCGACCCAAAGTCTTTTTTTTGCGCAGAACAAATACTGCCCTTGTTTAAAGTCTGATCATTTGGAGCTCCAAGTCTTCATCTGAAAACAATGCTTCATGGAGGTGCTTCATTTCCAGTTAGTATTGGTACCAGAACCTGCTCTGATGAGCTCTGCATCACCAGCAAGCTAAGCTGGACTTCATAGAGGAAGGCAAGGCACAATAACCAACAGAGATGAGCTACAGACGGAGTGAAGTAGAGCCCATCCAAAGGCTGGGTAGACCAGCCAGAATATAGTAAAATTCCCAGCAAAGGAATAGTTACAAATACTAATAAAGCTAAAGGCAAGTTAATTCATAGAATGCAATTCAGTAAATGGACAATTCAAAGAGCTTTACATGAATTAAAATAGACTAAAGTTGAATAAAGCAGTTGTAAGACATCCTTCAACTAAATACCTCGGTTAACAGTTTACCTTCAAAGGCAGCTCTATAAAATGGGTTTTTAACTTTGACTTCAAAGAACTCCGGCTTTCATCACACTTCCAGTTTTCTGGGAGTTTGTTCCAGTCAGTGGAGCATAGGAACTAAATGCTGCTTCTCCATGTTTGGTTCTAGTTCTGGGTGAACTGACTAGGCTGAAACTACAGGTGCTGGTCATAAAATTAGAATATCATGAAAAAGTAGATTGATTTCAGTAATTCCATTTAAAAAGTGAAACTTGTATATTATATTCATACATTACATACAAACTCATATATTTCAGATGTTTATTTTGTTTAATTTTGATTACAAATGACAACAAATGAAAATCTCAAATTCATCATATCAGAAAATTAGAATATTGTGAAAAGGTTCAAAATTGATGGCCCCTGGTGCCACACTCTAATCAGCTAATTAACTCAAACCACCTGCAAAAGCCTTTAAATGGTCTTTCAGTCTAGTTCTATAGGCTACACAATCATGGGGAAGACTGCTGACTTGACAGTTGTCCAAAAGACGACCATCGACACCTTGCACAAGGAGGGCAAGACACAAAAGGTCATCGCTAAAGAGGCTGGCTGTTCACAGAGCTCAGTGTCCAAGCACATTAATAGAGAGGCGAAGGGAAGGAAAAGATGTGGTCGAAAAAAGTGTACAAGCAAGAGAGATAACCGCACCCTGGAGAGGATTGTGAAACAAAACCCATTCAAAAATGTGGGGGAGATTCACAAAGAGTGGACTGCAGCTGGAGTGAGTGCTTCAAGAACCACCACACACAGACGTATGAAAGACATGGGTTTCTGCTGTCGCATTCCTTGTGTCAAGCCACTCTTGAACCACAGACAGCGTCAGAAGCGTCTTGCCTGGGCTAAAGAGAAACAGGACTGGACTGCTGGTGAGTGGTCCAAAGTCATGTTCTCTGATGAAAGTAAATTTTGCATTTCCTTTGGAAATCAAGGTCCCAGAGTCTGGAGGAAAAGAAGAGAGGCACTTCATCCACGTTGCTTGAAGTCCAGTGTAAAGTTTCCACAGTCAGTGATGGTTTGGGGTGCCATGTCATCTGCTGGTGTTGGTCCATTGTGTTTTCTGAGGTCCAGGGTCAACGCAGCCACATACCAGGAAGTTTTAGAGCACTTCATGCTTCCTGCAGCTGACCAACTTTTTGGAGATGCAGATTTCATTTTCCAACAGGACTTGGCACCTGCACACAGTGCCAAAGCTACCAGTACCTGGTTGAAGGACCATGGTATCCCTGTTCTTAATTGGCCAGCAAACTCTCCTGACCTTGACCCCATAGAAAATCTATGGGGTATTGTGAAGAAGAAGATGCAATACACCAGACCCAACAATTCAGAAGAGCTAAAAGCCACTATTAGAGCAACCTGGGCTATCATAACACCTGAGCAGTGCCACAGACTGATCGACTCCATGCCACGCCGCATTGCTGCAGTAATACAGGCCAAAGGAGGCCCAACTAAATACTGAGTGCTGTACATGCTCATACTTTTCATGTTCATACTTTTCAGTTGGCCAACATTTCTATAAATCCTTTGTTTTTATTGGTCTTCAGTAATATTCTAATTTTCTGATATGATGAATTTGAGATTTTCATTTGTTGTCATTTGTAATCATCAAAATTAAACAAAATAAACATCTGAAATATATGAGTTTGTATGTAATGTATGAATATAATATACAAGTTTCACTTTTTAAATGGAATTACTGAAATCAATCTACTTTTTCATGATATTCTAATTTTATGACCAGCACCTGTAGAAGACCTGAGTGGTCTGGGAGGTTGATTCACTAACAGATCTGTTATAGATTGAGGTGCTTATCTATTCAGTGATTTCTAGACTAACAATAGGGTGTTAAAGTCTATTCTCTGAGCTATAGGGAGCCAGTGGAAGGATTTCAGAACCGGGCTGATGTGCTCTACGTTCTTAGTTCTATAGAGGCTATAATTAGTTCTAGCTGTAGTGTATCTTTTTGTTTAATGCTCGATTATATTTGGCAGATATGAGCAGCAGTTTCTTCCAGCTGTATTTTGTTTTAAAGTGGGTTATAAGTAGAGTTTTTAATTTATTTTTTTATTTACATCTGGTCATTCAAAATGGATCCAACATCTAAGTTATGGAGAAACACTCTAATTTGAAAGAACTTTGAGGCCATTAACAAACTCCAAACCAAACACTGAAGCTGCTTTTATTGTTGCGGGGGACTTCAACCGCTCCAACTTAAAGACAGTCCTCCCCAGATCCCACCAACATGTCTCCTGGACCATGTTTACTCCAACCTGGCTGGAGCTTACAAGGTGTCACCCCCTCCCAGACATCGGTACTCATTCAACGTGTGAAACCTATTGTGAGGACAGTAAAGGTGTCGCCGGGGGCCTCGGATGTTGTGCTCCAGGTCCGATTCAGTGTACAGATTCGAAAACTTTCCACCACTCAGACTTTAATCAGTACACCTCATCTCTACTGGACCACATCTCCACCACCATAGACTGGGTCACCACCCACAATCGTATCACTATGTACCCCAACCAGAAGCCCTGGATGAACCGGAATGTTCGCCTCCTACTGAAGGCCCGCAACATGGCCTTCAGTTCAGGGAATGCACCGCCCTGCAGACCGTGTGTTGACTCACATTGATTTTCAGTCCTTTTCAACCCTAAAACTAACCATTACGAGGACCAGCAAAATGTTCTCACTTTACAACAACTGCTCCTCATTGTGAGGGTGAAATTGGAAACATAGTCCTCACTCTGGAAAAAAATAGAAATCTAGATAAGTCATTTTTTTCTTAAAATAAGTTAATTTGTTCTTGAATTGGTGAAAGAGTCATTTTGCCAATGGAACAAATTAATTTACACTTAAAATAAGTAAACACAATTGTATTGTCTTATTTCAAGTGCATATTATCAAATTATATTATTTTAAGAGTAAAAATACTCATTCTATTGGCAAACTATCTCATTTACCTAGGCAAATTAAGGGTAAATAAACTTAATTTAGGAAAATTAAACTTTTTTCTAGATAGTTTTTCCAGTGCACTCTGATATCTAGATGGGTATAATCACACACACACTGTCATATGGACTGTCCGCACACACGCACAGACACAACAATCTACAGATCCAACACCACTTACACGTATTTCTCAATTGCAGCTGTAAATAATCTGTAAATCTTTCATCTGCTATTATTTATCCTGTGTTCTAACCCATCAAATATATATATATAATTCATATCTTAACTTTCATGTATAATCAGTATATAGTGTTAGGATATTTATCACTGAAGATGTGTGAGGTTATAACACCTTGGTATTGGCTGTCTGTTTCGCATCAGAAATGACGTTTTAATCTAATTAGGACAGTTCCTCTGTCCAGCTATATACAGTTATCATCTTCATTCTGCATGTGGCAAAGATGTGGAAATGGAATGAGAGCAGTGTCCTTCAGCTAAAAACAAAGTGTAATATTTTGAAGGCTGGAGCCATGGATGTCTCCTCATCTGCTAACATGTATGATGTGATGATGTGGCAGACTGGACTTGTATAAAATGCTTCTCTAACTGTGAATCGGGGCCACTTCAAGCAACTTGTCTGATCTGAGTAAGATTACAATTTCTATCAAAATCTGTTATTGTGTCCCATGGTTATTTGATACATATAAGTTATGAAGTGTTATTTAAAGAGTTTGTCAATATTATATTAAATTATATCCTATATAGCACTTCTGGATATATGCTAACTACATTCCAACGCTTTGCAGCTGTGACAGTGTAATGACAATAAAGTTAAATTCTATTCTAACTTGAAGGTAAAGTGAGGTGAGTAGCTTCTGCGCTGAAAGGAGTCAGCTGAGAGGACTTGGATGATTCTTTATTGAGGTAGATCCAGAACCTTGTGGAGGAACAACATGGGATCCTGCAGCAGGATCAGCTTAGTGCCTCCAACCCTATCTATGAATCACCTTTAACTGATGCAGGGAGTATTTTGGATACTTTGGTACAAGTAGGATCAGGTTATGTATACTTGGTGTTATTCCCCAAACAGATCCATGAGTTGTTGTTTTTTTAACTTCATGTTTCTGTGATATTTTCTTCCTGAGTTGCAGTTTTTGAAGCCATGACAGCCACACCCCAGCCTGCAGATGAGTCACTCCCTCCTGCACGTCTGCTCACTGGAAAAATGAATGCATTACTTTTTTTGTCATTCTCCAGCTCTTCTCCCTCATAGTGAGGGTTTTGGTTTGGTGAGTCACCCAGAAGCCCTCTGGTTTTCCTCCATGTGTTCAGAGACACGGTGCAGCTGAATGAATGGAGCTGCAGCAGGCCCACAGAGGAGGAGGAGAGCGGGTGAATGATTGAACAGGATCAGCAGGTTTATTATCAGGGCGGTAGCTGACCTTTGGATCCACCTCATTCTACAGCTCAGCTTCTGCTCTGACACTTCAACCATGTGCTAATCTGTTTACAGGTAAAACTTGCCTCTGTCATGGGGAACATCGCTTTTAACTCGCGGTTTAACAGTTAAAACTTCAGGTTGAAAGTATTGGTGGGTTAATACAACACCTACAGCATGATCAGCATGGAAACTGTATTTATTTTGACATTTATTCATTTATTTTGGCTTTGATTTCTAGGAGAGGCGTTTCAAGCCGTGCGTGCCTCCTACGCCCCCCGCGTCATTTCCCCTTGCGTCACTTCCGCCTCCTCCTTTCTCCCCTTCGTTCTGGACATGGCACCGGTACGTCCGGCTTTCTCCTCATACATTAATCCATTTAAACTTGAATGTAATTCATTATTTAGCTCTCTGTCGAACACTGATGAGTCTTAGAAGTTATAGGCACAACTGAAGCGCTTTGAAAGTTGTTTGTTATTTAGGAAACAGTCTAGAAAAGGAGCAAAGTTAGCTTTAGCTTGTCCACGTGTTCCACTCATTGGTGTCCCCGTTGACCAAACTCCGTAGGAAAACAATGGATTTTTGACATATATGCTTGATTCTATTTATTAAGGTGACATTTACGGTTTTTAAATCAAGTGTTGAAGTAGACTGTTACCTTTAACTTTATTCGGCTTAACTTGTAATAGTTTAGCTAAACATGGAAATCTAGATATGTCAGAAATAGTCACTTTTTACATGATATTCTGTTAAATCGGATGAATATATTTTTAGAGTTTTAATTTGTAGAATAGGAGTTGGGCAAAACTGAATATAGTTGAATCTTAATGCAAACCTAAATAAGTTTCTGATGTTAAACATGACCTAATCTGATTATCATAAATGTGAAGCACACAAGCCTTCAGTGACAACAGTGGTGAAGTAGGAGTGAAACTATTGATTAATTAGATTATAGAGACTCTAAAAACATGCCTTTAGCTGACGGAGCAACCAACTGAGCAGAGTACTAGGGCTAGGCTAGAGATTTTTATTAATTTTTTAATTTGAGAATAAAGTCATAAAAATGAGACTAAAGTCATAAAATTATGTGAATAAAGTAACATTATGAGAATAAAGTCCTAATATTATGTGAATAAAGTAGTGACATTACCACAATAAAGTAATAAAATTATGAGAGGTTGTAACACAACGGGAATAAAATAACAACAATAATGTCGCAATATTACAAGAATAAAGTCGCAACATTAAGTGAATAAAATAAGAATATCACAAAATTACAAGAATAAAATACATGAATAATGTTGCATTAGTATGAGAATAAAGTCCTAATATTACCGGCATAAAGTTGTATTTTAAGTTAAAAAAAAACCCCACTGGACTGTTTCCCCCAGTTTGAAGACGTTTTGCTTCCTGGATGGGAAGCGAAACATCTTCAAAGTCCAGTGGTTTTTTGTTTTGTTTTTTGGGAATGACTATGACCTGGATGACTGAAAATCTTCAAAACAATGACTATACAAAGAAGCACTTTCTTCCCTAAAATGAGGAATGTTGAGCATGATATGAAATTATACTTTGGCATCGGTTTAACAAATAAGGAAATCTTTTGGGCAGTATGTCAAAGTTGCTGTTTGGTGGAGCTGGTCGGCCGTCATATGGTTGTCAGAGCTCAAAGCTTTCTTTGTGAAACAGTTTGTGGTATGAGGACTTCATTCTCGTATTTTTTCAACTTTATTCTCTTAATCCTATGACTTCATTCTCATAAATGTACTACTTTATTCTTGTCATGTTACAATTTTATTCTCATAATATTGCATCTTTATTTTCATGGTCTTATGACTTTATTCTAATTTTTTTTTTTTTATTATATCCTGGACGTAATACTTTGTCGTCCTCTTGTGTTATTACATTCAAGAAAAAAGGCCATCTAAAGGGGGAAAATAAATATAATGGAGAGACCTAGTTTTCACAGTGATAGCAAAAACTGATGCTATTCTAGACTGAAGAAAAGGTTTTGGGAGAAAATATTTTGTCATGGAGTAAATAAGATTGACATTTGGAAAATATATGACTGAGAATCTTCATCAGTGCATTTGGAAAATGCTTTCCAAGGGAAGGAAGCTCTAAATAATATATTTTACTTAGACTCAACTTTATGTATCCCTTGGGATTACTCCTTCAGGGAAATTCTGGCAAAATGCCATTAAACATAAGAATACAACAGACAATATAAAAAAATACTCTTATATATACATATATTTTTGCAATCGTAGTAGAAACATTTTCTTTCAAGAATAGATTTCCCTCTCAAAGTGTTTTTCTTCTGTCCTTAAATCTTTGTTTTTGATTGAGGAGTTTTCTCTCATGTGAAAAAGTCATGGGCGGGACTTTATTCTTATTGGTCAGTCTCAACAAAATTGTCAGCTGATGGAAACCAGTTTATTAAATTCAATTTAGTTTATTTATGTAGCGCCAATTCACAACGTTTCATCTCAACGCCCTGCCCTGCATGATGAATCCATCCACAGACACTGATCCCTATATTGTCCCTATATTGGTATTAGTCCTGATAGTGAAGGATGTTTTAGATAGATGAAAGATGTTTCAGGTATTGTTAAGAATGGCCCTGATTCATAGACAGACGGATCTATTAGTACATTTCCATAATAACTAACCTTTCAGTTGCATTTATATATATATATTTTTTTTTTTCAGAATGGAGTTCATCCTCTTAACGCATTTTACTGGTTTTCTGAGGATCTTTTTTTGAACGCCCATACATAGATATTTTAGCTGCTTGTAGACAGGAGTTTGACAGCCTCTGTAAACAGTATCAGAAAGTGTCAGGATTGGGTATTTAAATGGGATCAGAGGTGGGAAATGTGGAGCCGTACATCCCTGAAGTTCCACCAGATTAGTTTTTTTCCCCCCCAGAATGAGGAGACGTTTCAGAGAGCTGTGTGTATAATTTCAGGATGAGATGATTATATTTTAGATTCTGCTGAGTTGCTGGGATTCGGGTGATGTAACGCCACTGATTTGTGATGCAGGTGAAACAGAAGAGACCTGCAGCTGGTAAGAAGTCCAGAAAGGCCCCATCATGGAGGTTTACCTTGGACCTGACCCATCCTGTGGAGGACGGGATCCTGGATTCTGCTAACTTTGTAAGTCCCTCCTGTATCTCTAAACGTGTCCAAAACAGCATTCACAGTTCCCACGACATTACAAGGTGAATGCAGTGCTTTCAGGCAGCTAACGATGCATGCGGACTAGGGCTCCCTTCCCTAGCTCCGGGTCGACTAGGGTTCTCTTCCCTAGTGCATTATTGTGCTCTTGTCTGCTAGGAAACCTTCCTGAAGGAACGGATCAAGGTGAACGGAAAGACGGGGAACCTTGGGAACATCGTCCAGGTCGGCCGCATGAAGAACAAGATTAACGTGACGTCTGAGAAACAGTTCTCTAAGAGGTGAGGCGAGACCTGCCGCTTCTCCTCACAACGAGGTTCATACATAAAATCTGACCCCTGGCCTCCCTTTGACTCCATCCTAGGTATCTCAAGTACTTGACCAAGAAGTACCTGAAGAAGAACAACCTCAGGGACTGGCTGAGGGTGGTGGCATCTGACAAGGAGACGTACGAGCTGCGCTACTTCCAGATCAGCCAGGATGACGAAGAGTCTGAGGCAGACGAGTGAAGAGCTGCAGAAGATCTGTGCAGATTTTTGTTTGTCTGCAAGAGAATAAAAATGGCGATAAAAACACTTTGTTCAATGTAGTCTCTAAAGAAACACACTAGCTGCAGTCTTTCATCATCTGTGCCCAAATAAGTCTGTTTTTGTTCTAAAAGCGACTAAAAGATCACATCTAAAAGTGAAAGAAAATCTGAATCATTTCCTTTAAAAAAAAGTTTCTGCCAATTTTTTATTTAACCCAATGTTTCTGAATCCAAGTAAAGCTGATGGTTCTCAGAAAACAGAATGAGATTTATTAGTCTTCCTGCCAGCAGAGGGAGCAGTGCTGCTGCAGGACTGAACTGAAATGGGGAGCTCTGAAAGAAAGCATTTAGAAGGAGGAAAACCCCAAATCTACTGTGCATCTGAATCATGAACCATTTATATGGAAGAGGATTAGGGCAACTGAAAAAAAAAAAAGTTAACTGATTTTAAGATTAAATTTCAGTTTAAAATGGGGTCTTCGATCTAAGAATTCTAACTTTTCTCAGAATTCTGACTTTAATCACAGAATTTTGTATCTTAATGTAGACGGGCACCATGAAGGAAAGAGATGTTGAGCACTCTGCTTCACTGACAGATGTGAGATGTTTGGGAGCCAGTAGCACATTGGTGAAAAATGATGGAATTAGGCAACTTTTGACGTGCCTGAAGGGTCCCTGGTGATGCTGTTTTATTAATGGAAGAACAGAAGGTGATTAAAACAAGATAGCTAGTTTCTAAAACAAACATGGCTATGCCTTGATGCTAACATGTTTGTTAGCTGTCAGAATTCTGAGATTAAAATCACAATTCTGAGAAAAAAAGTCAGCTTAAATAATACTTAAAAATCAGTTAACTTTTTTTCAGTGGCCCTAATCCTCTTCTGTACATTTAAACCATTACTCTACAGCAAGGAGAAACTATGGATGGAAAAAAAAAAAACTAAAAGAGACCAGAGGCATTAAATGGAATTGATTGGAGAAATGGAGCCTTGGTGGAAGTTCAACTGAATAAACTGATTACTCGCCTTCATCCGCCTATGACAGTCAGCATTGCACCACACCTCCGCGAAAGCCAATCGGCATCCAAAGTTCATCTTAGAAGGCCTCCGATCCGCACCGTCTGCTCCTGTGTGCAGGTGGTGGATGCACTGTGACTTCATTCAGATGACACCGTTTCAACTCACCTCCAGCCCCTCCTCCACCTTTGTAGCAAAAACTTCATCAGAGTGTCATTCCCTCCAGACTCTTACTTCGTTCGTTGTCTCATCTTAACCGGTCAGGCAAAAGACCGGCATGTTGAGCCTGGTTCTGCCAGAGGTCTCTTCCCAATGGAGAGTTTTTCCTCTCCACTGTCGCTCCATGCTTGCTCATCATGGACAGGCTCTATCAACCTGTGTTTATCCAAGCTGGACTTCCGTCTTCCAGGTCCCTGAGTGAAGCCCTGGCATCAGCTCACGCAATCGCTGGATCTCCCCATAAAGCTCAGCAGACCGTCTCTCTAACCAGCAGTCTACAGACTGACCAACTTCATCTATCTCCACTCCACCACCAGTTTCAGGCCTGGGGGGGAAACAGCCCTATTCTTTGATCCTGTTCATGCATATCTATCAAAATTAAGCGCTATGTTTCCTGCTGAGGTCTGAGCGCCAAAGACAATCTAATTGTATCAATACATTTCTCCTAAATGTCTTTGCTCTTCGTGTTTTCAGATTGAAAAACATGCTGATACATGTAAGGCAACAGGCCTGAGAACGTTTTCCATCAAATCTGAATGATTATGGGTGCAGTAAACTAAGCAGGGAAAAAGATGTATCTAAAAGTAATGAACGTTTAATCAGGTTTAGCAGTTTTTTGTTTTAATAGATGTATTTCTTTCATTACAAAAAAGCGAAGTTTTATAAAAGCAGAGTGTTTTTAACTGGATAATATGCATTGAAAAGATGAACAGAGGTGTTGCAGTCAGGGGGATGTCTGTTTGAAGGTAGGAATAAAAAAACAACCAAGACTCAAAAAAATAAAATCTATCACAGTAAATGAAGTTAAATGTAGTTTGGCTGCAAACTATATTTAACCGATATGAGCCTCATGAACTAAGTCAATAAAGCCAAACAACGTAGATACAAATACCTTGGGTTAGGGCCAGAAGCTGGACTGAAGGGCTTTTAATTTCAATTCAATTCAGTTTATTTCTACAGCCCCAATTCACAACACAAGTCATCTCAAGGCACTTTACAGTTCACCAGATCATCCAGTCAAATTAATTCAACGTTTTCTATCTAAGGAAAACCAGTTGATTGCATTGACTCATTGACTCAAATGTAATCCCTCACACTAAGCATGCTTGTAGCGACAGTGGAGAGGAAAAACTCCCTTTTAACAGGAAGGAACCTCCAGCAGAACCAGGCTCAGTGTGAGCGGCCATCTGCTGAGGCCGACTGGGGTTCAAGGAGACAGAAGCAGAGATACAAAAAGCAGCTGTAAAAGGAAGCAGGAGTACACTGGAAAAACAGGCCAATCTCCAACATCTATAAACAAAGGTGTTGATGGCAGCAGCACAGCTGATATTTCTCTCCAGAATGGAGTCACAGCCAAACAGGAACAGACAAGGCAAAGCTATGTGAGAAAACGGAGAGGAGCCTGATAACATATTTTCATGCGTTTTGTTTTTAATTAATGGCTTCAGAAAGTCCACTGAACTAATGTGAAGAAGAGACGATTTTGTGTGTTTTCATAATTTCTAAATCTTTGACAAGGTGAGTTGAAGGAAAACCTTCCTCGCCCGATTGGTGCATGGAGTTAATCCGCCTCTATTGCTGCTTAAAAAAAAAAAACCCCTAAGGTTCTTGCTTACAACCATATGGTCATGAAAACGCCTGATCTTTTCTGAAAAGGGGAGTGGTGGCCCAGTGGTTAGGGCATAGAGTTTGGAATCCAGAGGTTCTGAGTTCAAACCCCAACCCCACAGCACCACACAATGGCAGCCCACTGCTCTCCAGGGGGATGGGTTAAATGCAGAGAGTTAATTTTGTTGCTCTGTACTTCTGACAGTGTGATGACAATAAAAAAACTGAAAAAGGTTCTAAGTCAAGTTCAGATCTCCTGGAAATCCAAAACTCCAAAATGGCCCTGAGTTATCAGAGACACTGCTTCAGGAAGACGCTGTGATCCCTACATAAACTATTGCATTACAGTTTTCATTTTTTCTCCAAACATTCAGAGACCTGAGTTATCAGAGAACTAACTGTCCACCAGACTTCTTCCTGTAGAATTTATTTCGGCTCCACCAAAGCCAACCTGCTGCAACAGGGATTTTCTCAGCAGACTATTCCAGATATGTGAGACTGCTTTGTTGTTGATGATGGTTTTGGCTGCAGCACATCCGTAGTCAATCTGCTGAGTGATTTCAGGTTGATGCTTTGAAGACTTCTGGGATCCGTTTAGGTCAGAGGTCTGACACTTTACAATCCAAAGACTGTTGCCTTCAGTCCAGCTAAATGAAAACGTTTTTGAGCGAGAACTGTTTAATAACTTTTTCAACGGTGAAAACTCATATCAATGATGAAAATAAACTATGGGAGTGTATTTTCATAATTTATAAATCAATGCTTTATTTCTATTTTAAGGTTTAAAAATGAAGAAAAAACGAACTACAGCCAAAAGGGTGACTGTATATTTTCTTCTAAAATATTATTATTAATATTATTTTGACAATTACATTGAAAAAAAGGTTTCTAACCTAATAATAAAAAGAATATACCTAGAAAATGATTACAGGTATGCTTGGTTACGTTTTTGGCTTTATTGCTGTTGACCTGAGTTTTAACCTGGGTTGCATCAGGAAGGACATCCGACGTAAACACTTTAGCAAGTCTCTAAGCACGCTGTAATGACTCGTGGCGAACCCTGAATGTGAGAGCAGCCGAAAGGACAAAGACAAGCAAACTTCTAATAATAATAATTCATTTTATTTCAGAGAGGATTTCAAGAAAGTCAAACGTCACCTTACAAAAGAGGAAACCAAATTCTCCTTGGGAATTTAAATATTCCCATATAAAAATTTAGAAACCTGCATTTATTTAATCTACTTTTGATTTAAGACAATTTCTTGTTTTTTTTTATAAACTTTCAGCCAAAGTTATCAAAAGCCTCTTTAAAGGTCTGAAGAGCCTCTATAGCAGCTGTGGAGCTCCAGGTGGGAGACCCCTGATCTAGGTGGCTTTCATCACCTACAGTTCTTTGTGTGTTTATGAAGTGCCTCAGGCTGCCTGCTCAGTATCCACGGCTTCCTTCAGTTTCTGCATCTTCTGCATGAACTGCGCCTCCGGAATACACACACCTTAAGCTGCTGCTGGAGTCTCACATCTTCACTGTGTCCGGACTATGAAGCTCTAAAAATAGTTTGCATCATTTAAAGTCATAGGGAAGTCATATTTAAATGTCAAATCATTCTGGCTTAAACAATTATATAAATGTACTCTTTATAAGACCATATTTTCCAAAAATTTAGAAAACTTACATTTTTTGAAAAATTGCTGTTTTAAAAACATTTTTTTTCTTGTTACTTTATGCAGGCCAGTTAGTTATATGTCGGCTTGTACACCTAAATTCAGCCAATCATATATCAATGATCATCTGTCAATAAAATGTTTTCGGTCATAGCATCTTGATTCATATGTCACAGGCAACAGCTGAAATAAGAAATCAGAATCCTTTCCTTTCCCATTGAGTTCCGTCCCAGTGTTCACGGGGATGGACGTCTGTGTCTTCGGCAGGCGTAGAGCTAACAGAACTGGCAGCGTTCCGAGGCAAGGGCTCAAACATGTACGGCTGGAAGCCTTCTACACCAAACCAAGCTTCTGCCGCCCTGGCGTCCTCTTCCACAACATCTTCATCCCCGCTTTCCTCATCTAAATAAAAAATGTATGACGGAGGAGACTCATCCACGACCTCCGACACTAAACTCTCCTCCTCTTGCATGTTTCCCCTGTCTATAGCGTTCCTTTACAGTGTCGTTGTCACTGTCACCACTTTAGTGCTACTTGGTCCCAATGGAATTTCCCATTGGGAACCTATAAGTACTAAGTTGCACGATGCAAGATGCTTCAGACAAACCGGCCACAATCAAACTTCTGCCACAACAACCCTGCCCCCTTGATAAACGACCAATCACATTCACTTTATTCATTCGTTTAAAAAGATCAGCCCTCTCCACTTAAAAAAAAGCACATGTACAACCCTGTACCCGCTCCAGAGAGGGAATTTCTATTAAACGCGTGTGAGAACATCCACAAGTCCATTTCTCCTTGTGCACACTCTGTTTAAAAGTTGCTGTTTGCATTGCTCATGCAAGCTTACTTCCCAAAAGAAGATGAGCAATTTTTCCACTATGTCAGACTCGCTGAAAATGGGGACAAGCCTGTAGGACAACCTTACGTAAATATATCACCAGAATGATTGACAATTAGGAGGACCACTTCTTTAGATCATCCACCCGGTAAAACATTTTCCAATATATCTTTAATTTACCACAGTCTACAGGTTAACAAACCTTGCTGTGACATTATTGTCTGAGCTCCACTCTACAAGGGCGCCTGAACAATTTATTTCTTCACTAAAAAACCAAAGATCAGAGGTGCAGTCTGTGCCTCCATATCAAGTTGACTCCATCCTGGAGAGAAATATCAGCCGTGCTGCTGCCATCAACACCTTTGTTTATAGATGTTGGAGATCAGCCTGTCGCTCACAATGAGTCTTGTTCTGCTGAAGGTTTCTTAGTGTTAAAAGGAAGTTTTTCCTCTCCACTATTGCTATATAAATAAACTGAATTGACCTACAAATGATCTTGACAGTATTTCCAAATTTTCCTAAATAAACGTCCAAAACTTAAAAGTTTTAAGATATATAAACTTAGATGGGGATGTCCTCCCAGACCTGGACTAAAGCATCCACCATCTCCAGGACAGCCTGTGGCACAACGTGGTGGATCGATTGAGATATTATTTCCCAATCGGAACCAAATCTTGGAACTGGCGGGCCCATCCATAGCTTTAAGCTTTAGAAATTGCTGACAGACTCTGGCCTTCTGATGTCTACTAATGGGCTACATTAGGAGGAACCCAGGTCCAACCTCACCAGTATGTGGTCTCACAAGGGGTCTGAGGATCTCATCTAGGCACCTAATGGCTGTCATGCTACCTCTGGCAAACACAAAGGCTTAATCACAGAACCCTTAACAATCAGTGTCACTTGCAACAAAGTAACACTCACAGCTCGACAAACGATATAGAAATAAGTACAAATTTCTTAATTTAAGTGTATTTACCCTTAATTTGTGTAGGTAAATGAGATTTGCCAATGGAATGAGTATTTTTACCCTTAAAATAAGATAATTAGATAAATAAGACAATGCAATTGCAATTGTCTTATTTTAAGTGTAAATTCTCTTGTTCCATTGGCAAAATGTCTCTTTTACTTCCTCAATCCAAGAACAAATGCACTTTTTTAAAGAAAAAATATAGATTTCGATTTTTTTCCAGTGATGGAAGTCACCTGCATTGTACGTAGGGGGTATAAACATGAATGGGACGACCTCTTCCCTCCAATGGAAATTGAAAGCAGTCGTTCCTATGGCAACACAGTGACGCTGCATGTGTGTGGTCCAGCCTAACATGATATCAAACATTTGCCATTTTCTTAAAAATAAATGTATCCAACCAACCAACCATTTCAAAGAGGACATTATATTTAGGGATTAATGGCGTCTTTTTTCTTTTTCCTAACTAGTGATTTTCTGTCAGTCTAATGAAGATGCAGCAAAGTAGCAGAACCTCCATTTGAATGCATGTGTTTTCTCTGCCACTTGTTCACTGTTACATCTGCTGCCAAATTCCAGCGAGCCTGCACTGATGCAGACTTGTTATTTAAGGTCTGTATGGTCCTCTCGCCTTACCCACTATGTGGTTTGGGATGGCCCTTAATGTCACACACCAACAGAGGGTTAGTGTTTATGGACTGAGAGGACTGTGTGCCCCTCCAAAGAAATTCCACCTCACACCATTACTGAGACTCTGCCAAACCGGTTATGCTGAAGGGTGTTGCAAGCAGCAGATCGCTCTCAATAATGCCTCCAGACTCCGTGTCACAACCAGTGTTCTTTCTGACACCCATATTAGATTTAGTCTTAGTCTTCCAGACGAAAACTATTATTATTCTTAGTCGCATTTTCGTCATTATGATATCTGATAGTTTTAACTGGTTTTAGTCTAGTTTTAGTCAGTTTTATGTTGCAAAAATAAAGTTAACCTTTACAAATTGGAATAACAACCAGATTCTTTACTAGACTGACAGCTCTAGCCTAAATACTACAATAGCTGGGTATAGAATGCTGCTGTGCAGTTCATCATTGCTGTTGGACAGAAAATTTTATTTGTAGAATTCAAATAAACTTTGTTATGAATTAATGCCCTACTTTATAAAAAAGTGTCTACCAAAAGCTGGGAAAATAGCAGATCTAGTTCAACACATCATATTGATTAATATAGCAGACAGAAAAGCTAACAAAATGTACAATAAAGGAATAGTTTTAGACTTACAAGGTTTCATCCCATAGTAAAACACTTCCTGATCTACTATGAATTATGCATTACACACAGATCAATAAAAACTACACTACTCAAAAAAAGCAGAGAGAAAAAACATTCTTTTTTCTACTTATATATTTCAATTTGCCCCTTGGTTACTGCTGTTCTGGGGTCAAAGTATACAGGTGCTGGTCATAAAATTAGAATATCATGAAAAAGTAGATTGATTTCAGTAATTCCATTTAAAAAGTGAAACTTGTATATTATATTCATACATTACATACAAACTCATATATTTCAGATGTTTATTTTGTTTAATTTTGATGATTACAAATGACAACAAATGAAAATCTCAAATTCATCATATCAGAAAATTAGAATATTGTGAAAAGGTTCAAAATTGATGGCCCCTGGTGCCACACTCTAATCAGCTAATTAACTCAAACCACCTGCAAAAGCCTTTAAATGGTCTTTCAGTCTAGTTCTATAGGCTACACAATCATGGGGAAGACTGCTGACTTGACAGTTGTCCAAAAGACGACCATCGACACCTTGCACAAGGAGGGCAAGACACAAAAGGTCATCGCTAAAGAGGCTGGCTGTTCACAGAGCTCAGTGTCCAAGCACATTAATAGAGAGGCGAAGGGAAGGAAAAGATGTGGTCGAAAAAAGTGTACAAGCAAGAGAGATAACCGCACCCTGGAGAGGATTGTGAAACAAAACCCCTTCAAAAATGTGGGGGAGATTCACAAAGAGTGGACTGCAGCTGGAGTGAGTGCTTCAAGAACCACCACACACAGACGTATGAAAGACATGGGTTTCTGCTGTCGCATTCCTTGTGTCAAGCCACTCTTGAACCACAGACAGCGTCAGAAGCGTCTTGCCTGGGCTAAAGAGAAACAGGACTGGACTGCTGGTGAGTGGTCCAAAGTCATGTTCTCTGATGAAAGTAAATTTTGCATTTCCTTTGGAAATCAAGGTCCCAGAGTCTGGAGGAAAAGAAGAGAGGCACTTCATCCACGTTGCTTGAAGTCCAGTGTAAAGTTTCCACAGTCAGTGATGGTTTGGGGTGCCATGTCATCTGCTGGTGTTGGTCCATTGTGTTTTCTGAGGTCCAGGGTCAACGCAGCCACATACCAGGAAGTTTTAGAGCACTTCATGCTTCCTGCAGCTGACCAACTTTTTGGAGATGCAGATTTCATTTTCCAACAGGACTTGGCACCTGCACACAGTGCCAAAGCTACCAGTACCTGGTTGAAGGACCATGGTATCCCTGTTCTTAATTGGCCAGCAAACTCTCCTGACCTTAACCCCATAGAAAATCTATGGGGTATTGTGAAGAAGAAGATGCAATACACCAGACCCAATAATTCAGAAGAGCTAAAAGCCACTATTAGAGCAACCTGGGCTATCATAACACCTGAGCAGTGCCACAGACTGATCGACTCCATGCCACGCCGCATTGCTGCAGTAATACAGGCCAAAGGAGGCCCAACTAAATACTGAGTGCTGTACATGCTCATACTTTTCATGTTCATACTTTTCAGTTGGCCAACATTTCTATAAATCCTTTGTTTTTATTGGTCTTCAGTAATATTCTAATTTTCTGATATGATGAATTTGAGATTTTCATTTGTTGTCATTTGTAATCATCAAAATTAAACAAAATAAACATCTGAAATATATGAGTTTGTATGTAATGTATGAATATAATATACAAGTTTCACTTTTTAAATGGAATTACTGAAATCAATCTACTTTTTCATGATATTCTAATTTTATGACCAGCACCTGTATACAAATTCAAAGGGTTTTGATATAGAAATAACACAGAGAGAACCTACATAATTGCCTTGTAATGCCTCTGGACAATAAGCAGACAGACACAGCAAACCTTCTTGTCACAGGTAACATTGATGTGCCATTCTGGATGAGCTGCACTACTTAAGCCACTTCTGTGGGTTGTAGAGTCCGTTTTAATGTGTAAAAGGACCACCAACATTCAAAAGTGACACAAAACATCAGCCAGGACGCATAGGTACTTATATACACCCCCCTCCCCCGAATAAAACACAACTGTACCTTCACTAATCATGGTGTCTAATCAGCATCTTGAAGTGGAACACCTGTGAGATGAGATTGAGAAGTGCAAAGGAGAAGTGTATGAAGGTTATTTTGTTTCAAAGCTATTTGTACATTATAAGTGTGAATTTGAAGTTGTAAAGAGTTACATCCTAAGTTTTGTATGTATAGAATTTACATCTGTTCAAAATTTTAAGTACAAGTACACAAATTCTGTTCTACAAGTTGCACATCAAAAACCTCTTACATTCTCAGTTTTGCTTGTTGCAAAACTATTTGTTTAGATTTTTTTAATCTGTCACAATTACAAAATAAGTTACACCTCTTCAGATTCTTGAGTACATGTACACAAATTGTGTTCTGTGAGTTGCACATCAAAAATGTCTTCCATTCAGTTTTGCTACAGTTGATCTAAAACAAATGGTGCAAAACAAATTCAAACACCTGTATTAAAATCTAAAAAAAAAAAAAAAAAAAAAAAAAAATTATATATATATATATATATATATATATATATATATATATATATATATATATATATATATATATATATATATATATATATATATATATATATATATATTAGTGCTGTCAAAATTATCGCGTTATTATCGCGTTAACACAAGGCCGTTTTAATGGCGATAATTTTTTTAACGTGAGATTAACGCTATGTGGTTTTATTGTACAATTTTCCTCCAGTCTATGCATTTTCCATAGGCTTCGAGAGCGGAGCTCCTCAAGGGAAAAAGTCGCCCATACACTGGGTGGCGCTAGTGCCTTTTATTTAAGCCCCACCACCAACAAACAAGTTCAGTGTCTGGTGCCTAGTAGCAACCTGAAATACGCTGAGAAAACAGATTACTGAGGTGAAATGGAATCTGCTACGGCACTCTTGAATGGTAAATTTAATTTTAAAGTTTCAAATAATGGATCTGTTGATAAGACAAAAGTCATCTGTAGCTATTGCCAGTGTGAATTAAGTTATCATCGTAGCACCTCAAGTTTTACGTATCACCTAATGGCTAAAAATCCAGCGGGAGATTCACTCCAGCCTCCTCAACAACAACGAACACTGGATGCATTTAGATCCAGGCAAATGGACGACGCCACAAAAAAAAACAACTGACTGCAGCTATTGCTAAGTGGGTGGCAACTTCGTGTAGGCCAATTAGTATCGTTGAGGACGAGGGACTAACAGAGATTATTCGTATCGCCTCCAAAGACAACACCTACGAAGCTCCTTCCCGAGCAACCGTAACGGCCTGTATTGTTAAGTTATACGAAGCTGAAAGGGCAGAGGTAAAGGATGCACTAGACGAAACGGAAACAGTCTCGCTGACAGGGGACTACTGGACATCTATCAGTAATGACAATTACCTGGGTGTCACCGCCCATTACTTCACCCCTCAGTGGGAGCTTCGGTCCCACGCTCTGACTGTGATGAAGACCGATGAGAGGCATGTTGGGTTTTAATCCAGAGAAATGTGAGTTTAAAAGATTAAAAGGAAAATGATCAACACAGAGACAGGGTTTTGTGACGTCAGCATGTGCCGGGTGGAGAGAAGAGGCTGGCTTGGAAAGCCATCACCTTCTCACACAGATCCCTTCATGGCAAAGCCTTTTATTAACAGTTTACAACATCAAACAGGCGGGCCTAAAACAGAAGAGCCAGTAATCATTGTCTGGGAGGATGCAGGTAACAAGATAGTGTGAATTGACCAACTGGCTGGATGGAAGTCACACAGCCGTGTGATTCTGACTGGAGGTCATAAAAGTTTATGACCCTTCTGGTTGAAACACAGGATAGTTATCACTCTAACATTTCCCTCCTCTTATACATAAAAACATCAGCATCTTTCAATTCATATTGTATTCATAGAAGTAGGAATATGAGTATAAACATAACAGTCTGTTTTGTTCAAATCTTCAGCAACATGTTTTGCATGTTGCCACCACATATTGGCACCGTATGGATGATTTTCTGTGGATCCATCAAAAATCATCCTGCTCTTCCTTTGTTTCAGACAGTCAGTTTGAGTTCCTAGGAACACCGGTCCAACAGTCATCACCGGGCAGCATAACCACTTTGGTTTTTCAGATCTTTGCCAGTCCGTCCAAGGAAACACCCACTAACCGGACTCTAAAAGACTGGGTTAGGTTGGTAACTTCACCAGCGTTGAGACGATTGGTCCTAAAAAAACCAAACCCCTTTGAAGCTGGACTTCACCACAGATCTATACCTTAGTCGTGGGGTCCCTGTGAAAGTAACTGGGCTTTTTTGCTGAGGAAATTTTTTAATCAGTTTACAATGACTCTGGTGGATCCAAGTGTTTCTCTCCTGGATCTTCACAGTGGTGGGGGTTGTTAGTTGCTCTATGTAGGGTCCTTCCCACCTCGGAGCTTTCCAAGTTTTCCTTTTGATGATTTTAATCAGCACTCGGTCTCCAGGCTTCAGGCCTTCCTGTGGGGAAACAAAAGGAGCACTAGGCAGATTACATGTTTTCCGAACAGTTTTGTCGCTGAAAAGCTTCAGCATCCACTTAGTTAGCGGGTCAATGTCATCTTGTTCTTTTTCTGCCCATGGCTTTCCTGTTTCTGCCATGAATTTTCTCAATCTATTTTTAACATCCTCGGACCATTTACCGGGTTCTGTCTGGCTGAAGGTAAACCTCGACAGGAAGTCCGCATCTCTGCATCTGTCCATGGCCCACACACAAGAATAGTGGGTCCACAATCCAGTGGGTCACCATCTTGGGGTCCCGTGCGTTGACCACAATGAGGGTTGGCCACCTCCAACACCGGAAAAGCACATGCCCCCCCCCCCCCCCCCCCCCCCCCCCCCCCCCCCCCCCCCCCCCCCCACCCCAGGATCTTGGTCCTGTTCTTGTTTTTGTTCAGCCAATCTTGGATAAATAGGGGCAGATGGGCCCCTTCCACAAGCCTCCACTTGATAATCATCCCTGTAACACTTCGAATCAAGCTTCACATCCCCCCCTGATTTTCTTAATTCATGCTCACAAGGGTCAGCGGCACTGAGTTCCATACCATCAACAGAGGACGACACGGACAGGGGGCCTGCTCCTGCTCCTCCAATATCACCACACGATGGTGGGGCTACTGGAGGAGGAACAGTGGCATGGCTGTGTTCATATTCACCATGATGGGGTTTATCTCCACCTTCCTGCGCAGCTGATGCCACTGCTTGAACCCCATCACCCCCTTGAATTTGATTAGGGTCAGGATATTGAGGAAGCATACGGGATACAACAGTTTCTTCATCAGCTATAACTTTTACAGCAGCAATTGTAGCTGTCTTTCTATCCTTCTTCTGTTGTATTTGGCTTTCCCTATTTTTTGCTTGCATAATCCACTTATTTAACTCTTCTAATTCTTTTCTGTATTTAGCTTGTTTTCTTTTTGATTTATACACCAACTTCATCTCCACCTTCTGCTGAATCTTTGTCAGCGGCTCAACTCTCAACTTTCCATCCCAGTCCTCCTTCTCAATCCACTTTCTGGCAAACTCTGGGTCACCACCACAACACGCCACCATCCATCTAACATCACCTGGCATTTCCTTCTTACTACTACCTTGTCCCATTTTTAAAAAATTTAGTCCAGTACAAACACCTAGGGTATTCTACGCACTGGATGTTTATTTCAGCAGGACAGCACCCAAACACTGTTGTGGTAATTTCTGCTTCTACCTTTTCAGGTGAGAAATTCTTGCCTCTGCATCCACAAGAGTTATACTGTATTAATTCCTGCTGTTTTAGTATGAAACAACAGAACACAGCGGTTTGATTGTTTCCTCACACACTTTCACACAGTCACACACACCTATTCTAAGTCCTAATATTTTTTATTTTTTAACCAACATAGACAAAAAAACAAACAAAAAAAAAAAAACTTTTATCGTGTACACTTTGGAGTGTCCAACTCCAGGCCCTCGCACGCACCGGATACCCAGATGCCGTATCTGCTATCCCTGCTGCGGCAGCTGGAAACCTTACTTAGCTGTGTTCTTATCTTAAAAGAACACAGAGGGTCCCAGACCCATACGCACAGAATACCGATCCCAGATCTATCACAACAAAACCCTGTTTGTCAAATATTCTTGCGACTACAACCAGTTATAGCTTGAACACGTGTACACTTTGGAGTCTCCAACTCCAGGCCTTCGCACTGCTGCGACAGCTGCAAACCTTACTTAGCTGTGTTCTTATCTTAAAGGAACACAGAGGGTCCCAGACCCAAACGCACAGAATACCGATCCCAGATCTATCACAACAAACCCTGTTTGTCAAATATTCTAGCGACTACAACTAGTTATAGCTTTCACACAGTGGGTCCCAGACCCAAACGCACAGAATACCGATCCCAGATCTATCACAACAAACCCTGTTTGTCAAATATTCTAGCGACTACAACTAGTTATAGCTTTCACACAGAGGGTCCCAGACCCAAACGCACAGAATACCGATCCCAGATCTATCACAACAAACCCTGTTTGTCAAATATTCTAGCGACTACAACTAGTTATAGCTTTCACACAGAGGGTCCCAGACCCAAACGCACAGAATACCGATCCCAGATCTATCACAACAAACCCTGTTTGTCAAATATTCTAGCGACTACAACTAGTTATAGCTTTCACACAGAGGATCCCAGACCCAAACGCACAGAATACCGATCCCAGATCTATCACAACAAACCCTGTTTGTCAAATATTCTAGCGACTACAACTAGTTATAGCTTTCACACAGAGGGTCCCAGACCCAAACGCACAGAATACCGATCCCAGATCTATCACAACAAACCCTGTTTGTC
The DNA here is from genome assembly GCF_016077235.1 of Cyprinodon tularosa. Lineage (NCBI taxonomy): Eukaryota > Metazoa > Chordata > Actinopteri > Cyprinodontiformes > Cyprinodontidae > Cyprinodon > Cyprinodon tularosa. Next base: position 68,592 of record NW_024039267.1, on the reverse strand, counting down.
AAATATTCTAGCGACTACAACTAGTTATAGCTTTCATGTGGTCCCAGACCAACTGTTGATAAAAAACTTTAGGCGTACCGTTTCTGTGCAGATCAGTCCTCAGCTTGAGTCGTCACCAGGATGTCCAGGGCAGGGCTGGACCAACCTATTGGCTCTGTCCGGCAAAGGGTGGACGGCTGTCGTCAGTTTCTTGGCCTTGGTCCCGCACGGTCCTGGACAATTGGATCTTGACTCCCGGAGTTTCAGCACCAAAAATGTTGGGTTTTAATCCAGAGAAATGTGAGTTTAAAAGATTAAAAGGAAAATGATCAACACAGAGACAGGGTTTTGTGACGTCAGCGTGTGCCGGGTGGAGAGAAGAGGCTGGCTTGGAAAGCCATCACCTTCTCACACAGATCCCTTCATGGCAAAGCCTTTTATTAACAGTTTACAACATCAAACAGGCGGGCCTAAAACAGAAGAGCCAGTAATCATTGTCTGGGAGGATGCAGGTAACAAGATAGTGTGAATTGACCAACTGGCTGGATGGAAGTCACACAGCCGTGTGATTCTGACTGGAGGTCATAAAAGTTTATGACCCTTCTGGTTGAAACACAGGATAGTTATCACTCTAACAAGGTACTTCGCGGATGTTGTGGAACACCTTATGGCAGTAGCCAGAGAGTGGGGAATCGAAGAAAAAGTTGCGTCCCTGACTACGGATAGTGCGCGTAATATGGTAGCGGCTGCCAGACTACTGCCTTTTGAACACATACCCTGCATGGCACATAGCGTGCACCGGGCTGTCACCGTGTCACTTCAAAACAGCCCTTTTGACTTGGCACTGGCGAAATGCCGAAAATTTGTCGGCCACTTCAAACATAGCCCGGCAAATGCCTCCGAGCTTCAACAGCAACAGGCTGCTCACAATCAAAAACAAGAAGCCCTAACGCAGGAAGTGCTAACCCGGTGGAACAGCACTCTGGAGATGGTAAAGAGAGTCAACCGGAATGTCGAACCACTGCGGGATGCACTGGCACTACACCCCACGAAAATAGCCATGCCAACTGCTGCTGAACTGGAAAAAACAAAGAAACTGGAAACTGCGTTGGAGCATTGCAGGTAAGCAAGCTACTTGCTCCCCCTCCCTGTATGTCGTGTGTAACTTATCTTACTCTCTCAAATCTGTGTGTGGGTGTGTGTGTGTGTTTGTGTGTGTGTGTGAGAGTGAGAGAGTCAGGTGTAAATCACAACATTAAATAGCTTTTGTATGTTGATGCAGGTATGTTTCTGATCTTCTGGGAGGAGAGATGTATACGTCTTGCTCTGTGGTCCTGCCAGCATTATGTCACCTCTCCAGAGTGATGGACGCCACCGAAGATGACCCAGTATATATGTTCAAGTTCAAGGCAACCTTCAAAGCTGACATGGATGACCGCAAGGACAAGTTCAACACCACATGGCTGCGCATAGCAACAGCACTTGATCCGAGGTTAGATTGCCATGTTCCAACTCTCAGTATTTTGTTCCCTTTTGTTTTGTGAGGTTATTTGTATTGCATTGAAGTTCACGTTTTACATCAATTCATTCAAGGTTTAAAGACCTAAAGTGTCTCAGCAAACCTGACCGGGTTCACGTGTGGGATTCCATCTGCACCTTGCTCAGGGAGATGGAGAGCAGGACGCATGCAGAGCTGGATGACCATAGTACACCCGAGCCAGCAAAGAAGAAACCAGCTCTCATGCTGGCAGAGGAGTCTTCATCGGATGAAGAGGAAGACAATGTGGAGCGGTGCATTGATCGCTACAAGGCAGAGCCCATGATAAGCATAGATGATTGTCCACAAGAGTGGTGGTCCACACATGCAGCATCCCACAGTGAGTTGGCCTCTCTTGCACAGAGGTACTTGGCAACGCCTGCAACATCAGTACCATCAGAAAGATTGTTTTCCCTTTCTGGCTGTTGGGATCTGGAGAAGTACCACCTTTCTCCAGCAGAGTGCGCTGTGGGTCTCCTGGGCTGGAGTCCTCCTGCACACCTGGATCTCGTCAGCCCATCAGGAGACCTGCTCTACTTAAGCAGCTGCCAGACCTTCTTTCAACGCCGCAGTGTTGACCAAGTTTGGTTAGCAAATCTGAGCCTCTGTGATTACTAGAATCTTTGTCTCCTAAGAGAAACCCAATTCTAACCTGCCTCTGTCTTCTCACTCACAGGAAACCTGTCTCTTGTCTGAAGCTCTGGATGAGCTTAGCCTGTTACCTGCCTGCCTGCCCTAGACAGCCAAACCTGAAGATCTCACTCTGGAATCCACCCGCTGCTCTCAGGGAAAGAGCTGATCAGTCAAACCAAGGTCTGTCACTGGAAAGTCAGAAGCTAGACGCTGCTGCTGCTGAGCACTCTGCTGAACCAACTGTCTCTGGACCCAACCGGTTCCCTCTTTCAAAGGAGATAGCCTGAACCTCTTCAAGGTATTTCCAGAAACATCTGAAACTCAACAACTCACCTGTTTAACTGGCTAATCAAACTATCCGTCTCTGCAGACGCCAGAGAATCATGCCCGGACCAGTTTCCTGAATCCAGTCCATGTTATTATTGTGAAAACTTTCAATAAACTCTGTTGAACTTTTTATCAGTCTCCAGTGGTGTTCTGGATGTGGGTTTAATCCCTAAACCAACCATGACACAAACAGGCAATTTTGTGGCATTGAAGAAGACGTGGCCTTTGAAGACGATTTTTGTTTCTGAAGCCCTTCTCTCGCAGATGCCGTCTGATGGTTATTGGGCTGCAGTCAGCACCAGTAATGGCCTTAATTTGGGTAGAGGATCGTCCTGTGTCTTGACGTTCAGCCAATCGGATCCTGCGGCTCACAGCTGGTGACATTTTTTTGGGTATACCACTTGACTTTTGTTCCATAACCCTCCGGATCATTTAAAAAATCCAAAATGACTGTCTTACTGCGTCCAACCTCAGCAGCGATCGCACGTTGTGAGAGGCCTTGCTTATGCAGCTCAACAATCCTACCATTTTCAAAGTCAGTGAGCTTTTTTGCTTTTGCCATCAGGAGGTCTTGACAGATTTGACAAAAAAATTACATGGAATCCAGATTTGTGCACAGCTTTTGGCTTTTAAAGACTGGTCTTAAACAGCTGAAAAAATAATGTTTGAGTGTAAATGCAGTTTTTTAGAAATTTCCGTGTTGGGATCTGGAGGTCTGTCCACCTTTCTCCAGCAGAGGGCTCCCTAGGTCTCCTGGAGCTGAATACCACACCTGCAGCTCGTTTGCTCATCAAGAGACCAGTATTTAAGCAGCGGCAGAGCAACACTCCAGTGCCAGAGTGTTAAGGCAGTTACGGTTAGCAAGCCTTAGCCAACCAACCTGTCCGATTCTCTGACTCCCCTGAAAACCTGAACCTAACCAGTTTTTGTCCTCTCTGCTTCCTAGGAAGAACCTGACTGAACCCTGGAACTCTGGAAGAGTATCTCAGCTGAAACCAGCCTGTCTGACCTCAAGAGCTCACTGGAAGATCAAACTGTCAGAACCTGCCTGCCCGCTCTCAAGAAGAGAAATGGAAGAAACTCAAACCTGAACACTGTCAAGTCTGAAGTCAAGCCCTGCCGCTGCCTAGCCCTCTGCCGACCACCAGCATCAACTTTATTAACTCTGTGTTTTTTCAATAAACAGTTGAACTTTTCTTCTGAGTCCGTGTGTGTTCTGCATGTGGGTTAGAAACCTAAATCCCATCATGACACCCTGCTCAAAAGTTCTTGTCTCTTGACACTGAGTTTTATATATATATATATATATATATACAGGTGCTGGTCATAAAATTAGAATATCATGAAAAAGTAGATTGATTTCAGTAATTCCATTTAAAAAGTGAAACTTGTATATTATATTCATACATTACATACAAACTCATATATTTCAGATGTTTATTTTGTTTAATTTTGATGATTACAAATGACAACAAATGAAAATCTCAAATTCATCATATCAGAAAATTAGAATATTACTGAAGACCAATAAAAACAAAGGATTTATAGAAATGTTGGCCAACTGAAAAGTATGAACATGAAAAGTATGAGCATGTACAGCACTCAGTATTTAGTTGGGCCTCCTTTGGCCTGTATTACTGCAGCAATGCGGCGTGGCATGGAGTCGATCAGTCTGTGGCACTGCTCAGGTGTTATGATAGCCCAGGTTGCTCTAATAGTGGCTTTTAGCTCTTCTGAATTGTTGGGTCTGGTGTATTGCATCTTCTTCTTCACAATACCCCATAGATTTTCTATGGGGTTAAGGTCAGGAGAGTTTGCTGGCCAATTAAGAACAGGGATACCATGGTCCTTCAACCAGGTACTGGTAGCTTTGGCACTGTGTGCAGGTGCCAAGTCCTGTTGGAAAATGAAATCTGCATCTCCAAAAAGTTGGTCAGCTGCAGGAAGCATGAAGTGCTCTAAAACTTCCTGGTATGTGGCTGCGTTGACCCTGGACCTCAGAAAACACAATGGACCAACACCAGCAGATGACATGGCACCCCAAACCATCACTGACTGTGGAAACTTTACACTGGACTTCAAGCAACGTGGATGAAGTGCCTCTCTTCTTTTCCTCCAGACTCTGGGACCTTGATTTCCAAAGGAAATGCAAAATTTACTTTCATCAGAGAACATGACTTTGGACCACTCACCAGCAGTCCAGTCCTGTTTCTCTTTAGACGCTTCTGACGCTGTCTGTGGTTCAAGAGTGGCTTGACACAAGGAATGCGACAGCAGAAACCCATGTCTTTCATACGTCTGTGTGTGGTGGTTCTTGAAGCACTCACTCCAGCTGCAGTCCACTCTTTGTGAATCTCCCCCACATTTTTGAATGGGTTTTGTTTCACAATCCTCTCCAGGGTGCGGTTATCTCTCTTGCTTGTACACTTTTTTCGACCACATCTTTTCCTTCCCTTCGCCTCTCTATTAATGTGCTTGGACACTGAGCTCTGTGAACAGCCAGCCTCTTTAGCGATGACCTTTTGTGTCTTGCCCTCCTTGTGCAAGGTGTCGATGGTCGTCTTTTGGACAACTGTCAAGTCAGCAGTCTTCCCCATGATTGTGTAGCCTATAGAACTAGACTGAAAGACCATTTAAAGGCTTTTGCAGGTGGTTTGAGTTAATTAGCTGATTAGAGTGTGGCACCAGGGGCCATCAATTTTGAACCTTTTCACAATATTCTAATTTTCTGATATGATGAATTTGAGATTTTCATTTGTTGTCATTTGTAATCATCAAAATTAAACAAAATAAACATCTGAAATATATGAGTTTGTATGTAATGTATGAATATAATATACAAGTTTCACTTTTTAAATGGAATTACTGAAATCAATCTACTTTTTCATGATATTCTAATTTTATGACCAGCACCTGTATATATATATATATATATATATATATATATATATATATATATATATATATATATATATATATATATATATATATATATATATATATATATATATCCTTAAACACCAAGTCAAACTCCTTGTAAGTGCAAACCTACTTGGCAATAATTCTGATTGTGATTCTAATTTCCAAATATTTTGTTCTACATATAATCAGGATATTGTTGTAAAGCATTGTAAAAAAGCAAGGCAAGTTTATTTGTATGAAACATTTCAGTAACAAGACAATTCAAAGTGCTCTACATAGACAGAACATAACAGGAAAACACGGGGAAAAATACATTGCAGTGGTATAGTAGGAGCAAAAAGAAAACACTAAACATTAAATCATGTATTCTGGAGCTCAGCCATTTCAGTGATCTACTTCATAATGTAATAATGACAATATGCTGTTGTTTTAGGAACTTATAGTAACATTGTTAAAGTAAACACAACAACAAGACTTAGTGGTATGACTTTACTGTTTCTTTAACCACATAGGCACATTTACAGCAACATACATAAACATTACGTTTTCATGACTGCAACAATATATATGTGTCATTCTTAGGTTGACAGACTCTGCATGAGAGCAATCACAGAGGCAAAGATCAGTTTAAGGGTTTTTATTGAAGGTAGAGGTCTGTACAGAGAGGAGTCCGGCTGGCAGGGTTTTCTGGGTTATGCTGGAAGAGGTTAGGTGACAGGTGAGCAACTGGTTGGTGCTGGTTTGAAAGATGAGGGGCGTTTGTAACTCACAGACAGGGAGGCTTGGCATCACTTTGGGGGGGATGGTGACCAGTGATCCGGGCTGATGGTGCAGGTCCGGTTGGTGAGATCCGGTGGTGGTGTCAGAGGGTGGACAGGCAGGTGAGCTCAGGCAGGAGGGCTTTAAGCAGTTTAGAGTCTCGTTGCCTCATGGGTTCCTGGAGGCTGACTGGAGATGTCTCTGGCAGGAGTCCAGAATGAAGAAGTTTCAGTGGAGTGGTTTCAGGCTTGGGATCCTGGGTTCTGAGAAGGAGCATACAAATGTTCACTGAACATCCATCTCTGCAATAAAGCAGCAGACCTTCTCCAGCTGCTGTAAACCATCAAATTTGATCTATAACACAAGCAAACAACCACAGAAAAACAAACAACAGGAGAAGGAGAGGAGGAGATGAAATGCTGGAAACAGAAACAAAACTGCCATGGTGTCAGAATCCGAGGTCAGTCAAAGTGACTGAAGCTACTTCCTCTGACTGGCTGATGCATCTTTTCCAGGTTTACGTAAAATAGTTCATTTCCAGTTTGGACCTGCGAACAGAACCATGATGTCAGAGGTTTCCAGACTGCAACTAAAGCTTACAGAGCAGAAAACGAACACAGAGATTGCTTTACTGATGTAAAATAATCACTTTTTCTTTTGCCGAAACCATATTTAATATACAAGTTAAATTATTCAGTTTGATCCGGGTTTTCGGCTGCAGAGAAATCCAATAAAAACATTTTCAGGTTTTTCATTGCATCGGGTTAAACATATTTAAACTACTCCTTTTTAAAAGGGTTTTGAAAGGGCAGTCACACAATATAAATTTCTACCCCAGTAGCTCACTCTGGTTGCATACAAAGGTCTTTGGATTAAATCACAGCATCCTGTTAACTTATTATATTTTGTTTTTCTGCTTTACACTTTATTTCTCTGCTATTTGTTATTAATTCGTGTATATTTAACATAATGAGACCACAAGACAGAGTTGGATTACTGGATGTTACGTCCACCAAGGGCACAACATATTTACGGACACGAGACAAAAGATGAGGGTTCAAAAAAAGATATTTTATTTATAAATTTTCTCCTCTTTAGCTTTCTTTGCTCGGCTTCTTCTGATTACTGCGAAGAAAAAAGTTAGAGGCCCTCAGATCCCGTGCCCCAAAGAAATCAAAAAAGAAACCCAAAAGTAACAAAAGAAAGTTGGACCTGGCAGGCCGATCAAACAGAACAAAACGGTACAGCAGGGGGCCAACCCTATACAGGGCCGTCGAAGCCCCTACTGGTACCGGACTAAAGGTCAAAAAATAACCTAAGCAAAAGAAAAAATCGAAAATAGGACAACCGGTCCCGCCAGGCCAAAAACCACAAGAAAAAAGTAAGCAACGGCTAACAAAAATACCGCATGGCAGGCTGGAACGTCCGCTGCAGGCCGCAGCGACAAGACAAGTGCGCACCTGCGCACGGTGGAACAAGTGGAAGCAGGTGGAAAAGCGGCGTCCAAGCGAAGTTGGAAAGGAACGCCCCAACATGCTGAAAGCCAGCCTATTTATAGGCGGACAACAGCACCACAAATTAACATAATTAACTGGCCAAAAGAATTATTCAACTCCCAAAATATATTAACAAAAGATCCTTCAACTAAAGTCTGTAAGAAAACAAAGAAAAGAAATAGACAAAAATCATAATGTGCCCGAAGCACATAACACCACATAACACTCTTAATGGGGTTTGAAAAAAAACTCAACCCATTCAGAGAAAAAAGGAAAACGGGACTAGAGTCGTGAGTATGCATCGGCCACTACGTTGTCCTCTCTTCTCACAATAAAAACACGTTAAAAGGAAAGCGGGACTAGAGTCGGGAGAGTGCGTCAGCCACTACGTTGTCCTCTCTTCCTACAATAAAAACGTGTTACATTAGTTTTCACATCCAAGACATGATCCAATGCGCTCTCAACGCCACCATGCGCAGCAAATACATCCGATTCACCAACTCCAGTATGCGTTTTTCCAAAAACAGCTCCTTCTCCATCAAAGCCAGCTGTCCGAATTCGACCTGAAGTTCCTTTAGACGAAACGGGTCAGCTGCAAGTGAGGTTTTCTTCGGCGATTCATCAGGACTCTGTGTTAAAACTGCAGCAGGAAAAATATCCTTCGTGCACTTACTAAAGACATCCAATGTGGGCTTCTCACCAAACTCATCCAAGTCAAACACCATGTTCGAACCCTGGAATCACGCCACACAAACTGTCAAGCATACACACAAAGCCACAAAAACACCAGAGCCAAATCGTCCAATCTACGGTAACCTCAAAATGCTCGGCTATCAACAGCAACTGATCCTTTGTGCATTTACGCAAAGCATCCAATGTAGGCTCTCGAACAAACTCATCCAGGTCAAACTCCATGTCTACCCTTGGAATCAAGCCACACTAAATCAGGAACACTCATGCACAAACAAAGCTACAGCACCACCAGGACCGAGTGCTCTAATTAACCAGTGCAATGCGCGTCAGCTGCGCAAAAACACACACAAAACCAGCACAACCGCCAACAAACAAGAATCAACCGTAGGACACGACCTGTTTCTAAAGGCACACTTTGTTTAAACAAGCCCCCATAAATATGTTACGTCCACCAAGGGCACAACATATTTGAGGACACGAGACAAAAGATGAGGGTTCAAAAAAAGATATTTTATTTATAAATTTTCTCCTCTTTAGCTTTCTTTGCTCGGCTTCTTCTGATTACTGCGAAGAAAAAAGTTAGAGGCCCTCAGATCCCGTGCCCCAAAGGAATCAAAAAAGAAACCCAAAAGTAACAAAAGAAAGTTGGACCTGGCAGGCCGATCAAACAGAACAAAACGGTACAGCAGGGGGCCAACCCTATACAGGGCCGTCGAAGCCCCTACTGGTACCGGACTAAAGGTAAAAAAATAACCTAAGCAAAAGAAAAAATCGAAAATAGGACAACCGGTCCCGCCAGGCCAAAAACCACAAGAAAAAAGTAAGCAACGGCTAACAAAAATACCGAATGGCAGGCTGGAACGTCCGCTGCAGGCCGCAGCGACAAGACAAGTGCGCACCTGCGCACGGTGGAACAAGTGGAAGCAGGTGGAAAAGCGGCGTCCAAGCGAAGTTGGAAAGGAACGCCCCAACATGCCGAAAGCCAGCCTATTTATAGGCGGACAACAGCACCACAAATTAACATAATTAACTGGCCAAAAGAATTATTCAACTCCCAAAATATATTAACAAAAGATCCTTCAACTAAAGTCTGTAAGAAAACAAAGAAAAGAAATAGACAAAAATCATAATGTGCCCGAAGCACATAACACTGGACATCTGCACAACAAATGAGTCAGAAACTCCCAGAGACAAGAAGAGCTTTGAACACAATATGAATGTTGCTGTTCAGTGAAAAGGGATCTAAAGATGCCAAAACACTTAAATTTGGCTGCCAGGTTAATAGACACATGAGAACAATGCTTAGTAATACTGATACTAGTGACAGCAGCGCTGTTCTCAGGCTCTTAGATCTAGAGAGGGAAAGTTGTATATGAAATTAGCCATTGTTCAAGTTAACAATTTGGTGATAAAACCTTGAAACAGTGTCTAATATTGATCAGGTATTCCAACAGTACTGGCACCGACACATTTACCTCTTTAGGGAGTTAATTCAACATGACAGGATAATTTATTGAGACCTGTTGGTTCATGTGTAGATAGAAAACTTTGAACCAATCTCCCTGTATGAGCTGGTTGAACTGTCTCTTTAAAGTGCCTTGAGATAACATTTGCTTTGAAATAGCAAATGTTATGCTGCTGCACTTTTCTACTGAGCACTTATCAGTTTCACACGGTTTTATTTCTGATAGCAAGGAGTAGCTAGCCAAGGCTAGCGCTAGCTTAGCATTGCTATGGCTTCTCTCTCTCCCTCCCTTGACTCTTTTCCAACTCTTCCTTCTTCCTCCCCTCTCTCCTGCTCTCTGTGTCAGATGTTCAGTTATTCCTCTGCCTACCTCACTAAAATTAGTGTTGCTTCGGTGTGTAAGTTTGCCAAAAAAATGTCGGACTCCGTAATTTTCTCTGGTCCCCCCCCTTGACGTGTCATTCAACCGCTGGTTGTCAAGGTGGTGTCCTGAAAACAACGTGGGCTACATTAATAATTGGCAATCATTTTGGGGGGAAAGCCTGGTCTGACGGCATCCATGCCACTTTGGATGTTGCAGCTCTTCTTTCTAGGAATCTGGCCACATTTATTAGTCCTCCAAAACCCTGACCACCCAGGGTGCAGACCAGGAAGGAGAGTTGTAGTTTAACACACATCTCTGCAGCTTCTCTACTGTTACCCACTCTTTACTCCATCCAGACAGTGTCTTGCCCATGACCAAAATCTAATAAATTGGCAAATATTCCCAAAGGAATAAATCATGATAATCTTAATTAAAATGAAAATAACTCCCATTGGGGAAAAAGTTAAAATGATTAAATGTGGTCTGTTTAACATAAGATCTCTTTCCTCTAAAAGTCTGCTAGTTAATGACTTGATTTGTGATAATCACATTGACTTATGTTGCCTTACATAAACCTGGCTGCAGCAAGAGGATTATGTGAGCATAAATGAGGCAACTCCTTCAAACTATTTAAATTTTCACATACCCAGAAGTTCTGGGCGAGGAGGAGGAGTAGCAACAATCTTCCAGTCTGACTTACTGATTACTCCCAAAACAATTAATACCTACAACTCTTTTGAACATTTAACCCTTAATTTCCCTGATCCAAATTTCAAAGCAAGAAAACCTCTTCTTTTTGTAACTTTGTATTGTCCACCAGGTCCTTACTCTGAATTTTTAGATGAGTTTTCAGAGTTCCTTTCTGATTTGGTATTAAATACTGACAGGGTCATCATAGTGGGAGATACAGTGGGGCAAAAATTATTTAGTCAGCCACCAATAGTGCAAGTTCTCCCACTTAAAAAGATGAGAGAGGCCGGTAATTTTCATCATAGATATACCTCAACTATGAGAGACAAAATGAGAAAAAAAAACCAGAAAATCACATTGTCTGATTTTTAAAGAATTTATTTGCAAAATATGGTGGAAAATAAGTATTTGGTCAATAACAAAAGTTCATCTCAATACTTTGTTATATACCCTTTGTTGGCAATGACAGAGATCAAACGTTTTCTGTAAGTCTTCAGAAGGTTTTCACACACTGTTGCTGGTATTTTGGCCCATTCCTCCATGCAGATCTCCTCTAGAGCAGTGATGTTCTGGGGCTGTCGCTGGGCAACACAGACTTTCAACTCCCTCCAAAGATTTTCTATGGGGTTGAGATCTGGAGACTGGCTAGGCCACTCCAGGACCTTGAAATGCTTCTTACGAAGCCACTCCTTCGTTACCTGGGCGGTGTGTTTGGGATCATTGTCATGCTGAAAGACCCAGCCACGTTTCATCTTCAATGCCCTTGCTGATGGAAGGAGGTTTTCACTCAAAATTTGACGATTCATGGCCCCATTCATTCTTTCCTTCACACGCATCAGTCGTCCTGGTCCCTTAGCAGAAAAACAGCCCCAAAGCATGATGTTTCCACCCCCATGCTTCACTGTAGGTATGGTGTTCTTTGGATGCAACTCTGCATTCTCTCTCCTCCAAACATGACGAGTAGAGTTTTTACCAAAAAGTTCTATTTTGGTTTCACCTGACCATATGATATTCTCCCAGTCATCGTCTGGATCATCCAAATGCTATCTAGCAAACTTGAGACGGGCCTTGACATGTACTGGCTTAAGCAGGGGAACACGTCTGGCACTGCAGGATTTGAGTCCCTGGCGGCGTAGTGTGTTACTGATGGTAGCCTTTGTTACTTTGGTCCCAGCTCTCTGCAGGTCATTCACTAGGTCCCCCCGTGTGGTTCTGGAATTTTTACTCACCGTTCTTGTGATCATTTTGACCCCACGGGGTGAGATCTTGCGTGGAGCCCCAGATCGAGGAAGATTATCAGTGGTCTTGTATGTTTTCCATTTTCTAATAATTGATCCCACAGTTGATTTCTTCACACCAAGCTGTTTACCTATTGCAGATTCAGACTTCCCAGCCTGGTGCAGGTCTATAATTTTGTTTTGGGTGTCCTTTGACAGGTCTCTAGTTTTGGCCATGGTGGAGTTTAGAGTGTGACTGTTTGAGGTTGTGGACAGGTGTCTTTTATACTGATAACGAGTTCAAACAGGTTCCATTAATGAAGGTAACGAGTGGAGGACAGAGGAGCCTCTTACAGAAGAAGTTACAGGTCTGTGAGAGCCAGAAATCTTGCTTGTTTGTAACTGACCAAATACTTATTTTCCACCATATTTTGCAAATAAATTCTTAAAAAATCAGAAAATGTGATTTTTTGGATTTTTTTTTTCTCATTTTGTCTCTCATAGTTGAGGTATATCTATGATGAAAATTACCGGCCTCTCTCATCTTTTTAAGTGGGAGAACTTGCACTATTGGTGGCTGACTAAATACTTTTTTGCCCCACTGTATATATATGTATGTATGTGTATATATATATGTATATATATATGTATATATATATGTATGTATGTGTATATATGTATATATGTATGTATGTGTATATATATATATATATATATGTATATATGTATGTATGTGTATATATATATGTATGTATGTGTGTGTATATATATATATATATATATATATATATATATATATATATATATATATATATATATATATGGTATATATATATATATATGTATGTGTTTGTATGTGTATATATATATATGTATGTGTATGTGTGTGTATATATATATGTATGTGTATGTATGTGTATATATATATATGTGTATGTATGTGTATATATATATGTATGTGTATATATATATATATGTATGTATGTGTATATATATATGTATGTATGTGTATATATATATGTATGTATGTGTATATATATATGTATGTATGTGTATATATATATATGTATGTATGTGTATATATATATGTATGTATGTGTATATATATATGTATGTATGTGTATATATATATATGTATGTATGTGTATATATATATATATGTATGTGTATATATATATATGTATGTATGTGTATATATATATGTATGTATGTGTATATATATATGTATGTATGTGTATATATATATGTATGTATGTGTATATATATATATGTATGTATGTGTATATATATACACTATATTGCCAAAAGTATTTGCTCACCTGCCTTGACTCACATATGAGCTTAAGTGACATCCCGTTCCTAATCCATAGGTTTCAATATGACGTCGGTCCACCCTTTGCAGCTAGAACAGCTTCAACTCTTCTGGGAAGGCTGTCCACAAGGTTTAGGAGTGTGTTTATGGGAATTTTTGACCATTCTTCCAGAAGCGCATTTGTGAGGTTGCACACTG